>NC_143512.1:5710854-6325140 GCF_031878675.1 Megascapheus bottae
TCATTGGTTAATTCCAGAGTGTTTTTTGAGGCTATTGCAAAAACAGTTGCTCTCCTGATAGCCTTGCCCTTCTTGTTGTTGGCATATAGGAAAGCCATTGATTTTAGAGGATTAATTTTATACCTGCTACTTTGCCAAAGTTCTGTTTCAGCTCAAGTAACTTTGGAGTGGCATCTGTAGCATTCCTTAAATACAGAATTATGTCATCTGTACAGAGGGAAAGTTTTGCTTCATCTTTCTCTGTTTGGATCCCCTTTAATGTTGCTTCTTGCCTTATTACTTTGGCTAGGAATTCTAATACTATATTGAAGAGGAGTGGAGAGAGTGGGCATCCTTCTATTGTTACTGATTTTAGAGGGAATGGCATTAACTTTTTGCCAGTAAATATAATACTGGCTGTTGGTTTGTTATATACAGACTTCATTATACTGAGGAATGTTTCGTGGATTCCTAGTTTTTTTCTTTTTCTTTTCTTTCTTTTTTTTCTGTGGGTCATGGGGTTTGAACTTGACCTGGGCACTGTCCCTGAGCTCTTTGGCTCAAGGCTACCACCCTACCCTTAACCAAGACCCACTTCCCATTCTCTACATGTTAACTGAAGATAAGAGTTCCTGGTCCTTTTGTGCCCGGGCTAACTTTGAACCTCAGTCTTCAGATCTCAGCCTTCTGAGTAGCTAGGATTACAGGCATGAGCCACCGTGCTTGGCTCAGATTCCTAGTTTCTTTTCCTAGATCCTTTGGAGAACTCCTTCAGACTTACCTGTAGTAACTGGCTTGGGTGAAAGGATCAGATAGCTGCTGGAGCTGGAAGCGACTGAGATTTTGAGTAATTATTACATGTAGCAGTCAGACCAAAATACTTTCACTTGGATGCCATTCAAGGTTGGGATGCAAAGTAGCATCTGGATTTAGGATCATACAGGAGCCAAATGAGTGACAAGAATGACCTGATGTGGAGGACAGTGAGTAACACAGCATGACGTATTTAATTGACCTTTGCTTTTCCTTATTATGAATAAACCAGGTCTCCAAGGGAAGTTCTAATAATGGTAAGTATACTCTTAAGCCCAGTTTATTTTTAAAGGGCAAAGTAAAAGGAAATTTGAGGGACAGACTTCATGAGAAAATACTCCTTGAAGTATAAGGGAAAAGAATGGGTTATCTGTTCATGAGTGGCTATTTGAAAAGTTTCGTTCTATAGGCTTAGAAACTGAATTCTAAGTAGCTTAAGCAGCAAAGAGACTACTATCTCACATAATTATTTGTAAAGTTCAGGAGTACAGTGTTCTAGACCTGGGCTTTAAGGAAGGTTATTTGTTTTGGTTTTCCTTTTTACTGTGGAATCCTATTAATTAAGGTCTTTCTGTGTAACAATACCTTGAAATACTGGCTTATCTTCAGTTGCCTTTTAAGGCAGATAAAACATGTGTCTTAGGTCTGGGGATGGGCTCAAATGACAAACATCTGAGCAACTGTGGGCCCTGAGTTCAAAACCCAGTGCCACCCATTAAACAATAAAAAATATAAATCTTCCAAATACTCTCAGAAAAGTCCTAGAATTAAGTCCATTGGTCCAGGTCACATCTCTCAAACATTGTGGTTTATATTATAATTCTATTGTAACTTCACAGGAGATTAGATATGATCATTGTTCAAGGCAATCACCCAGTTGCAGCTAAGATGGTGAGAAAAGGCTGAGCTCTACCCAGGCTACCTGGTCCTAAAAGGAAATTACCTTACCTAATGAAAGAAGAATGATAGCCTGAAGTGTAATATTTCCAATATAGGAATCAGAATTCTGACACAGACTAGTTTGAAAATTCTGATGTTTTGAAGTTCTGTCTGGAAGGAAATCCTTGCTAGCTTAAGTAAGATCTGCATTTCTATCATTCTGGAAAATTAGTGAATTACCTTGGGTCAAACAATCTGCATATGATATATGAGATATGTATGCTAAATGATGACTTCTGGTGAAATCGTCAAGGCCAGAAGAATCATGTGGCTCTTAGGATTTGGGAGAGTAGAAGTACAGAGAAGTACTTAGAGAATTAAATCCTTTGGGATTCAAGTGCCCTGCTTGGCAGATGGCTGTAGACCGTTTCATCTCAAGGAAAAATTTGTAAAAAATAAAAGTAATCTCGATTATACATAAATCCCTGTTATGTAAACAGTCACTTAACACTGGAATTGTCTCTCAGTTTCCTATTGGAAAGTGCAAGCATGAATTTCAAATCTTCTGAATTTCAAAGATCTTCTTAGGAGCTAAAAATCTTCCCTGGTTCAAGCAAATGATTACAGATGACAGCAGAAATGTAAATTTCACCGCAACAAATGATCCTGGTAATATTCCTTCCCTATTTTATGGATATTACTCTGACACCTACAAAATGATCCTGGTAATATTCCTTCCCTATTTTATGGATATTACTCTGACACCTACAAATATGGTTGTATACTTATATGGTAAGTGGGTGTGTATATGAGGAGGCGGTGGTGACTGTTCTAAGTAAGTGTGTATTCCAAAGTGGGTGTGAGTTGTTGTGTGGATACAGCAGCTGTTGTGTCTCAATGTGGTTTTCATCCAGTTGGCCCAAAGCAGGCTCTGTGTGAGATGGGAAAGCCAGTGAGGACTAAGTAAAGATGTCCCTAGTAAGAAATACCATGGGGAACTGGAGAGAGAGAGAGAGAGAGAGAGAGAGAGAGAGAGAGAGAGAGAGAGAGAGAGAGAGAGAGAGAGAGAGAGAGAGAGAGAGAGACGACAGAGAGAGAGAGAGAGAGAGAGAGAGAATTTAAACAACAGGTCTGTTTAATAAAGATACAATCCAAACCACAAATGTGTGCCATGTATATAATTTTAACATCTCTATTAATTATAGAATAAAAAGAGGCATACAAAATTGATTTGAATACTTTATATTAACTCAATGAATCCATCATATGGTTTATGTATATATAGTCAATATAAAAATTGTTGATGATGGAGCTGGGAGTTTGGCCTAGTGGTTAAAGTGCTTGCCTAGCATGCATGAAGACCCGGGTTTGATTCCTCGGTACCACATACATAGAAAAAAGCCGGAAGTGGTGCTGAGGCTCAAGTGGTAGAGCTCTAGCCTTGAGAAAGTCCAAGGACAGTGCTCAGGCCCTGAGCTCAAGCCCAGGACTAGCAAAAAAAAAATTGTTGATGATGCATATTTTCTTTTGTTATTTATAGTCTTCAAAATCTGCTGTGTATTCTCTATTTCCAGCACAGCTGGGTTAGTCCTACATTTGGATTAACCCAGTGTTTAATAACTACAAGTGGGTAGTTGTAGAATTGCAAAGATGTAAACATTATTCAAATGGACCACTGCTCCTGATTCTCAATCTCCATCCTATGCCATCCACTGGACAAACACTGCCCTTCTATCACTCTTCCTGTGTCCTGCTTCTGCTCTTACCTCATCGGCAGGTTTGAGGCAAGGGATCTCCCAAGGGATCTGCTCCTTGATGAGCAATTCTCAACCATCCTGGCAGCACAGGTCAGTCTGACTTGCCCTCCGTGCGCCAGCATCTGCTTCACAGCTTTGTTCATTCACTGAGCTTGGTGAATGCATTTTGGCTTTGCCTTAACTTGTCCCAAATGAACATCAACTTCACAAGCAGAGCCTCCTTCTCAATGTGCCATCCCACCCTCTACCAAATATTCCAATATGCTTCATTTCCCCAACACGTTATCTATTTCCTGTTCTACCCTATTTGACTTAGATATCGTTAGCAGAATACACCACAGAGCTTTTCTCGCTTTTTTTCCTTACCCTTTTCAGTGTAACCCTAATTGCCTCATTTAAAAATAAACAGGTTATATTTTTCCAAGCTCCTTCATTAGACATGGCATGTTTCATGCTTTTGCATTTTTCTTTGTGTCTCTGTCAAGTTACAGTTCATTTCCTGTTTTGGCTTTTTCTTGATCTTCCTCCTACAACTTCCTCCATCTGGGCCAGACCAGACAACCCCACAGAGCCGGACTGCCTCCTTTGCAGATTCTATAGTATTCCCAGTCTTGCGATGATGGGCTGTAAGTGCTCCTGCTGGCTTCTTAGTTCTTTACTTCACTGCCGCACCCCATTGATAACACCATTTTTTCTGTATATAAAATTTGGTGTGAGCTGAGAATTTGGCCTAGTGATAGAGTGCTTGCCTAATATGCATGAAGACCCAGATTTGATTCCTCAGTACCACCCATGTAGAAAAAAACAAAACAAAACAGAAGTGGTGCTGTGGTCCAAGTGGTGGAGCTCTAGCCTTGAGAAAGCCCAAGGACAGGGCTCAGGCCCTGAGTTCAAGCCCCAGGATTAGCAAAAAAAAAAAAAAATATATATATATATATATATATTATATAATATATATGTCTATATCTACAGATCTATCTATATATTATATACAATATATACATATATGTGCATATATTATATTATAATTGTATATATTATATAATTGTGTAATTATGATATATAATATAATCTATACTATATATAATTGTATATCTATAGATATAGATATATAATTTGGTCTGCCGTAAAAATCTGGACAAAAACAATTTCATCTTGAACTGAGGCCAGAGTCTTAGGTTTCTGTTGCATTATTTAATAATGGCCTGATTTTCAGGAAAAAATTGCTACCTTAGGAGAGACATATTTATCTGATTTAGTAAAATAACTTTATTTTCTTCAAAGTGGTACAATATTTTAGGTCTAATTTTGTAAGCAACATTAATTGCAGTTCATTAACACTTAATAGGTATTTAAAGCTAGAAGGTTCTGAATGATTTGGTCTACCCCCAATTTTCACAGATCAGGACAGTAAGACATAATGAAAGGGGCAGATGACTCAAGCATACTTTACAATGCCAAATGGAGAGGCTAGGCTTCATTTACCAGAGGTCAAAACCTGTCACTAGTTTTTATTCTTTTTTTTTTCTTCTCTCTTTCCTTTTCTCTTTGCTTCCTTTCTTTTTTTCATCCTTTTTTATCTACTAGGGATCTGCCTCAAAGTATAACCTTCATGTGCATATTCCAAGTCTATTCTACTAAGTCAATAAAAATGAAATCTGTTGTGATAAATAGTTCATGCTGTGACTATCAATGTTCTTTTCGGTTCAATGACGTCAATGTGACTGGCGGTTTCTATTAAATTATCCGAGACCCGTTAGCCTTGAACTTCAGCATCCACATCCAGTTCTTGAACGAAGACTACAATGTTTAACAAGCTTTGTCAAAGAAAAAAATGGGGAAAAACGTGACAGCAGGTTGCAGCTTTGAAGACTCCATAGTCAAGAGAAGACTCACACAAATGCTAAAGGTGTTTACAAAGTTACACTCATGAAGGAGCCTAGCTCCAGTGGCTCATGCCTATAATCCCAGCTACTCAGGAGCCTGAGCTCTGAGAATCATGGTTTGAAGCCAGCCTGGGCAGGAAAGTCAATGAGACTAAATCTTAGCTTCCATTAAACAGCAATACTGAAAGTGATGCTGTGGCTCAGTACTAGACCATTAGCCTTGAGCTAGGGACAGCGCTCAGGCCTTGAGTTCAAGCCTCAGCACCCACACAAAAACAACAAACAAATGAAAAAGCTCAAGAAAGAGAATATGGAGCATCAGGGAAGGGCAACAATAGTGAGACGTGGCCATTTCTGTGCCCCTTGCTCAAGTCTCTTACAGGATGAAATGGTAATGGGACTTCTTATCAGAACCCAAAGCTGAATGTAGCTGATGGGGAAGGGCCACTCAGCAGAAACTGTGGTCTTCAGAACAGGAATTCAGCTGTTGTCAGTCACCCTGTGCCCCTCTTAAGGAGGGAGATGGAGAACTACTCGGACTATTTTCCTCCTGATATTCCCTGATAATTAACTCTAATGGTGAGCCAAAGAGAAAAGGTATCAATTGATGATGGCCAAATGCTGAACCTAAGGAGGGAAGGGAAAAGTGTAACAAAATCAGCAGATGCAATAGGCTAATGGTGGTGACATTTTCCAGTTTATATTCTCCATGTCCTTGGGTCAACACCCAGATTTTGCTTTAGGAAATGACTGTCAGGTTCATGTGTTTACAATGGAGTACACTGTTCCTCAAGCTCCAGAGTAGCCATTTTCTCTAGGCCTGAAGTCACTCTGAGATCCTGGATCTTCCCACATGATAGGATCAAGTGGGTGCATGGCAACTCTGGGGGACTGAAACAAAGGGATCTCTTTTCTTCCTTAGAGTTCCTGAGAACATAGAGGCTTTGAGATGTAGATGGCCATGCTATTATGTTTAGGGAGAATCTTCTCAAGAATGAATTCTTAACAGGGAAGATAATTGCTCAGAAGTAGAAGGAAAGAAACCAACTCCCTGGCCACTTTTTCTACCATGGTTTCTACCACTGTGTATTGAGATTGTACTCCAGCCATATATTCACTCTGCGTGTATGTTTGTGTGTGTGTGTGTGTGTGTGTGTGTGTGTGTGTGTGTGTGTGTGTGTGTGTGTGCGCGTACACGTATGCACATATGCTGGTACTCGGCTAAAACTCAGGGCCTGGAGCTATCACTTGGCTTTCTTGCTCATGGTTGGAGGTTTACCACTTGAGCAGTGCCTCTAGTCTGGCATTTTGCTGGCTAACTGGAGGTTAAGTTATAGATTTTCCTGCCTGGACTGGCTTTGATCTGAGATCCTCTGATCTTTGGCTCCTAAGCAGCTAGGATTATGTGCATGAATCACTGGCTCCCAGCCATACATTCACATTTTTTTAATGCCAGTCCTAGAGCTTGGACTCAGGGTCTGAATGCTGTCCCTGAGCTCAAAATGAGCTCTATATCATTTGAGCCACAGCTCCACTTCTGGATTTTTGGTGGCTACTTAGATATAAGTATCACATACTGGCTTTCCTGATCAGGATGCTTTGAACTGCATCCTCAGATATCAGCCTCTTGAATAGCTAGGATTGCAGGTGTGAGCCATCTGTGCTCCATCCCCATACATTCACTTTTGATTCAATCACTTTGAGTTTTGATTTCTGACATTTAGAATCAAGGTTCTACTTAATTAATTACTGGAGGAAGCTCGATAAGAGATTGAACTAAGTAATATTAGTAGAAATAGAAAGGAAATGATGATGTAATTATTATACATTAACATAGTAAACCTTATAGCCAACATCACACCAAATGGTGAAAAACTGAAACTATTTCTTCTAAAGTCAGGAACAAGACAAGGATGTCTATTCCTTCTAGCTAGAGCAATAAGGCAAGAGAAAAGTATAAAAGTTATCCAAATAGGAGGGGCAGGGAGTTTGGCCTAGTGGTAGAGTGCTTGCCTAGCATGCACGAAGACCCGGGTTCGATTCCTCGGTACCACATACATAGAAAAAAGCCAGAAATGGTGCAGAGGCTCAAGTAGTAGAGCTCTAACCTTGAGAAAGTCCAAGGACAGTGCTCAGGCCCTGAGCTCAAACCCATGACTGGCAAAAACAAAACAAAACAAAAGTTATCCAAATAGGAAAGGAAGGAGTTAAACTATATTAACCCATACTAATTTGCAGATGATATAATCATATATATAATATAATCATGATATATATATATAGAGAGAGAGAGAGAGACTCCCTCAAATTCTTAGAGCTGATAAAAATCCTTAGCAAAGTAGTAAAAATTGGCACACAAAAATAGTAGTTTTTCTGCTTACCAAAATTGAGTAGATGGAGAAGGAAATTTGGAGAAATTTCATTCACAATAGCCTCAAGAATACCTAGGAATAAACCTAACCAAGGAGATGAAAGACTTCTACAACTAAAATTATAAAACACTCAATAAAGAAATTGGAGAACACACTGGAAAGTGGAGTGAAATCTCTCATGCCCATGGATTGAAGGAATTAATGTCATGAAAATGGCTATATTGCCAAAAGTGATCTACAAATCAAATGCAATATCCACCAAAATCCCAATGTCATCCTTTTCTGAGAAGAAGAGAACAATGCAAACATTCATATAGAGCCACAGAAGACACTGAATTGCCAAAGCAATCTTGAAAACAAAAGGCAATGCTGGTGGTATCACCACTCCAGACTTAAAACTACTTCAGGGACATGGTAGCAAAAGTGGTTTATTATTGGCACAAAAGCACACCTGAAGACCAATGGGAAAGACCAGATCTAAAAATGAAATCACTTACTTAAATAGCTATCTCATTTTTAGTAAAGGAGCCAAAATATGTTAAACAAAAGACAGTCTCTAAAAAATGACACTAGGAAAACTGGACAGCTTTTGGCAGAAGACTGACAATGGATTGTTGTCTCTTACCTTGTATTATTATCAATTCAAAATGAATAAGAAAAACTTAAAGTTGGATCTTAAACTTTGAAACTACTACAGGAGAGAGTAGTTAAAAGACCAGGATTTAGTTTGGTCTAATGGTAGAGTGCTTCCCTAGCATGCATGAAGATGCGGGTTTGATTTCTCGGTATCACATACATAGAAAAAGCCAGAAGTGGTGCTGTGACTCAATTGGTAGAGCTCCAAACTTGAGAAAACCCAAGGACGGTGCTCGGCCCTGAGTTCAAGTTTCAGAACTGGCAAAAACAACACAACAAAAAAATAGCACAAAAAGCACTAGGACTTAATGGCATAAGCAGGAACTTCATGAATAAATCTCCAAGGGCTCAGCAAATTGGAAAGAGAGAGGACAAATGGGTTTCATCAAGCCAAAAGCTTTCTACACAGCTAAGGATCCAATTTCTAAGCTAAAAAGCACCTTACAGGCCGGGAGTTTGGCCTAGTGGTAGAATGCTTGCCAGGAAGCTAGGATATATTCTTTATTTTTCTGCCAAAGTATTTTTAACATTTTATTGTAAAGGTTTATAGCTACCACTAGTACATGACTTCCTGAATAGTGAGAACCCTCCTCGGTTTTCTCCCACTTTCCTTCCCCCCAATTTCCCTCCCCCATGTTGTATAGTTCACTTCCAACGTAGTGTCTTGTGGGTATCACTGTTGAATTGGTTCACACTTTGTCCAACATTTCTTCCCCTTTCCTTCACCAAATCAGATAAACATATATACAAGACAAAGGGTATGAAATTAAAAACAGAGCCAACAGGGAATAAGTTAAAGGAGAGAATAAAATGAATAAAGAATTAACTACAAACAGTATACAGAAAAAGAAGAAGAAGAAGAAGAAGAAGAAGAAGAAGAAGAAGAAGAAGAAGAAGAAGAAGAAGAAGAAGAAGACGAGGAGGAGGAGGAGGAGGAAGAGGAGGAGGAGGAGGAAGAGGAGGAGGAGGAAGAGGAGCAGGAGGAGTAGGGGGAGGAGAAGGAGGGAGAATGGGGGAGGGGAGGGAAGGGGAGGAGGAGGGGGATGAAGTTTAGAAATCAGAAGTCCCATATCAGATATATTTGTATTTGGTTATCTGAAATTGGATATGGAAGGAGGGAAAACAAGATGAGGGTTGGAGGTGGGGGGGAGGGAAAGGGGGACCAAGACATGTGAAAGGGTATCAATGTATGTGAATTAATGTACCTTCTATCTGGCAAATATCATGTAACCCTTCTATTAATTACAATAAAAAATATATGAAAAAATTTAAAAAAAGAAAGAACGCATTTGATGGCAGTAAACTGCAGAGCTTCTGTATGGCAAAGGACATAGCCAGCAAGATAAATAGACAGCCCACAGAGTAGGAGATCATCACTTACCATCCAACAGACAAGTGTCTTATATCTAAAATATACCTACAGCTCAAGAAATTAAACCATCCCCAAACAAACCCTCAAAGAACAACCATCCCATTAAAAGGTGGACAAAAGACTGAAAGAGACTTTTCTGAAGAGAAAATAAAAATGGCCAATAGACACATGAAAATCCTTAACTTCTCTGACCATAAAAGAAATGCAAATTGAAACAACTTTGAGATTTCACCTTATCCCAGTTAGAATGGCTATGATCAAGAAATCTAATGATAACAGATGCTGGATGTGGCCAGAAGGGATCACTACTACACTGTTGGTGGGAGTGGAAACTTGTCCAACCACCCTGGAAAGCAGTATGGAAGTTCCTCAAAAGACTAAATATAGAGCTCCCTCATGACCCAGCCATCCCACTTCTGGGCACCTAGCCAAATACTCAGAAACAGAGACGAACTAAACCTACCAGTACAGCTATGTTCATTGTAGCACTAGTTAAGATATGGAACCAACCCAGATGCCCCTCAGTAAATGAGTGGATCAAGAAGATGTGGTATATTTACACAATGGAATTCTATGCTGCCATCAGAAAGAATGACATTGCTCTATCTGTAAGGAAATGAAAAGACTTGGAAAAAATCATATTAAGTGAAGTAAACCAGACCTAAAGGAACATAGGCTCCATGGTCTCCTTCATTTGTAATAATTAGTACACATCTAGGAATCTCCTAATAGACGATCACAATAATTCAAAACCTACATACGTATGGTCATATAGGATGAGGCTAAGTGAAATGAACTCCAGGATATGGAAACGAGGTTTATCTTTGTGATTTTTGCTCTTAATGAACTATGTGAAGCTATTTCCTTTTTGAATATATTTTTATTGTAACTAATAGAAGGGTTACATTATATTCACCAGACAGAAGGTGCATTACTTCACAAACATTGATACCCTTTCTCATGTCTTGGTCCCCATTTCCCTTCCCCCACCCTCACCCCTCATCTTGTTTTTCCCCCTTCCCTATCCTATTTCAAATAACCAAATAAGCATATATACAATATATCAGATACCAAGGTAAGATACTATAAAAATATGAGATAACCAAGGGACAACAAAAGAGATAAAATATAACATTGTACATTTAGAACAACAATGTGAAGCTATTTCTTTTTTCTTCTTTTCGCCCTAAGGTTTATCTCATGTTGTTATTGTATCTGACTTTGGTACTTGGTATATTGTATATATGTTCATTTGTGTATTCGAAAATTGAAAGGTAAGGGAGAAACAAGCTGTGTGGGAAGGGGTAGGAGGGGGAAAGTGGGAGAAAAAATGTGAAGGGGTAACAATGTTTAAGAAGTAAAGTACCCACAATCTGATGAATGTAACTATAACCCCTCTGTACATCACCCCCAAAATAAAATAAAATAGAAGAACCCTTTTGTTTCCATTTCTTGGAGTTCATTTCCATCAGCATCATTTTATATGGTCATATGCACATACCTGTTAAGGTATTGTGATCCTCTGCTAAGAATATCCTAGGCACATTCTTGATATTCTTGTTATTACAAATGAGGGAAATCATGTTAGTTTGGGTCTGGCTTATTTCACTTAACATAATTTTTCCAAGTATTTTCATTGCTTTAAAAATGGGGCAATGCCATTCTTTGATGGAAGCATAGAATTTCATTGTGTATGTGTGTGTGGGGGGTGGGTATCACATCTTCTTGATCCATTCATCTACTGAGAGGCATCTGGGTTGGTTCCATATCTTAGCTATGATAAATAATGCTGCAGTGAACATACTTGTGCTGGAAGCTTTAGCATGGCTTTGTGGTCATCGGGTAAAAGCCCAGGATTGAATTGCTGGGTCACAGGAGAGTTCTATGTTTACTCTTTTTAGGATCCTCCATACTTCTTTCTGGAGTGGTTGAACAAGTTGGCATTCCCACCAACAGTGTAATTAATAGCATTCCCTTTTGGCCACATCCCCACCAGCATCTGTTACTATTAGTTTTCTTGCAATTTTAACTGGGGTGAAGTGAAATCTAAATATTATTTTGATTTGCATTTCTTTTATGACCAGAGATGTTGAGCATTTCTTCTTGTGTCTATTGGCCATTTCCATTTTCTCTTCAGAGAACTCTCTCTTTAAGACTTTAGCCCATTTATTAATAGGGTTATTGTTTCTTTGAGGATTAGTTTTGGAGGATTTAATATTTTAGGCTGTAAGTATTCTAAAATATTTTTTGACTGACAGAGTTGGAGACTAAAAGGTGGGATCATACAAATAAATAGAGTAACATTGAGTGACCATAGTCATAATATTCAGCTAGGAAACTTCAGATAGTGGGAGGGAAAAGACAAGGTGGGGAGAATGATGGAATGGGTGACTATAATCAAAATATGTCATACACATAAATGGACATATTAAGGTAGAGCCTTCTTTGTACAACTATTTGAAGAAAACAAAAAAAGACAAGAATTAATGAAGCTGATTAGTTATGGTTCAATTCAGAGGAAGAAAAGAAAGATGCAGCAAGATTAATTTATAATTGATCACTTATCCTGTTATTCTTTCATGTTTTGTGGTAATTCTTAAATAATTCTGCTATAGCCTAGAGGCATTACAATTATGCTGGCCATTATTAAGCCCCAAAAGAAATGAAAACTTTCTGCATATGCCTAATATAAGAAATCTAGAAGAAAAATATTTGTGTATATATAGAAAATAATCTAGACCGATACGAGCCAAGATATTTACACCGTGTGTGCCTGGTGAATAAGATGCTAGATATTTATGTTTATTAATCTGTCTATATTTTTCTGGCTTTTTAAAATGAACACTCACGGCCTTGTCATAAGAACAAAATAAACATATTGATCATAGTTCATGATGTTAGGTTTTTCCTCAGTAAACAAAGAGAGTCAATGTGATCACAGAAAGAGGAGTTGTTGACTAGGAGACAGAAAATACTCCTATGCTTGATAAGCTGGGTGAGGGAAGGGGAGGAGGACACCTGCTGGGATTAGGCCTGACTCTTGAACTAAGCCTGGCTCTGGTAATGCAGTTCCTCACAAGGGAAATATCCTTTTTGCCTGCTTTCCTTTCTTGAGATGATGATTGTTATAATACATTGTGCCAACTTTCCATTAAGGAGTATTGTACAAACACTTTGGAAAGCTCAAGTACCAGAAAGGCTTAAAAATGAGCATGCCTTTTCCCTTTCTCAGGTAAATCCAGAAGCATATATATATCCAAAAGTGCCAATGCTGTGATTATGAAGAGAGTGCTTGATGGCTGCTGTGTTTCTGCTTCATACAAATGCTCAGAATCCATTCATTGAGCTCATACATGGCCTCCGTTGCCTAGCAACAGGAGTGGAATTGTTATGTGTGCTTCTTAATCACTATAAAGTCTTGTCCTTCATATTTTATATCAGAAAAAATAGAAAAAGGAGAAACAAAGACAATTGAAAACAGAGTGGGGGGAAAGGAATTTTTTTTTTTTTTTGCCAGTCCTGGTCTTGACTTCAGGGCCTAAGCACTGTCCTTAGACTTTCCTCAAGGCTAGTGTTCTACTCTGAGCCACCGCACCACTTCTGGCTTTTTCTATGTATGTGGTACCGAGGAATCAAACCTGGGTCTTCGTGCATGCTTGGCAGGCACTCTACCACTAGGCCAAACTCCCCGCCTGGGAAAGGAATTTTTTAAGCCCAGAACGTATCTTACCAGTTGCAAATTAAATCACAGCATCTGAGTAAATTTAAGCAGGAGAATATTTTTCAAAAAAATAATTTAAAAAAAATATCGAACTCGCCGAGTTTGGACTAGTGAAAACTCCTCAGTGAAAATCTCAAGCCACAATTTGACCTGAGCAGCCTGCAAGAAATTTAATAATTTCTTCTTAAGCTTAAGAGTGATGAGGAAAGGCTCTTCTCCTTTCAGGTGTTTACCATGAGCAAAGCTTCCTTGGCAGGATGCTATCACATTGTTTTCATCTATAGGCCTCCTGGAACTTACAAAATTTGTAATTGGAGATGCTATAACTTCCGGATTGGTAAATTCCATTACTATAATCTCTGTTAGATGCAAATTTCACTAAGATTTTTGAAATCAACACCTAAAATGAATATCTAGATAGTCAAAAATCAACCTTAAACATTCCCTAAACTCCATATACAATGTACACAGAAGAAACCTAACAATCTTCAACATAGAAAATGTATGCAAACTCAACCTGGATCCTGAGTGATGTAACCCATCCCTCCCCTCATCCTAGAATCCCGGAGAGAACATATACAATCATAATTAGCCCTCAGTGAATTGATGGCTACCAATCAGGCAAACTCATGAACCAAGGGAATGTTGAGGCCCTCAGCTTCTACTTTCTTTAATCTCTCCAATCCGATACCATTTCACAGGCTTAATGTCATCTTGATTGAGAATCAATCATCTCTCAATTGGGTTCCTGCAAAATCTGCCTCACTAGTCACTTTGAGGAACTGGTGGAAATAATCTCCTCTGATTCTTTCCATTTTGCACATTG
This sequence comes from Megascapheus bottae, assembly GCF_031878675.1. Taxonomy (NCBI): domain Eukaryota; kingdom Metazoa; phylum Chordata; class Mammalia; order Rodentia; family Geomyidae; genus Megascapheus; species Megascapheus bottae. The sequence continues at coordinate 5,725,096 of NC_143512.1, forward strand.
CTTAAGCAGTGATGCTTCTGAACTATGACTCTTATGCTACTTCTTGCTTAAAACCTTTGCATTCCCCATTGATGCTTTTTGTGTTTGGATTTGGGAGGGGGTTGTTATTTTCATACATGGGTCCTGGAGCTTGAACTTAGAGCTTGAATACTGTCCCTGGGCTTTTGCTCTTAAGACTAGTGCTTTATCACTTAAGGCACAACTCTATTTTTAGGCTTTTTTGGTAATTAATAGGCACTAAGACTCTCACAGACTTTCCTGAGTTAGCCTCCTCCCCAAGTCCTCAAGTCTCAGCCTCCTGAGTAGCTAAGATTTCAGGTATGAGCTACTGGTGCTTGGTAACACACTATTGTTAAAAAATGAAGTACTGGAGTTTAACTTGGCACTTTGTAGTTGGTAGGCAGTAGGCTAATGTTGTACCACATGGGCCCTGCCTCCAGCCCTGCCTTCTTGTGGATTATTTTGGAGGTGGAGTCGAGAAGACCTCTTCCCTGCCTGGCCTTGAAACACCATCCTCCATATCTCAGCCTCCAGAGTGGACAGGATGACAAGTATGAGTCACCAGCTCTGGCCAAAATCCAGTCTTTTTCATCTAGCTACTGGGAATTTTGGCATTTGGTGTCTGCTCTGGCTTTTTTGGTGTCCTACTGCTTTCTACCTGCATTTGGTACTAGACCACACCACGATTTCCATGTTTCCCCATAAATTGTATTCTCTTATTATTGATAGTATTCTTTTTGTTTTCTTCACTTGGCTACTTATAAATCCCAAATGCAATGTCACTTCTTTTAGGAAGTTTTGGTGGGCCACGAGAATCAGAATTAACTTCTTTATTAACATGTCCCTCCCAGTGTCTTATGTTTTTAATGTTATATTATGATTGCTTCTTATTTGTTTCCCCTGTAAAGCTTGAAGTTACATAAAGGTGGACACTGTATTATTTTACCCAATTTTCTAGTACAGTATAAGCAAAATAACATTTGGTTGAATTATTGAAACACGAGCTAGGGTTTCCCATTGGCTCCAGTATCTTTAATTACCTCTTGATAAGAGACCTATTTATATAGACAAAACTATTTTGGAGTCAACTAGAAAGCCTGTGTGTGACCCCTATTTCTAAGCTTCCAGTTACTGGAAGACAGTCAGAGCAGCAATTTAAGTGTCTGTACCGTTCAGTAGTATAGTTATTTATCATTCTAGATTACAAATGTGAAACTGTTGAATTTTGTTTAGTTAATGGGTGAAGTAAACAATAAATAGATTCCATAGTACCTTCATTTTTACACTGATTCACTGAAAATATGTAGCCAAAGCAGGATGAGGCTTACTTAGTTTGTAAGGATGGAGTTGTATTTGCCAACCACCAAAGCTCTACCCCAGCCCAGCCTGTAAGATTTCAATTTGTTTTGATTTATAATTTTTCAAGGTCAATAGGGAAAAAAATGAAGGCTCTTTTAATCTCTCTTGCACAGATTTCCTTAGTATCTTCCTACTCCACCCCAGCAACCACTTTATTCACTCACTCCACAACAATTTATTGAGTACCTCTGTATACTACATATATTGTAGGAGCTGGGAGACAGTCAAACATTCCACAGTCTCTGGCTTAGTGAAACACACACAGACATATAGATATATGGTGCACTGCTTAAGGTATGGTATATACTATGAAAAATCATAAAAAGAGGTAAGGAGACAGAAAAGGAGAAGTGTAGACCTCTATGTTCTTATGACTGGACCATGCACACAATGATGAATGAATCACCGTGGCCCCTGAAATTGGGTTCTCTAATTGGTCCAGGGCTGGGTCTCCGGCTTCATCACAGGAGGTAAGAAGTGTGCTCAGGACACTTAGATTGTGAAAAAGGAGTATAGAGTTTCATCAAAGACGATTTAGGTCCTTTTTAGGAGAGCAGCAAACGATGGTAGGAGAAGGGTTATAAAACTAATAATGACACAGCAAAAATAACTGCTTTTATTTTCCTCAACTCTCTTCTGTGCCCCTGTATGGCACTCATTATTTCTACTTGTATCAGTGAATACACAGACTCCATTAGCAGTTACGTTTGTCTCGCTTTCTCTGGCCCAATCTATGCCTGCTGCAGTTTTACCTGGAAAGCATGTTTGATTTTGGAATACAAAATATTATCACATGGCTAGGTTCTATGAAAAAATGAGTATCTTTTTATCTCTTTGTAATGTGTTCCAGATTTCCATATTTGAAATCCATTCACAATTTCCCTTGCTATCTACTCTTTTCTCCAGGCTCTGTAATTCCAAATAAACTTATTTTTCTCTTTTAATTTGTACTTTAAATAAAGAAATGTTCTTTATATTCAAATAAGTTTTTGGTTGGACATTTTCTCTACTAGACTAAGAGGTCTCCCAGTGGCTTGCTTACTGGAGTAAGTATAGTACAGGTCTTGACATGCCATTATTTATAGAAATGACTTGTGCTGGCTCATTGGAATCCTAGGTTTGCATGTGTCTTGGTTGGTGGAAGTTGATATATCATGTACTTCATGACCATTCAGCTCTCGGTGGGATAAAAGATCTCAGTTTATATGGAAACTGTTGACTAGTTTTCATTTTATTATATTAGCGTTTAGTGTTTTTCATCAGTGCAATAGTCATTAAGATGTATTACACAATCCTGACTTCAAGGACACAGATAATTTATGTTAAAGTGGACCTTTATCCTCGTAGGACTTCCATGCACGTGGTCACCTTGGAATGTGAGAATCTGGAACACATTTTTCCTATCATTTAATACATGTCACCTGCTTTGTGTTCCTGCTCAGTATATCAAGGATACGACTAAACAAATGTTATTCTTCTTATTAAATAGCTATAGCAAAAAGTAATCATATTACCATATACTTTTATAAGTCCTTCCCTGTAAAAGGAACCATTATCCTCACATCTAACATAATAGATTGGATTGGGGTTTCATGGAATCAGAATCACACAGCTTGCATCCATTTGTGCTTGGACTCTTTGTATCTGGCCATTGCCAGATCTTTGGGATTCATCCATTTTGTTCCCATAGCTGTGAGAAGTCACTTCAAGTCTTAGACTACTGCTATTAGTACTCTCTTGCTCTGTTCAAGTGCTCTGTGTGCTTTACTACTGAATTGAGCCACTTTTATTCTTGATAGGGATTCTTCCAGAATTCACACACACACACACACACACACACACACACACACACACACAAGATGGTGGGAGAAGGGATATTAAACTAATAAAGACATAGCAGAATAACTACTTTTATTTTTCTCAACTTGTTTGTCAAATCATATATATATATATATATTTCATTGATATAAGAACTTGCCTAAATGAGATTCCATTCAAATCCCTGTGTTTTTCTCTGGAACCAATTTCCTTTGCAAGGAGAGCTATAACATTTTCTTTGTTGCTGATCACATAATGGAAAATTCTCAGGTGGTTTTTTTTTTTTTGCCTTAAGTTTTATATCTTTATTTCAACTCTGAAGGATTTTTTTGCAATGATCCTAAAATTTCTAGGTTGTCACTGGTTTTCTTTCAAGCATGGTGTAAAGTTTAGTCTATTGTCTCTTTTTTTTTTCTATAGTCTCTTGTGTTAGACATTATGGCAGAAAAATCAGTCTCCTCATTCCTTTGTAGGACCATATCTGTGCCTCGACCATTCCCAAGAATGCTTGCAAATTTTCCTGTTTATACTTGAGTGGCAGGCACTTTCAGGTTTCTTTTTATGCTCAGGCCTGCTTATATTTAGGATTGATCCTGGCTGAGTTCAGATCATTTGGCTGCATCTGTTGTCCCTGGACATTTCCTGTCAGCTGAATATATGCATAATCTGTAACCAAAGCAACTGCACTATTAACTCAGTGCATAGAAGTGGGTGTGTGCATGTGCAATGAAATAAAACTAAACAAAACCAGAGAATTATATATTGGTTTAATGTAATTCATCTCATTTTCAAATGTTTCATTTAAGCCTTTCTTCATTTCTTTTTTTTGTGGGACATTAGCTACATATCCTTAAGAGTTGTTTTCTTTTTTCCTTTTTTTTTTCTTCTCTTCATTGGTTCTGGGTGCTGACCCTTAGCCTTTTCAGGTAAGGCTACCACTTGAACCACATTTCTATTTACAGCTTTTTGCTAGTTAATTGGAGTTAAGTTTCTCATGGATCTTCCTACTTGGGCTGGCTTTAAACTGCAGTCCTCAGATCTCAGTCTTCAAATAATAAGGATTATGAGTATGAGCTACCAGCACCTGTCTAATACTTCAGTTTTTTTTTAAATGTCTTCTATCTGCTATCCGTATGATTCAGTGAGGATTTTTCTCTTCTATTTCTAAAATTGTAGAATTAAAGTACTTTGTTTCTTCTGGCTTAAATATCCTCAGAATGTTGTTTAATTACACACATCTTCATTCTAAATTTAGCTTCTTTCAACAATCTATTTGTTCATCAATGTAACAAAATTATTTGTGAAACCCTGAGCTAGAGACTAGAGGAATGGAGGGATAATACATAGAAAAATGGCTCTAGATTGGCTAATATAAGGCTTTAAGTATCCATGCATGTGCTATGGACTGAATAATACACAATGGGAAATTACCAAGAGTCAACATAAAGAAATATCCAAATTTTAGTCTCATTTTAAAGAATATTAGTCAGGATTGGTCGTTAGTGGTACGTAAACCCTTTAAAGGGAGATTATCACGACCCATTCAGAGAAAGCCATTGCTTTTGGATCCTAAGCCGTTTACAAATGCATGTCCACACCATTGTGTTGTGTTTTCTCACAGACTATGCATTCTCAGGATGTTAGATGGCTCTTCAGCATTCACTTAATTACTATGTTCTCAGTGTCTGCTCAGGTTGTAAGAGAAACACACATGCCATATGCTGTGATTGACTTGCTGTCACAAACTTTGAAGTCTGTGTGCTGTTGATTGGTGTCTGAAGCTTCCAATCATCGGTACTATATTTCTGTCTAACTTGGAGGGATACAAACATGATGTTGTAATGATGATTACCCGTGAACGAAGATAAGTGAATCACTACTGTTACTCTTCATGCAACCTAAGATTTACAGATTGTCACCCCTGTGCATGAAACTGCAATGCTTTTAGAGTTTATATCATTGAGATTGGAAACAATTCTCAGTATAATGTTTGAGGCTGCTGAACGATGGAGTAAGGGAAGTAGCATTCTCACATCTCACATCAGAAAAAACAATTGACAAATCAAAGCATTCATTACATTTAGAATCGACATAAATTGCTTTCAACAATTCGGTTTATATGTAATGGTGACTATGCCAATTTTGTCCATACGACAGGAGGAGGTCAGTGTAATGTGAAACAAGTAAAGAATTCTGTTACCAAGTCCATTCGGTTGTATTGTGGGATCTTTAAACATCTTCTTCATGTTTGTGGTATATTTGGTTGTTGTTCCTTGGGTATAGATTGCAGACTGAATTGTGGCCCCTCTGTCTCTGTCCCTGTCTCTCTTCTCTCTCTGTGCTGTCTCTGTTTCCCAGAGATATACCAGGGGGACAGCTGAATTAGGAAGAGAGATACAGATGTCTTGGGGAACTTGTTTGCAGTTCTGAGAGGCAGTGGGGAGACAATAGCTAGGCATTTGGCATTTGGAGACAATAGCTAGGGTTTGGGTTTGGTGCCTACCTGATTCCAGTCTGTGAGCCATGGCATCCAGGCCCAATCGTGCTGGAATTTCTTTTTTATTAAAGAATTTATTAACATTGATTTTTACTCGTATTTCAAATGACATGTTTAACAAACAAGTATTCATGAAGGGAATCTCTATATACAATTACTGGCACTTAGATTTTAGAACATAATTAAAATTAGGCTGAGGGTTTGTATGTCATAGTTACATATTAATACACATAATAAAACATTATGCCTATAGAGTCATGAATTTTTATGTCTATGTAGTTGTGTTTATATTTCTAATACCATATCCATAGCATTGGGTACGCAAATATTGAATCATTGCTCTTGTACTCTTTGGATCTAATAGCCACATATGAAGGATACCATGAGCCTTTTGTTCCTTTGGTCTTGACTTGTCTCACTCAACATGATTCGCTCTAGATTCATCCACTTCCCTGCAAATGCCATTATTTTATCTTGTCTGTTGGCTATGTAGAATTCCATTGTACATTTATACCATATTTTTATCCATTCATCTGCAGTAGGGCATCTGGATTGTTTCCATCACCTGGCTATTGTGAATAGTGTAGAGATGAACATAGCTGAGCAGGTGTCCTTATCAATTCTGGGTTATGATGTTCATGAGAGATGCCCAAGAGATGTATGGCGGGATCTTAGGGAAGGTCAATTTTCAGTTCTTTAAGAAACCTCCACACTGCTTTCTAGAATGGCTGAACTAGTTTACAATCCCACCAGCAGTGCAATAGGGTTCCTTTTTCTCCACAACCCTGCCAGCATCTGTCATTGTCTGAGTTCAAAATCTTGGCCATTCTAATTAGGGTAAGGTGGTATCTTAGGGTTGTTTTTATTTGCATTTCCTTTATGACCATGGATGATGAACATTTTCTCATATACTTTTCTGCCATTTTAACCTCTTCTTTTGATAAGTCTCTCTTTACTTCCCTTGCCCATTTAGTGATTGGTTTGTTGGGTTTTGGGGGGGATTAGTTTCTTGAGTTCCTTGTAGATACTGGATATTAAACATTTGTCTGATGTATTATTGGTAAATATCTTTTCCCAGTTGGTTGGCTGTCTCTCTACTTATGTGGCTATGCTTTTATCTGTGCAGAAACTTTTTTATTTTTAGGTAGTCCCATTTATCGAGTCTCTCTCCAATCTGTTGGGATTCAGGAATCTTTTGCCTGTGCCTATGAGTTCCAGTGTCTCTCCAGCTCTATCACGTAGCAGTTTCAAGGTTTCCGGTCTGATATTGAGGTCTTTGATCCACTTTGAGTTAATGCTTGTGCATGGTGAAAGGCTAGGGTCAATTTTTAGTTTTCTGCCTATAGCTGTCCAGTTTTGCCAGGTGCTGGAATTTTTTTTTGTATGCCCATAAGTGATTTGTTTTTTGTGGGTCATGAGGCTTGAACTCTGCCTGGGCCCTGTCCCTGAGCTCTTCAGCTCAAGGCTACTGCTCTACCCTGGAGTCAAGCCCCGTTTCTCATTTTCTAGAGGTTAGTTGGAGGTAAGAGTCTCAGGTCCTTTTGTGCCTCGGTTGACTTTGAACTTTGATCCTCAGATCTCAGCCTCCTGAGTATCTAGGATTACAGGTGTTTCAAGTGTGAGCCACCGCACCTGGTGGATTATTATTATTTTTCTATCATGGGGCTTGAACTCTAGGGGCCTGAGTGATGTCCCAGAGCTCTTCAGATCAAGACTAATGCTCTACCACTTGAGCCACAGCACTGCTTCCCCATAATGGATTTTTATTTTTTCCTTTTTCTTCCCTTTTCCTTGTGTATGTGTTAGTCCTAGGGTGTGAACTCTGGGCCTGGGTCCTATCTCTGAACTTTTCTGCTCAAAAGCATCTCTCTACACTTGAGCCACAGGCTCACCAATAGCATTGGGAGTTGGGGGGGGGATAGGTTGTTTAATTGGAGATAAGAGTTTCAGAGACTTCCCTATCTGGGTTGGCTTTGAATCACTATCTCATATCTCAACCTTCTGAGTAGCTAGGGTTATAGGTGTGAGTCATGGGTGTCCAGTTTACATTATGTTTTAGTAATTTTATTTTCTTTAAATAGTTATACAGAGGAGTTATAATTCAACATATCTGTTTATGAGTACAATACATCTTGATCAAAATCACCTTCTCCATCTTTCCCCTGTCTCTCCTAACCCTACCCATCCATAATAATAAGAATAGTTTAAAGTAGTTTATTGCTTTATATAGTTTAGGTTAGATCGCCTGCTACTCTGATTTAATGACCTCCCCAGAGATTCTAGAACTTCTTGATGTCCTTCAATAATGGTCTGCTCTGTAAAGTAAGCCCACTTTATTCATGGATTTACCTGCAGTTTTGTTGAAATTGGTTAAGAAAATATTCTCGCGAGCTTATTGTGTGGCTCTGTTGATATGGAGAAAGTCTTTGCTGGTAATGTGTTTTCTATCATGGTGGAAATATGTTATCTGTTATCAGTTACATGTAAACTGTATGCATGCATGGATTTTCCTCAGTGTCAATCTCCTTGGAGTTATTTGTCTGTAGATTAATAGACCAAGGATCTATTGTAAACATTTGCTAAAGATCATTTTGCTGTTTGTAAACAGAAGTGCATTACTCTATATGATGGCATTCAAATGAAAGCAATTGTGTTGTTGTGAAAGAGAAATATAATACTGTTCATTTATGCCATGTGGGATTTCTGAAGATCACATTCATGTTTTTGCTTCTCTTTCATTTCAAAAAATTCTACAGACAATTATTTTTGTATACTTTTAGGGAGTAAGTAGATGCAACAATTCGTTTCTTGATAACATTAATTTATTTATAGAAGACATTACATTGAAATTATTATAGAAAAACATAGTAAAGTTTCTATAGTAAGTTATGGAAACATGCAAGATAAGATTTACCAGCATCTTGGGTCCTAATTTATTATTGTGTGACCCTAAATACATCTTTTGCCTGGCTAGGTGCCCGTTTCATTTGCAAAGGGTTGAATTGTCTCTGCATAGCTTCTGCATTGCTAGAAGAAAAGAAGGAACGCATGGCATTTGCTGAAGTGATTTATACCCTAAGTTAAGTTGGATTAGAGAAATTCCTGCTCTCAGTGCAGAAATTGGGAGTTAAATACTCAAGTTAAATTTTTCTTTTTCAGCAACAACAACAAGAAATGTTTTCTGGCTGGCAATCTATCTGAGAATAAGAAGCTACACTTCGTTTAAATTCTCTTTCAGTCTTAATATTCTACTATTGCATTGATTTAAGAGAGAGAGAGAGAGAGAGAGAGAGAGAAGAGAAAGACAGAGAAAAACAAAGAGAAAGAGAGTGAAAATAGACAAGGAAAGAGAAGAAAGACATAGAAAGAGAGAGGGAGAGAAAGAAGAGAGAGAGAGAGAGAGAGAGAGAGAGAGAGAGAGAGAGAGAGAGAGAGAGAGACTCAGAGTTATAGTATCCTAAACCAGACCTTTATATTTTATTCTTATATTTTATTGTAGTATTTCTACATCATCTAAGAGCCTAGTTCTCCACTACAAACTCATTTTCTCAAGTATGTATCTGTCTGTAAGAGTCATATGATTATATTTGTCATTCACAGTATGTTCAAAAAGCAAAATAACGAATGCTAGGAATATTATTATGGCTAGGAATATTGCATTGGGAGTGAAATATTTTTAAATGCAAGGAATTCCAGTAGCCCTTGGACCTTGATGTCCCAGGTCTATGGGCCCAGGGAGACAGTGCTGAGGAAAACACTCGCAAGCCAAGGAGGCCTGGAGCCACTGCAGCACTGTGTGGATTCAGGGTGCATTGTTCACATCTTACCTCTCTGCATATTAAAGACATGCCATATTTCAACAAGTAAAATTTTTTATTTATTAACTTAAGTATATTTATTTTTTTTTGCTTTGCTTTTAAAGTACCATTTACATTTTTTGAGAGGCAGATATTTTAATAAATTTAATGCAAGGAAACAGTCAACAGATTCCATGACAATTTAAACACCATGGACAATAACTCATATTACTGAGCTGCATAATGCCCATTCAGAAATGTAACTCTTTTATTTTTGAAATGTCTTGATTTCTTAAAATTAATTTTTGACCATGCTTTGTCCATAGACGAGACAAAGGTTAGAATGAAATAGAGCTGAGGAAGGTGAGCCTCTTGTGTTGTTAGTGATTGCGATTGAATAGGCGTTCACTATGAAACTTAATGAAGAATACGTTTTGCCATTGGGAACGAGGTGATAACAGCTGTGTGGGGAGAAGCTTGAGCCTAAAATATGTAGGTTAGCTCACTGATACTTTCTCCCTCACATATAATAATATTCTGGGGGCGCACATAGATGAAAAATTTAGTATGGTTCAGAGACTGGTCAGTTGGAAACATTGAAATAAATTGACAAGAGATAAAAACCAAAATCAGAGATCAGATTACCTGGACTTTTATCCTTAGATTTATTTTGAAGTCAATGAGGGGGTTTTAGGCAGTAAAGTAACATGATTTGATTTGAATTTTAACCTATGTGGCTACAGTGTAGACACCGATTTAGAGGAAGACAGAGACTGTGGCGAGGCATTGACTAGAAAGTTTAAAGCATAAGCTTAAAGAAGTGAGTTAGTCATTCAAAATGGAGAAAGTAAATGAATGCAGGGAAAGTTGTAAGATCCACAAGTTTCATGAGGGAATAAAGAAATGTCAGCAGACTAGAGGAAAATCAGAAAGATGTGTGGTTATGAGAATCTATGAAGAAATATCCTGTTTTGTAATATAGATATAGAATTCAAGTTTAGACTACTGTCCTTGAGTGGAAGCTTATGAGACAATGAAAAGGTGAATCTGGCAAGTCTCTTGGCTGAAGAAAATTCAAAACAATTCTTAAGGAACATATGTTGATCCCAAATTGTTCAGAATTCTCATGAGGATAAACTCATACTACAAAATTATAAAGGTATCAGCGAAAAATCCCCTTTGGTGATAGTCAGCAGAACACCCTAGGAAGACTTGAACAATAACTTCATGTGGTTGACAAATTTAAAACACTACAAGCTAGTTAACATTAGTGAAACATTCAAAGAAAGAACTGAAAGCAGAAGGCAGCCACAACAACTGACATTGAGATAAAGAAAAAAAATCCCGTGTAACCAAGTAGAAATAAAAACACGCTGATTAATGCATCAAAGGACGATTGTGAGGTAAACCACAGCAAAGGAAAGAATCCATAGAAGAGGCCATTCTTGCTTGTCCTATAACTATATTAGACTTTCTGGAATGTTTAAAATGTCCCATGAATGCACATTATTTTCCTATTTTTGTAGAAGAGCTTCATGAACAATGCCAAATGTTGCAGAGATTAAATCAGCTGAGTACTGAAAAGATAGTTGGCCCTGTAATTGGAGATCTCATTGGTGAGTTTAGGAGAGATAGAGGCAATTAGCAACATAAATAAGACTAAATATCAACCTGTTGAGTCGTGGCATTTTCATTTCTGCCATGTAACCATGTTGTTTCCCAATGTGGTTGATCAGAGGTCCCTAATTCTAGTTACACAAGTTAAGGAGGAAAAAAAACTTGGAAAGTGGTCATTCTTGTACTGAGGCAGACATGATGGTGGGGGGGAAGGATTATAGATAAAGCGTTGATATAGACGGAGAGAGACTAAGACTGAGTTACTGTTACTTCTGGATCAGTTTCTCTGAAGCCAGGTGAGAGGCTGTGAGGCTTTAAAGGAAAAAAATTAAAGTAAGAATAAAATTCTCTAGCTTGAGCTTCCCTTTGTTCCTGTTTCTGTAAACTTCCTTCAAGAGACATCATTTTCTTCTACTCGGATCTCCATGCAACCTGTTTGGAAAGAGTATACAGTAATTAGTTATTTAAAATGACAGGACAGATGCAGATACAAACTAGTGAAGGATGATGGCATCAGTGTATAATAATACAGAAGAAACTGACCTCCCGCCTTTCAGAGATCTGATGGAAGGAAATGGCTGAGGGGGTGAGCTCAGCCCAGGCTAAGCCCAGAAGTTCTGAGCTCCAGCTGCCTGCCTACTGCCCTGATCTACTCAGCGCGTCCACACCCTGCACCAGGGTGGTGGTTAGTGGTTCATTTCTTTTCTCTCTCTCTGTCTCTCTCTCTGTCTCTCTCTCTGTCTCTCTCTCTGTCTCTCTGTCTCTCTGTCTCTCTCTCTCTCTCTCTCTCTCTCTCTCTCTCTCTCTCTCTCTCTCTCTCTCTCTTTCTTCCTTCCTTTCTTTCTTTTGTTGCCTTTGGTTTATTCTCTTTTGGTGCTTTTTTTAAAATTAATTCTGTGCCCTTTGTCTTGTATATAAGTTTATTTGGGGATGGGGAGGGGAAGCACAGAAATGGGGGGACTAAAGGTGAGCCAATTCAGTGATGAAACCCACTAGACACTATATTGGAAATGAATTATTCAGCTTGGTGGGGAGGGAAATCCAGAGGGTAAAAGCTGGGAGAGAATGGTGGAAGAGGTGACACTATTTCAAAAGGAAATATGCTCATTACATGAGTCATGTAACTGGAACATCACTTTGGCCATTTTACTGAGTATATTTCTAGTTGAAGTTTATTACCCCCTCCCAGGTGTTTCTCCCACTTTCCTACCCTCTCCCCCCACTAAGTTGTAAAGTTCATGTCCAACATATGGTCTTATGAGCAGAGCAGTTGCATTGATTCACCCTTTGTCTCACCACTTGCTGTTCCCCTTCTCTTCCATTAATGCAAGTAAATGAATGTACAATACACAAGGTATCAAAAAATCAAATATGGTGACAACAGGGGATAAACCATAGGGGGGGAGAAATGAATGAAAAAAAGAAATAATTTCACACAGTACATTAAAAAAATCACAAAGAAAACACCTCTTGTTTCTATATCTTGGAGATCATTTCACTTAGCCTCATCCTGTACAGTCATACATACATAGCTATTGAGCTATTTTGATCCTATAAGAGAATCCTAGACATACTCTAATTATTACAAATGAGAGAAACCATCAACTCTATGTTTCTTTGGTTCTGGCTTACTTCACTTAATATAAGTTTAAATGTGTTATAGATATACAATGAATTTCTATGCTGCCATCAGAATGACATCACTACACTCATAAGGACATGGAAAGACTTGGACAATAAACTTTTTTTAATTAAAAAAGAAAGTAGTAGGAATACACTATAGTATTTCAGATTTCTTTTACCTCTTGTAGTCTATGCACTGAATATCTTGAACCCATATCTTCTATGTTGCAAAATTAACTCTGGATAATGCACTCACAGTCACAAAGTCTATCAGTAACCACAAAAAATACTCCATTTTAACATTCACACAAAGATGGCATCCAGGGACCATAAAAGTGACATAGGTTCTGGAAGCTTCCAGGCATGCAACACCAAGAAGCAGGAGGGATACCCAGAAGACATGGACTTCTTGCCTTACCCTAAGGTATCCATGCCAAAGTGTGCCAGAATCACTGGACTGCCAGGACCAGCAGCATTCAGCCCTTGGCATAAGAAAAACAAAATCTCTTATGTAAATTCTGACATCTATCACTGTTAACTTAGGAAGGTTAACAGCAAGGAATAAGAGAAGTAGACATCAACTCATATGGTCTCAACTCCAACATTCTTCTACCCTGTAGAGATGTAGCCTGTGACAGATTTCCACCCAAAATCCCCTGCCCCAAATCCTAGACACATTTATTTGATTTAGTTCTCATTTTTGAAGCCTTGTGTTTTTACTTGCCTGTTGTTTCCTATAGTCACAGTTCAGTAGTTTTGTTCCAGTATAGCTTTTCTATCTTATAGCCTATGAAACTAAATATAAATTAGCTTTGGGATTTACTCATTCACTCATTCAACATAAATAGCCAAGCAAAGCTTGCAAACATCCACCAATGACTGATCAGAAACCTAAAATTAGTACCATCAATCAACATTTATTTGACAGTTATTTTTTTCATATATTTTTTATTGTAATAGAAGGGTTACATTATATTTTCCAGATAGAAGGTGCATTAATTCACATACATTGATACCCTTTCTCATATCTTGGTCCCCATTTCCCTCCCCCCACCCCCACCCCTCATCTTGTTTTCCTCCCTTCCCTATCCAATTTCAAATAACCAAATACAAATATATCCAATAAATCAGATAACAGAGTGAGATACTGTAACAATATGAGATAACCAAGGGACAACAAAAGAGATGAGAGATAACATAGTACATTAAGGACAACAATCACTCATTATATGGCTTTTGTTTCTATATCATAGAGGTCCTTTCATTTAGCGTCATACTATATGGCCTTATGTATCTAGGTTTTGCTGTATTGTAAATCTCTGCTAGGAGAGCCCAAAATTTCTACTGATTATGACAATTGAGGGAAACCATTGAGCCTATGTTCCTTTGAGTCTGGCTTACTTCACTTAATATGATTTTTTCTAAGTCTTTCCATTTCCTAACAAATGGGACGATGTCACTCTTTCTGACAGCCACATAGAATTCCATTGTTTATAAATACCACATCTTGTTGATCCACTCATCAACTGAGGGACATCTGGGTTGGTTCCATATCTTTGCTATGGTGAATAGTGCTGCAATGAACTTCACTGTGCTAGTGGATTTAGTTCTGGTCCCAGGCATTGCTCTTACTTCTGGAATGTAACAGTACACAGGCAGATAGGATTTCTGTAAGGGTAAAAATTCCTTGCAATAATACTATCAGCTGGTTATATGAACCAAGACATATTAGAAACCATTCATTGGCTTTGCTTTGTAATTTGTACCCCTCAAGACCAGTTTGTATATAAAGTTGACAGTAATAAATCTTGTTCCCTGACCAAGTTCATAAACTCTCTGTATATTCCTTGGATAGTCACTGGAGAATGATATAACAATTTCAGTAATGGATGCCTGAATCACAAAAGCTACCATACACCAATGGTTTACAATGTGTTTGGCACTATTCTAAAAGCTTTCTCCTATTATTTAATATTGAAGGTGGTCCTGCATGTTGGACAAAGAAATTCTCAGAGAAGTAGGAGAATTTTCTCAATGTCCAGAAACTAGACAGAACTCCACGTCAAGTCTATTTGGTACAATGACTACAGAGAAAAGCATTGAATTCTACTTTATTGTTGCCTGTCCTGAATAAGAATAATAAATAGATCAGGCTGTTGCAGAAGGTCAGTGATAGGAAGAATCCATACTTATTTTTCTCCTTCTTCTTTCCATTTTTGGGTCTCTTATGTATGATTTCAAGAGGCTTGCTGCTTATCTAGACTTCACATTCAAGGGGGAAAGGATAAAGAGTCAGCATCATCCATTCTTTACTCAGGATAGCAAAAGCTTTCCCCAGCAATTTAGCCAACGTATGCTTATATCTCACTGTCGCAAAATGTTATTTTGTCACCTCTGGGAAAAAGAGGTGTGGATAAGAGTAGCCTGGAACTTCTGGTCATATGGATGCTTTTACACAAAGTAATGGTTCTGTCATAAAGAAGATGAAAACTGATACTGGGATATTATCTATGACTTGTGTGTGATGTACATCTGTAATGCAGCCTGGCCCTTGACTCATGGAAGAATTTCTGATAGCTCAAGAGTATTTTCTACCTGGTCATCGGTGGCTCACGCCTGTGAGTCTGCGATCCAAGGATCACAGTTTGAAGCTAGCTGGAGCAGGAAAAGTTTTTGAGACTCTTCAATTCACCATCAGAAAAACAGAAGTGGTACTGTGGCTCAAGGGGTAGGAGAGTAGCTTTGAGCTGAAGAGTTCAGGGACAATACCCAGGCCCAGAGTTCAAGTCCCTTGACAAACCAAACAAACAAAAAAATAAAAAGAGTATTTTCTAGCCAGATACTGGTAATTTAGGCCTACAATCTTAGCTACTTGGACTTGAGGATTGTAGTTCAAAGCTAGAGAAGACAGGAAAGTTCATGACCATCATAGGTCATAACTACCAGACCTGGAAGTGGAGCTGTGACACAAGTGGTAGAGTGCTAACCGTAAGCAAAATAGCTCAGAAACCATGCCTAAGCCCTGTGTTTGAGCCTCAGAACCAGCATAAAATATAACAAGTAACTTCCAGCTATGAAGAGCTATTTTTACTTCTTAATTACTTATTTGGAGTTTCAGAGGTACGCACACACATGCACGCACACACTCGCGTGTGCACACACACAGAAAAGGAAAGAGATTTGTCATCATAGACTTTGGGAATTATACATCATGTGATTGGGAAGGTCACACTGGAGTTGTGGACTCGATATTCACCTCAGCCTTGCTGTACAATGGCCTCATGTCATCAAGCAAGTCCTGTCTTCACCGTGATGAGATATTTGTCCAGGTGACATGTAAAACCTTGCACACCATTGGTCACTGAACCTGTGCATGTTAATCCTGGATTAGCCTTTGGAAAGACAGTCACATAATGGGCATGAAATGTTTTCCTGTGTTGCTACAAGATTTCAGAGTGCTCTCAGTCTGTGTCTCTGCTCAAAATTGCATAAAATGGAAGCACAAAGCTTCCGCATAAATAACTGGTAAAACTAAACAAAGGAAGGTGACCTGCATTGGAAACAAAAATCAACTGCAAATATTGAAAGGGTGTGTATTGCACTTGATAGTTCCGATTCTGCTGTGGAGGTGGAGTTAAGAGACTGGAATTCAATCTGGAACTGGCATATGCAAAGGTACAGTTATGACAGCAACTCCCTGTGGGTTAAAATGACCTGACAGTCACCAAAATATACTCCTCAAAAAATACTCCACAGGGAGTTGAAAACATCACAGTTGTTTGCATGCTCTGAGTGATAGATGGGCACGCAGGAGATGATGCTGGATCACTTGGGTTCTCCTTTCCAATATATTGTGGTGATATGAGATGACAGTGCTGGTATTTACCTATGCACCAGAGCCAGTGAAAACTGTTTTATAAGCTATTCTCTTTAGGTTGCCATTTTGCTATTTGTACAATGGGGGCTGTAGGTCTAGCTTTCTCCAGTACATAATTGATAAGTTATTGGGTGTTAGCTCCAGTGACCTGGAACAAGTCTTAATTCAAAGGTGCTTCTGTGCCAGGTATCTGTGTATCATATGTGTAGTCGAAAGTACTCGGGAAGCTGAGATCTAAGGATCGTGATTTGAAGCCTGACATTTATGAGATTCTTATCTCAATGAACCAGCCAACAGCTAGAAGTGGAGGGTAGTTTATTTCCAAAGGTGGTAGTATTTAGCCACTATACCCTTCTGCCTGTGAGAAAAATTTTCCAATTCTAATAAAATGTATTATTGTTCAAGAAAAAGTCCATTTATAGAGCCAAAATCGTCTTATTGCATAAACATACGCCCATTCCTTTACTAAGCACTTATTCCCTTATCCACCATCCAGTTAAGTGGTAGACTGAAATCAACAAAAGCTCAGGCCTCCTAATTCAAGTCACAGGACTGGTACACACACCAAAAAAGTTCTTCGGAGATAATACAAACTGTGTATGTAGAAAGATTAAAAATAGCAGCAATAACAACAAAACAATAAAAGAAAAAAACAGCCGGGCACGGTGGCTCACACCTGTAATCCCAGCTACTCAGGAGACTGAGACCTGAGGATCAGGGTTCAAAGCCAGCCTGGGCACAAAAGGACCTGAGATTCTTGTCTCCAATTAACCTGTAGAAAATGGGAAGTGGCACTGTGATTCAAGGGTAGGGTAGTAGCCTTGAGAGGAGGAAGGGAAGGAGAAAGAGGAAGGAAGGAGGGGAGGAAAATGATAGAGGGGAAGGCATAGCAGACAACCAGAATAGTTTAAACCAAACAATGGAGGCATTAAGTAGGATTGAAGACTGAACCTCCCCTTCAAGGGAATTAAAAATTAAATTAGGGGGCCAGGAGTTTGGCCTAGTGATAGAGTGCTTGCCTAGCATGCACAAAGACCCGGGTTCGATTCCTTGGTACCACATACATAGAAAAAGCTGGAAGTGGTGCTGTGGCTCAAGTGGTGGAGCTCTAGCCTTGAGAAAGCCCAAGGACAGCACTCAGGCCTTGAGTTCAAGCCCCGGAACTGGTAAAAACAGAAAATAAACAAACAAAAACAAAAGAAGGCAACCTTTCTCCTTGTCTATACCAGATGATGCCTTTTCACCTGTGATTACCACAGAAATTATAAAGCAACAGTACACTCATGCATCATCGAGCGGGGATCTCCATTGGAGTTAGGAAAACCTCCACCTGAAACCTAAAGTTGCTTTTGATCATAATTACATTCATTCAAATCTCTGTAGTTTCTTTATGTGGACATAGTGCACAGGAATAATCACGCTCAGGCCCATAGGTGTATTGTGACATGACAACTGAGTCAGTGTATAAAAAGGAACCCTCTTCCTGGCACCCAGAAGCACTCAGATAATGAGAACTACTATGCTCCTTCACCTCTCAGTAGAGAAGCCAAGGAGATCTGAAGACTTAGAACACAGCCAATGGCAGCCCTCTGGGAATGCCCTTATTACATTGCGTGTTATTACAGCATAGCATTTATTTTCACGCTAACTGCAAAATCAGTTTTTTATATTGCAGCAATTTCTAGCACATGGAGGTATTTCTGCCCAACACATATTCTGAGAAAGGGTGACCATAACACACACACACACACACACACACACACACACACACACACACAGGCATAGAATGCCACAAATTCAATTCACAAGTACTGACAAGTTAAGCATTCATAAGATAATGAAATACAGATTTTCTTATGGGAGATATGGGGCACAGCTGTTAAGAATTTAAGCTGTTTAGCAGAACTGAGAGAATCTTGAAGATGATCTTTCTCATATTCTTCAGAGGTAAGTGGTAAGCAGCCATTCTACCTCCCTTGTATACTTTCACACCTTTGACTTTCACTGAGCATCATTAACTCTGTATGTTTAGCAGCAATAAATCAGGGGCACTTCAGTGCATTTTACATTACATTTTAGGTAGGACACCTAAATTTCAAGAACACCAGACAGCTTCTTGCAAGTCACTGTTTCATTCCAGTGCTTCACTCTCAGTTTAATAACGAACCTTTAAGCACCCATTTGTTATCATGTGAAATCAACATGTATTAACTTGACCTATTTATGTACAGTTGAAACTCCACAAAACACCTTCACTGGAATACAATAGAACCAGTAAGCTGGGAGCTACTAGCTCATATCTGTTCTACTAGCTAGCTACTCAGGAGGCTGAGATCTGGGGATTGTGGTTCAAAGTCAGCCAAGTAGAAAAGTGCATGGGACTGTTATCTGGCAAAAAACCAGAAGTATAGGTGTGGCTCAAGTAGTAGAGTGCTAGGCAAGAGCAGAAAAAGCTAAGCAGGCACATGGGGCTCTGAGGTTATGCTCCATATCCAAACAAAATAACCATAATAATAAATCACTTTATGCACATATACATGTGTGCATAAAACCACTATGCATATGGCAAGTACCAAGAAATACTGGGTGGTTTCTGTTTTATAACAATGAGTGGCTATACGTGATATATTGGGTTGAGCAACATGAGAGTGCACAGGTGTAACCATGCAGACAGTTGTATTTTGATGTAAAAGGATTTGAGTTGTGATTAGATAAATATAATGTATTTCATGAGCATGCATGACCAGGGGCATATGCTAAAATCAAGAAGCGTGTGCAAGTGTACACTTTGTATGTGATTACCTGTCACACTGCAATGAATGGGTCTGTGGCCCTTCCCTGCTAAGCCTTGGAGTGCTCCTTAGTCTTGATCCAGTGAAGCCACTAAATACTTCACACTGGCCCCCGGGACTGTTTCACTGAGAACCATTGTTCTATATGGGTTCACTGGCATATGTAAAATGGTGATCTCAAAAATCAATCAATCAGTCAGTCTACTACTGTTTCCCTCTGCACTACAGACAGGTCAAAGTACAAATCTGATCCTCTTAATCCTAGTGCCAACATCTCAGGGCTACGTGAATTCTAGACAAGTGCTTGAGCTTGAGCTACAACACTACACACACACACACACACACACACACACACACACACACACACACACACACACACAAGAGTTCTTTTGTTTTTCCTATGTCTTCTCCTCACTGGATACTCCAGTTGTGGTCTTCTTTCAGCCTCTGAACTACATAGTATTGTTCTTGTGGCTGCACTTGTCTCCTTGCCCCTGACTGCTGCTCTTTTCTCAGTAACTCCTGGTCTCCATTAAATCCGAACCTTTACCACTTCTTGAGTAAATATTTTCCAGTCTCCCATCAGGGTCAATGGCCCTCTTATATCATCCATGTTAGCTATCAATGACATATGCATATAAGTACTGTATTAATGTCTGTCTTCTCCAGTGGTCCCTGAGCTCCCATGGGATTCTGCCTATCTCTTTCCTTAGTGTTCATTCTCCTATCATTACATACAAATGATTGAGCAGACCAGAATGAATGGACACATGGCAAACATGGGAGATCAACTTGACATTTATGGGCCAAACTTCTTTATGAGTCAGTGAATTTGTTTCCTGCTTGGCAAAGAACTCACACTCAGCTGCTTTAGAAATTAATTCTCAAATGCATGATCTATTCGGCATGGGCAGTGTGTTAATCTCAGATGGTGGTAAGAGGCTTGTATGGTAGAAATGTGAGCATAGACGCGGTACACAGGTGAGAGCAAGAGAGTCTTTGCTTATTCTCCAATAAGACAAGTAGAACACAAATAAAATGCTTAAAATTCAAAGCTCTAAAAATAACCCACACATAAAAGTACCACTTATAGAGTTTGGCCTAGTGGTTAAAGTGCTTGCCTAGCATGCACGAAGACCCAGGTTTGATTCCACGGTACCACATACATAGATAAAAGCCAGAAGTGGTGCTGAGGCTCAAGTGGTAGAGTTCTAGCCTTGAGAAAGTCCAAGGACAGTGCTCAAGCCCAGGACTGGCAAAAACAAAAAAAAAGTACCACTTACTTGTCCAAAATTTTTGATTTACAATTAGGTTACCAATCTCATCCGCTGTGTGAGGGTGTGTGTGTGTGTGTGTGTGTGTGTGTGTGTGTGTGTGTGTGTACACATCTATCTCTCTATATGCAATATTTATAGTTTTTTTTCCTCCATTTAGCTTTCCTTTCAGATTGCTATGTTACTAAAGGTGTACTGAGATAAAATTTTTATCTATTCCTGCATCTTCATTGGTCTGTCTTTAGGCTTTCATACATATTTATATTTAAATAAAATATTTTAGTTACAACAAAATATGAAACAAAAGCACATTTGTGTGTCTGTGATCCAATTTAAGGATCAAATATACAGCAATGAAGCGTCCTCTTGATCAAATAGCTACCACTTTTCTCTGAGTTCACTCCACATTAAAACTACTGAAGGTATTTTTATTGCAGGTGCATGGATCTTTTCTTATATTTTTTGATCAATCTTCTTTGCATTTCTTTTATTTTATTTTAACTTTAAGTAGTTGTACAAAGGGATTGCCATTTAACAAAATGGTTTATGAATACAACAGTTGCCTAGAAATTAAGGGTAGCAAAATGCCATAGTTTAATTAATACTTACAGATGTATGGATGTTTATACTGTTTCCAAGAGTTTATTTTTTTTCACAAAAACAAAATGTAAGAGTGCTTATCTTTCTACCTGAATCTTTGGAAGTCAGGAGCAATTACTGGAGCATCTCCCTAGATGAAGTATGTAGAAAAATACACATTCAAAATTCTCAACGATTCTGCTAAATTAGCATCAAAAGAGCTTTCCTGGACTGCCCTTTCTGAGCAGCTAGTCCAGGCAGTGCCCTTTAAATACCTCCTCACCAACTCAAAGGATTGTCAACATAGTGTTTTCCAATCTGTTGTGCGAAAGCTCACGGTATTGAGTTACATTTTCTTATCTATTTGCAACTGTGTGTAAGTTCATGTAAGCACAGCAGTGATTTGTGGAGAGTGACAGAGAAAACAGCGACGTCACAATATATAGTGCAGACCCTATATTCTATGAAGAGAGGATGGGGTAATGTCTGTATCATTCTCCACTGATACCCTGTGTCAGTGCGGATTGATTTTCAGTTTAATGATCAGACTTTTATTTCTCCTTGTCGAACAGAATAAATTGTCTGAACTAAAAATAATAGACGAAAATGGAAAAAAGTACATTTACATAGCCGAACATTTTGTTGTAGAATAAATGATGGATTCAAGGTGGTTAAGAATCTTCAGCTGGCAGCACAAAACCAAACCAAAGAAAAACTAACATCTGGACTATGTCTTGGTGCGGGGAACCGAGGGCCCATCATAGCTGTGGGCTCTGTTGGCTGTGATATTATGAAGAGCCCTCAATATTGACGTTAGATGATCAAAGCATCTGAAAACAACTCTGTCATCAAAAGGGATAAATAACATTGTTGTAGCACATTTTGTAAGATAGTCTATCATGGTATCCATCATTATTAAACTTTCTTGAAGACATCCTTATTGGGTACTTAGTACCAGCAAGCTTCCAGATGAATGGTACTCAGCCAATATTGGAAGGAAGCAGTCATAGTAAACTAATACAATATGTTAAAGGAATGCCATGAAAGGAACTAAAGCAGTATAAGAAATCTCAGAGTGACACAGGATGCTTCACTAGTTAGGGTCATCAGAAAAGCCCCTTTGTGTGAGGCTAATTTTGAGCAGAGACCTAATTGAAATCAAGGAGGAAAATGAGCTCAGCATGGTTGGATAGACCTGCAATCCTAGCTACTGGAAGGATGAGACAGGATTGCAGCTGGAGACCAGCCTGGGCAAAGTGAGCAAGACTTAGTCTCAAAAACAAAATTCAAAAGCACTCAAGTGATAGAGCACTTTCATTACATTTCATGACATGTGCCAAGTCCTAGATTGAGTCCCCGGCAGCCCTCCCCACAGCTAGATAGCAAAGAGGAAACCAAATAGATACCTGAGTGTGAGTATTCCAGGAAAAGACCACAATCTGGGTGACAGAGTACACTTGACCTTCTGGAGAAATAATGAAGAAAGTTTCCATGGAGAAAAAACCCTGGAAGTCATAGGAATTTGGAATATTCTGAGTTAGAAAATCCATTGAAAAAATTTGGCCAGAGAACACATATTGTGTATCTTAGGTTTCAGAGTGTGTGTGTGCATGCACACCCCGTTTGGGGGTTTGAATTTAGGGTCTGGGAACTGCCTCTGAGCTTACAGCTCTATCACTTGAGCCATACCTACATTTCCAGCTGTTTGGGTGCTTAATTGGAAATAAGAATCTCATGGCTTTTTCTACCCAGGTTGGCTTGAAGCCAGGATCTTCACATCTTTGCTTCCTGAGTAGATGCTAACTCTTGTTTTTGTGTAAAGTATATACCATAGGGGTGTCTAGAGCACATTGTAAGCAGTAAATGTATGGGAAATAAGTCAGACATGATGATGGTAGTTTAGGTTAATATTATTTGTGCCATTGATGACAAGTGATCAAATTCAAAATAAAATGATGATTTCTAACATATCCATTGTGAGGGAGAATAATTTTCAAACTATCTTAAGGTGATTTCTTCATAGCAGTTTCAGATGGATTAGCAAAAACATATGAATCTGTTTCTTTAACCTCTATAGATTACTGCTACATTTGCAATTTCCTTATGACTAGAACAATGTCATTCCTTCTGATCGAAGCATAGAACTCCATTGTATGTATATTCCACATTTTCTTGATCTAATGTGGGGGATCTGAGTTGGTTCCATATCTTAGCTATGGTAAGTAATTCTGCAACAAACATGGTTGTGCTGGTAGTTTTAGTATGTCCTTGTTTCTGGACAGTTGGGTAAATGCCAAGGAGTGGAATTGCTGGGTCACAGGGAAGCTTTATGTTTAGTATTTTGAGGAACCTCCATTCTGAGTTCCACAGTGGTTGAACAAGTTTACACTTCCACTAACAGTGTAGTAGGGATCCCTTTTGGCCACATCCCCACCAGCATCTGTTGTTATTAGATTTCCTGATATTGGCCATTCTAAGTGGGATGAGGCAGATTCTCAATGTTGTTTTGATTTGCATTTCTTTAATGGCCAGAAGAATTAAGCATTTCTTCATGTGTCTATTGGCCATTCTTATATCCTCTTCAGAGAAGTCTCTCTTTAAGTCTTTAGCACACTTGTTAATAGAGTGGTTGTTTCTTGAAAGATTTATTTTTGGGAGACTTAATTTTTTGAGCTCTAAGTATATTTTAGATATGAGGCCTTCATCTGTTGTATGGTTAGTTAAGCTCTTCTCCCAGTCCATGGTTTTTCTATTTATCTTGCTAATTATATCATGTGTCATGTAGAAGCTCTGCCCCTTAATGCAATTCCATTTATCCAACCTTTCATTGATTCTCTCAGTGGTTTCCCTTTAGGATATGTTCTTCAGAGTAGAATTTTTGATATCTATCTCTTTCTATATATATATAATTTGTCATGTATAAATAATTCCATATATAACTTGTTTATATGGAATTTTCTTTATCCATCAGGAATAATAATATTGTGTAATTTCTAAGAAAATAGATGGAAAAATCATGAAGAGTGAAATAAATCAGGCTCTGAGACACAAAGAACTCATGTTCCTTTTCATATGTGGAAGCTTGATCTAAAACATAAACATTATATGAAATCACATAAAGGGTCAACCGCGTTTATTATATACAATCAAACTGATGGAAGCGTGGGATATATATAGTCGTGGATTTCCCTCATGCAACACCTTTGGCCAATTAGCTGAGAGTTGAATTGAATGAATACTAAGAAACTGAAATATGTTTTGGTGGAAGGGAGCATTAAAGGGAGGGGAACAGAAAAATGAAGAGAGGAAGGTGGGTGAATAAATCATAGTAATAAATGCATATATGTGAAAATGAAATCAGATGACTTGATGGGATGGATTGGGCTGGGACAAATGGAAGGATGATATTGATCAAGATGATTCTCATTAATTGATATAAATGAAATTGAAAGGCTTGTAAAATCATAGGTTAAGTGAAGTAACTCAAGTTCAGGGAGAAAAAGGGTGCATGCTTCCCCTTATCTGTGGAAGCAAGATGTAGCTTACAATCTCAGAAGTAAGTACTCTACGTTGAGCTGTATGCAAGTATATACAAATAGATTAGGGAATTACAGTAGATTCAAGGGAGAAAGCCCAAATCAAAGTTCAGCAAAATAAAACATCAGAAAGTGTGTATTAAAAAGGGGTGGGGGAGCCGGGAGTTTGGCCTAGTGGTTAAAGTGCTTGCCTAGCATGCATGAAGACCCGGGTTCGATTCCTTGGTACCACATACATAGAAAAAAGCCGGAAGTGGTGCTGAGGCTCAAGTGGTAGAGCTCTAGCCTTGAGAAAGTCCAAGGACAGTGCTCAGGCCCTGAGCTCAAGCCCAGGACTGGCAAAAAAAACACATCCATGAAAATGTCTAGCTTTTAGGGACCAGGAGTTTGGCCTAGTGGTTAAAGTGCTTGTCTAGCATGCACGAAGACCCGGGTTCGATTCCTCGGTACCACATACATAGAAAAAAGCCGGAAGTGGTGCTGAGGCTCAAGTGGTAGTGTGCTAGCCCTGAGAAAGTCCAAGGGCAGTGCTCAAGCCCTGAGCTCAAGCCCAGGACTGGCCAAAAAAAAGGGGGGGGGATGGGATGGGGCCAAGGGAAAGTGATAGATGAAAGAAGAAAAGAGGAGGAGCATACAGTCAAGAATTCAATTAACAAGAGAGGGAAAGGAAGGCGAGGGAAAGAGGGCATGAGAATGTTGAAAAGGATGGTATTGCTCAAGATATATTGTATTTTCAAGTTCCTTTATTAAATGACAACCTTTAGTATGAGCACTTAAAGACACTAATAAAAAATTTAAAATGATAGATTGAATGAAAACTCCTTTGTACAACTTTATGACAACAATAATAATAACAACAACAATAATGAAATATTAAGATTATAAATGAAACACCATTCCCTCTGACACAGGAGACGGAGATGAACTGATGAATACAGAGACAGGATTTGAGCATCAGAGAGAGCTATGGCTGTTAGGTGCTAGGGTACATGTAGCGGAATTGGGGGAGTCTGTATGTTTTAGTGGCTCTTCTGTTATTTGTCACAAGCATTGTCTAAATAATCTACAATATAGTCCATAGGTTACTGGTTTGGAAAGCCACGTTGCACACTTTTAAACTTCTGCCTGTCTTTCATGGTCCTGTCGTTGTCTATGGGGATGTCTAATAGTATGGTACAGGTGAAGTAATGGATTGATCCAAGGAGAGAGTGTGAATGTAAATCTGTCTACCCTTCTGCAAGCCGCCATTACTGCCCACGTGCTTTCCTCTAATCGCCTCTTGTGGACTGTGTGCTCGTGCAACGGGGCTGTGGCTTCACACATCCACTGACTGAGACTGGTAGGGAGAGATTTCTCTTCAAAATTTGCATGCTCATTGAAATGCTAGTTACTCTCTACTTCTCTGACACTAACCATGACCTCAAATGTTTTGCATGCCACCCTCTCAACTCCACCTCTCCCTCTCTGAGCTTTCATGTTCAGCACATTTTTTTTTCCTTCTCTGCTCGATGCACATTTGTTTTTCTACCAGTTATGGAAAAGCTCCAGTACATTCTTAGTCATCAAGCCTTTGCTCTGTATGCTATTTATGTATTTGTCATTTCAAAAGCCCTCATCTGAATTACCACATTCTGACATAATGATCAGTTATTGACCAGGCTGGATTTCTTGCTACATTGTGAGCTAGTGGACAAAGACAAACGTCAACACCATCCACACCTGTCTGAAATGAACAGAAATGATGACAGACAGCAGCTAGAATTTGTGAAGTATGTTCTTCTTGCCAAGCAAGAAGTATTCTAAGTATTTTATATTTATTTTATTAATCCTCACCTTCAGGGTCTAGGAGATGACTAAGAAATGAACTTCTACATACTACCAGACTTCAGAATTTGACTTGGGTTCTCTAGTTAATTCTTTAAAAGTTTGCAGATAGCCAAAAACTGATAGCTCACTCTTGTAATCCTAGCTACTCAGGAGGATGAGATCTGAGGATAATGGTTCCAATCCAGTCCAGGAAGGAATGCCCATGAGAATTTTATTTCCAGTTAGCTACCAGAAAAGCTAAAAAAGGAGCTGTGGCTCAAGTGGGAGAGCACAAAAACTCAGGGTTTTCATGCCCTGAGATCAAGCCCCCGGATCAGCAAACACACATAGCACAAACACACACACACACACACACACACACACACACACACACACACACGCAGAGTCTTTAGATAATATCAACATTCATAAAATGTAGCTCAAAAAGATAATCAGTCGCCCTAATGCCCCTGACTGAGAAAGTGGTTTAGAGATTATATTAGAGAGGACTTTGGAAAAGGAAAAGGAAGAGGAGTGGGGAGGAGGAAAAGGAGGAGAAGAAGGAGGAGAAATTTGTTTCTTATATATTTGTTGTGCTAGGCACTGACAGTATTGAAAGAGTAAGACACATACCTTTAAATGAATCACTAAATACTTGTATAGTGAAAGATATGGTCTATAAATATAGTTGATGTAGAATCACCTAGGAAGAGAACAATATTTTGGCCAAAAATGGCTTCCAAGAAGAATATTTAAACTGAGTCCAAAAGAAGGCAAAGAAAGGAAAACTAAGAAGGGTTTAAAAAGTGTACAATATAAGGACCTCCAGGAGAAGGAAACAAAAGCCATATAATGAGTGACTGTTGTCCTTAATGTACTATGTTATCTCTCATCTCTTTTGCCATCCCTTGGTTATCTCATATTGTTACAGTATTTCACCTTGTTATCTGATATATTTTATATGTGCTTAATTGGTTATTTGAAATTGGATAGGGAAGGGGGGAAATCAAGATAAGCGGGGGGAGGGTGGGAGGGAAATGGGGACCATGTCACGAGAAAGGCTATCAATGCTTGTGAAGTTATACACCTTCTATCTGGTGAATATAATGTAACCCTTCTATTAATCACAATAAAATAATTGTAAAAAAATATAAAATGTACGATAGCTCCCAGAGAGGGAATTAGGGAATTTCCCTCAGATGGAATTGATTATAAGACTATGTCAGAAATAAAGTTGGTGAGGTAAGCAGAGACCAAACTATAACACCTCAAAATTTAGTATTCAACCAAAATTGTAATAGGAGTATGATGCGAGGTTTTTGGCAAAGGGAAAAAATGAATAGTTTTTCTCTGCTTGACAGCTTTGCATTTTGACATCAGTCATGAGTCTGGCTGAAAAAGAATAAGAATCAAGATAGAATTATGACTTAAGAGGTAGATAATTTATTCATTCCTACCATAAATGTTTTTTAGTACCGATACATGCGTGAAATCTATCAATAACTAGATACCCATGGCTGTTGCCTATAATCCCAGCTATTTAGGAGGCTAAGGTCTAAAGATCTCAGTTCAAAGCTAACCTGGGCGCAAAAGATTATGAGATACTATCTACAGTTAAATGGCAATTTTTAAAATAAGCAAAAACAAAAGTGATGTGTGACTCGAGTGGTAGAATGCCAGCCTTGAGCAAAAATGTCAAACAAGAGTGCAAGCCCCTGAATTCAAGTCCAGTACTGGCAAAGGAAGGGAGGAAGGAAGGAAGGAAGGAAGGAAGGAAGGAAGGAAGGAAGGAAGGAAGGAAGAAACGGAGGGAGGGGGGGAGGGAGGAAGACACCCATAAGCATAATAAACATCAATAAACATGGTGTTACACTGAAGTTATTGGGAAATGGAAGGACATGCTAGTGCAGCAGGGAAAGCCAATAATACACGACAAGGGAACAGACAGAGAGGAGAAGCTCTATCATAAATATGGTGTTCAGGATCCTTCTCTCTGCAGAAATGAGTCAGGGCAGAGGACTGAATGGAACGATAGGATGAGCTGTTCAGATGCTTTCAAGCAGAACCATCCAGATGGGTAGAGACTTCCAAGTAGTTGCAGCATCTGATGAAAGAACCCAGCCTGGTGTGAGGGCGAGGAAGCTTGGAACAGAATGGGGGGAAAAAAGAAGCGATAGAAGGAATCAGGAGTCAGATAAGTGGTCATTTAGGTCATGCCTTATCGCTAATGCTATCCACTGGGTGACAAGCCATCTGGAGGGTAGTGAATGTAGAAATTTGTATATCTCAGCCTATGTGGTGTGCATGCGTGTGCATGTGTGCATGTGTGTATGTGTGTGTGTATGTGTGTGTGTGTGTGTGTGTGTGTGTGTGTGTGTGTGTGTGTGTGTGATAGGACTGAAATCAGAGTCTGAGTGCTATCCCTGAGCATTTGTTCTTAAGGCAAGCACTTTACCATTTGAGCCAAAACTTCACTTCCAGCTCTAATGGTTAATTGGAGATGAGTCTCAGGAACTTTCCTGCCCTTACTGGCTTCGAACCTCAATCCTCAGATCTTTGGGAGTAGCTAGGATTACAGGTATGTGTCACCAGCACCTACCTCGACCTAAGTGTTTTTACAAAGCTCGTTGTATTTGGTGAGTGAAAAAATGGACTATGTGTGGAAAACAGAGAAAGCAGCAAAGCCAGGAGGGATGCCAGCACAATCATTCTAATGATTTTGTTGATACAATAATTAAAGAAGCAATGGCACGGAGCAGGGGAGCAGGCACAGCCAGGGGACATTTTACAGGTACACCTGGAAGCGTCTGCTGAGTTGTAAGCACAGCAAGCTTGTAAAGAATGACTACAGATACTTTTTCATTTTTTCTTTTTCTTTAATTGTCGGGAAAATGTATAGAGGGGTTACATTCATCAGCTAATAGGAGCATTACTTCTCACACATTGCTACCCCTTCCCATGATTTTGCCCCCATTTTCCTCCCCCAACAACCTCCCAATCATCTTGTTTTCCCCCTTTCCTTTTCCTATTTCAAATAAACATATATAGAATCTACCAGGTATCAAAGTCAGATACTCTAACTACATGAGATTAACCAAAGGGCAACCAAAGAGAATAACATAGCACATTAAGAACAACAATCACTCAAGATAAAGCTCTTGTTTCCTTATCATAGAGTTCCGTTCACTTAGTCTCTAGGTGACCTTATGAATCTAGGTTTTGAGCTATTGTAATCCTCTGCTAGGAGAGTCCTAGATGTGTACTAATTATTACAAATGAGGGAAACCATGGAGCCTTTGTTCCTTTGGGTCTGGCTTACTTCACTTAATATGATTTTTTCCCAAATCTTTCCATTTCCTTATGGTATTATAGAATTCCATTGCATCCTTTTGGTTGTCAAATCTTCAAAAAGTAAAAGATTGAACTTCAATACCCAACCAAAGTTTTCTGTACCCATTTCTCTAAGATCAGGATCATGAATCATCTTTATGGGCTTGATCATTCCGATATACAACATTTGATCACTAGTACGTAAATGAGAGAAAAGCAGTTTTTCACTCTTGAAAAAAAGCAAGATGTTCAATTATAGAAATTCCCACAAAGCACAGAGATTTACCAATGTTGAGTTGTTAGGAGCCTAAAGAAGGCAGTAGCCAGAAGAGAGAGAATGTGGGTTCCAGGGCAATGTGGTCCTCAATTTCAGATTTCCATGATGGTCACTGATCACAGGCAGGAAACCTATTTATTGAATAATATATCAACCTTGGGTTTTTCTTTAGCCTAGAGCTTATAATTTAATAGCAATTGTGTATTACCATTAAAACCTTGTAGAAAAGTTTTCTGCAGACAAAATATGATATTTAAAACATAAACCAGGTATCAGTCCTAGCCTAAAATGGAGATGAGATAACTTCCTAAGAACACTGGTACTGCTGACCTCTGCCTACTTGTATATGAGAATATTGTGGGTATTATGTATGATACTTCAGAGTCCACTAAAACAAGTTTTATAGAATTGACTTTAATATGTTTAGAACAGCTAATTTGATCATAATCTTATTTTTCCTTTTTCATATATTTTTATTGTAATTAATGGAGGAGTTGCAGTTATATTCTCAGATAGAAGGAGCATTACTTCACACACATGGATTTCCCCTCTCATGTTTTTGTTCCCATCTCCTCCCCTCATCTTGTTTTCCCCCTTCCCTTTCCTATTTCAAATAAACAGATAAACATATATACAATATACCAGATTACAAGGTAAGATACTGTAACAATATGAAAATAACCAAGGGAGAACAAAAGAGATGAGAAATAACATAGTACATTAACTACAACATCCACTCATTATATAGCTCTTGTTTCTATATCCTGGAGGTCTTTTCATTTACCCTCATCCTTTATGGCCTATGTGTCTAGGTTGACTACAGATTTTTTTGGCCTGAACAACTGGAGGGATAGATTTGTTTCCTATTGAGATGAGAAACAGATTTGAGGCAAGGGAAAAGCAGAAGTTTGGTTTGGAATCCAGGGGAGTGAGTGGCCACAGGTCCATAGATGTACTTTTCGAGCCCAATTTTTCTAGTCTACAGTCTTCCTTTGATCAAACATGATTTTCTATTCAAGAAAAATGTCAGTGTATGTCATAAAGGGGCGGAGACTGGACTTAGCTGGTTCTAAAGCCCTGTCATAACTATATTCAACCGATTTCATTGTATGAGAGCAACCATGAGAAAACAAACAGATGAACATTGGCTGTGTTTCAAGGAAATCATCTTTACACAAAGGCTGAGCATGCTCTCCTGGTCATTGTCTGAAGCAGAGCAAAAGTAAGCAGGTTTCCCCTTCTACACAACATAAAAACCAGCCATCAGTGGTTTATGCCTGTATTTCTAGCGATTCAGGAGTTTGAAAACTGAGAAGCCTGGTTTAAAGCCAATTGAGGCTGGCAAATCTGTGAGACTGTTATCTCCAATTAGCCACCAAAAAGCTGGATGTGGAAATATAGCTCTAGGCTATAGTGATAGAATGCTAACCTTGGGTGGAAAAGCCATACAAGAGTGTAAATCCCTGAGTTTAAGACATAGTACTAGCACTAGCAGGCACATGCACACACACACACACACACACACACACACACACACACACTTTTCATAGAGGCAAAGGAGGCAATTAAGTCATGACATTGCCACAATGAGCCAAGTTCCTAGATAAATACATCACATTGCCTAGAGCAAGCAGACAGAAGAAGGTCCTTAGGAGAGTATTTTTGATGTATGTCTTTGGCACACAAGTTTTGATAACATTGGAGAACATACATGTAATTCACATTTATCCCTTGCACTAGTTTTCTTACAAGCCTAGCAATCATCCCAAAATGACCAGCTAAATACTGAAACTATGCCATGTATTTTAACATAAAGGAAGATATTTCTGTGTCTGATTAGCATTTTCCTGAGCAACTGTGGGTAAAGAAATGTTTGTAAAACAAGCCAGAAAACTCACCCTCTTGTAAATATAAAGAACAAACAAATGAAAACTGTGTCGGCCACCAAAACTCAGTTAAACTGCTTGCATTTTTCTTAAATGAGATCCACCTGTAAGACCCAATTTAGGAATGCTAATATTTAGCATTTCATTTCCAAAAAGGACAGAATGCCTAGTAGGGAGAACACTGAGGAGTGAGGAGGTGGTTCCCTGCTTAGCTGTCACTTTGTCACCTTGTCCTCTGTTCCTGGCTTTACATGTAGACATGGCCTCAGAGAATAGCATCTCTGATCCACATACTTTTTAAGCCTCCCCAGCTTTTAACTCCATTATTTCTGTACAGACAGATTCTCTGTAGGCTTTGAAGTTTGTCCCAGGTCTAATATGTGTGATCTTTTTTCCCCCCCAATCCTGGAGACTGACCTCAAGGCCTGAGCACAGTCCTTGGGCTTTCTCAAGTCTACTTAAGCCACAGCACCACTTCTGGCTTTTCTATGTATATGGTATTGAGGAATCGAACCTGGGTCTTCGTGCATAGTAGGCAAGCACTCTACCACTAGACCAAACTCCTGGCCTGATGTGTGATCTTTGGATTTTCTAAAACTATTAGGAACTGCCGTAAGAATTTTAATCTGTACATCTTCAGTTCAAAATTTGCTCATCTGTGTCCCCTACCTTTCTCCTTTATCTACACAGCCCTCAAAAACAATGTGGAAAGAAGTTCAAACTTACAAAAGCCTTTTTTATATGCACCATCTATCCCAATGCGATCTATGCTTTTATGTATATTTCTCATTTTACTTTTGCATTTTTAAAAGATAACTTATGGGCTGGGAGCATGGCCTAGTGGTAGAGTGCTCACAAGCATGCATGCATGAAGCCCTGGGTTCGATTTCTCAGTACCACATACAAAGAAAATAAAAAGCCAAAAGTGGCGCCATAGATCAAAGAGGCAGAGTTCTAGCCTTGAGAAAGCCCAAGGACAGTACCCAGGCCCCGAGTTCAAGCCCCAGGACTGGCAAAAAAAAATGATTAGGGCCAGGAGTTTGGCCTAGTGGTAGAGTATTTGCCTAGCATGCATGAAGACCTGGGTTTGATTACTCAGTACCATATACATAGAAAAACTGTAAGTGGTGTTTTGCTGTGGCCCCAGTGGTAGAGCTCTAGCCTTGAGAAAGCCCAAGGACAGTGCTCAGTCCCTGAGTTCAAGCGTGGAGACTGGCAAAACATAAAACAAAACAAAATAAATATAATGTGGGGCCTTCCTCCTGCTACACAGGCATTCTATCACATGAACGACATTGTTATTCCTTTTTTGCATTGGTTATTTTCAAGATAGGGTGTCACTGCATCCTAGGCCTACTCCCCACTGAACTGTTTGTGCTCTCCTTAGCTGTGGAGATGATAGGCCTAACCATTCTGCTCCCTCCTTAGCTTAGGGTGATAGGTGCATACACCCATGTCCACCCATTGGTTGAGACTGAGTCTTGTGACTTTCATGCCCAAGCTGCCTTCAAGCTCTGATTGCCTGGCCACTGCCTGCAAAACAGCTAAGATGACCAGCTTGGAGCTTGAACGGCAGCACCCAAGTACCATCTCTCTCTCCCCCACCTCCTTCCCCCTCTCAGAAGTTTATTCACTTCTGAGTTCACATGTTTATAAGTTTATACATTGGAATGAGAATAGGTATGTTTGAATCCAGAGCTCTACCACTTCATGTGTATAGGCTATTGTCTCCTAACCATCAAGACCATCCTGAAAAGGGAGCTTCATGATGTCAGATCACATAATTATGGAGACGAAATAAGCCCACATGCAAAACATCTTTCGTCTGTTGTTTGGTACATGGTAGGTGCTCCATCAAGCAGTGTCAAAATCTACATCCTTCCAAGCACCAGCTCCAAGCTGAGGACACAAGCCTACCATTTGCAGGGGGATTTGAGTGCTGAAATCAATGACATCCCTTACAAGGGCCTAGTTCACTGGTCCTTAAAATTCAGTCAACAGGCCAGCAGCTCCAGTGTCACCTGGGAATTTGTTCCAAACACAAATCTCTGGGCTCTCTCCCTACTGAACTTACTGAACTATGGGTGGGTCTAGTAGTAAGCTGTAGCCAAGCCCTACCCAGGATTTCACTGCTGACTGTGAGTCATTCAGGAACAACACTGCTAGGGAACAATTCTGTGGATCTTACTCAATCCTTTGGCAGCAAAACACATTTGGGGAAAAAAAAAGTCTGTGCCCTTACACTGTTAACTAGATTCTGAGTGCTAGCAACTCATGCCTATAATCCTAGCTACTCAGGAGGTTAAGGTCTGCAAACTGCTGTTCCTAAGCAAGGGAATCCATGAAACTCTTCAACTAACAAAAAACTAGAAGTAGAGCTGTGGCTCTAGTGTTAGAGTGCCAACGTAGAGTGAAAAAGCTAACTGAAAGTGCACAGGCCTTGAGTTCAAGTCCTAGTACCAATACACACACACACACACACACACACACACACACACACACACACACACACACATACACACTAATTTAAAGACCAAAATTCTTACTGAAAGAACACAAAGTAACATGAAGGAAACTAAGCAATATTCTCTCCTCAGAAAAGATTGCTACCTACTTTGAAAATAGAGGATACTAAATAAATGTAACATCTACAAAATATGGAGAATGTTGAATAAAAAAGCAACCAATATTGAGATGACTCAATATTTGGGTACCCAAGATTATGGACATGGTCTGGAGATATAAACATAAAAATCTATGATGGGCTATATATTCTCTAGACATAATGTTGGGGGTTTTTTGCCAGTCCTGGGCTTTAGCTCAGGGCCTGGGCATTGTCCTTGGACTTTCTCAAAACTAGATCTCTTCCATTTGAGCCTCAGCATCACTTCTGCCTTTATTCTATGTATGTGGTACTGAAGAATCGAACCCAGGTCTTCATGCATGCTAGGCAAGCACTCTACCACTTGGCCAAACTCCCAGCTCCTAGACATAATGTTTTATTACATATAATAATATGTATCTATGACATACAAACCCTCAGCTTAA
This sequence comes from Megascapheus bottae, assembly GCF_031878675.1. Classification (NCBI taxonomy): domain Eukaryota; kingdom Metazoa; phylum Chordata; class Mammalia; order Rodentia; family Geomyidae; genus Megascapheus; species Megascapheus bottae. Next base: position 5,760,212 of record NC_143512.1, read on the forward strand.
TTTTAATTATGATCTAAAATCTATGTTCCAGTGATTATATATGGAGATTCCCTTCTTGAATATTTGTTAAACATGATTTTTGAAATATGATATAAAAATCAATGTTAATAAAATCTTTAATTAAAAACAAGCATCCAAATGGTAGCAAACAGAAGCTAACTTATTCCGTGTGCCATTAGATGAGGATCAGCCACCATTCCTGTTCCTTGCATTTAGCAAAGACTAAAGGAGTGGGAGCAGAAAAATCTTGGTAGGATAAAAAGGTCCAGTTTAGAGGCTGAAACAGGAGATGTAAGACCAAGAGGTGTCTATTCTGTCATTGGTTAGGAAACCTATTTGCCTTTCTGCGTTTGATCTTAAGTTGGTAGTATGAGGAATAGTTGAATGAGTCAATCATTCTGGATGGTTACTGCAGAGGTTGTCCATGTATCTTGTTATATATCAACTGCCCATTGTTTGTATGTTCTATCTCTCAAGAAATGCACAAGTGTACAGTAAATAAGTTTGCTTGTAAAGGATTATAGTTACATTATTAATGGTAATAAGGGAAACTTACCATATTCATAGACTTCATTGCTTCTGCTATTGGTCGAGTGCTTGCCTAGCATGTATAAAGCCCTGGGTGTGATTTCTTGGTACCACATACACAGAAAAAGCTGGAAGTGGTGCTGTGGCTCAAGTGGTAGAGTGCTAGCCTTGAGAAAGCTCAAGCACAGTATCCAGGCCCTGAATTCAAGCCCCAGAACTGGCTGTGTGTGTGTGTGTGTGTGTGTGTGTGTGTGTGTGTGTGTGTATCACACCTAAAATCCTAACTACTCAGGGGGTTGAAATATGAGAATCATACTTCAAAACCAACCCAGGAAATCTGAGATTCTTATCTCCAGTTAACCAGCAAAATGCAGGAAGTTACAGTGTGTCTCAAGTAATAGAGCCCCAGGCTTGAGTGTAAAAGCCAAAGCAGAACATGAAGCCTTGAGTTCAAGCTCAAGTACTGGTATAACCCAATAAAACAATGAAAGAAATGTGAGATGAGGAGCTCGAGTAATATACCATCTGTGTTTTCTTACTAGCCTTATCCAAACTGAAGAACAAGCTTTGTCTTTTGACAAGTGTTATACAGCTTGGAATGGAGCTCTTACTCTCCCTTAGTGGAAGAATTAGAGTGCTATCTTCCTTCATGTTTACATTTCTATTCAGGCAGGTTATAATGTTTTTATTTTCAATACTCCAAATGGTTGCATAAGGATATTACCATTTGGCATGTCCAGTTATGTGCCCATTTACACTTCTCATGGGAGTCATCCCTCCCATCATTCTCCCCTGTCCTTTCCCCTAGACTCATGTCACCTTTTTCATTTCCTTTACCACATATGTGCATTGAGGATCTGTCCCTCATTCTCTTTTTCATTTACCCTCACCCTCCCACTAGTCACCCTCGTCAATTTTGTTTCAGTTTCCTGACATTTTTTAATTGCACTATCTGCTAATTGGTCAAAGGGTATACTACTGTTGCTCCTCTCTGGGGCAGCAACACAGGAACGGGGAGGGACACACAGGGCCAGCCTGTAGTCCCCCGGGAGCCGAGCGAGATGGTAAGTGTTGAAGACCCAGCCCTCCCCCAATCACCGGGGAAGAAAAAACCACGCTGAGTCAGAAGCAGTGTTAACCATGAAAGCGCATCAGATCTCTCTGCTGATCTCTGCTGATCTCTGATGCTCTCTGATGCTCTCCCCCTTTATTGCGTCAGACAATTAGTTATATACTGTTAGGGTAGGAGAAGGTGGGCACTGGGAAGCTAGCCAATAGGAAGAGGGCCCCTGTGCTACCACTAAGGGTCTGGGTGGGGCTTTCAGGTACTGGGCAGGACAGGTGCAGGAAAGCACCTGCTGCGAGACCCGCGAAACTGCGGGGGGTTCAATCGAGTCACGTACACGAGATGCCTTAAGAGAGGTATGCAAAAGACCGAATGCCTAGACAAAGCCCTTTAATTGCAGCTGAGCCAGAATCAGGCCTCAGAGATGGAGGCTAGGCCCCAACATTTGCATATATATATATATATATATATATACACATATGCATATACCATTTTAAGGGGCAGATTCCAAGCTGCTAAAAATGAGAACCCTAACTTTTAAAACTGCCAAAAGAGTTTTGAAAACATTTACATCTCACAAGATCCCAGAAAGAATTCCCAATTATGTGTTTCCTAAAGAACTCCAGAAGAAGGTAGTTCAGAGCCCGAAGTGAGGAAGAAACCTGTCTAAAGTTTACTGAAGCTCAGCTGAATTTTAAGGCCACCATAATCAATATCCAATTTTTATTAGTATAGAAAACACAAAAGAATCAGTTTCCCGGCTTCCTTGTCTCCTTTTATTCTCTGATGGTTCCAGGGAACTATCATGTTTTTTGTTTGTTTGAACTTAAAGCTTTCATTTCTTCTCGGTTCCATGAGGTCACGCTCATCTGGTACTCCTTAGAAAAAATAGCATACATTATTTGTTACAGGGGGCATTTCATTGTGACATTTCCATATCAGCACTCATTGTACCCCAACAGCCTCAGAGCCTCATCTGTCACTTTCCTTTTGTCACTTTTCTTAAAGCAATTTCATAATATTCAATACATATATGTAAAAATGAAACCAATGTAAACTGAGGGTGTGAGTGGGTTTGGAGAGTAATGGAAAGGATGACATTGATCAGGATGCATTGTACTCACAAATTGACATGCAGACTTGAAACCTCTGTACAACTACTTGGAGACAAAAATATAGACATAAAATTAAATAAATATAAAAGCAAAAGAGTGATGGTCTAACAGATTTTGGTTTACTTTCCTGTCATTGGTTTTTAGTGCATATTAATTGTACCAAGGGGTGTCACCTTGGTACTTTCCATATATATACACGTGTGTGTCTAAAGTCTAGATTCCACAAAAGAGTTAGGGATATACAATAGATGGCTTCTTGAGCTAGACTTATCTTACTTAATATAATATTCTGGGGATAGTTTCATTTTTCTTTATGGCTAAGTATTTTCCATGGAAACTAGCTGATTCTACCATTCGATGATGGTGAAGAAAACTGCCATAAATATAAATATGCTACTGTCTTTTCTGCTTATTGATATGGACTCCTCCAAATAAATGCCCAAGTGTGGTATGGCAGAATCATAAGGTGTATCTACTTTCAGTTTTTGAGGACCCTCCACACTGATTTCCATAATGGTGACATTAGTTTACAATCCCTCCAACAGTGTGTGCGAGGGCTCCATTCCCACCAGCATCCACTTGTTTTTTTGTTTGTTTTTGCTTCCTTAATGGCAGCCATTTTGACCTGAGTGAGATGGACTCTTAGCCTATATTTATTTTATTTTTATTTTCAGGATAATGTATAGAGGGTTTACAGTTACATTCATCAGGTAGTAGGGTCATTACTTCCCATACATTGATAATTTTTTCAATTGTATTTTAGAGAGGTAACAGTTACCTTCATCAGGTAGTGGGTTTATTACTTCTTGAACATTGAACTTCTCTTCTTTTACTTAGTTATATTTGCTGGTTCCTCTTTCTCTATAGCTAGTTTCCATAACAGAGTTTCCCAAGTCTTGGTCTCCTTCTTGAATGCCCACATCTCTCTCCATTTTTCTAAATCCCATTGAAATTCAGGCTACTCTGTGTAATGTAACTTCTACAGTCACTCCTTGTGAGTTCCAGATACAGGCAACTGATTGCCTATTTAGCATCTCCATTCAAATGTCTTACAGCTAGCTCACGCTTAATGTGTTTCCCGTTTCATCAAATTGTACCAATATTTATACAGATATGTAAATTAGGAATACAGTTTTCCTTTTTACAACTTCCCACCCACCTAGCAACCTATTATTTGAATCTGTCCATTTATTCTCCAAATACAACTTATTCCACACATTCCTCTCCAGTATATGCCACCATCCTACTCTAGTACTCTAAGACTGTGTTCTCTTTTATTTGCCAAGGACCTTGGCGGGTATACTTGGTTATTTTCACATGTTCATCCCAGCCCTATTTCATTGCTCAGGTTTTAATAAATAACTTATTTATCTTCCCAGTGGATCAGCAACTACTCTTAGTACATATCTAATACAGTCCTCAGTGTCTAGGGCTTGGACACTTTTGTGAGCTCATCTCAGATGCTTTCCACTTACTTACTCCCCTCTGATAGTATAAAAAGTATCTTCTGCCTCAGATGATCTGAACTTTCTTCTCACTTCTGCTTCCTCTAGCCTCTGAATCATCTGCCACACTCAGAACTTAGCCGAAGCAGTCTGCAGTGTTCCTGGACTAAACTAGTTATTCTCTGTCACACCTACATGTTTAAGCCATTTATAGTTTAGTTCGTCTTAGGTATACTTCAGCAACCAGTAGCAGAAGTACTACTTGGGTGTTGGTGAGAAATAGAGAATCTTGATGGGTATAAAGATTCTTCAATCTTAGCCATTCAGGAAGCTGAGATGAGAGGATTGATGCTTAAGCCTGCCTGGGCAGAAAAGCCAATGTAATTTTTAATCTCCAATGAACTAGCCAAAAGCTAGCACTGTGGCTCAAGTAGTGGAGAGCTAGTTTGGATCAAAAACTGAAGGACAGCACCCAGGCCCTTCCTGCATACCAGAAAGACAGACACACACACAGACAGACGATAGATAGATAGATAGATAGATAGATAGATAGATAGATAGATAGATAGAGACAGAGAGACAGAGAGACAGAGAGACAGAGAGACAGAGAGATAGATAAAGATAGATTAAAGCAACATAAAATCTCAGATCCACCCAGACCTAAAATCCACAGATTCTACATTTTCATGAGATCCTTAGTTGATTAATGTAATCTTGGAAATTGGGGCCTAGCACCCTGAAGTACTTAGTGAAGCACTCACATTTCTTTAACTATTTTCTTCTCTCTTTGTCCCATACTCTGAATTCACTGAAGGCAGAGATTTTGTCTTTTTCCACACAGAGTCTAGAATAGAGTTGAAGCCATATTTAGTGGACGAGAGGGTGCTAATCTAACTCTGGATTAATCCAGGAAGAACTGAAGCTTGAGGTTTTTGTTTGTTTTTGTTGTTGTTGTTGTTTTGAATCACACAGCTTGCCAAACCAATGCAAAAACAAAACACATTCTGTAACTCTCAAGGAAGTGTGTTTGGGTGCTGGTGAATAAGAAAGCACAGTCCATGAGCAATTTGTTTTTGTGTCCTATGGGTTTCATTTTTTAATTTTAATGTATAGAGGGGTTACAGTTACTTTCCCAGGATAGTAGGTGCATTACTTCTCACACATTGATACCCCTTCTCATAGTTTTGTCCCCATGCCCTCCCAATCATCTTACTTTCGCCTCTTCCCTTTCCTATTTCAAATAAACAAACATATATACAATATAACAGATTACAAAGTCAGATACAGTAACGATATGAGATTAACCAAAGGGCAACAAAAGAGAAGAGAAATGACATAGTACATTAAGAACAACAATCACACAAGATAAAGGGCTTGTTTCCATATCCCAGAGATCCTTTCATTTAGTCTCATCCCATAAGACCTTATGTATCTAAGTTTTGCGCTATTGTAATCCTCTGGTAGGAGAGTTCTAGATGTGCACTGATTATGACAAATGAGGGAAACCATTGAGCCTATGTTCCTTTGATCACGTCTCACTTATTTTTTTTCCAAGTCTTGCCATTTCCTTACGAATGGGACGATGCCGTTCTTCCTGATGGCAGCATAGAATTCCATTGTGTCTAAATACACCTTGTTGATCCAATCATCTACTGAGGGGCATCTGGATTGATTCCATATCTTCAATATGGTAAATAGTGCTGCAATGAACATTGTTGTGCTGGTAGATTTAGTATGTCCTTGTTTCTGGACAAGTGGGTAAATGCCAAGTAGTGGAATTGCTGGGTCATAGAGGAGCTCTATGTTTATTCTTTTTGGAATCACTATACTGCTTTCAATAGTGTTTGAAGAAGTTTACATTTCCACCATCAACAGTGTAGTAGTGATCCCTCCTTGCCCCATCCCCGCCAGCATCTGTTGTTATTAGATTTCTTGATCATGGCCATTCTAACTGGAGTGAGGTGGAATCTTAGAGTTGTTTTCATTTGCATTTCTTTTATGGCCAGAGATGTCGAGCATTTCTTCATGTGTCTGTAGGCCATTCTTATTTGTTCTTCACAGAAGTCTCTCTTTAAGTCTTAGGTCCATGTTTTAATGGGATGGTTGTTTCTTTGAAGATTTGTTTTGGAGAGATTTAATTTTTTGAGCTGTAGATATACTTTATATATGAGGCCTTTGTCTGTTGTATGGTTAGTGAAGGTCTTCTCCCACTCTGTGGGGTTTCTATTTAACTTGCTAGTTATGTCCTTTGCCATAAGGAAGCTCTGCAGTTTAATGCAGTCCCATTTGTCCAAATTTTCTTTAATTTGTTGTGTTAAGAGGTCTTTATTAAGAAAGTTTCTAACTGTGCCAAGGAGACTTAGTGTCTCTCCTCTTATTCCTTCTTGTAAAGTTTTCAGTGTATCTGCTTTTACCTCAAGGTCTTTGATCCATTTGGAATTAATCCTGGTGCAGGGTGATATGGAAGGATTCAGCTTTAGTTTTCTGCAGGTGCTTAACCAGTTCTGCCAACACCACTTGTTGAAGAGGCTGTCTTTCTTCCCTTCTATTTTTTTTGCTCCCTTATCAAAGATTAGGTAGCCATAGTTCTGTGGGTTGATTTCTGAGTCTTCAGTTCTATTCCATTGATCTTCAGGTCTGTTCTCATGCCAGTACCAAGCTGTTTTGGTCACTATAGCTCTGTAATAGAATCTAAAGTTTGGTATTGATATTCCTTGTGCACTGTTCTTTCTGCTAAGAATTGTTTTTGCTATATGGGATCTTTTATTACTCCATATGAAATTTTGGATTGCTTCTTCTATTTCCTAAAAGAATGACAATGGGATATTGATGGGTATTGCATTGAATTTGTAGATAGCCCTTGGCAAGGTTGCTATTTTTACGATTATTAATTCTTCCAACCCAGGAGCATGGGAGGTTTTTCCATTTCCTCAGTTCTGCATTAATTTCCTTTTTCAGGATTTTAAAGTGTTCATCATAAAGGTCCTTTACATTCTTAGTTAATTCCTAGCTACTTTATTTTCTTTGACACTATTGCAAATGCAGCTGCTGTCCTGATTGCTGCCTCACTCCTCTTGTTGTTGGCATACCATGCCCTATGTGTTTCTGATGTAAAGAACAACAATGACTTAGTTATATGTCATTTTGTCACTCGAAATCTAATTTCACAGGCACTCATCTATGTGGAAATATACCCAGAATAGTATTTTTATGTTTTACTTCTCAAAGAAGAGGGGAAAATGGTGTTCATAGCCAGCAAGTATGTGGAATTTCTCTATTAATGGGTCAAAAGATAACTGGGTCAAAAGCAGAAAAGAATCAAAATTTCTCATAAGAATGGCTGTCAGAGAACCAATTTAGTGTGATGGGCAGCTCTTTGGGCAAATGCAACACATGAGTAACACCTGCCACTATTCCTAGAGAGGTCAAAAGTAACCCAAGGATCTCACATGGATTTTACAAAGATGGCTCCTTAGTTTAATTATTGTTACAGAACTTAACATTTATTTTCCTGGACAGTTCTACCTAATTAAAAAAGTTCTTTCTATGGTTAAGTTTTGCTTGTCACTCACAGTTTAAAAGTTTAATTACTTCTAGCTACTAATTGGCATTGCAAACATAAACCATAGCATTGAACTCATGTCCTTCTAACCCTGACATCTCACTGAGTTTGAAATATATATTCCCTATAGAGAGGTACTCATTACTGACACACTGAGCTTCCTTTATTTTCTCTTACAAGAGGCAAAGCAGACATAGAAGACAATTCTAATGCTGAAGGGGGTGGGGAGTATTTAATGAAGAAGCCTGTTCTGTTTTGTTTTGTTTTGTTTTGTTTTGTTTTGTGTTTTTGCTGGCACTGGTGATTCCTAGATAATCAGGAGACTGAGATCTGAAGACTGTGGTTTGATGTCAACCAAGCAGAAAAATCTGTGGGTCTCTCATCGCCAATTAACCACTAACGGCCAGAAGTGAAGTTTTAGCCAAGTGGTAGACTGTTAGCCTCAAGCGAAAAGCTAAGGGATAGCACCCAAACTCTGAGTTCAAGCTCTAGTATCACCATTACTGGAACAACAAAAAAAGGAAAAACAATTCACACTGTAAGGATATGTTCTAATCACCAACTGTAAATAAGAAAGGAACCTAAAATTATCCAGCCCCACCTGCTTTAAAGATGGAGCCCACTGGGATCTGACATATGGCTATTCAGGTATTTCTTTTAAAATAACTAAATAAATTAGATTAAAAATTACCAAGGAGGTAGCGCAGTGGCTTCAGTGGTAGGGTGTTAGCCTTGAGCTAAAGAGCTCAAGGACAGCACCCAGGCCCAGAGTTCAAACCCCACAACTGATGACAAAAAAAAATTAAATCACCATTAATGTATAAAATAATCATGTCAAGTGTACAGTTATTTCAATGATATTTATTGTATTTAATGTTTTTGCCAGGCCTGGGGCTTGGAGTCAGGGTCTGAGCACTGTTCTTGGGCTTTCTCAAGGCTAGTGCTCCACCAGTTGAGCCACAGCACCACTTTTGGCTTTTTCTGTGCATGTGGTACAGAGGAATTGAACCTAGGGCTTTATGCTAGGTAAGCACTCTACCACTAACTCATACTCCTGGCCAAAGTCTTATTTTTTTTCTTTTGACTAGTCCTGGGGCTTGGATTCATGGACTGGAAATTGTCCCTGAGCTTCTTTTGCTCAAGGCTAGCACTCTACCACTTGAGCCACAGCCAATGATATTAAATATATTAATAATGTAAAACTGTTACTATCACTGCTACTTACAGAGCTTTTCTGCTGTCCCAAATGGTAATTTGTACCTATTAAGTAATAATTCTCCATTCTCCTTTGCTCATTTTATTTTCTTTCCTTACTAATTTTCTAGGTACTAGATCCTTTTCTCTTTTTTTTTCTTTCTTTTCTGTCAGCCCTGGGGCTTGTACGCAGGGCCTGGGCTTTCTGAAGGTTAATGCTCTACCCCTTGAGCCACAGCACCACTTCTAGCTTTCTCTGCATATGTGGTACCAAGGAACCAAACCCAGGGCTTTGTGCATGCTAGATGAGCACTCTACCACTAGTCCACAATTCTGGCCCAAGTTACTAGATGTTTCTATAAGCAAAATCATACAATATTTTTACTTTAGGTCTGGTTTATATCACTGAGCTTGTTTTCAAAGTACATCAGAGGTGAAGAATGTATTAATCATCATTCCTCTTTATGGCAATGAAATAGTCCACAATATGTGTGTATGCCACCTTTTTATTTGTTCATCTACTAATCAGCACTGAATTCTTCCCACCTGTAGGCTCTTATGAATAATTCTGCTTTGAACTTTGGTTATCAAATATTCATTTGTCAGTCTGCTTTCAGTCCTCTTAGATATATATCTAGGATTAAACTTCTGGCTCATTCTATATCTGATCATTCTATATCTACCTTTTGAGAATCTACCAAACTGTTTCCCACTGTGACTGAACCATTTTGTATTCTCATGGTAATGGACATGTGTTCCAGCTTCCTTTCTTTCACTGCTATGTTTTTCTTTCTTTTTAAAAATTTTATTTATTTATTTATTTATTGTAATTATTAGAAGGTTACATTATATTCACCAGATAGAAGGTGTATTACTTCACAAACATTGATACCCTTTCTCATGTCTTGGTCCCCATTTCCTTCCCCCATCCCCTCCCCTCATCTTGTTTTCCCCCCATACCTATCCTATTTCAAATAACCAGATAAACATATATATATATATGTGTATATATATATATAACAAGTTAAGATTCTGTAACAATATGAGATAGACAAGGGACAGTAAAAGTGGTGAGAAATAATATAGTACATTAAGGACAAAAATAATGCATTATATGGCTTTTGGTTCTATATCCTAGAAATCCTTCCATTTAGTCTCATCCTCTATGGCCTTATGTATCTAGGTTTTGCTCTATTGTAAAGCTCTGCTAGGAGAGCCCAAGGTTTCTAATGATTATGACAAATGAGGGAAACCATTGAGCCTATGTTCCTTTGAGTCTGGATTACTTCACTTAATATGATTTTTTTCTAGGTCTTTCAATTTCCACACAAATGGGGCAATGCCATTCCTTCTGATGACTGCATAGAATTTCACTGTGTATAAGTACCACATCTTCTTGATCCAATTATCAACTGAGGGGCATCTGGGTTGGTTCTATATCTTCACGATGGTAAATAGTGCTGCAATGAACATCGTTGTGCTAGTGGATTTAGTATGTCCTTGTTTCTGGACGAGTGGGTAAATACCAAGGAGTGGAATTGCTGGGTCATAGGGGAGCTCTATGTTTAGTCTTTTTTTTTTTTTATAAACTGGTCCTAGGGCTTGGACTCAGGGCCTGAGCACTGTCCTTGGACTTTCTCAAGGCTAGAGCTCTATCTACCACTTGAGCCTCAGCATCACTTCCGTCTTTTTCTACGTATGTGGCACTGAGGAATCGAACCCGGTCTTTGTGCATGCTAGGCAAGCACTCTACCACTAGGCTAAACTCTCAGCCCTATGTTTAGTCTTTTGAGGAATCACCATACTGCTTTCCATAGTGGTTGAACGAGTTTACACTCCTACCAACAGTGTAGTAGTGATCCCTCCTGGCCACATCCCCACCAGCATCTGTTGTTATTAGATTTCTTAATCCTGGCCATTCTCACTGGAGTAAGGTGGAATCTTAGAGTTGTTTTGATTTGCATTTCTCTTATGGCCAGAGATGTCGAACATTTCTTCATTTGTCTATAGGCCATTTTTGTTTCTTCTTTAGAGAAGTCTCTCTTTATGTCTTTGGCCCATCTTTTAATGGGATGGTTGTTTCTTTGAAAATTTGTTTTGGAGTAATTCAATTTTTTGAGCTGTTGATACATTTTAGATATGAGGCCTTTGTCTGTTGTATGGTTAATGAAGATCTTCTCCCACTCTGTGGGTTTTCTATTTAACATGCTAGCTATGTCCTTTGCCATACAGAAGCTCTACAGTTTAATGCAATCCCACTTATCCAGACTTTCTTTGATTTGTTGTGTTTCTGGGTCCTTATTAACAAAGTTTCCACCTGTGCCAAGGAGACCTAGTGTATCTCTTATTCCTTCTTGTAAAGTTTTCAGGGTATCTGCTTTTACCTCAAGGTCTTTAATGCACTTGGAGTTAATCCTGGTACAGGGTGACAAAGAAGGATCCTTCCTTTCCTTCACTCTATGTTTTTCTTTCTTTTTTTTTATAATGACTTTTTTTGTCTGTTCTGGGCCTTGAACTCAGGGCCTGAGCACTGTCCTTAGACACCTTTTTTTTTTTTCTCAATGCTAGCATAGTTGAGCTACAGCACCACTTCCGGCTTTTTCTGAGTATTTGGTACTGAGGAATCGAATACAGGGGTTTGTGCATGCTAGGCAAGCACTCTACCAGTAGGCCACACTCTAGCACTACTATGTTTTTCATGTGTTGTTGTTGTTGCTGCTTTTTTTTGGCATAACCATCTTAATGAGCAGGAAATAGTATTTCTTTTCTTTCATCTCTCCTTTCCTCTCTTTTTCTTTTCTTGCAGATCCTGCAGTGTGAATTCAGGGCCAGCGTGTTGGCGTCCCTAGGATTTTTTGCTTAAGAATATTGCTCTACCACTTGAGTCACAGCTCTTTTTGGTGATTCATTGGAGATGAAATGACATTTCTGCTCAGGCTGGCTTTGATCCTCAGGTCTCAATCTTCGGAGTAGCTAGGATCATAGGCATGAACCAATGACACCCAAACACATCAAGGTTATTATTAACACTGTCTGTGCTGGGGAGCTCAAACAATGCCAGAGAGCTATTGCAGAGCATCCTGAGTTGACATAAGGGTTACATGATCCAGTGCTACTGTTCCTCCTTTCTACCAGGGACAGTTAAACCCTGTTCACATTTCAGAACCACTTCAGAAAACAATTCTGCTATTCATTTGTGGGCCAGAACACAAATGTGTGTCTTAAGTTGTAGGTATAGCATCAATACAGAGCAAAGATTGTAAACTATGAACTAAAGTTGATTTGCTGGCTGGCCATCATCATACAACCTACAAAGGGAAGATGGACAACCTTGTCACTGAGCTTCTCTGAAAGGCTCTACCAGGCACCATTCCTCTGTACCCATTGGCAGTCTTAGCCTCCTTACTTTCCTAGATGCGTTATCTGTTAACTCTTTACATAGTTTCTGTGTATCTATTTGCTGTCTCTTCCTGTTCTTGCTTCTTTTTTATTTAATCTGTGATGTTCAGGTTTGAACTGAGGGCCTTGCCCTTGCTAAGTAGACATGATAACATTGAGCTATGCTATGAAGCTTATTTTTCATCAATTATTTGTAGAGTAGGCTAGCCTAGAGCTTTGATCCTCCCCAATCTCAGCCCCTTGCCTAACTTGGAGTGATAGGAACACAACCCTGTACCCAGCTATGAGTTAAAAGGGAGTCCCTGGAACTTTTCTGTTCTGTTTTTGATCCTCTCTTTCAGGCACAAGGCTTCTCTTTCTCATTTTAGTTTGCTTAGGAAATATAATGGCTAATATAGACTAGGAGCTCAGAAAATAGTATTGAATGAGCAAATCTGAAAAATTACTCTACACTTTATATAACAGGGCTATGAATCATTAAAATTCAGTATTTCTAGGCCTTCTCTTCTCTGAGTGAAATCTGTATATTTTCAATCTCTCTTAAAGACACTGAACACCAGGCACTGGTGGTTCACGCCTATAATCCTAGCTACTCAGGAGACTGAGGTCTGAGGTTCACAGTTTGAAGACAGCCCAGACAAGAAAGTCCGTGGGACTCATATCTCCACTTAGCCATCAAAAAAAGCCAGAAGTGGAGCTGTGGCTCAAGTGGTAAGGGGAAAAACAAGCTCAGGGACAGTGTCCTGGCCTTGAGTTCAAGCCCCAGTATCAACACACACACACACACACACACACACACACTGAAGAATAAACGTCACCATTGACTCATAGTGTTCTTCATTTTATCAGCAATCAAGAACTTGTTATGTGTTACATATAACTCCTCATACTACCTGTGCTGTACAACAGAGCTTGTTCTAAGCACTGGGAACTAGCCTAAAAAAGATAACCAAACTCAATCTGGGGATGCAGTGTCTAGAATCAATCAATAAGTCATTTCAGAAAACAGTTTATGCTATAAAAATGAGAACCTTTGAATCTCCTTTAAAAGAACATTTTATTACACTGTGAAAATAAAACCCTTTTCCTATAATTTTTGGATAACCTATAGCTAATATACTTTTGTTGATAAAGCACACTCCATTTGTGTTAATAAAACTATATTCTCAGAATATAGGAAGCATGTGTAGAATGAAGTCCAAAGCAGAACTTGAACTCTGACAGAAGTAATATATGTTTGGCACAAAAAGAAATGTGATTCAGACAGGGAAAGAAGTCCTTAACCTGATTCATTGGTTGCTCTGAGAGCAGTTTGTCCAGGTGATGTGACACAAGAACAACCTCCATTCATGGTCTTCTCTCCCAGCATGCCTGTGAGCAGCCATTTCTGCACGGGCTAGAAGAGAGTACGAAAAGCAGGCTCACTCTTTCATGTGGTCGTAGAGATCTTTGCTCTCTCCAGTTGAAGCCTTTGCATCCCAAATGATCTGTCCTTCCTTTGATGTGTAAATGATACACTGAATCCACAGAAAGCAGCTTCATGAGGCTTACAATGTTGAAGCAGGCGTTGACTGATTCTCTACCTATTCCCACAGATTGACTGTGGTTATCTGTTTCTCGATAGTTCCCAGTGCCTGAAACAAAACAAATAATCAGGAATGAACCAAAAACACCTCCCTGAGTGCCAAGGTAAGGTCTCTAAAGAAAATCTAGTGAGCTCACCCTCCAAGCTTCCTCCTGCCATTGTAGAGGAGATCTCCAGGGTGGCATATTAAACGACAGCGATAGCCATTGGCATAGATTAGGTGTATAATCTGTGCCTATTGCACTGATGGCAATATTACCTTCTGGAATATTAAAGAAATGAATTCTCTTTCCATTGTCCCTGACTGTCCTTGAGTTCCTCACTGTGTTTTGTGTGCACTTGTCTTGCAGTTCCAAGGAGGGCTTCGGGTCAGTGGGGAAGGTGGTGCTGCTCACGTTTCTTTCAGCAGTCATCCTGATGGCTATCCTGGGAAACCTGCTGGTGATGGTGGCTGTGTGCCGGGACAGGCAGCTCAGGTGAGTTGGCAACACCTAGACAACACAGGTGCAGCTGGCATTTCCCTGGAGAGTTAGGTGTGCGCACTTCCATTGGAATTCCTTCTGGAATTCATCCTGACTCTGCTGTATTTTCTGCTGCATTAGCCTCACCCCTGCCTACAATTGATATCATCTCAAGTATTGTCCAAAAGTATTACTGGGTGATATCAGTATGTTCCTTGCAAAAGTGTGGACCTACTTATGTGGAAAAAATGCATTGTTAAAATCCTAATTCAACTTAGCCCCCATTGGATGGACAGAAATGTGAGCGGTCCAAAGCTCTTGAAGTAATTGTTTTGAGATGAGAGCTGGTGCATCAATGTAGCATTTTGTCTCTTTTGTCTATTGAAATTTTCTGGGTGATCTAGGAGCTGGTAACCTGTGCCTATTGAGTTGTCCTTCACTATATTATGGTTCCCTTATTGTGGCTTCACTGTATTGCCAGTTTTAAAAGCATATGTAAATAATGATGCCTCACTATCCCTCACTATCATGGGATAGGTAAGGGATCACATTTCTTAAAGTTCCTGAGACTCTTTGTCCAATTAATTAGCAATAATCTCATACTGGAGATGTGGCTGAAGCCCAGCAAGTGCATGAGGCCCTGAGTTCAAACTCTGCTACACACACACACACACACACACACACACACACACACACACACACCTTAGATGACTCTAGTACAGAATAAAAGCCACTGGGCACTAGAAGGGGATATGTGATACCTCTCTAAGCAAGCCATGCCCTGATCCTAGGGTGATTCAAATACAATGAAAAAGCATAATTCTGGCCCAAATCGGAGACACATAATGACCCATCTATGAGCTTAACATGGGGGGGAGCAACCACTGTTTATAAGGAGAGTACCTTGCGAGGGTCCCCAAGGAGTGTCCAAGCAAAGACCAAAGCCACTGTAGGGATATGGGTCAGGGCTGGAAGACAGAGCTTCTATATAAAGAGCCTTGCACAAATCAGTGCAGGCAGGATATCAGATCAGGAAAGAGACGTCAGAAGAAAGAGGAAGAGAGGGCTTTTTGGTGCCAGGTGGGTCAGGAGAGCTCAGAAGAGACTAGGCCATGGTATGGAGGAGAAATTGATTCTCACAGACTGGGTTAAATATGTAACTTTTCTTTCCTTTCCCTCCCTCCCTTGTTTCCTTTTGTCTCTTCTTCCCTTTCACCCTTTATTTTGTTCTTTCTTCCTTCTCTCCTTCCTTTGGCCCTCCCTCTGCCACCTTGCTTTTACCTTTGTATTCACAGGAAAATAAAAACCAATTATTTCATTGTATCTCTTGCCTTTGCGGATCTGCTGGTGTCAGTGCTGGTGATGCCCTTTGGTGCCATCGAGCTGGTTCAAGACATCTGGATTTATGGGGAGATGTTTTGCCTTGTCCGAACATCTCTCGATGTTCTGCTTACAACAGCCTCCATTTTTCACCTGTGCTGCATCTCTCTGGATAGGTAAGAGCTGAGCAAGGAGACTAGTGAGACTGCATGCTGGCAGAAATTTGTGGACACTGTGCAGCATTTCCTAATTCATGACAAGAAATGAATGACCAAGAAGAAAAATGTGGTAGTTTGGTTATTCACCTATTCCTATCCTTTGCAAAGAGTCCCCCCCCTTTTTTTCAAGCATTCTCCAACTTCTTGTAGACCCAATGATTAGTAAGATTTAGGAGCCACTTCAGAGAGCTCTTCAGTGATAGATATGAACAGTTGTGTTTACCAGAGCTCTCTGGATTTTATACTAATGATATGGACAAAGTCCCAAGGGATCCAAGCAGCAAGCTTCTCCCCTGGAATGCTTGACCAATTCAAAATGATTGTGCTGTTTGTTTGACCATGATCTCTTTCTAAAATGTCTGTGTTGTTGGGTGGTGGTGGCTCCTGCTATTATCCTAGTTACTCAGAAGGCTAAGATCTGAGGATTGAGGTTGGAAACCAGTCCAAGAAGGAAAGTCCACGAGACTCTCAGTTAACCACCAGAAAACCAGACATGAAGCTGTGGCTTAAAGTGGTAGAGCACTGGCCTTGAGCAAAAAGACCCTGAGATAAACCCCGCAAGCAACAAAAGAAAAAAAGTTAATAAAATAAAATGTGTCTATGTGATATTGTCTAGCTAGATATTTGTGATTAGGAGGATTCCTTTCTAGAAAGCTGAAAATAATCATAAGATCTTTGTTATTGTTGATTAGTGATAGGGATAGCTCTGGAATTTCTGCATGATTTTGTTCCTTTTTTTCATATTGGACTTTAAAAGATTTATGATTTCTATTTCTACCTCATTTACTAGCGTTTTCTTGGAGATCTTTGTTTATCACTTGTGTACTCACTTTTCAATTCCTGCTCATTTGCATTAAACAATCAAGGCAGGATGCAATTTAAAAGTCAAATTATTACAGGAATATACACTACCATTAGCAAAGTCATGTCTGAGGGGTTACCTATCAAAAGGGCATGTGGGGTCAAATGACATGTAAACAAAATTACCAGGAACAACCTCTTAAGGTCTCTTGAGCAATCCACAGTACTGTTATATTCTTTTCCTTCCTGTCTTGGAAAAGATCACTGTTTCTTAAACTGAAGACTAGAAAGCATAGTTTCCTGAAATTAGATATTATGGTATATCTAAAATAGTTATTTTAAGCAGGAGAATCATGTCGTCTCTTCTCAGTGAGCTATTCACAATGGAAAAAGTCCTTAGGGATTAAAACCAGCTGAGGGAACAGAAGATTCATCTCCTGTCTCAGGGACAGAGGTTCAGTGATTGGAACAGCTGGCACAAAGGCCTGGTTTGTGTAATGACTGTTTCTCTTTTGCTATGCAAACAGTAGATAGTAGAATGTGTCTAGGTTTCAAGCACATATGATACAGTTAGAGATAAAGACAGGTAAAATAAAACTGTTGATCCGAACCCAGAACAATCAAGTCATAGTCTGAAATTTGTGTTTACTAGCTTATTTAAACAGATTCCAATATATGGAAGACTGTGTGTGTGTGTGTGTGTGTGTGTGTGTGTGTGTGTGTGTGTGTGGTGTCCACACACTAGTACTGGAGCTTGAATTCAGGGCCTGTCCCTTAGCTTTTGCACTCAAAGCTGCTGTACTTGCACTTGAGCAACAGTGCCACTTCTAGCTTTTTGCTGGTTAATTGGAGACAAAAGTGTTGTAGACTTTTCTGCCCAGGATGGCTTTGAACCATGATACTCAGATCTTAGCCTCTTGAGTAGCTAGGATTACAGGCGTCATCCACCTTTACCTGGCTTTAATAAGTTTTTAAGGACTTAGACTTTTAAAAAGCAGTTTTTATATACTGGGTCATATATCACATTATGGACAGTAAAATGCAGGGTGTAGAAAATGTATGAAAATCCTGCAGGATAACCTGTAAGCTGTCATTGCTATTAAGCCTGACAAACTATTAAAAGGAATTTTCAGTGGCAAAGCTGGGGAGGTAGGAACTTGAGGGGAGGTACTAAGATTCCTGCAAGAACAAAAAGAAAGTCAGCTGGGTACAAAATAAGAAAGGAGAGAAAGTAGACTCTTCTGTCTGAGTGTCCCTGAATGAAGAGCTGGAAACTTCTCATAAACTGTTTGCCTCATAGTCTCAGATTTGTACTCATACTCTTTTGAAATAAGGAAGTTTTCTCTGAGATAGCAGGAATTATCATGAAATAGTACGAGTTAGTCATTGGAAAACCCCTGCTTTGGAACTGAAGAGATTGAAGCTTAAATCTCCATTTGGCCAACTTTTAACCACAAGAGCTGCTAAGTTAATAAGCCTTTCTGAGTCTCCATTTTCTTGTATCCTCAGAAGAAGAAAGCATTTATTTTGCAGGGTTGCAATTAAAAATAAATTAGAGAATTCATTTCAACTATGCTTTGGTTCAGCCTGGCACAACCCTCAAATGAGTAAATGTTGTTAAGTTTCAGTTTCTTGCAGCTATCCATATAAACTGTTGTCTTTTTTTTTAGAATATTTTTATCTTTAAGTAGTTGTGCAGAGGAGTTGCTGTTCAACAAAGCATTTTTGTCAGTAGAGTACCTGTTGATCATTGCCATGCATTTCAACATTTCTACCCATCCTTTCCTGCCTCACCCCTTCTCTTACGTTTGTTTAATTTTTAGGTTATTTACTGCATTTTTGCCACTTAAGAAAACAGTTTATATGTACGTCTTGGCCTTTCATCCCTTCATCTTTGTTTCTTTTTGAACCAAAGTTGGAACTCACCACCAAATGGCTCTTCCATTAATTTCATCATCCAAATACTATGTACTAATTAATTTGGACTTTAAAAATCAAGTCTTATTGACTTCCCTTCCTCTTTCTGCTTATCTCTATCATTCTAATATCATATCTTCCATAGCATCAAACTAAGATCTGTAAAACCATGAAATATCATTATATATCATGAAATGTAATCACTGCAATGTCGTACTCCTCAGTCTCTCCAGATTAATTATATTACTGCACTTGTCTGCCTGGAAGAACATCCTCCTTCTGCCCCACATCTTCCTGAAGAGACTTATCAGAAACCACCTGTCTGAAAACCAATAATCACCTATAACCATTAATCACCAGGCTGTCATTTTCCTGACTATGAGTCAGCAAAAGGACCCCAGGCCTTGAGGTCACTTCCACTGGGGCCACACCTCTTCCTCACACTTCCCCATATAATCTCCGCTATCAGCCTAACTACAGCTCCTTATCCACTACATGCTGTGTGCTATTCTACTCTCCATGGGCTATTCTTTGCTGGCATGTGCCCAACTCTCTCTGCATACCTCTATCTAGCACAGGCCAGCAGTTTGATTTTCCTAATAAATTCTCTTCTGCCTGAACAGACTGGACGTCTCCTTTTGGAAACCCTTACACTCACAAAATCAAATAGCTGTGGACTAAAGGGGTAAGACCCACTCCTGGTCTGTAATTTCTTCTTACATATCTCTTTCTCTTCAACAGGAATATCATGGAGGCAGTGAAAAAGAATGAGATGGTTTCCTTCCTTCATGAAATGTATATTTTAGTGAGCATCTTGACAGTTAAGCATCAATTACTTACATACTTTCTTAGATACTTGCCAAGCAATATTGAACAAATAGAGTGGTCAGTACATTGCTTTTTTGAGTGGTGCTTCTGAAATTCCCATTCCATTTTCTAATCATGCACAACAAAAACTCCAATGTTCTTAGGAAGATTTGATCAGATGGTTTCGGTTTTCTTCAGGAGCCTGCAAACGTGTTGTTTGTTTCAAGTTTGCCCTGTCCCAAGAATGCTCCTCTAATTGAGATAGAGAATTCATGCTAGGAATTGCAGGGTACATAGTGCTTTAGTAGAGAAGAGTATGATTTAACCGGTCACATGGCTTCTGCTTTGTCTCTCTTAGTATCACTGTTGGGTGTGATGTCCTTGCTAACCTGATGATTCCTGGAAAAATGCCCTGGCTGTCTCCTTAGAGCTGCTGTGGTCTTCAAAGATGACAAGTACAGGATTAATGCCTTGCAAGCAAAGTTTCCCTTTGGTTCTTTGTCCTCCCCACCCATGACAGACTTCTGGAGCAAAACAAAGTACAGAACTCTTTTTAGATTGTGAAATGCATTTTCCCAACTCCAGTTCTCCACCCACTGTGTTTCTTGTTGCTTTCAGAATTTTATTCTGATAGAGAAAGTTTATTGCCTACTAAAAATAATTTACCAAACATAATTAAAATGAATTCTTCATATATAATGGGTCACAAGAGGTCAAAGGCTTCATTAAAAGCTGTATGACAGAGATGATGCTTTTAAACCTCAGGTTTCCAGGGTGAATGGAAAATAACCAGGCAGCTATAATAGGACTCTCATTTTTAAGGGTGAAATATCGTGCAGCTATTAAAAGTCAAGCTATAAACCAGCTGCTGGTAGCTCACTTCTGTAATCCTAGATACTCGGGAGGCTAAGATCTGAGGATCACAGTTCAAAGGCAGCCAGAGCAGGAAAGTCAGTGAGACTCTTATCCAATTAGCAACCAAAAAAAAAAAAGCCACAACTTTTGAGCTGTGGTTCAAGTGGTAGAGTTCTAGCCTTGAGCACATAAGCTCAGGGACAGTGCCTGCTCCCGAGTTCCAGCTCCAGGACCATTCCTCCTCCAAAAAGGTATAGAAATAATATTCACCAAGGGTTGTCACTGGTGTATTAAATAAAACAAATTTGAGACTTGAAATTCCATCTTCATAAAACAAATATAGAAGTGTACTTATCAGAACTATGTAGCATGTAGAAGTGAGAGAAGGGAGAGGGAGAGGGAGGGAGGGAGGGAAGGAGGGAGGGAGGGAGGGAGGGAGAGAGAGAGAGAGAGAGAGAGAGAGAGAGAGAGAGAGAGAGAGAGAGAGAGAGAGAGAGAGAGAGAGAGAGAGAAGCAGTAGGGAGAGGGAAGTGTAGAGAGAGAGAAAGAGGGAAGGAGGGAAGAGAGTCAGAAGAGGGAAGGAGAGAGGAGAGAGAGAAAGGAGAGGGAAGAGATGAAAGGAAATAGAAACAGAGGAGAAATTGGGAGAGATAATGAGAGAGAGAAGAGAATGGATAGACAGGGAGAGATAAGAGTAGAGAGAAGCATGAAAGAGAGGAAGAGGGAGAAAGGGAAAAGAAGGGAGCTGACTTGAAAGAAGGGAAAGGGAAGGAGGGGGATAGACAAAAGAAGAAAGAAGAATTTTCACCATAATATTATAGTGGCCTGTAAAAAGGGCTAAGCTGGGTAGACTATCCATGCCTACATGGCCAGTTGGATCAGGCTGGAAGCTTTCATGTTTCCTAATTTCTAAAAGACACATTTAAGCTTCAGTTGCTCACGTCACACTTGCCACACACCACCCCTCCATAGCCAATTACAGTGGCCTGGGGACACATCCTAGTTTCTGGGTAGAACTGAAAGCCTATGATCACCAATATCATCAAAAGCATATGGCATAGAAGCTTGGCAGCTGCCACTGAAATCACAGATGAGAGCAAAGGGCAGAGAGCAACTGTTCTGACTGATGGGCCTAGAGATGTCTTTTCAGAATCTCGTCAGGACAGTAAGTCGCCCCAAGGTCTTCCCCGTATCGGGTCAATGTCTGTTTATTCTTCCATTGGCTTCATATGCCATACTTACCAGCAATAAATAATCTTTGTACATCCCTTCCATGGTACATGCAGTACATTTTCCTACATTTGATATCAAATGCAATTGTCTTTAAAAAAATCCATTTTGTTTCATTGAGAACAGCATCCTCTGTAAGCATTAAAGATTTTCTCCTTGATACATCAAATTCAATTGTCATCTTTCTCTTGCAAAGTCCAAGCACTTGGCATATTTTAAATCTACCAAATCCTCCAGTGCTTCTCCGGTCACAGATTTTTCTTTGAAACAGGCTTAATTGTGAAACATATTCTGATTCAAAGGTTGCATATTTAATCGTGTGCTGTAAATCTGAAGTATCAGTCACAGAACCGCATTTTGTGTTCCCAGTAGAACTGAATGAATTTCTACAAGGAAAGCGTAGTAAAAGTTTCTTCTCACAGACATTTTGCCAGCAGGCTCATGGTTTATACCTAAGAATCATACTTGTTGAGGTTGAATTTCAAGCCAGAGGACAAGAACTGTTCTTTTTATATTCCTGACATTAAATATTAATGGAATACTTCCTAATTACTGGAAAATCTCCTGGGTACTGGACATGCAGTGGTGTCTAGTGAAAGCTGGAAATCACAGATACTTGTAGTCTAGCAGTGAATGCCAAGATAGGAAATAGATCATTACAGTAAAATTGCCAGTCATTGAAACAAAATAAGGAAGCACTCAAAAGGCTATTGGAGTGTGTCTACCCCAAAACAGGGATGATTCCCAAGGAAGTGATGCCGAAGCTGTAAGTGATAAGTCTGATTTTAAGTTGCAGGAAGAGAAGGAGAGAGCGATAGAGAATGACAGTCCCAGAAAATGGCATGTGCAAAGCCCAGAGGCTCGTGGTCGTCCTTCATTAACTAAGGGTTCAACGTTCAGCTCAGTGTTTGTGTCTGGCCCAGCCTTTCCTCAGTCTGTTTCACCTGCCCACAGCCTCCACTGTGATTGATCTGCTATCACTTCCTGCATGAATGAAGGAAAAAAATACTTGTTTTCTACTACTATTGAAGTAGTTTTACAGGGGAGTTGCCATTAAAAAAGGCAGCTTATGAATAAAATATATCTTGATCAATCACACCTTCAACATGCTCTCCCATCTCTCTCCTACCCACCCCTTCCCTCACTTTTCTTAAATTTTGTGGATGTACATTCTATTCTTTGTTTTATTTTCTGCTTTTATTTGTCTACATCTTTTCTCCTTGCCCCCTACACCACCCCTTTAGAGTACCTGTTCACTTCCTGGTGTTTTGTTTTGCTGAACTTTGAGTCTCCTTGGAATTGCACTATTTGAGATCTCCCTTCAATCTACTATATTGCAGTTAGTGCATTTATATGCACTTGCATACCACCCAATGTATTTAATTATGAGTTTTAATGCTAAATCTAGCTTCCATGTATAAGGAAAAACATAAATCCTTTGTCTCTCTGGGCCAGACTTACTTTACTTAACAATTTCTTTATAAATGGTATAATATCATTCATTCTAATGGATGAGTAAAATTTCATTGTGTATGTATGTATATATATATATGTATATGTGTGTGTATATATGTATATATATCACATTTTCTTCTTTATCACTCAGTGTGTCCACCTGTGCCTAAAATCCCTTTCCTAGCTGGGGACTTGTGACTAACAACTCTAATCCTAGCTACTCAAGGGGCTGGAAGCTGAGGATCACAACTCAAGGCTAGGTTGGGCAGGAAAGTCCATGGGCCTCTTATCTACAATTAAAAGCTCTCCTCTCTCTCTCTCTCTCTCTCTCTCTCTCTCTCTCTCTCTCTCTCTCTCTCTCTCTCTCTCTCTCTCTCTCTCAAAGTGGAGCTATGGCTCAAGTGATAGACTTCTAGCCTTGAATGATAAAGACAAGGACAAACACAGACTGTGAGTCCAAGCTCCAGTAAACATACACACACACACACACACACACACACACACACACACACACACACACAGAATCCTTTGCTTTTCTCTGGTGAACATATCCTGACATATCCTCAAGTGAGATATGTGTTACCTTCTACAATGACTATATCAATCTTTTCATTCCTCTGAACTCTTATGGTACATTGAATTTAAGCACAGGAGCTTATTTTGATGATTAGTTTTCTAACCAGCACATTTCATGTACCCTGTGTTCTTACAGAGAAACTACTTTCTGTGTGTTTTCCTGAGCACAGCGTGGTCTTAGATGTGTCTGGTGTTTGTCAGATGTAATTTTAGTATTAGTGCCTCCTCTTGGAAAACTCAGTGAAGAGAGTGTTTCTGAATAAGGCAGGAAGTGGTAGAAGGCCTAAACTCAATCCCAGTAAACCAATCATGAATGGTATGATCTCATTCTTAAGAAGGTTAATTAAACTTTGTAGATCTCATCTACCCTGTAAAATTCCCCAGGAAAGGTTCCCCTTAGGATTTGGAGAGAATTCAAAGTTCATAGACCAGACCAGTGCATGGCAAATACAGTAATAATTTGATAGTCAAAAACATTGCCTGATTTTTTTGATTTCCAGAAAAGTTTTGTTTTGTCATGTTTTCTTCTAATGCTGAGGATTGAACTCAGGACCTTGTGCATGCTAGACAGATCCTTTACCATTGAGCTGCGTGCACAAGCTCTAAATGCAAATTCCTACAGGCTACTTGGATCCCTTATTCTTGTGGCTTGCAACCATTTCTACCTTCTGTCTCCCCTTTGCTATTTCCTGGGCTCCAATGTCCTACCTTCGCCTTGCTGTTAAAGAGCTTTCTGCTTCTTCAAACATAATATGCTCAAAGTAGAAACTTCCATCATAATTAATATTCCCTTTCACTTTGCACATCAAAGGTTCTTCTGTTAGTCATCGTTGAGTCATTCAAATGCAGTTTTGAGGCTATCTTTTAACTTGTCTATTCTGATCAGCTGGGTGTCAAATGGTAGTTATATGTCCATAAATATCTTTCAAATTCATCATCTTCCTCTCTATGACTCTCTTCCTATTTCTGAATTGCTGCAGTAGCTTCTGATGTTATCTGATGTGCAAGGTTCATTTTTAAATGTATATTCTTTTTTTTAATATTTTTATTGTATTCTCCTTGCTCTTCCTGAATAAGGTGGATATTGTCTTCCCTGTCCCACTCATCAACACTACCAGGGCAGGGATTTTGGCAATTGTAGCTGAAGATTTAATTTTACTATATTCCAGTTGTATGGATGTGGGTAAGTAGATTAAAGTGTGTGAGCCTTTGTTTCATGTGTGCTGGCCTGAAGTCAAAGCAGAAGTCCATACAGACTACAAAATATCCTTTGGTATCCAGTCAGCTTCTGACAAGATGTTTTCACATGGCATTTTTTTTGTGAGACTCATTTTTATAGTTCAGAAACATGGCTTTCTAAATAGGTGACATTTCGCCCTCTGGCAAGTTTTCTCATCATACAGACACAGAAAAATATTAGGAGAAAGGAGCAGAGAGGCAGCCGTAACTCTGCAGAATTAATATAGGATTATGACTCCTACGGAGTACAAGTCTGATTCTTCCTGATCTCTGACCAATAGGATTCTTTTCCTGTATCCTCACTCCTGGCGATTTCCTTCCTGGAACCCCACATTCTCTGTCTCTGCTGTTGACTATCTCTCTGAACCCCCTCCCTGTCCCTGGCTTCTGTCAAATATGCTTGCTGGCTCTCCCTCATTGATCTTCCTTGACCCTGACAGTTTATCAAAAGCTGGGGACACAAGAAAGAGGTCTTTTGTTCTTTCTTCAACCTACTGCTGCTTTTCTCTCATCTCTGGTTCCTGAATCAGAAGACCTAAAACACACAATCAATTACTGAGAGCTCTTCCACAAAACTTGGCTAGGAGGAGTCCTGAGGGAAGATTTGCTGTCTGACCAGTAAACCTCATTACTCCAGACTCTACCTAATATCTTTATCTTGGTTGTGATTACTCTCTGATAGTCAAAGTGGACCCCCAAACTCAGCAACTTTAGCAGCATGTACTACTACTAAATCATATGCCCAATGAATTCTGCTAGAATTCGTTGCTCACCTTAAGGGAGCAACACATTCTTTTTGTTGTTGTTTTTGTAAAGCAACCACTGACAGAGATTTTGAGTCAAGTGACTTGAATATTACTTGGTTTTGGCTTTAGTTTTGTTTTGTGTTTGTGCCAGTACTGAGGCTAAACTCTACCTGGGTGCTGTCCTTGAGCTTTTTACCACTTGAACCACAGCTCCACTCTGGTCTTTTGGTGATTAATTGGAAATAAGAGTCTCATGAACTTTCCTGCGGAACTACAATCTTCAGATCCAGCTTCCTGAGTAGCTTCCACAGGAGCCATTAGTGCCTGGCTTGAATATTATTTGTCAATAATATTAACTATGTTAACTTATGCCCCTAATTCAGAATTCATTTGAATGTGTGTTTATACTATTTTGAAGCGGATATGTATATACTGTATGTGTATGTGTATGTGTATATGGGTGTGTGTGCATATGAGAAAGACAGAGACATGCATATTTTGTTATAAACATCTGTGGTTTTCATCATATTAACTTGTCAGTTCTCACAATGAATCATAAAGTAGACAAATTTATTCCCAGTTTCCAGATGATGAAAAGATATCTTGGAGAGATTAATTAAGTGGCTAAAGACCACCAAGCTAATGAGTGGGTGAGGCAAAGAGAGTTAGTACCCAGTTGTGAAGATATCAAGTAGCCTGGAGAGATAGCTGGCAATTCTGAAAGTTGAAGATTCCTGGGAGGACAAGAGGAGGGAAAAAGTGAGGAGGATGAATTTTCCTTAATTGCACAAGGAGTAGGGAAGGGATTAGCATGAAGCTTAAAATACTCAGCTGTCTTCTAAGGGTTGTCAAAGTAAATTGTATCCCCAGAGGCATTTAACAGCAATTAGATCACACATTTGCACATGGCTATAGTTGGAGAGGCTGGTAATTGATCTACCAAAGGAGATTTTAATGGAGCTTTATAAGCAATACTTTGAAATGTTTTGCATAAGAAATTACTTTGTAAATACCCTTGCTACGTTTTACTTAATCCTGGCCAGCTGGAAACTCACTTGTCATTTGAACATTCATTTAGCCACTTTGTAAAAGGATTTTGTAGTTGTTGTTATTGTTGTTGTTGAAGAGAGTGGAGAATGTCCCAGGGAAGGCAAGGGAACAGACTAACTGAGATACGATTGTTTTACCTGTTGACACCACCCTTCTTGCCTGTGGAGGTAACAGTTCTCTCATTTCTTATACTTCAGCTAGGTGAGAAGAACAGGCCTTCCACCAACTCCACCAACTATAACTTCTCCAAATCCAGCATTTTAAATCTCTAAGATGGTAGTTCTGAAAGCATGGTATCTAACCCACCAGCTAAAGCATCAGCTGGAAGGGAATAAAAGGGGTAATTTATAGGACCCCATTCCAGACCTATAAGCAATCTGTGTCTCAACAAATCCTTCAAATGATTGTGAGTGTGTGTGTGTGTGTGTGTGTGTGTGTGTGTGTGCACGAGGTCGCGCGCACGTGCGCCTGTGTGTGTGTGTGTGTGTGTGTCTGTCTGTCTGTCTGTACTGATGATTACACTCCGAACCTCATGTTTGCTAGTCACTCAAGAGTCACGCTCCAGGCCCTGTGTTTCTGATGCATGATAAATGTTAAGAAGCACAGCTCAGAAACCTCCCCCAAGTCAGCCTGCTTTGGCTTATTTCCTTTTTCTTCCTTGCAATTATCCCTAAACAATCCAGTTAACCTCTTCTCTTTTACGTGTACATAAAACTTGAACTTACTCAGCAAGTCTTTTCCCATTCCTTCTCTAGAAAAGGACCTTTCACATCTCCAAACCTGGTAACATATTTCATTGGCACTCTGGCTAGCCTTAGAGCTTCTACTTTGTATCGAGTTTTGTACTAAGCACTGGGGACATTCAATGGTCAGGTGTACACATCTCTGCCCTGGTGGAACAGGTAGTGGGTAGACTCCTGTCTTAGAATGTTCCTTAGAATGTACTTTGAGGATCCTTTCTGGCTGAACTAAGCTATCACAGATGTGGTGAAAGGCAATGCAATGTCTTCTTTCATTTGCATAGAAAAGCCACAGTGTTGTGTTGTATTGAAACATATCAGAAATATGGAACCTCTACCATTGGTGTAAATAGTATCATTGAATACATTGGGTTTTTCATCTCAGCACTAATGACTGCAGTAGAGAGTTATGTGCTGGGAGTGGAGAAGGTGGAAATCCCTGTCTGTACATTGCAGGATATTTAGCAGTTGCACTGACCTCTACCCACTGAATACCTGTCACAGTTATGACAATCGGAAATTGTCTTCAGGTAGTGCCAGAAATCCCCAGTGAGAAAATCACCACTGATTGAAAGCAGCTAGAAATATTTTTTACTTGTAGGAATTCTGACTTTAAAAGAATATAAAAATGCTTTTAAATGGTTGTAAGCCAATCATTCAGGAAATAAGTTAGAGATAATTTTTTTAAAGCCAGAGGGCAAAAGCATATATGACAGAAAATCTGTTTCAGAGGGAATTTTATTAACTTCAGGATATTCAGTGAATTCCCAGTCCCAAGCAAATCCGAGCAGGTTAGAATATATATTCCTCTTTGGTGAAAATGTGGATATTTCATGATTCTGATTTCAGAATTCTCAGTATTTGGATGTTTTGGTTGTTTCTAGAATGGCTTCTTAAAGAACTCAAGGAAATCTCTTGAGTGTCTAAAAGCAACAGAAAGATAGCAGTGAGATTATATCATGCCTGGCTAGACTTACTGCGTCCACTGGCATTGTGACTCTTACCACCTGTGGCATTTGGCCAAATATCTGACTCTTCTTCCCCTTTCCTCATCTATGACAGGGATACATTTAGAGCTCCTCTCTCAAAAGTAATATGAGGGGGGCAGGGAGTTTGGCCTGGTGGTAGAGTGCTTGCCTAGCATGCATGAAAACCCAAGTTCAATTCCTTGGTACTACATACATAGAACAAAAGCTGGAAGTGGTGCTAATGCTCAAGTGGTAGAGCTCTAGCCTTGAGAAATTCCAAGGACAGTGCTCAGGCCCTGAGCTCAAGCCCAGGACTGGCAAAAAAAAAAAAATGTAATATGAGGATTTGTGAGATAATACACATTGAGCTTTTGGTTTAAAAAAAAAAAAAAAGCAGTGTTGGCTGGAAGTTTGGCCTAGTAGTAGAGTGCTTGCCTCTAGCGTGCATGAAGACCCGGGCTCAATTCCTCAGTACCACATACATAGAAAAAAGCTGGAAGTGGTGCTGAGGCTCAAGTGGTAGAGCTCTAGCCTTGAGAAAGTCCAAGGACAGTGTTCAGGCCCTGAACTCAAGCCCAGGACTGGCAAAAAAAAAAAAAAGCAGTGTTAGCTTTTATAATTAACTCAGTCTGTGTATTTTGGCTGATTCTTCAAAACTTGTACAATTGACCAGCAGTTTTTGCCTGGTGGTGGTATATGTTTGTTTATTGCAGATATACCTCACAATAAGACTTCTTTTACTTTGTTTTTTCTTTCAGCAAATAAATTTCAAATGTAAGAACTCAGAACAACCAGAATCAGGTCCTGGTGGCTCATGCCTATATTAGCTACTCGAGAGGCTGAGATCTGAGAAATGAAGTTTGAAGCCAGCTGGGACAGACAAATCTAAGAGATTCTTTTTTTTTCTTTGTTTTTTTTTTTTTTGTGTGTGTGTGTGTGCATCATGGGGCTTGAACTCTGCCTGGGCACTGTCCCTAAGCTCTTCAGCTCAAAGCTACCACCCTGCCCTTGAGTCAAACCCACTACCCGTTTTTTCTAGAGGTTAATTGGAAATAAGAGTCTCAGGTCCTTTTGTGCCTGGGATGGCTTTGAACCTTGATCCTCAGATCTCAGCCTCCTGAGTAGCTAGGATTACAGGCATGAGCCATCGAGCCCTGCTAAATCTAAGAGATTTTTATGTCTGATTAATCATCAAAAAGCTAAAAGAGGAAGTGCATCTCAAGTGGTAGAGCAGCAGTCAGGAGCTATGAAACCAAAGAGGAAAGAGGGCTTGTAATTCAAACACCACACACACACACACACACACACACACACACACAGAGTATGGATAAAATCAAGAACACAACCTTCAAGCCAGGAGCTGCTGGCTCACGCCTGTAATCCTAGCAACTCAAGAGGCTGATACCTGAGGATCATGATTCAAAAGCAGCCTGGGTACAAAAAGACCATGAGACTGTTTAACCACCAGAAAACCAGAAATGGCACTGTGGCTCAAGTGGTAGAGTGATTGCCTTGAGCTGAAGAACTCAGGGGCAGAGGCCAGCCCAGAGTTCAAGTCCTACCACCACCACCACCACCAACAACAACAACAAAGAATGCAGCCTTCAGTATGATTGCTTTTCCAGATACATCACTTAAAATCAAAGATTAGAAGAATACAGGTTGACTTACTTAGGGCTGGTGGGGGCTATAATTTGATTTCGGAATAGAAGTTTTACTATTTTACTCCACCCTATGTAATCATATTATATTTATTATAATGCAAAGCAAAAGACTAAAGAAAATCATAGAAACAAAATGTATATCTAGACAAGACTGCATGCTTTTGTGTGTAGTCTAGCCTAGAACTCAATTTGGCCAACCTAATTTAAATTTAAGTAAAAAATGTTTAAATTTATCTTTACTCATTGGCAAGTTTTGTTGTTGTTGTTGTTTTGTTTGCTTTTTTTGTTTTTGTTGGTTGTGGGGCTTCAACTCTGGGCCTGGGCACTATCCCTGAGCTCTTCAGCTAAAGGCTACCAACCTATCCCTGGAACCACAGAGCCATTTCTGGTTTTCCAGTGGTTAATTGGAGATGAGTCTCCAGCTAGCCCCAGCTAGCTTTGAACTGTGATACTCACATCTCAGCCTCCCGAGTAGCTAGGATCACAGGCGTGAGACACGGCACCTGGCTCTCGTTGCCGAGTTTTAAAAACTAATATAAAGAATTTGAGGCCTGGAGGTACAGCTCAAGTAGCAGAATGGCCTGATCTGGCACCAGTGGTTCATGCTTACTCCTCTAGCTACTCAGGGGAAGAGATATGAGGATCACTGTTAGAAGCTAGCCTGGGTTGATCAATCTGTAAGATCCTTATCTCCAGTTAACCAGAACAAAGCTGGAACAGGAAGTATGGCTCAAGTAGTAGAGTGTCATCCTTGAGTACAAAAACCAGGCAAGAGCGTGAGACCCTGAGATCAAACCCTAGCACACACAAAAAGTAATTGATACAGTGTACATGGTATACTGCTTATGTAGCAAGCATGAAGCCCTAAGTTCAAAACCCCAGTACTACTAAAAAAAATAATAATAAGCCAGCTTTGCCTAACTATACCAGGTCATACAGTGCAGCGCAGTAACCCTAGCTACTGGGGAAGCTGAGATCTGAGGACCAAGGTTCAGACCCAGTTTGGGCACAAATGGACCTGAGACTCTTATCTCCAGTTAACCTCTAGAAAATAAGAAGTGGCGATTGGCTCAAGGGTAGAGCGTAGCCTTTAGCTGAAGAGCTCAGGGACAGTGTCCAGGCCGAGTTCAAGCCCCATCAATCATACACACCGAAAAGAACTGATGGTGTATCCAAGATGCAGAATGGATTAGTAAAGTGTGTACATAATCACTTCTTACATCTCCACTCTTATTTCTTCCAACCAGCAACTCCAGGAACTCTAAATTAATGCAACTTGAAGCACAGAAATATTAGATAGCTAATTATAGGAAAGATCTGATTGTCTACTGGATATTCCTTAAGCCTTGGGAATCAGGTGATTGACTTGGCCAAGCTAGACTTTAAGAGAACAAACTTTCAAAAACAGGTTATGATAATCAGAATAACTTCATCTTCTAAAAATCCTCTTCTATCCCTTTTGTTGTCTCCCTAATGTAATCATCTAAATACCCACCCATCCTAGGAAACTACAAGGATAAGACTCTTCTCAAGTAAGATATCCTCCATTGTCAAATTCACCTTTTATCCTGCAAGATATTTAATTTGGTATGTCTCTCTCTTTTTGAACTTTTTGGTTTTCTGTGACATCAGAAATTTAAACACAATTCCAGAAATCTGCTCTTTCCTCAACACCTTGTCACCTGATTCCGAATTTCAAAAACTTAGAAACTTCCCAGCAAAGATAAGGCAACATCTATTGTTTATTTATCATTCTGTTGCTACATGGGGGTGGCAGATGGAAGGTTCTATAACCTGAGCTATTGTCTGAAAGTATGTGGAATGAAACCAGACATTCCTCCTTAGAACAAAGTATTTCCAGGAAGGACATAGCTGGCATTCACACTCATTCGTATTGCTCTGTGTGAAGCAGGATGTTTTGGCAGAAAACAACAGAGAGCCTTTAGACAACTCTATTAGTGTCATAAAGCAGGGCTGGATGAAAGTCTTAAATTAAGATGTCACTAGTGCCATGTCTGCTTTGCAAACTGTTAAGGGAAGGCTTCTCTCTTGCTTCTCCCTAGCTCCTGAAGGTAATCTTTGTAGACAAATACATCACCATAGTCCTCCATTTTCCTGTGGCTGTAACTGTCCAAGTTCCAAATTTTCCTTTCTTAAAATGATGCCAATCAGATTGAATTTAGGCTTTCTCTTTTCAACTTGACTACCTCTCTAAAAACAAAAATCTGCTTCCAAATAAGGTCACACTCCAAAGTACTGAAGAGTAGGACTTCAAAATATCTTTGGGGACCAGGAGAACATAATTCAACTTATAACACCTACTTAAACCTGGAATTTATTGGAAAAGTAAGATGTGCTTAAAGAAGAGTGAAAGAATGAGGGTTTGAATCAGCTTACACATAGCTATTCCAAAGTCCCAGAAGCAAGAACTAATTCTCAGTCCTATGAAAGGCGAATCCTTGGTCCTGCTGAAATTTAGGGACCCCAGCTGGCTTTCCCAGAGGAAAAGAAGAAAGATATGAAATAACAATAATGATAAACCTTCCCTTGGAAGAAAGCAAGGAGAAGGGTAAAACCAAGGAAAATCACAAAATTGTTAGAAACTTTATGTTAATAATTACATAGATTAGTATTATCATCATATAGAAATATTAGCCATTCAGCTAATGATGCTTATTTCTAAGTTATGTCTAGTTACATTTTATGAGCATGTCATTTTAATTATGGGAAAATCAACTCCAGAACCAGCTCTTTTCCTGTTCTTTCCTGTATTCCAGCCCAGGTCAGGACAGCCATGGGGTTTGGTGTCACAGGTGTGGTCAGTTGCCCCAGGTTCTTCAGAGAGAAGGGTGCACAGGTCTCTACTCCATCCCTGATGAGCCTACTTTTCATGCTGCAACCTGGGGCTCTCCTCATTCCACCTTCCCTCTCCACCCATCCCACCATCACCCCAAGAATAGAGCCATTGTTTTATTAGGCTTTGAATTAAGAAAAGAGGAGGTGGGAAGGTTAACAAAGTGAACTGCATAAAATTAGGAGGTGGCTTATTGTTAAATAGTGTAATCATCTTAAAGAATAGACTTAACCTCCAGTCTGTCCTTTTCTGTTCTCTCTTTCTCTTTTTTTCGTTTTCAATGAGAAATAGCTAATAGACTTACTGTAGCAGGTTGCATGTAAAATTGCATGCCATGCATATGTAATGAAGAGACTATTGCAAATGCTGGAAAAATGTATATATAGGAGGAGAGTGGCAAATCACTCCCAGCTTTTAAGTGGAAGTACCCCATGAAGGATAAGAGACTCAGGTAGCATAGGTAAGGTAGGAAATGATCTAGGAAAGGTAAGAAATGATACAGAAAAATGCTTTGGAAATTTTACACTCTTAGCTTCAGAGAAACAAAAATCTGAGTAGAAGTAATGCCTGTGAATTCTGTTCCTGACTCATTGAACTGAATCTGTCACTTACCTCTACCCAAATCAAGGAGGGCAAGATATGATTATTTCCTCTATAGGAGAAATTAGACTTGTTTCTTCAATGAGGATATTGATTCCCCATGGTCAAAAAGCAGATTTCAAGTTGATCTCCAACAAACTCTGATTCAGAAATTCCTGGAGGTCTGCATTTGTGTGTGTGTGTGTGTGTGTGTGTGTGTGTGTGTGTGTGTGTGTATGTGTATGTGTGTGTGTGTCTGTGCGCGCCCATGCGCGTGCATAGGCGTGCATGCACATGTGCACAAGCGTGCATTTTTTGATCAAGGCTGGCATTCTATCAGTTGAGCCATAGTTCCACTTCTGGCTTTGTGGTAGTGAATTGGAGATGACTTTCCTGCCTGAACTGGCTTTGAACTCAGATCTCACTTTCCTGAGGTCTACAGATGTGAGCCACAGGCACATGGAAAGAGATCTTCATTTTGAGGCTTCCTCAATTGATTCTGAGGCAGGTGAAGAAAGAAGGAGGAAGAAGAATTCCTAGACCAAAGTTTGAGGAACATAGATGTAGTCCACCATCTCAATACCTGAAGGTGACCCACAGAAAGCGTACATTGGACAAGTGCATTGGACAAGGCTGGGGTCAACCTTAGGTTTCACTTATAGAAGCTGTGGGTGCCTGAGATTACAGAGGGCTCAGTGGAAGTCCCAGGCAGGAAAGTGGCATGAAACCATATTTGAGACAGAGAATCCCCACAGGTATGTTTGTCACACTCACTCCATCAAACCCTGGGAGACAAGGAAGGGTGAAAAACCAACTCCAGCCAAGGCTCTCCTGTGATCTAAAGCTTATGTTCATAGTAACAGAAGTTTAGTAGCCATGAGTTAACATGAGATACTGTATAATCACTCTTCTTTGCTCTCTTGTTTTCTCCCTTCTTTCTTCCTTTTCTTTTCCATCCTCTATCCCGCCCTCCTCTTTTCCTCATGATTCCCTCTCTTCTTGTTTCTTCTTTTCTTGCCTTCCTTTTCCTTCTAATTATTCTGCCCTCAATATTTTCTCTTATCTCCATCCCTCTTGGTCACTCCACTTCTTGCTCAATCATCTCCCTTCCCCTTTCCTTTCATTTTGGCTTGCTCCTGGCCCATGCCCTCTGTTGCCTCTGTAGGTATTACGCCATCTGCTGCCAACCTCTGGTTTACAGGAACAAGATGACCCCTCTACGCATCGCATTAATGCTGGGGGGCTGCTGGCTCATCCCCACGTTTATCTCTTTCCTCCCTATCATGCAAGGCTGGAATAACATTGGCATAGTGGACTTGGTGAGTATCCATATCTACTGTTTTCCTGTCTCATCAATGTTGCTTAGAATTCTAAATAAACAAATAATGATAAACTGGGTGATAATCTAAGGAAGACTGATTGAAATTGGAGACTTTTTTTAAGATAACCTTTAAAATAAATTTTATCAGTGATGGGGCTTGAACTCTGGTCCTTGAACACTGTCCCTGAGCAATTTGCTCCAAGACTAGAACCCTACCATTATGAGCCATAACACCACTTTTGGTTTTCTGGTGACTAACTGGAGATAAGAATCTCATGGACTTCCTTGCATGGGTTAGCTTTGAACCATGGTCCTCAGATCTCAGCCACCTAAGTAGCTAGGATTACAAACATGATCCACCAGGGCCCACCTTGATAATATTATCTCACATAGTCACTCTTTGGCCAAAGTGTAAGGAGAGTTCTCTGAATTTGCTTACCAATTAAACATGAGCTTTTGAATTTCTATGTCACCTTTATGCCATTCACTCTAGCAAGAATCCTGCTATATTTGTTTAGCCAGAATTATTTCTACTCAATGTCTGATGACGTTCTCCATCTTTCCCCTCAACCCCTACCTGAGATCCAGTGACCTTGGTCTGTCTTCAGAAAGAATTGTGATTGATTTGTCTGTAATCTTTCTTACATCCTGATTTTTCTTCTTAATAGTTCTCCATCCACCTGTCTTCACTTCTCCATGTACCTTAGCCTCAAATTCCTGCTTTTCTTTGTCATATGCAGAATTGACCTCGCAGTCTTTCTCTTCTACTGCCCTCTTGTAGTATTCACTATAACCCATCACAGTAATGCTGAATAAAATCTGCCTTAAGTAATTTAACAAGTGTCACTAATAATATTTCCCTTTAAAGCCAGATAATCCTAACAATATCATTTTGAGAAGCATATACTTATTTCCACACTTTACAGGAGAGAAAATCGAGGCTCAAAAGGTTAAATAACATTTCTAATGCCCTGCAACTTACAAATAGCAGAACAGGGGCTAAAAGCTTAGCAGTTAGATGATAGTGCCTGAGGTATGTTATATGTTGCATAAGGATTTTATCCCATTTTACACTGTGAGCCTGTAAGGCCTGCAGTGACCCAGAGAAAACATATCATCTGTGGGAAGGCTAACAGAAAGTATTTGCGAGAACTAAGCCCTAAGCCATGTTCTATTACTTTTCAACTATCTAAAGGACTGTAATGAGAAAGCCAACTGCTCCCTATTAGAAAGGAGTGTCCATAAATATCACAGCATGTCCTGTGATATAAGTGTCAGGGAGTTTTCTGTCCCTGTATATTGATTTTCCATAGAAATAAAAACAATAGGATGCTTTGTGTGTATGCATACACACATACGTGTGTGTGTGTGTGTGTGTGTGTGTGTGTGTGTGTGTGTGTGTGTGTATATATATATATCCCATATGGAAAAAGAGACAGATGGATAAAAGTATAAAGAGGAAAAAATCGTATAACGAGCTGACATGTAATTATAAAGGTTAAGAAGTATCTGTAATCCTAGCTACTTAGGACGCTGATACCTGGAGGATTATGGTTTGAAGCCAATCTTCACAGAAAAGTCTGCCCACCCAGTAACTGGCAAAATTCTAGATAAGAGATATATCTTAAGTGCTGGAGTACCAGCTGTAGGCAAGAAAGCTGATGAGAGCATGAGGTAGAGCTCAAGCAACAGAAGCTCCTTCAGCCTATTTCCTACTCAGGTTTTGAATTGGTTGCATGGAGCCTTACATTAGGGAGGGCAGTCTGCTTTATTTAATCTATGAATTCAATGGTAACCTCATCCGAAAACTAGCTTCCCACCAATATACTACCAAATGTTGGGTTATAACTCAGTAAAATAAACCTTTGAAAATAACCACCTCACCCTGCCTGGCCAATTTTGAAGAGCCCTCCACTCCAATCTAGCAAAATGACCAAAGCTACAGTCTAGATTCACTCACTACAGCATACTTTTCTAAAGACCCTGTCAGACTGTCATTCTAACATCAGTCCCAGGGCCCTGTAGATGCAGGAAGAAGACCAAGAGAAGAAGAGAGACTGAACATGACAGGCCAATGGGCTTCCTCACTCCACACTGTTCTTAGCCCCTATTTCTACTTTTTCTTTGTCCATAAAAGCACATTTAAACCAACACCCAGGCCAGGACTTCAAAACCCTAGAAATGCTAAAAGAGGCAGGAGAGTGAAGTAAAGTGAGGAGCCATAGAGGAACAAATATGCAGATGTTTTCTTCAATTGCCTTCTATGTCTTTAGAACTATCAGTTTTATCACTCTTGGAAGAAAGTGAAATTCAAATTTCCAACAAATATTATCCCCAAAATAATTGTCCATGAATGTTGTGCATTTATATCAAGTCCATGTTCATTATCTTTTCCTGTGAACTTCACTTAGCTCTCACATCGATACTGTAGAGTCCATTGTTTTATAGATCACGAAACTATGTATCAGAAAATAAATTATTAGGCAAAGTCTTGGTAAGAGATGGTAATAACCATAGCTTAACCAAGGTTTACTAGATTCCAGAGTCTAGGTAAAAATTACCTGTTACTGGAGATGTTTGAAGGACATGCTTTTGTGCATAGGAATTTTTTTTTTTGTCAGTGCTCAGGGCCTGAGCACTGTCCTTGGACTTTCTCAAGGCTAGAGCTCTACCACTTGAGCCTCAGCACCACTTCTGGCTTTTTTTTTATGTATGTGGTACCGAGGAATCGAACCTGGGTCTTTGTGCATGCTAGGAAAGCACTCTAACACTAGGCCAAACTCCCGGCCCTTGCATAGAAAATTTTTAATAAGGGCTCTGCATTCTTTTTTATATTACGGAATTTTTTAAATTGATTTTTACATCATATTTCAAATGACGTGTTTAACAAACAAGTATTCAAGAAGGGAATCTCTATAGGAAATTTTTAATAAGGGCTCTGCATTCTTAATTTCTGGTATAGAATTCCCATAGATAACAATCTAGGAGGTTTCTTTACACCCTTGAGGGTAAATTAGAGACATGCCCTATTTACTTACCTGCACCAACTATATAGGTGAAGCATCTGCCTACCATAAACATGACTTATATGCATCTGTCTCCATACATTCACACACAACATCTGCTGAGAGAGAAGTACCACCCATGTGATCATATCATTCAGTGACGATTCTTATTGTTCTCAGCGTTCACATTTTATTCACTGCCAACACTGAACTAGCACACACTGAATATTTACGGGAAACTCAAGATTAGACTCCTCCAAGTCTTTGATTACATTTTTATTAGCCAGTCAATACCTAGTACTATTTTGTGTTTTTCTGTTTAATGACACTGATTTATTTCACATCATTAATTCATCATCACTGAACTAAAGGCCACAGCACTGTAACTCCGGCCTGAATAGGACCTGTATAAGGCATGCATCTTTCTCTATAACATGTATCACAGCCCTTTTGCAGTTAGGGCAACATATTATCCAGTAGAATAGGTGACATATTTAATAGTGAAATGGACAATTAAAAAATGCTAAAATGCAAAATATGCAGCAGGAAAAGGATAAGGACACTTTATCTTTTAGTAGAACACAAAGCATTATTTTGATTTCAGTTTGGATCATGCCTCTCAGGCAAGTCAAATTTCTTACATCCTTGCTTGTACGTGTATGTAAAAAAAAAAACAATGAAAGCTTCACACACAAGTATTGGCTTTTGGAGCAAGTAAATAAATTTTAGTGAACAGTGAACCTATAAGTATGCAGGCTATGAAAAATAAGGATCAATCATATACCCCCAACTATAAACCTGCCCATACATGAAAATATAGAAAAGACTCAGAGCAGGATTCAAGGGAGTTTTCTTTTTTTTTTTTTTGCCAGTCCTGGGCTTGAGCTCAGGGCCTGGGCTCTGTCCTTGGATTTTCTCAAGGCTAGAGCTCTACCACTTGAGCCTCAGCACCACTTCCGGCTTTTTTTTTTCTATGTATGTGGTACTGAGGAATCGAACCCAGGTCTTTGTGCATGCTAGGCAAGCACTTTAACCACTAGGCCAGACTCCTGGCCCTTCAAGGGAGGTTTTTTTGTTAAGTCAAATCATTTGTGCTTTTACATCTAGACTTGTCAGAAATGCATTATTTCCTCCCTAAAGTTGACCAATTATCTACCACATCAACCATTGCAAAGTTATTAATATTCTGCTTATCTGTAAAGTTATAATATTTTCCAAATTCATTGAGCTAGTCAAGAAATATCAGTTGTGTACTATATTATGTTGGTATGCAGGAAATCAATGGTGAAAAGAATTTCAACTTTAATTGCACTTAAAATCTAGTAAAAAGAAACTGAAATATATTTCAGTTGTAAAACCCAAAAGCCATGAAAATAATGAGTGAGAAGATGTCTAAGAAATAGCAGATCAGTAAAGAGGAACAAGCATTAAAAAAGGAAAAAAATAGAAAATATCTAAGATGTCAAGTTAAAAATAAAAAGTAAAAAGTAAACAAGGAGAATTTTGTTTCTGGATATAATTGGAACTATTTATCCATGATAATAAGATAAAATAAAAACATACTGCATTAAAAACCAATTAGCAGATATTGTGATACATTCCTATAATATAACCAGGAGGAAGAAGCCAAAGGATTGCATGTTTATGGCCAATCTGGGCTACACAGCCAGAACTCTGTTCAAAGTAAGCACACAAATGAACAATCATTAGGATAAAGTAGAATACTACTTGAAGTTATTGGACAAAACCAAGGCAAATAAGACTTCCGTGTCTGTTGGGGTGGGGTCTGACTAGCAGGCACAAAGCCCCAAGTTTCAATTCCAAAATTACAAAAATGGATATATTACTATCATTATTTACTCTATGTCATCTATCATATAGATCTACCTCTCATATATAGAGAGAGATAGACAGTTGAATGGAGAGAGCGAAAGAGAAGAACAGAAAGCATGAGCATGACAGATTTTTCAGAAGCTATGACATCAGAGAAGTTTGCTGCTGTTTTCCTGATTCATGGATAGGCAGAGGATGGATAGGAATCAGGCTTGTGGCTGTCTCATTGAGCTGGGAGAACAGTTTGAAAGTTGAAGATGTCTAGATGCTTGGGATTTGAGTAAGTGTAATTCCAAAGATGTGAAACTTCAGAGGTAGGAGCCTAAGATTCAGAATATAATTTTTGAAGTATTTGTTTATTTCTAAATTGAAAATGTCTTTAAGAAAGAAAAATTCCGGGGCCAGGAGTGTGGCCTAGTGGTAGAGTGATTGCTTAGTATTCACGAAGACGTGGGTTTGACTCCTCCGTACCACATACATACAAAAAAGCCAGAAGTAGTGCTGTGGCTCACGTAGTAGGGCTCTAGTTTTGAGAAAGTTCAAGGACAGTGCCCAGGCTCTGAGTTCAAGCCTCAAAACTGGCAAAAAAAAATTCAGGAAAATAGATCCAGAGGAAAGTATCATGATGCAGCATGTGTGTAGGATACAAGAGCATTGAATATTAAAAACAACATATACCTCTACATAGATATGTGCAAATAACAGCATGCAGGCCAAAACAGAGTAGATAAATGTAGATAGAGCATTACAGACCCTTGTATTTCCAAGGAACAGATAAAATGTATTAAAAAGACTGCAGTAGGCCTGATGAGGTGGCTCATGCCTGCAATCCTAGCTATCCAGGAGGCTGAGATCTGAGGATCATCGTTCAAAGCTACCACTGAAGACCCATGAGACTAGAAAACTGGAAGTGGCACTGTGGCTCAAGGGGTAGGGCGGTAGCCTTGAGTTGATGAGCTCAGGGTCAATGCCCAGGCTCAGGGGTAGGGTAGTAGCTTTGAGCTGAAGAGCTCAGGGACAGAGCCCAGGCCCAGAGCTCAAGTCCCATGACTGACAAAAAAAAAAAAAAAAAAAGACTGCAGTAGGATTTATTCAGTAATGTATCACTGTGGGGGGTGGGGAGGCAGGAAACCTTAACAAGTAAAAATCCCAAAACAAAAAATTTATAGAAGGAATAAAATATGGTATTTTAAAAATAAAAAATTAGGGGAAAAGAGGACCAAAAAGACAAATGAGATATACAGAAAACAGTAAGGTAGTAGACTTTAAACCAAGTTGTGATACACAGAGCAAATTTCAACTGATTAAATTCTGCAAAGGAAAACTGCAAACAGAAAAGACTGAAGAAAAATGTAAATATATTCTGCTGGAAGAGAGTTTCATTATATAAAAATAATGGAAAGATTAGGGATAGAATAATAGAATTACTAATTTTTAAGAAGCTTTATAGGTTTATTATAAATTATAAAGTAAAACTTAAGTAATATTGCTTGAAATAAAGGCTTCATAATGATAAGTTCAATAGGAGGACAAATAAGAAAAGATACTTCAAAAAATGTTAAATGTGGGCTGGGAGTTTGGCCTAATGGTAGAGTGCTTGCCTAGCATGCACAAAGACCCAGGTTCGATTCCTTAGTACCACATACACAGAAAAAAGCTAGAAATGGTGCTGTGGCTCAAGTGGTAGTAGCGCTAGCCTTGAGAAATCCCAAAGACAGTGCTCAGGCCCGGAGCTTAAACCCAGGACTGGCAAAAAAAAAAATAAGTTAAATGTATGTATAACTTAATGTGATTGTAATTTTATTAGTTGTGTATTCATTTTTATATATAAATATTTCATTTATTGAGGTGTGTATTCACATGTAATATAATTTTCTTATATAATTAAATACAGATAATTACTTTTAATTATAATGATATATATTGTATATTATTATTGATATTGTTAAATAGCTAATTCTAGTATATATTATATATTAATAAATGATTTGATTATATTAATATATTGTCTGCTAGGATATTACTATAACTGTAATAATATACATATTATAATGTAATTGCAATATAATTCATATTATAATATGCATATAATTGTAAATAATATAAAATGATAAGTACATATACTTTGCTTGATTTTTATTTTTCTGATCCTTTTCTGATCTTAATTCACATGTAATATAATTTAGTTGTATAATTATAATTTAGTTATATAATTACATAGAATAATATAATTATAGTATAATCATAACTGTAATGTTATGACTCCATAATTATGATTTATATACATATATACCATTTTCTTGATATTTATTTATGTGTGTATGCATAGTGTCTGAAATTCATAGACAACAGATGATTAGGTTAAACATTGCCTTTCACACAAGGGCTATTAACAGCAAAGGTTGAGGACCAAGAGCTTTCAGTTGAAAAGTGTTCCCAATTGAGAGAAAAGTCCTTCAGTCCTTAAAAAGAATCTAGTGTATCACAGTATCAAGGACAAATGAAATTGTTTTTTTTTTCCAGAAATGCAATGTAAGGACATACAGGAACATGTCAGTAGTGTCATAAATGAACTTAATAAACATTACTGATTCTACAAAATCTTCAACAAACT
This sequence comes from Megascapheus bottae, assembly GCF_031878675.1. Lineage (NCBI taxonomy): Eukaryota > Metazoa > Chordata > Mammalia > Rodentia > Geomyidae > Megascapheus > Megascapheus bottae. The sequence goes on from NC_143512.1 coordinate 5,802,359, forward strand.
AAAAATAGAAGGAAACTTCCTCAATTAAATTGGAATTGTTTTTTAAGAAAAAACATTGTATTCTATTGAAAACTTGTTCCCTACGAATGAGAATGAAGCAAATCTATCCATAATTATAATTTTTCTTACTAAAAATTATATTTAAGATTCTTTTCCTCCTCTTTTTTTTTTTTTTTTGGTCCTGTGGCTTAAACTCAGGGCCTGGGCTTTGTGCCTAGCCTCTCTGTGCTCAAGGCTAGATCTCTACCACTTAAGCCACAGAGCCACTTCCAGCTTAAGTATTTTATGAAGGATACAAGTCTTATGGACTTTTCTGCCTGGGCTGGCTTTGGACCACAATCCTCAGATCACAGTCTCTAAGTAGTTAGGATTATAGGTGTGAGACATGGGTGCCTGAGTGATATTTTCTTTATTAGCATGTAGTCATTGTACAAAGTACATAGTTTTATTGTGATTTTTCCATAAATGCATTTAATGTACTTTCATGAAATTCATCCTCCTCCACTCTTTCTTACCCTCACTTTTAGAGATAGTTTCAAGTTCAATAATGCAATATAAAAATATACTATTATTGAAAAAGATGAATGAAATGTCATTATATGGAGATCATGCAAATATTCATGAAGAAAATTAAAAAGGTCTAGAGACAAAAATATCAATTAATACCTGGCTTACCAAAATTTGTAGAACTATTGTCAGGATAAAATAAATAGCTCCCTGAATTCTACAAGCCAGCAGCAATTCAGAAAAAGAATTTAATATGATACAGTGGAAATAAGACATGCAACACTTGTATGAACAAATCTAACAAATGTTGTGCATGACATTTTACAAAAAAACTATAAAGTATTATTGAAACAGATTGTACAAGATTTATATAAAAGGAAAGAATTTATTCTAAGTTCATAAATTAGACATAGTGAAATGTCAATTTTCCTTGATCATTTTATTCTAATGCCAACCAAAATCCATGAAGAATTTTATTTGTTTAGATTTGATAAGCAAATACTGACATAGGATAGCCAAAGCAATCTTTAAGAAGAGAAGCCACACTTTAAAGACTTTTATTACAAAATAGCCAAAATTAATAGTAGCAGAAATTAAAATCTTAGAAGAATTAATGAAGATGCATTATGCTCATAAACAGGCATGTTGAACTGAAATCCCCTTGTACAAGTATAGGAGGAGGAAACTGGAGAAAGGAGAGGAAGGGGTGACATTGCCTTAAAGAATTGGAGTCATTGCCTGATTTAGAAAATGTTAAAGCCCTCTGAACAACATCGTAATAATTAATAACAATAAAGTTATACATAAAAATCTTAGGACGTTGAGATCTGAGGATCTTGGTTTGAAAATCAGCATGGGCAGAAAAATCTGTAAGACATTTATCTCCAATTAGCCAGCAAAAAGCCAAAAGTGGAGTTGTGTTTCAAGTAGGAGAGTGAAAAAGCTAAGGAATCCTGCTGAAGCCCTGAATTAAAACTCAGTATCAGCAAAAAAAAAAGAAAAACTAATTAAAACCTTACAAAATTAGTAAAAAAAAAATAACCTCTTCTCCAAAAATAGTAGTGTAGAGATAGAAAAATCAAGAAAGTAAAAAAGTAAAAAAAAAATCAGACATAGAGGCATGCATATACAGTTCTCTGATTCATGACAGAGAGTATGTTTCAGGGTAACTGGAAAGAGAAGTCATTTTATTCCACAGTGCTAGGTCAGTTGGCTATCTGTAAGGTGAAAATGTAATTCTTCTTTTTTTTTTGCCAGTCCTGGGCTGGAGCTCAGGGCCTGAGCACTGTCCTTGGACTTTCTCAAGGCTAGAGCTCTACCACTTGAGCCTCAGCACCACTTCTGGCTTTTTGCTATGTATGTGGGGTACCGAGGAATCGAACCCTGGTCTTCATGCATGCTAGTCAAGCACTTTAACCACTAGGCCAAACTCCCGGCCCCTGAAAATGTAATTCTGTCTCCTACATCATTTCATTCAGAAAAAAACTAATTCCAGGTGGGATGGAGTGATGTAAAAACTGATCACAGCATGGGAAGATATAATTTATGAAAACATTTAAAAATGGTTAGATATGAGAATATACCAAAGAGTAAGCAGACATTTCTTACACAGGTAACAAAAACGATAAGCAAGGGATTGGGTATGCGGCCTAGTGGTAGAGTGCTAGCATGCACTAAGACCTGGGTTCAATTCCTCGGTACCACATACACAGAAAGAACCAGAAGTGGTGCTGTGGCTCAAATGGTAGAGCACTAGCCTTGAGAGAGCCCAAGGACAGTATTCAGACCCTAAGTTCAAGCCCCAGGACTGGCAAAAACTAACTAAATCAATAAATCAATAAAAATTACTAGCAATGGGCCGGGAGTTTGGCCTAGTGGTTAAAGTGCCTGCCTAGCATGCATGAAGACCCGGGTTCAATTCCTCGGTACCACATACATAGAAAAAAGCCGGAAGTGGTGCTGAGGCTCAAGTGGTAGAGCTCTAGCCTTGAGAAAGTCCAAGGACAGTGCTCAGGCCCTGAGCTCAAGCCCAGGACTGGAAAAAAAAAATTACTAGCAAAAAATTTGGAACTCCTACTCAACAGGATTGACTTGCAACCATAATTTAACAAATACATATCCAGAATACAGGGCACATATTAACAGTGACAGCTGAGCACAGGATTTGTGGATACTGGTGATATTCTATAGTTTGATTTAAATAATGGTTGCACAGATATATTTGCTTTGTTATAATTCATCTATCTGTATATACATTCAATACTCATCTACTTCTTAAGTATCTTTCTTCAACCAAACATATATCCACAAAGAAGGCTGAAGAATCATATATGTCAACTGAGTAGTAGCGCATTTAAAAGGAAGAGAGAACACGACCGTGTGGAGATTGATCATTGGACCCTGGCAGTTTCAATAGAGTCATTGGGGTGGGTAGATAAATGGTCTAGGATCAGAAGACAATGGGAGGCAATGAGTATTACCAAGGTACCAGCTCGGATTGGGTTCAAGTTTTCACATATGACCATGTTCAGTTCATATACACGAGTCTCCCATCATCCATGGGGTTCATATTGCAGGACTTTGGCTAGATGCTTGAAACCAAGAAAAATGTGCATGTGTTGGTGAGTGTGTATATATGAATATAGGTATGTGTTTATTTCTACTCATATACACATGTGTGTGCACATATGTGATGTTTTTCCATTTTTACAGAGCCATGGTAAAGTTTGACTAATAAATCAGGTACAGTAATAGATAAACAATACTCACTAATAATAGAGTAATCACAACTCTATACTGTGCACACTTCTGTGTGCTTTGAGGTAGTTTTTAAATAAGCCAAAGGTAATGAATACATAGTATTGTGACCTTAAAAGTCAAACTGATGGGCTAACTCAGTGCTATAAACAGCATGGAGACACCTGGCAGTTGAACTCACAGATACAAAGGAACTATTGATTCTTTTCTCTTAGGATTCTAAAATATCTATGTAGGTTTTCTTTCTCCTAAATCCCCAGTCTCTTCCTGATCATGGTGCTACATCAGTACAATGTCCATGGTTTATTTTTTCTTTCTGTTGTCATTATTGTTTGTTTCACTGAAATTCTGTGCTGCGGGACCATAAGAAAAACAACGATTTGTTGATAAAGTGTCTTCCTTTTCCTTTTCTTTCCCCTTCTCTTCTTTGATTCTTCTCCTCCATTCTCTCCTTGTTCCCTTACCTCCTCATTCCCCTCCCCTCTGTCTTAATCCCCCCTTCCTCTTCTTTTCCATTTCTCCCTCCTTTCCTTTTTCCTCATCCCCTCCCCCTTTCCATCCTTGTTTCCTTCTCTCCCCCCCACCCCCCAACTCTCAGATAGAGAAAAGAAAGGTTAACCACAACTCTAACTCTACGTACTGTGTCTTCATGGTCAACAAACCCTACGCCATCACCTGCTCAGTGGTGGCCTTCTATATTCCCTTCCTGCTCATGGTGCTGGCTTATTACCGCATCTATGTCACCGCCAAGGAGCATGCACACCAGATCCAGCTGCTGCAGCGGGCAGGAGGAGCCCCTCCTCCCCAGACTAGGTCCCAACCTGCAGACCAGCACAGCACTCACCGCATGAGGACAGAGACCAAAGCTGCCAAGACTCTGTGCATTATCATGGGCTGTTTCTGCCTCTGCTGGGCTCCCTTCTTCATCACCAATATTGTGGATCCTTTCATAGACTACACTGTTCCTGGACAAGTGTGGACTGCTTTCCTCTGGCTCGGCTATATCAATTCTGGGTTGAACCCCTTCCTCTACGCCTTCTTGAATAAGTCTTTTCGACGTGCCTTCCTCATCATCCTCTGCTGTGATGATGAACGTTACAGAAGACCTTCCATTCTGGGCCAGACAGTCCCCTGTTCCACCACAACCATTAATGGCTCCACACATGTGCTAAGGTGAGTGTTCAGGGTAAGGAGGGGTAGAGAATCCAACTTCATCCCCACAGCCACACAGTACAAGCAACTTAATAAGTGTTTTCTACTTCATTTAGTGGTAAGATGTTAGGTTAAGGGGTAGAAACGTGAGCCTTCAGTGGAAAAGACTTTATGATCACTCGCAGTGTCCCTACTCACCAGGTCTGTCTGGAATTGTTTTTCAACTGTATAAATGCTGCAGTTGACAAAGTGTAGACAGTTAAATGTGTATACAGTTGAAGTCATTTCACTTAAATATTGAAGGGTAAAGGATAAAATAATCTTATTTCCCCAGTATGAATAATAATTTTACCACTCAGGGTTTGGGACAATTGGACACAAGACATTTATAGGCTTGAACTCATAGGAAGTGCTCATAATATTAGTAATACCTTTGATAGTAGAATTAGTAATAGTTGCATATTGCCTGATAAACTCAGATGTCAAGTAAATAATATGATATGAAAATAAAGAAAGATGTAATTGTGCAACTGCATCCAATAAAAGATACAATAGAGGGATGAACAATTTTGGATGGATTTGGGAGGTGGAATGAAGCTAATTTGGTTTCAGGATCTCAGAAAAGCATTTTATGAGTTTGAGACAAGGAGGTATCAGGCAAGCCAGCCAGCCAGAGAGTAATGTGAGGTAAATGGATTATGAAGGTGAGAGGAGACACAGATGGAAGTCACACAGGCTTGTGGGAATGGAATGCTTAATGTCTAGTTATGATGCTTCTTTCATGTGAATGTTTTTGGCCACGTCAGCTTGAGTCGTTCTGAGCTAGGAAAAGCCATGTGTCATAAGTGTATTTATTCTGTAACTAAGATGAACTATCAATGATAATTTTTTTTCTCTGATATACAGAGGGATTTCTAAAGAGCAATCTTTTGTTCAGATAAAGTACTTGATTTTTCTGATGATTCTTTTCAGCTGTTCTTGGAAGGTGAAACTGGGTTTTCAGTTGCATGTGTGAGAGAAGAGAAAGCAGGAATGAGACTTTGCAGCTGCTCAGAAGCATAAATCTAAATTTTACCTACCAGTATGAGCAGATTTGTAGCTAAAGCATGGCATGGTATTGGGATTCTAGTAGATGGAAGAAACAACCTCAAAGGATATTTCTCTGGAAAGAGTGGTGTTCTCTTTTTATATTTGTTTGTTGCTAGTTCTGGGGCTTGATTTCAAGAACCTAGACACTGTCCCTGAGCTTCTTTTGCTCAAGACTAGTGTTCTATCACTTTAGCCACAGCTCCATTTCCAACTCTTTCTGAGTAGTTCATTGGAGGTTAAGAGTCTCACGGATTTCCCTGCTTGGGCTGGCTTTTACCATGATCCTCGGATCTCATCCTCCTGAGTAGCTAGGTTTATAGGTGTAACCCACCAGCACCTGGCTGGGATTCTTTTAATCATTGTGCCTTAGTGAATATCACAGAATCTAACCACCACAAAGTATGTGTACTAGAACTTCTGTGTGGGTGCCAAGAGAGAGTTGTGCTATTTAATCTACCAGTTGTCTAAGTGCAGCCTATTGACCATTTATAAACAGCATATGTTCAGGCAATGTATTTGATATATTAGTTATTTTGGAGTTGATTGGATCTACTCTATAGACACAATCATAGAAGGAATTTGGGAGTTTGTAGGGCAGCTCAAGAATAGCTAATTTTCTAATACCATACTATTTTTCCTTGCTGCTTTTCATAATTTGTAGTGTGACTATCCAAGAGAAGTCGCACTTTCCATACTAAATTCCTCAGACTTCTTCATGAGGTCAGCAAAGTGCCAGCAATTGATGGAAGTTATTCTTCTTTTGAGAATGGGGAATCTGATAAGTTTAAGGATAGCCTGTGTAGAAAAATAAGAAAAATCCTTTCAAATCTAAATCTATTACAGGTTAACTCTGATGGGGACAGAAATTCTGTCTGGTTGACTCATTGCACATTCCCTGAGATATATAGGAATTTAAACTCTTAATGAATAAATGAAAAACTCAAAAAATTACTTCTTTTAGCTTAACATAGCTTCAGAAAAAATAGCATTTTTCTTTAAAATCCCACAAATTTTAGAGCATCAACAAATTCAGACCAAGAAATATAAAAACAAAACAAAGCATGTTTCTTCTCCACAAATGTTAGTCATTTCCAGAGACAAAGGTTCACATAAGTCAGTTGATATCTCCAGTGTATTCATAAACCTTCTTTAAAACATGCAAGTTTATAGCTTCTTCTCTTGTTATTTAATAAAATGGGCATAGCCAATGTGTACTATGTTTTTCTGCCACTACCATTGTATTGTGGTGGTGTTTTTTTTTTTTTGGTGGTGCTGGAGTTTAAACACAGGACTCCCCACTTACAAGGCAGGCAGTCTATTACCCAAGCCACACTTTCAACTATTTTTGCTATAGTTATTTTGGGGATAGGGTTGCACTTTTTAGCTGGGCTGGATTAGAATCTGTATCTTCCAGATCTCTGCCTCCTGAGTAGCTAGGAATGCAGGCATGAGCCATCGGAGCCAAGCTGTAACTTCAACAATACATGTTGGAGATGATTCCACAGGAGAACATATAGATATTCTTTTTTAACTCCTCCATAATTTTCTGTACTAAAAATACATCTTAAAATATATTTCATTATTTCCATTAGTAGGCGTGTAGGTGTTCCCAACTCCTGCTATAACAAAATGTACTATTCTGATGTCTTTGAATACATTTCTTCTCTTTTTAAGATAGCTATTGAAACTGCAATTGTTTTATTAATCTTGATGTCCAGCCATGACTTTTATATTTACCATAAAACAGACCTGCTGGCATCCTGTATCAGTTCATATTCTCATCAAGAGGGTGTGAGAGTCTTCTTGATTCATCTCTTCCACCCATACTATGATCAATGTTTTGTCATTTTGTTAATTTTAAAACACTTATGTAATTTTCATTTTACCAGATAATTTGTCAGGTTATACCTATTTTAGATTAGTTCTTGACATTCTATCCTTATATAAATTGCATCATTCTATGCTTGACTTGTGAGAATTTCATTGTATTTTTTCTTATTAATTTCTAAGTGTTCTTTATCATATTCTAGATATCAGTTCTGTTATATAATTGGCAAACACATCTTCCCCATCTTACTGTTTATTTTAATTTTGGTTAACTTTACTTGTGGTGTGTGTGTGTGTGTGTGTGTGTGTGTGTGTGTGTGTGTGTGTGTGTCTATGAAAGCTTGAACTCAGGAGCCTAGACTCCATCCCTCAGCTTTTGTACTAAGACCAGCATTTCCTCATGTTAGCCTCGACTCTGCTTCTGGTTTTTGGTGGTTAATTAGAGATTAGAGTTCCCAGGTAGGTGGCTGGCTTTGTAGTGGTTTCCTCGGATCTCCATCTCCTGAGTATCTAAGATTACAGGTGTGAGCCACTGGTGCTCAGCTAGGTTAACATTTGTCTTATAGATGTTTTGAGTTTTATTGATAATACTCCTGCTTCGCTTCTATAGTTAGCTCAAGTTTATTCTTCCTTCCTTCTTTTCTCTTTCCCCTTCTCTCTCCCTCTTTCTTTCTTTCTTTCTTTCTCTCTTCCTCTTCTTTCTTTCTTGTTGGTCATGGGGCTTAAACTCTGGACCTGGGTGCTATACCTGAGCTTTCAGCTCAAGGCTAGGACTCTACTACTCAAGCCACAGAACCACTTCCAGTTTTCTGGTGGTTAATTGGAGATAGAATCTCATGGACTTCAGTTCCCGGGATGGCTTTGAATTATGATCCTCAGATCTCAGCCTCCTGAGTAGCTAGGATTGCAGGTGTGAGCCACCATTGCACTGCTGGGTTGTTCTTTCTTAAAGCTCTTCCCACATTATTTTTTAAATATATTGTACTTCCTTGATTTTCCTCCAAACTCACTGGTAATACAATTAATCCCCCTTCTAGTCCGAGTGAAAAGGTCTTCAGGGTGTGATCCTTGCAACTTTTCTCAACTCTGGCTGGCTTTGTGGAATTGCATGGCATAGGATTTCAACTTCTATCCTTATATTGTTATCTTCTGAACATTACATTTTGATCCTAGCTCTTTCCTGCACTGCAGACAGAAGATCTGATTTACTTCCTAAATAACCACATATAGACATCTCTGAGGAATCTCAAATGTAATGCAGCCAAAAAGAATTCTTAGTTCTGTATTCCTCTCCTTCCCAGCCACAAGTTTCTAGAATTTTCCTTTGTGTTTATAAATGCAGTCATTTCCTACTGTGTTACTAATTCTAGATACTTTTTTATTATAATGTATAGAGGGGTTACAGCTACATTCCCCAGATAGTAGGTGCATTACTTCTCACACATTGATACTCCTTCTTATGTTTTTCCCCATTTTCGTCCCCCCACCCCTCCCAATCATCTTGTTTTCCCCCTTTCCTTTCCTATTTCAAATGATCAAATAAATGTATATACAATATGCCAGGTAACGAAGTCAGATACTGTAACAGTATGAGATTAACCAAAGGGCAATAGAGGAGAAGAGAAATAACATAGTACATTAAGAACAACAATCAAACAAGATAAACCTCTTGTTTCCTTATCCTAGAGATCCTTTCGTTTAGTCTCATCCCATATGACCTTATGAATCTAGGTTCTGTGCTATTGTAATCCTCTGCTAGGAGAGTCCTAGATGTGTACTAATTATTACAAATGAGGGAAACGATTGAGCCTATGTTCATTTGAGTCTGGCTTGCTTCATTTAATATGATTTTTTCCAAGTCTTGCCATTTCCTTACAAGTGGGGCAATGTCACTGTTTCTGATGGCAGCATAGAATTCCATTGTGTATAAATACCACATCTTGTTGATCCAATAATCTACTGAGGGGCATCTAAGTTGATTCCATATCTTTGCTATGGTAAATAATGGTGCAGTGAACATCGTTGTGCTAGTGGCTTTAGTATGTCCTTGTTTCTGGAAGTTTGGGTAAATGCAAAGGAGTCCAATTGCTGGGTCATAGGGGAGCTCTATGTTTAAAGTCTTCTTCTGTCATTGTGATCGTTCCTAGAAACATAGTGACAGCAATTAGCGGTAGTCCTCCTTCGTTGTGTACAGATTTGTTTCAAATTATATTTTTATTGACTCAGTCCCTTGCTTTTTAACCTTTCAGTTTTTTTTTCTATGTATGTGGTACCGAGGAATCGAACCCGGATCTTCATGCATGCTAGGCAAGCACTTTAACCACTAGGCCAAACTCCCAGCCCCAACCTTTCAGTTTTTAATCTTATTATTTCTTGTTTAAGAACTCATAATTGTTATGTGTCCTTTTTAAATCATTGATCTCGTGTATATATTTTCCTCTTTTTCTTTTATGTATTCTTTTTATTACTCTTTCTTTTATTTTTAAGTTTCATTTTTTAAAATGTTTTATTCATTTTTCCTTTGTATCACTTTAGGTCACAGTTATGGTCACTCTATTCCTTTCCTTCATTGCTATATTACTCGTACACTCCTACATTACTCTTCTCTTATTTCCCCTCTTGTCTTCATAACATCTTTCTATCACTGGTCCTTTGTTCATTCTTCAATTTTCATAATGCATGGATCTACAATTGATTGTTGTTGACCAAGGCTGTATATGTATTTGTTCAATTATACTGTAGGTCCAGAGTGATTTAAATCTCATAGAGATTGGATTGTGTGGTTTTTGGTCATAAAACTGTGATTGGTAGTGGTGTTAGATTTGTTTGTTAGTGTACAAAGAGGAAGAGTGAAAATACCAGTCAAAAATTGTGACCCTCTATAGTCTGGGCAGCTATAGAACACTAGGTTGGTTATATCTTAAAATTGTATTCTTGTGTGGTATTAGTCTTACTCCCATTTTCAAATGGGCAGAACAAAAAAATCAAGAAAAATGGCAATTTTATTAGAGAAAGAACTAACATACAAGTTGGGAAGGCTTCAAACATTAAAAAAGAATCAATCAAAGTACAACCAATGAAGAACTCACATTAGAATCATTTAGCAGCCTAGTAAAAACACAGATTCCAGGCGCTATAGCTATCTTAGGGAAGGGCTACTAAAATGATATTGCTACCAAAATGAATATTAAGAAACACAGAGTTCAAGAATTAAAATTCTAGGTTTTCATAGCTTAGAATGGCCAGTGTATGGTGATATTGGCCATGCCAGGATTTTTTTTTTACAGTTTTTAGGTAATTAATTAATTAATTTTTATCGTAATGAAGATATACAGAGGGATTATACCTATATAAGGCAGGTAATGAGTACCTTTATTAATGCTACCTCCCCCCTTGTTTTCTCTGATCTTTTTCTCCTCCCCATCTTCCTTCCACACATGTTGTGTAGTCTATTTTCAACCTAGTGTCTATTGAGTATCACTGTTGAAGAAATTCACCCTTTGTCTCACATTTCTTTTGCCTAATCCTTCCTCTGCTTTTTAGTTCAGATATTCCAGTACAGAGCTGCATTGTTTAACATTGTAGGCAGTAGTTTCATGGGGCTATTTACATTTTAATGTAGACAAGATAAAAAGAAAAAAATCTAAAAATTCACTTCCTCTATAGGAAGATGAATATCCCAGGCCCTCATGTGCTGTCTACTGGATTACACAGTGAAAATACAGACTGACCAAATTTTGAGGTCAACAAAAAGCTTGGTCATAAATAAACTAACCCTAACAGGTGTCTGTGTAAATCTTTAAGTACAATTTCAGCACATTTAGATCTACATATGGAATCAATGGAAAAGAAAAATAGAAGAGAGAGAAACTGACATGAGAGAGAAAAAGAGAAATATGGCCCTTTCCCTTCAAAACAGACAAGAAGGAGTCAAATTCTCCATGTTGCCTTTATAAATAGTAACAGTTCCTACATAAATGTACAGTTGTATTTAGATCCGTAGTCAATATTTTTTGTCAGTCATGGAGCTTGAATTCTGGGCCTGGATGCTGTCCTCAAGCTTATCAGCTAGAGCTAGAGCTAGAGATATGTGAGAGCTCAACCACTTGAGCCATGGCACCACTTCCCCTTAATTATTTTTCTCTTCCACCAGACTGTCAGTAAAAGAAAACAGATCACATCTCTCCAAAGTTTATTCTCTAAATTTCCTTCAACATAGGGACATTACCTAATTAATGTATTTATCGAAAGAATCTCTATTGTCTAACTACATTGTATGTTGGAATAAGTTTTCACCAGTTCAAGAAGAATGAATTTGCTTGATAACTCTTTTTATCACTATAAACTACTTATTCTCATTGCTTCTACCCATAAGGGTATCTCTCATAATTTGTTTACATTATTTTATTATTTTGTGCATGTTGTAGGAGCTTTAACTTAGAACCTAGGTGTGTTTCTTAGCATTTTTTTTAACTTAAGGCTAGTGGTTTTACCCACTTGAGCCACAGCTCTACTTCCAGCTATTTGCTAGTTAATAGAAGATAAGAGTATCCTGGACTTTTCTGCTTTGGTGACTTTGAACTACGATCCTCAGATCTTAGCCTTCTGATTAGCTAGAAATACAGGTGAGTCACCAGTGCCTGGATTTAAAATGTTCAGTGTGTGTGTGTGTGTGTGTGTGTGTGTGTGTGTGTGTGTGTGTGTTTCTGTGTGTATGAAAAGAATTTTCTTGCAAGGTAAGTTCTTTAGGAAAAGAAAAAGTAGAGGGCTGGAAGTTCAACCTAGTGGTAGTATTCACCTAGCATGTATGAAGCTGGATTCATTTCCTTGATACCATGTACATAGAAAAAGCCAGAAGTGCTGCTGTGGCTCAAAGCCCAAAGACAGTACTCAGGCCCTGAGTTAAAGCCACAGGACTGGCAAAAAAGAAAAAAAAAAGAAGAAAGTAATGAAGTGCTTTGTTTAGTACTTTGTTTCCAAAGAGCATTATCTTTGAAAGCACTTTGAATTACTAGGAAAGGAATCACAGTGCTTGGTACTTTGAAAATATAGGAAGAAAGGGGGGGGGGGCTATGTTTAGAAAGTACTTTACTTACCAGGAAAGAAAACGGTTTTCTTAACCTCCAAGAACTGAGGAAGACAGCACTATGTTTAGAAAGGAGACCAAAATAAGTAATTTCAACAAAAGTCTAGGAAAGAAGACTGCAGTTTGCTGAGAAGCAAGTACTGTATGAAAGAAAGAAGGTGCTTAATTTGAAAACACTTGATTTGGAAAGAAGTGAAAGAAAAAAAAGTGCTATGTTTAAAAAGTGCTTTGGTTTAGCAGGAAGGAAATCAACAGTGCTTAGTTCTTTGGAAACCTAGGAAGAAATTAAGCACTTTGCTATGAAAGAGAAAAGGGAAGTGCTTTGAAAGCCAAGAAGAAAAAAAAGAATGGGAGAAAGGAAGGAAGGAAGGAAGGAAAGAAGGAAGGAAGGAAGGAAGGAAGTTTGTTGACAATTAAGTGAAAGAGAGAATATCCTTGATATAGAAAGTACATTGTTTAAAAAGAGAGAGAGCACTATCTTTTTTTTCATATATTTTTATTGTAATTAATAGAAGGGTTACATTATATTTGCCAGATAGAAGGTACATTAATTCACGAACATTGATACCCTTTCTCATGTCTTGGGCCCCATTTCCCTCCCCCCAACCCCCACCCCTCATCTTGTTTTCCTCCCTTCCTTATCCAATTTCAAATAAGCAAATACAAATATATCCAATATATCAGATAACAAATTGAGATACTGTAACAATATGAGATAATCAAGGGATAGCAAAGGAGATGAGAGATTACATAGTACGTTAAGGACAACAATTACTCATTATATGGCTTTTGTTTCTATATCCTAGAGGTCCTTTCATTTAGCGTCATACTATATGGCCTTATGTATCTAGGTTTTGCTCTATTGCAAATCTCTGCTAGGAGAGCCCAAGGTTTCTACTGATTATGACAAATGAGGGAAACCATTGAGTCTATGTTCCTTTGAGTCTGGCTTACTTCACTTAATATGATTTTTTCTAAGTCTTTCCATTTTATAACAAATAGGGCAATGTCATTCTTTCTGACAGCAGCATAGAATTCCATTGCGTACAAATACCACATCTTGTTGATCCACTCATCAACTGAGGGACATCTGGGTTGGTTCCATATCTTTGCTATGGTAAATAGTGCTGCAATGAACATCATTGTGCTAATGGATTTAGTCTGACCTTGTTTCTGGACAATTGGGTAAATGCCTAGTAGTGGAACTGCTGGGTCATAGGGGAGCTCTATGTTTAGTCTTTTGAGGAACTGCCATACTGCTTTCCATAGTGATTGAACAACTTTGCACTCCCACCAGCAGTATAGTAGGGATCCCTCCTGGCCACATCCCCTCCAACATCTGTTGTTACTAGCTTTCTTGATCCTGGCCATTCTAACTGGAGTGAGGTGGAATCTTAGAGTTGTTTTATTTGCATTTCTTTTATGACCAGAGATGTTGAGAATTTCTTCATGTGTCTATAGGCCATGTCTGTTTCTTCTTCAGAGAAGACTCTCTTTAAGTCTTTGGTCCATCTTTTAATGGGATGGTTGTTACTTTGGAGATTAGTTTTGGATTGATTCCATTTTTTGAGCTGTTGATATATTTTAGATATGAGGGCTTTATCCGTTGTGTGGTTGGTGAAGATCTTCTCCCATTCTGTAGGCTTCCTCATTAATTTACTAGCTATGTCTATTATACTTAATGGTGAAAAGCTAAAGCCATTCCCTCTAAAATCAGGAATGAGAGAAGGATGCCCACTCTCTCCACTCCTCTTTAACATAGTTTTAGAATTCCTAGCCAGTGCAATAAGGCAAGAAGCAAGCATAAAGGGGATCCAAATAGGCAAAGAGGAAGTAAAACTTTTCCATGACATGATTCTGTATTTAAAGAATCCTATAGACTCCACTTCCAAGCTCCTTGAGCTGATTCAAAACTTTGGAAGGGTAGCAGGTTATAAAATTAACCCTCAAAAATCAACTGCCTTCCTCTATGCCAACAGTGAGAGGAATGAGGCAACAATCAGGAAAGTAACTCTTTTTTGCAATAGCCTCAAAGAAAATAAAGTACCTAGGAATTACCTTAACTAAGAATGTAAAGGACCTTTTTGATCAAAACTTTAAAACCCTGAAAAAGGAAATTAAAGCAGAACTAAGGAAATGGAAAAACCTCCCATGCTCCTGGATTGGAAGAATCAACATTGTGAAAATGACAATCTTGCCAAGGGCTATCTACAAATTCAACGCAATACCCATCAATATCCCAATGGCATTCTTTAAAGAAATAGAACAGGCAATCCAAAATTTCATATGGAATAATAAAAGACCCCGAATAGCAAAAACACTTCTTAGCAGAAAGAATAGCACAGGAGGAATTTCAATATCAAACTTTAGACTCTATTACAGAGCTATAATCATCAAAACAGCTTGGTACTGCCACAAGAACAGGCCTGAAGACCAATGGAATAGAACTGAGGACCCAGATATTAAACCACAGACCTATGGCCACCTAATCTTTGACAAGGGAGCCAAAGACATAGAATGGAAGAAAGATAGCCTCTTCAACAAGTAGTGCTGGCAGAACTGGTTAAGCACCTGCAGAAAACTAAAGTTGGATCCTTCTTTGTCACCCAGCACTAGAATTAACTCCAAATGGATCGAAGACCTTGAGGTAAAAGCCGACACACTGAAAACTTTACAAGAAGGAATACGAGATACACTAGGCCTCCTTGGGACAGGTCGAAACTTTCTTAGTAAGGACCAAGAATCACAACAAATCAGAGAAAGGTTGGATAAGTGGGACTACATTAAACTGGAGAGCACTATCTTTAGAAAGATCTTTGACTTATCAGGAAAGAAAGGGGTAACACTGTTGAAGAAGTAATGTACTCACTACCTTACAAATGTAACTATAGTGCCTCTATACATCACCCTGATAATAAAACAAATTTTTTTAAGAAAAAGAAAACCTAAGAAGAAAGACAATATTCTAATTAGAAAGGAAACCTCAATAGAGACCTTTGAAAATCAAGGATGGTACAAAGAAAGAAATTTGTACACCAAGATATAGAGAATAAAGTAATATGTAAAAGAAAGAAAAAATTAGGAAAAAGAAAGCACTTTGTAAAAGAAAAAAATAATGCTTTCAAATGAAATATTTATGAAAGACAGAGAGAAAAAAAGAAGGAAAGAGAGAAAGAAGGCACTTTGTTGAGAAGTGAAATGCTCCAAAAAAGAAGGAAGAAAAGGAGAGTGTCTCATTTAGAAAGTATTCTACTTACAAGAGAACATACTATGTTTAGAAAGTGCTTTGATTTACTAAGAAATAAAATAAAAAACAATGTGGTAGTCTGAAAATCTTGCAAGAAGCCAGTCTACTTAGAAAATAGACAAAAAGGTGCTTTGAAATCCTGGACACAATTGTTGAGAACCAAAGTACTCTATGAAAGAAAGAGAAAAGAAAGCACTTTGTTCAGAAATCACATTAGTTATGAAGAACAATTAAAGCCTTATGTTTACCGAATGATCTGATTTACTAAGAAAGTAAGTTTGGAAATTTAAGAAAGAAAAAAGCACTCAGCTTAGACAGGTGATAAAACACTTGAAAATCTGGGTGTCTGCGGGGAAAGGTGTTTTGTCGAGAAGTGCTATACAAAAGGAAGGAAGAAAAAAAAGGATATGGCATCTTTTAGAAAGTGTTTTGCTTAGAAAGAAGTTACAAATTTTGGAAAATACTTTGACTTAATGGAAAGAAAATCTGTTTTAAACTTTGAAAACCTAAGGAGATGGACAAGTCTGGCCATGGTACTCGCTAGACATTGGGTTGAAAATTAACTATACAACCTATGGGTAGGGACAGAGGAAAGAAACTGAGAGACAGTGATGGAAGGGCTGACATTGTCCACAAACAAATGGAATCTTTATCTGACTTACCTGACTGCAAACCCTCTGTCCATCACCTTTACAACAGCAATAAAAAATAAAAATTCAAAAAAGAACAGAAGCATTCTGCTTAGAAAGAAGACAAAGCACTTTGAAAATATAGAAAGTACTTTGCTGAGAAGCAAAGTGCTCTATGAAAGGAAGGAAAGAAAGTGATAGTGAAGCCCTTTAGAAAGCCAAGAGCATTATTTAGAAAGAAAGCCCAATGCTTAGAAAGTGCTTTGACTTACCAAGAGAGAAAAGCAATTTGAATTTTGAAAATCTGAAAAGAAAGAAAACGCTTATGAAACCCAAAGAAAGAGCTATGTTGAGAAACAAAATCTCTATTTGCAAAAGGAAGAAAATGTTTAGAATGCACATTGACTTACTGAAAAAAAAGTAATAATGTTTGGGAAAACTAAAACAAAATGGAAGTACTGTGCTCAGATGGAAAAGAAGTGCTTAAAAAAAATCAAGCAAGAAGGAAAACATTTCTGAGACATAGTGCATATAAAAGAGAGGAAAAGAGACAAAGAAAGTGTTTTTGGAAGCATTTTATTTAGAATGCTAAGCACTTTGTTGTGGTAAATAATTCTGCAGTGAACATGGTTGTGCTGGTAGCTTTGGTGTGGCCTTGTTTGTGATCATTTGGGTAAATACCCACAAGTGGTATTGCTTGGTCATAGGGGAATTCTATGTTTAGTCTTTTGAGGAACTACTATACTAGTGTTTGAACTAGTTTATATTCCCACCAACACTGTAGTAACATTCCCTCTCAGCCACATTTCAGCCAGCATCAGTAATTATTTGTTTTCTTGATAGTGGCCATTTCAACTGGGGTGAGGTGGAATATCAATGTAGTTCTGATTTGCATTTTTTTTTAGAAACAAAGCACTATGTTTAGAAAGAAATGTTTTGAGCCCAGTGCCCCTGTAGTTCACGCCTATAATCCTAGCTTCTCAGGAAGCTGAGATCTGAGTATTGTAGTTCAAAGCCAGCCAGAGCATGAAAGTCTGTAAGACTCTTATCTTCAATTAAGCTCCAGAAAACCAGAAGTGGTGCTGTGGCTCAATTGGTAGAGCAGTATCCTTGAGCTGAAGAGCTCAGGGACAGCGCCCAGGCCTAGAATTCAAACCCCATGACCAACTTAATCAATTAATAAAAAATAAAAATAGAATAATTCTGAAATACTTCATTTAGAAACTTAAGCCCTTCATTTAGAAAGAAAACACTATGGTTAGAAAATGCTTTGATTGGGGCCGAGAGTTTGGCCTAGTGGTTAAAGTGCTTGCCTAGCATGCATGAAGACCCGGGTTCGATTCCTTGGTACCACATACATAGAAAAAAGCCGGAAGTGGTGCTGAGGCTCAAGTGGTAGAGCTCTAGCCTTGAGAAAGTCCAAGGACAGTGCTCAGGCCCTGAGCTCAAGCCCAGGACTGGAGAAAAAAAAAAAAAGAAAAAAAAAGAAAATGCTTTGATTAACCAAGAAAATCAAATGTTCTGATCTTTAAAAACCTAAAAACCTTTATAAGCACTCTGCTTATAAAGGAAGCATTTTTAAATAATGAAAGAAATAGAGAGAGGAGGGAAGGAGGAAGGAAGGGAGAAACAGAAAGAAAATAAAGGAAGGAAGGAAGGAATAAAGAAAGAGGAAAGGACAAAATGTTTGTAGAAAATAAAGTAGAAATGAAGAAAAATAGCTTTGTTTACAAAAAGTGCTTCATTTGGAAAATGTATATAGAACTAAAGAAGAAAGAACATGGTTTGATTTAGCAAGAAAAAATGTGTGCCGGCATTGTTCTCTTTTTCTCTTTGAAATAAGGGTTTTCAGGCTTTGGATTGGAAGATTTTACTCAGTGAAGAGATCATTTAGGCTTGATTTATTTTTGATCCTTACAGATTTCCACTAATGCTAGAAACTCATCTGACATTTAAAAGACATTTTTATGACCTTTGCTTTGAACTTTGGGGGTTACAATTGGATTCAGCATTTTCTCATTGTCTTGAGCCCAAAGCAGACTTAATGTGTGTGAATCAAAGATGGATGTCTCATCCACCTTAACTTGATCCAGGCTCTGCATGATTGACAGACCAATGCAGAAGAAAAATATAGGCTATTCAAAAGGCAAGAGAAATTTGACATTAAAGTTACTAAACTGTGAAGGGTTTGCTTTTCATCTGTCATGTCTTAGTGTTTTTTATTTGCTTTTCACGTCTATAAAGTAGAAATAAATTTCATCCTTACCATAAAATCTACCATTATTGTGCAACGATAGCTTCAAATGCTAACGTAAGAATGTTTAAGTAGAGTCAAGTCACTGAACTAATACAAATAACATTTTGTTATATATATATATTATTATATTTTGTTATATGTGCGTGTGTTTTAACCAGAAAGAATATAGCACAAATCTAATTCAATTTGTATCCTATTCTTAACATATGCACATTCTATTACTTTTCACAACCACAAAGAAAAAGTTATTCCAGATTTCAAGATGGTGGTAGTAGACTGTTTTACCCACCACTAGATCTCTTTGCAATTGCATTGGTAATATTCCCTGTCCTCAATCTTGCCTATATCCAACACAAATATCTTCTCAGAAAGGGTTGATTTTACTGTTACCATACTACTGAACCACTGCAAAATTCCAACTTTACAAGAGTTCCACTTGGCTCACCAAATTATCAGGCTTAGAAAAGTTAGTCTTCAGGTCAGGAACATAGCCTGGTAGTAAGTAGTAAAGTGCTCGCCTGGGTTTGATTTCTCGGTACCACATACACAGAGTGAAAAGCAAAAAGTGGCACTGTGGCTCAAGTTGTGGAGTACTAACCTTAAGCAAAGTGTCCCAAGAACAGTGCCCAGGCCCTTAGAAATTTGTTCAGTGGCCTTCATCTCTCCCAGGATGACCACTTTGAGCAAAGGATTGAAGCCAAAACATAATTCTTTCTAGTGTAGAAGGAAAAGCTCTTGGTCTGACTTAATGGAAAGCTAGTTTTGTTGTATAATCAAAGCACATCACAATAAGTGGGATAAAATTTGGGCAGACTGTGTGTGATTTGTCATTTAATGGTAACATGACCTAGTACCTGGAACCAAATCTCTCTGGGATGGTTTCCTCTTTTGTTAAATGGGGATACTATCAAACCTTACTTATAGGGCTTTATCTAAGGTGATATAGGACATCTGTGCAGTGCCACACCCAGTCCCTATTGTAGAAAAATTGCTCAATGAATGGAAAGTTACAGCTGCTATATATATACATACATATATATATGTATATATACAGCATCTGTATCTTGATAAAACTCCCTTCTCTGGGTCTCCAGAGAGACTTATTTTCTCAGCTTCCTGATGTGTATCTCCTGGGGAATGAGTCAAAAAAAACCCCCACAAATCTCTATGTTCTAAATGCCGCTCTTTAAACAGGGAACACAGAACTCCCTCTTACTAAAGAAAAGCCAGAAATGAATTAAATTAATCACACTGTTTATAAATAATTGTTTAAGCAACACGAGACATGCCTGGTTTCCTGGGTACATCATGCCCTGTGCTGAACAGTTGGAACTGTTATTTTGACTATGCCTTCTGTCTCCTAAATTACCTGTAGGCATTTCTTTGACCCAATAGAAAACATGATAACCATGTCAAATGAGCTGAGAACATTCTGTGTGTGTTTGCTTTCCCTTTTTTACTCTGAGGGTTCACTTAATTTCAAAGGGCTGCTGCTCTGTGTACCAGTCCACTTAGAATGAGTGTATACTCATGGAAAAGACGGAATATGAATACTACCTGTGTCAGGAGAAGTTCTAAACAGCTCCCAGATATTGAAATGCCCAAAGTAGATTACATGAGGTCATGTTTGCCTCTGAGCTTGACAGCCCGTTCCAATGTCCTGGAACTGGGATTCATAATAGTCTGTTAGGGGGATCAGAAATCTATGGATTTTTTTAAACATTTTTTTTACCAGTCCTGGGCTTGAACTCAGGGTTTGAGTACTGTCCGTGTCAAGGCTAGATAGAG
The DNA here is from genome assembly GCF_031878675.1 of Megascapheus bottae. NCBI lineage: Eukaryota > Metazoa > Chordata > Mammalia > Rodentia > Geomyidae > Megascapheus > Megascapheus bottae. The sequence goes on from NC_143512.1 coordinate 5,822,698, forward strand.
CTCTACCACTTGAGCCTCAGCACCTCTTCCAGCTTTTTTCTATTTATGTGATACCGAGAAATCAAATCCAGAACCTTCGTGCATGCTAGGCAAGCACTCTACCCCTAGGCCAAACTTCCGGCCCCAGAAATTTATGGATGTTTAAAGTCATGACCTACAACAGGGTTTAGAACCATTATTGTGGGCTGGGAGTTTGGCCTAGTGGTAGAGTTCTTGTCTAGAATGCATAAAGACCTGGGTTCTCTTCCTCAGTACCATGTTTATAGAAAAAGGCTATAAATGGTGCTGTGGCTCAAGTGGCAGAGCTCTAACCTTGAGCAAGCCCAAGGACAGTGTTCAGGCCCTGTGTTCAAGCCCCAGGACTGGCAAAAAAAAAAGAACCATTATTAGAGGAAGCAGGAAGCCTGTCTTTGAATCCCTTATTGATCACCAATGAATCAGTCATGAGCCTTCCTTCACTTCAGAACTGGATAGTGTTTCATGCATAGACAAGATCCAGATCTTAAGCTATGACATTGTGTTAGCCGAAGTCACTTGGCAATGTCTATATATATTTTCCAGTAAAGGGGGAGAGGGGCAGTGCCAAACCAAAGGGCCTCCCATCTACTAGACAAGAGCTCTACCACTGGAGCCACTCCGTAGACTCGTATGTATGTATGTATGTATGTACGTATATATTTTTGCCTTCACTATTTTTCTCACCTTTTTGCATGGCCTTTAGACTGTCGTCCTCCTCCCCCAGACTTCCCACATAGATGAGGTTGTAGGCATAGACCATTAGGTCTTGCTTATTGATTGAGGTGACGATCTCACCCACATTTTCGTCCAGGCTGCCTTGAACCTTGGTGCTTCTGGTGTCTGCTAGCTACATAGCTGGGATTACGAGCCTGAGTCACTGTGCCTGGGCTTGTGCACATTTTTAGTTGTCATAATAGGAAGATGGCCACTGTATTTACTGACCACAGGCTAGGGTTTCTGGTCAACATGCTTTAGTGGACAGGGAAACCCTGCATTATGTGACCAGCCCCCCCTCCCATCTCAAGATAATCCTTAGGTTGAAAATTCCTACTTTGGCACTCTAAGCTTTACAAGAGAGAAAATCTTTGGTCACAGCCAAGGACCAGCAGGAGACATCTTTCACCAGACTCCGGAGATGTGACACTGGAGTCAGCTGGCTGATCGTAATCTTAATTCATACCATTTTCAAGACGATGAGATGGGGTAATCCCTTCCTAGTGGCTGACTGATGAAGTAAGTAGTTGGTGTCATTTCTGGGAGGCAGCACCCTGAACTTCCTTGGTTACAACTCTGGCAGCCACCTTGCAGACAAGCCCTCAGCACACGGCAGGCTCTATGAGCTTGTTCCCTTACAACATGTACTTGGCACGGACATAGGCCTCCCAATTTAGTCAGAGCAGCTGTTCAGGAAGGAATTGCCTCCAAAGCACACTACGAGGCCCACTAGAATACCATCAACCCAGGGAATTGTGTGTGTATCCTCCATGGGAGGAGGCAAGCCCCGGGCCTATGGAGGTGAAGATGTTGCAGCTCCTGCTGTGACTTGAGAAGCTAAAGTGTGCTCTGTGGAAGAGAGGGCATGGATTTTCTCTGTAGGATCTGTCATATATAAAGAATGGTAGGAGGAAAAGAAGATGACAAGCTTAGAGCAAGGAATTTTCACATGGTAATCCTTGTTTGGAATAAAGAGTTGCTGTAAGGAAACAGGAATTTGTCCCTATCTGCGTGGTTTAAAGGGATAGTGGTATGATATATAGGATTGTAGTCACAAGAATACATATTCCATCACAAACAGGGAGACCCTAAGTAAGATACAGGAGAAACTCAGATGGTCACTAGAAGAAGGTTTCAAAGACTATCTGCTTTGGGGAGCCTTATGTTCTTAACCATTAGCCAGCATTTCTGATGAAGGGATAGGAAGGAGGAATGAGAAATTTGATGACTCCAGTGCAGTTCAAAACTTCACCCATTGTGTTTTTCTGGTTAAAACTGGATAATACCTAGAACCACCACTGCTGAGTAAATTGCAGGTGTCAGCATCAATGTAAGGGGTATCCTGTCTTCCTTTAATGATTCTCCTGAAAGTTCTGAATTTTGTCTCTTAATGCCTGAGAGTAGTACCTTTGAGGAAAATATTAATCAGACCTCAGATCCAGATAAAATGTTTGACACATCAATATAAATAGACTAGCTATTTACAGATTATCAAGAAGGAAGAACTGGGGGCTGGGATTAAGGAGACATGTGTTCAGTCTATTTTTATGGTGTCTCCTATTTCATATAGGAAATTGAAGCCAAGGACTTCCATCTCTAGACACAAGAAAGCAGAATCCCATTCTAAGAGAACATGGTTACCAAGGAAGTGTTAGGGTTTAAAGCATAGGAGCTGATATTTGATGGACCTCTGTTTCCTGCCATTTTGGAGCTATGAGATGCTGAGGAAAGTTTCTTAGCTTATCCATATCTTGCGTTGCTCCTGTGAGGGATGAAAGCAAAGATGCTTCTTGCTTCATTAGACTGCTGTGAGGTTTATAGAGGATCATGTACATATGGCACCTGGAATACAATAAGTTGTTGGTGAGTTGTAATTCATTAGCATAGCCATTATCTTGGGAAGCCAAAGCAAGAACATTGGTAAGGAGACCAAAACTTCTGCTTTCAGAAGTTAGGTTTCTATTAGAACAGGGTTGGATGGGGGATAACTAAATGTCATAATCACCACCCCAGCTCAGGCGCTAAGCAGTGGGCTCAGGAAGAGGAGGAACCATGTATTAACTACAATGCTGGGCATTTGGTGGGAGCACTCTGGCCTTCGCTGGGTCATCTGCAGACACCATGCAAAAGACCCCAGTCCATATCTTCTGTTTACATGAATAAGATACTGAGTGTGCTCTGTGGTGCACTACTCCAGAGAGTCAAGAAATGATTTCAGAATTGCCTTTTCTCATTTCCAGGCCTATTTTAGGTTATTATAAAGAAGATTCTTGAAAGCATTTCACAGTTAGATTTGCTCTTGAAGAAATTCCTTTTTAGAAATGTCTTTTTAAGTAATAAGCGAATCTACACTTTTGATACACATGAAAAACAAACGTATGTGTTGTCTGCCTCTATTTCTTTTATAATTACACTGTCTTTTCTTTTGCTGTCTAAGACATTTTCATTGCCCTCTGTTTGTATGTTGTTTTTGTCTCGACTTTCTGACTTTGGAGAAAGTGTGTGTGTGTGTGTGTGTGTACATATATTTACAGAAAAATATACATGCAGACATACATAGATAGGAATTTTTATCACATTTAGTAACATGAGACAAGTAAGTTTAGGAATAATTTGTTTTCCTAGTCTACATAGCATTGTCTTTATCTTCCTGGCCATCATCTTAAAATCTAATTATATAATACATATATACTTTGTATTTAGCTAAATGTGTTGTATTATTCTTAATCAACTTTATGGAGCAACTGCTATTATCTTCATTTTAATGGTAAGGAAATCAGTCCATCAATGATCATATAATGAGGGCCCATAATTAGTCTGTGATATGGCTTTGATCTAACATATATCCGTCTGATCTCAAAGCTTTTACTAAGAATTAATCTACCTTCCTTCCTACTTTCCTCCCATCCTCCTTTCCTCCCTTCCTTCCTTCCTTTTCCTGTTTTTTTTTTTTCATTTTTGGTGCTGGTCCTGGCACTTATATTCAGGGTCTAGAGCTGTCCTTGAGTTTTCTTGCTGAAGTCTAGTGCTCTACCAGTTTATCCACAGCTCCACAGCCAGCTTTTTGGTAGGTTAATTGGAGATGAAAGCCTCAGAGACTTTCCTTCATGGGCTGACTTCAAACCAGGATGCTCACTTCTCAGCCTCTTGACTAGCCAGGATCACAGGCGTGAAAAGGTTTGCTTCAACTTACAGTTTTGGAATTCTAATCACTGATCGCTTGCTGTGGACCTGTGGGAAGGCAGAACATTAGGTCTAGAATGCATTGCAAAGTAAAATATCTTACCTTGTCAGCCAGAACAGAAAAGAGGAAGAGAAAGAGAAAAGAAAGAAATCACATTTCAGCATCTTCGCAGGGCATGGATGTCAAAGGCCTAAAGACCTCTCACTAAGTCTTATCCACTAACCATTCCATCAATTTACTGTAGCCCTACTCTGCTCTGGAACCAATCATATAACACATACACTACTGAGGGAAATTCCATCTCCAATATGAATGACCTATACCTTAATGTGAGAATCTCTTGTACAAATGATTTGGTAGGAACCCATCTGTCTTTACTCCCTATGAGAGACAATCTTCTTTATCCAGACAAAGAATTTTACTCTTTTAACAGTTCCATTTGTCACAAAATGTGGCCAGATTTCCCTTCCTTTGTTTTATCACCTTAAAAACTTAGAGTTGTTTAGATGAGGTAATAACAGAACCCAAACTAGGTTTCAAATTCTTTTTAGAGGTAGAAATCCTTTGTTCCCCTAGAATCTTATTTGTATGTGTGAATAATGAAAATAGAGCTACTTTGATCAAGATAGATGTTGGTGTGCAGGGATATGTACACACATCATTATAGCCATTGCTATTTGATTATTATTGAGGTTATTAGGTTATCTTATTTACAAAATAACATGAGCCAGACAAAGTGCAGCTAATGGCCACCATACTAGCTACTCCGAAGACTGAGATCTGAGGATCAAGGCTCAAAACCAGCCCATGATGAAAAATCCATGTGACTTTTCTCTCCATTTAACCAGCTGAAAACCAGAAGTCAAAGTGTGGCTCAAGTGGTAGCCTTGACTGGGGGGAAAAAAAAGGTAAGGGACAGTGGCCTAGGCTCTGAATTCAAGCCCCAGTAACTGGTGCGCGCATACACACACACACACACACACACACACACACACACACACACCATGAAATAGACTGTTGAACCCAATAGTGTATAGACAAGAAAAACTGAGGCTCAGAAAATGCAAGAAATCTGCACAAGATAATGCAGCCAGTCAGCAGAGAAATGAAGACCAGAACCCATGTCTTAGAACTGCTAGGCAAACTTCTCCCATACTTTGTGAATCCTTCTATTCATTCATGTATTTATTATCCTACTCCTTAGAGAGTTCAGGTACTGTTTGGGGCAGTGGAGACACAGCAAAGGTGTAGACAGTCAAGATCCCTGCCATTAAGGATCAGACAAAAATTTATAACCCTCCTTCTTCCTGATGGCCTAAGCCCTGCCACAGGGAATGCCACAAACACCTCTTCCCAAAGTAACCAAACAATTAGTTTGGTTACCTTTTTCTGTGACCTTCTGATTGGATAAAATTCATCCCTGAATTCAAGGCCATGAGCATATGTGGCATTTTCAATGCCACATTTGGCATTCAATGTGATGATTTTAAGGAGCATTTGTCATCTGTTTGGTCAGCCTCTGGAGTTTTGCCTTGGAGACTGCTTGTAATACAGCCATGAAGAGAGAAGCCGTCTCCCATGCTGTGATTCAGGAAGATTGGAAAGGCAATGCAGATGTGTGGGATTTAAACTCCAAATGCCAGCTGGACAAGGTTGCAATGGAATCAACTTGATCCATGTAGAAGAACTTCAGTGGGCTGTTAGTGAAGGACACAGAATGGCTTCTTAGCCTGACGTGAACTCGCTTTCCAGCTCATTTTTCTTCATTTTCTCCCTTGCAGCCCAACTCCTCTCCCCTGACTCTATACAGTAAGCATACAAGATTGGTCAGCTGTCCCAAATAAATAGAGAATTCTCCTGCCACTAGACCTTTCCAGCTGCCTCATTTATCTGCCTGGTGCTAGTCTAATCTTCCCCAAAAGAGCAGTTCCAATATGAGCCCTCTAAACTTTCCTGATCCCAGCTCCCTCGATCTCTGAATAATTAATTGCTTTCTTCTCTGGGTTCTCTTACCACCTGCTTCTCCTTCTCTTGGCAGCTCAAGTCATTCTGTAGGAACTCAAGTCTTGTTTGTATTCCTGACAACCTTTACCCACTAGAGAAGTTCTCAAGGGCAGTTTTCTGGGCTGAGGGTGGCTTTTTAGTGATGGTGGATATTTCATAACACTGGCTCAATAGGCTCTGAATTCAGATCCTAGCTCTGTCAGTCCCTAGACATTCTAGGGCATGGTTTGCTTAGCACAGTAATCAGAACATATAGTGCTCAGTAAATACTGGCTGTTTTTAATATAATTCTGTACTTTATTTTTAAATTTTTATTAGTATATGTTAATTATAGAAAAGAGCTACACTGCAGTATTTCCATACATGCACATATTGCATTTTTTGGCCTTTTAAAGATGAAGACACTATTCTCATTCTTTCTTGTTCTATTCTCATCAACTAATTACCTTCACCAACACCTTCTTTTCTTATTATCTTTTTACTGTCTTTCAGTAGGGATACAAAAGAATTACCCTTCAACAAGCAGTTTATAATCACAGGATATCTTGATTAATGTCACCTCTTTTGTTATTCTCTCCATTTCTCCCAATCCTACTCCTTTCTTCAATTTTCCCAATTTTGTGGGGTACAGATTGAATCTTATAACTATCTTCTAGGCATTTTTAGATTCTCTTGGGGAAAAAATGATCATGTGACCCACAGACCTAAAGTATTTGTCACTGAGGAACTGTGGCAGACAATGCAAAATAGTCTTACAGGAAGTTTGTGTGCATACTGAGAAATAGGGCAAGAAATGTTTGGGGATTAGAATCAACCATATCTTGACTGGTTTTGTACTTTGGTGTGCTAGCACCCATATCTGAGACTAGGTTGGAATTAAATAGCCATTGGGAATACACTTACTTGTTCAGAGATCACAGAACCATGTACTCAAAACTGTGGAAACTGAGCTGTCTAGACTCCTTTGTGAAACAGCATAAAACAGAATAATAGCCTAAAATCTCAAAGTATGTGCTCTTCAGATCCATTGGTTTATGTCTTGGCTAAGACACTTTGCTCTGGGTTCAATATTTTAGGAAAGTATAGCATGCCCATAAGTGAAAAACCACAAAGAGAAGATGATTTTTTAAATAGACACAGTGAAGCCCATGATAGTTGCACACATCTGTAGTCTCAGCACTCAGGAGGTTTAGCAGAAGGATCATACGTTCAAGACCAGTCTGGATTTCACAGTGAGTTTTGAGGCAAGCCTGGACTACCTGCAGAGACAGCATATTGGAAACACAAAACAAAACATATGTTAGCAAATAAGACACAGTTATTACAACCTAACTTCATCCTGTTTCATACTAAAGATGTTGAGTCTGAAGATTGTTCTCCATTTTTGAATTATTAGGGATGTGTTAAGGTCAGAATGGGACCAAGGTGAATCTTTCTCTTTTCAATAAGCAAAAGGAGTGATAGGAATAATTTGAATTCTGCTGTGTTTTGAACTATTTAATACTGTGTTCTTTTTTTCAACTCCTCTGTAGAACCCTTGATCTTCCAGGATGAATAGTCTAGCCTATTTGATAGTGAATCGAAAGTCAAATGAAACTATGTGGAACATTGTCCTTTGACTATGTCAACTCACTAACACCTAGGTTGTCATTATTTCCCGACAACTCATTTGTTTGGTTGGTTGTTTTCCAAGCCAGAGGCCAGTGTGTTTTAATCAGCTGATGGAATGTATTTTAATCAGCTGATGTCATTACACTATCAGCACCTGAAAACATTGCATATGTGCATATCTCTGCACATGTTCGTTTTCTCATTCTTATGATTTGGTGCACATTATCTTTTTATCTATATGGTCAGAAAGCAAATATTCCTTGTCTACTTTCTGACAGGTGTTTTTGGTATCATTTCTATTTTATTCTCTTTTGAGAATACATATTATCAGTGAATGGAGTGTGGGTTACAGAGTGAGATCTTGACTCGAAAACAGAACAAAAGGGTCGGGAGTTTGGCCTAGTGGTGGAGTGCTTGCCTAGCATGCATGAAGATCCAGGTTCGATTCTTCATTACCACATACATAGAAAAAAAAGTTGGAAGTGGTGCTGAGGCTCAAGTGGTAGAGCTCTAGCCTTGAGAAAGTCCAAGGACAGTGCTCAGGCCCCGAGCTCAAGCCCAGGATTGGAAAAAACAAAACAAACAAACAAACAAACAAAAAAACAGAACAAAAGAACTAGGTGTGATGGATGCAAAGCACAGGGTTTTGGCTCTTGGACTCACCTGTACTATCTCTGCACCCCTAGCTCTCTCCTCAAGGTCTACCTCAGGCATGGGTAGAAAAGCTTGATACTCTCTCAGAGAAACTTATACATAAGATGGATTTGAGAACAATTTTCAATTCGAGTTTTTCCTTCCCATTCCCTCCTCACCCCACTCCTGCCCTCCTATCAGAGGACTTGCTGTCAGAGGATTGGTATGTAGAACCAAGGAATCTGTACTATTTTGCAGTTACATCATTCTTGTATAGTCTCAGGGCCTTTGAAAGAGATGACCTAGCTAGAAATCACTTTTTTAACTTCATCACAAAACTCCCCGCAACATCAGTGATTTCCCCTCTCCCTAATGGAGAGAATTCCTGATTGTGGAGGCAGAACTGGGCAGAAATCCCAATTTAGAGCTTTGATTCCACCACTGGCTATAGGTCAACCCCTGTCTTTACCTGGTGATCTCTTTCTCTGAAATGGAAAGAGTGTTATGTACATTCCTTCCTTACGGTTTTGTGTTGGTGATTAAATGTAGAAAAAAAAAAGAGAATGGCCATTGCAAATTGTAATGATCTTGCTAAGACTAGTAAAACAAGAAACTGCAGTCTTAAAAAACCTTATCTGTTAAAATACTGGAGCGAAATGGTTTTTAATGATGTTTTGCATCAGGGATTTTGAGCAGCTTTGCCAATGTTTTTGATCAAGCATATGTTTGGGAAGAGGCAGTTGTGATCTCGCTGCATTTAAATTTGGGGCATCTCAGCCCCACCCAGTGATATCCTACTCAGACCCGTTTAAGAGCTTTGCAGAACAATTTCACAGAATCTGAAACTGAGGTCTTGCGAATTCTTTAATACAAATGCAAAAAAAAAAAAATCACCCTCCCTGTGTTTTCCACACAGCCTCTTCTCTCCACATGGAATATAAAGTATCAGATACTAACAATAGAATATTAAAAGCCAAATTTTGAAGCAATTACTCACAGCTTTGGAGAACAGTCCCCCCACACAGCTGCCACCCAATCAGAAGGCCTTTATCTGTCACCCACCATCTCTGCTACTCACACAATCAGAATGTCAGTGCTTCCACAGATCTTGTGGACTAACTCCCCCTCATTTAGGAAATTGGTCAAATAAGTCAGAGGAAAGGGGCCATGTCAACAGAGATACACAACTCGGAACTAAAATCTCTTTAGAATCCAGGTCCAGTCATTTGGCTCGTTGCTCATATTTCTGCTCGCTCTGCCATATGACCTTGAGCTCAAAGAGAAAGAAGTGCTAAAGTGAAAGAGTACTAGGGCCATATGTTTTGATTGTAAGCTTCTATGCTAGAAGCCAATCTTTTCTGGAACAGTCAATGCCTTATATTTATTTTTAATCTTGAATGATGACTAAACTGTTAGGGATTATGCCCATATAACAAGGGCATAAGACCATAGGACACAGGCTCATGAAATAACCCTATCTTTATCCTCACACTCCCATTTGTCCTGCTGAGAATGTTTCATAGAAGTAGAGTCTTGGCTATTACAGAGGGATTTTGGCAAAAAAAAAGTTATTTTCTTTCCTTCTTTCCTTTTTTTCTTGCTTCTTTCCCTCCCTCATTCCCTTCCTTCTTTCCTTCCTTCCTTCCCTTCCTTCTTTCCTTCCTTCCTTCCCTCCTTCCTGCCTCCCTACCTTCCTCCTTCACTCTCTCCCTCCTCTTCCTCTTCTACTCAACCAATGAGATAAATTAAAATGTAGGGTCATACACTGTAAAGAATAACCTTGGGTTTTCTGGAGTTTATACTTTCAAATGTCAACTGTAGAAAACCTGGAAGGATAGATATATAACCAAGAACAAATCAAAAACTATATCTATAACAAGTAGAAAGCCTAGGAATCGTTAAATCTCATTATTTAGAGAAGAAATGTTGCATATTCTGCTGCAATAAGAATAAAACTTCTAACTGGGGAAAGAGGAGACATTGTAGAGAAATATTGTTCAGAATTGATGCAGAGCAGCCAAGATGTATTAAACCTGATGGTCTTAAATGCAATAGCTCATAGCACCTGTAAATGGGTCTCATTAAGATTAATAAAATGCTAGAAGCCCAGAAACAAATATGTATTTCCCCAGTTCTTTAAGAAAGACTAAAGCTAATTCCAGAAACCACACACTTGTGCATGAAATAGACTTAACTAAAAGCTGTAGACATTACACAGATAGAATTTTTTCATTTGTTAAAAAGTATTTCATATTAAATAATTTCCTGATCTATTAGTACAGAATAGATTTTTGGCAGAGACAGTTTAGCATGTCATCGGACAAAGCTTAGCACAGGGGTGCCTATCCTCAAGCATAGAGTGGCATGTGCTTATATGATCCTTCATTGTGTCCCTGTACTATTCAACGTGTTTACATTGACTGAAAACCCCAAAATTAGGTGACATAAAAATGAGCTCTCTAGCATTATCTGATCATCTCATGTGCTTGAAAAAAATATTTAAAGTCTGCTCTGAGTAAATAGCTATCTTAAAATATTGAAACTGTCATAGTATTGACCAAAATAATTCTAACCTAATAAATTCAAGTTGAATGGAGACAAATACAATGCCTTATATTTGGGCAAAAACAAGTCAATCTTTGCAGGTTAAAGAATCATAACAATTAATAGCTATAATGTCAAGCAGGCAAAAATTAGCAGCAAACTTGGTATCAGCCAATAGTACACTTACATTGTTAAGAAACAATTAAGTTTGACTTTGTTCACAATACAACAACCTAAAATAAAGGAAAGGACATAATGTGTTAAGCTAATTAGGAAGATTTATTCCCCCTCCCACCATAATTGAAGAAAGATCAACATAATTCTTACCATAGGACAGTGTTTATTAATGGCATATAATTCAGTAACTGTAATATATAACACACTGTTAAAGAAAACGGAAATGTGTAGCCTTGAGAATATAAAACTTGGAGGATTTAATAAAGCAGAATTTTGTGCGTAGGCCTGGAAGATTCAGTAGTTCCACTGGCTAAAATTATAGGAAGGTAGATTTTCCCTGATCATTCATAGTCAATTTCTTTTTAGTTTTGTTTTTATCTTTTCAACATGAAGCATGTTTACAAGGGGCGGGGAGGTTCTAGTTAGCATGCCAATTTATGGGTTGCTTCTAAGAGCAGAAGTTGCATAAAAATAATGACAGGCTGAATAACCACACACCTGCACGGTTCAAGAGGGTTCCTGCATGGTGGCTTCTTTGATAGAATAGTCCTTGGCATCTAATCCAAAGCTGAGGCTGTCTAATCTTCTCCTTCTCCAGGGATGCAGTGGAATGTGGTGGCCCGTGGGAGAGTCAGTCCCATCCCCCAGCAACATTTCCTTTGGTGGCTGCTCAGCTCAGTGACACTTAGGCCCCTGGGACAATGACCTAGAAGACTTCTGTGGCTCCAAGAGCCAGGTCCTCTGAGCTGCTGCTTGTGAATGACAACACCTGGCATTCCCATCACCCAAGGCCTTTGATGAGCTGGTGCAGGCCCCTGGGTGTACCGGGCTCTGGCTCTGAGATTCCAACAGGTGGTGTTTGAGGAGGGGGGAGGTCAAAGGTCAGAAGGGCCTTCTTGTTCACTTTTCATTTCCTAGTATTACCCCCTTCTTGAAGTTTGCATTCTTCCCTGTTCCTCTTGCTGTGCCTGATCTGTCTCACGATGGCTCACTCTCTCTCTCCTACTGGAGTCACAGCTGTTTTGAAGTATGCCTTTTTTGGTGTGTCTGCTCACAATGTCAAAACTTATCTTCCCTGTGCTTATGTTGATCGCTTGATTACCTCTGTCTCAGCCACGTTCTAACTGCCCTTCTGCACGCTGTCCCGTGCCAGACATGAGTGACTTGGCTTCCCTGTGTCTGGTGTGAAAGTGTATCCTCTTGGTCAGCCCTGTATGAGTTGTCGATGGCCCCTTGCTCTTTCCTCCACTCAGTGTCAGTCGTTCTCTTCAGGGAATGCTTTGTTTATTTACCACGGAAGACAATCTCTCGGTGGAAAAATGGTCTCTCCAGCAACCTGGAGAAAGCTGAAGACAGACATCGTCCACTCCAGCCTTGGGCCTCAGGGTCTGTCTGAAATGAGATGCCTGTGTGAGACTTTGCAATCTCCTCTGTGAACTTGTGGTGATACCACAGTGCCAAGGAAAGACTTGAATCTGGCCTTGTTGCTCGCAAAGGAGAAAACCCCTGAAAGTTCATACTGTGTGGCCTCTTTACCCTGGCGTCCTGCAGCTGGAGGAGTACAGAGCCTAGAACACATGTGACATCAAGCCACAGGACCTGGATGTGTGACCCTGGCTCTGCTCTTACTGTGCTGTGAGTTCATGAACAATGTTCTTCTATTTCTGGACCTCATTTCTACATCTTCCAACTGAAGCTTAAATTAGGGGGGATCTCTAAGATTTCTTTCCGTTTCTAGGACAATAGAATGCTGCTACAGCCATCTGCTACCTCGAAAAGCCGTGGCCTGGCTGCCTTTTGGCTTTATCTTAAAGGAACTGCCCTCTGCATTTGGGCCTTGTAGATCCCTGACCTTGTCAACTTTGTACTTCTAATAAATCCAGATGGGTATCATTCACTCAAAGCTGAGCCCATGCTCTTGCCAGCTGCCTCCAAGAAGTGTTTCCAGGAAGACCATTTCCCAGAGCCATGTACATGTGAGGGTTTCACTTTCCTCTTGGCTGGGGTTCAATAGCACCTCAAGATGAATTACCATACTCCTCTCTCTTGCCCTTCATGAGGTGTCCCTTTCCATCTTATTGATGTTTACTTTTGTTCTGGATTCAAACTTGACAGGAAATAGACTTTGGACAGAGGAAGAGAGAACATTGCCCCAACTATCTAAATGCAAAAAAAGAATTTCTTAGTCCTGTGAAGGCTTAATTCTGTTGAGGAAGAAAATGATGCTGGAGGGAAAGGATACAGACTGAAAGAATACTGTTCATCAGAACTTCTGGATGAGGCCGAGAAATACTGCATGCTGAGATGTTCCCTGAGAAGACTGAGATTGTCACTGATCCACGGAGCAGCTCTGACTGGGAATCTGCTCTTGTCAACTATGAAGACAGTTTAAGTTCTAATTTACAGCCTGACTCTGCCCTCAGCTCAGTGACTACCACCATTTTGAGGAAGATTTTTCTTTAATTCAAAGAAGGAGGCTGCAGGTTTTTGTGACCCATGGCTCTGGACCCCAGGAAGAGACACAACTGACCTTCTATGGCTGTCCATACACCCAACTCACTGAGCACGGTGGTGAGGGGCACCTCGTAGGAACAGCACACTGAGTCAGTGGCTGATGTATTAAGCAGATCCAGCCAGCAATGAACGTTTCTAACCTCAGAACGGATCTCTGCTGACTACTTCCCAAAGTTGATGCAGAGATCAGTCATTGTAGTAGAAGCATCTCAGTGCTGAATTTTGAGTCTGTAAATCAGAAAGTGATATATTTTGTATGTTGGTTATAATTGTTGATGGTTTGAATGACTGTGGCTATACCTAAGCTTGCAAGGGCTAAGCATTTATTCACTAAGAGCTTTCTGTGTGAAGATATTATATCTGGAGCAGCTTTTGTGTAACTATTCTTCCAAATCTGCCCCTCCTACCATCCAAGCTGTCCAGCACACAAAGTTATACATTACAAATACTCTCAATTTAAAATAATTTTGTTGTTTTCATGGTATAAAGACGTGAATGGAGGGAGATGAGGACTCTCAGTTAACATTTGGCAAGAACGAGCCTAACTTTTCATATAACTTCAGTCAAATGAACGAAATTATTATCCCAGAGTGCCATGTAAAAAATGTATTTAGACAAAGGTCCTGGGATCATCAACTTCATTTCCATATTGTAAAGTTTAAAACATAAAACCAATGTTGATTATGAATGACCAAATAGCAAGAATGTTGCATAGACCCTACTAAGAAACTGAATGAGATAAATTTTGATATTATTCCTGAGCTAATAGTCTATGTAAAAGATTGCTAATTATTATTCAATATTATTTAGCTAATACCTTAATTTTGTTTACGTTTGAATAAAGTACAACTACAGATGGGCCGCTTGTACAGTTTATAATACACTGTGCCCCTCACCTAATCAAAATATAAATAATTTATGTGCCCATTATCAGAACATGTAATTTTATCATTTCTAAAAGATGTAAATTTTGATGATGGTTTTGTCGTTGGTTTAATGAAATGGTTAGTTGTATCTATGATTTACTAAAGGTAAGGCTTTGAAGACTCTATGATCCCCAATTCTGTTTCCTTGGAAAGCACTCACAGTCATATAATTATCAACTTTTTGATGCAGTTCCCAGGAATATTTTCTTGGAAAAACAGAAGCCTGCACAGATTTTTTTAATTGATGAATTTTATTTATTGACAAACATTGATATATTGCATATATGTTTATATTAATGCATTCTGTACATGTTTATATAAACTATATATTAAAGGAAATTTTGAATCCTAATGCCCATAGCTGAAGTTTGATTATGCAATAAAACATCAAAGTCAAAGTCAACTCTCATGCCTCAGTACTGTGCAGCTTCTTTGAAACCCCAGAGCTCAGTGCTTTTTTCAAAAAGCTATTTGCCTTTGAAGCAGGAGAAAATTTTTCTCCGATATCTGGTTCTTTTTATATCAGCCATAAGCCCAGGACCCTTAGATGCCTGTCTGTCTGTCTGTCCATCACTTCCCCCAATGCCTTAGGCAGTAGGCTAGATCTCTCTGAATGATTATATATGAGTAGAGGATAGGGAACCTGCATATCCACTCTCAGGTCACGAACCAGTCCTCTGTGGGAGTGTGCCAATTGCAGTTCAGAAAGGCTTGGGTTGAGGTTACTTGGCATGTGCCTCTTTGTGGAAAACTTTTGTGTGTATGCCAGTACTGTGAGTTGAACTGGAGGTCTGGGTTCTGTTACTTATCTGTTTTGCTCAAGGCTAGTGTTCTACCACTTGAGCCACAGCTCCATTTCCAACATTTTGTGGTTAATTGGAAATGAGTTCCACAGATTGTCCTGTACAGGCTAGCTCTGAACCAGAATCCTTGGGTCTCAGCCTCCTGAGTAGGTGTGAGCCATTGGCTGAAAAGGTTTATTTAAATGTCATTAGCAATCTTTTCTGCTGAGTGTGGGCCCATGGAAAGACTCATACCAGCAGTCAGGAGCAGAATGAGAGCCACAGGTCCCCATTCTTCTCTTGAACTCTTTGGGCTTCTGTCTTTTCACATAAAATATAGGAAATAGACAATGATTTTGGTTTTAAATCAGAATTCATTCTTCCTATGCAGAATTTCAAAATTCCAATTACATATGAGATTCAAGCACATTAGGTAAGAGCTAAGTTTCCATGTCTGCTCATTTTAATCCATGCACAGGAAATTCCCTTCTTAGGAGCCCCAATCCTAAACAGCAGACTAGGGAATCTCCTGCAAAGGCTGTGATCATACTTGTTTTCCCCCTAACAATACCTGCAGTATTAGTTTTTCCTGATTTCCAGGTGACAATCCTTTCTCAAACACAAAGTGCTCATATCCTGAACTGGACATAGCAGGTACTGGAGCTCCCCAAATCAGTCTCCAGACTAACATAGCCTTGGGAGACAGACCCTTTGTTTTCTTTCCAATTTATCTTGTGTTTTGTTTATATTTAATTTTATTGTCAAGGTGATGTACAGAACGGTCACAGTTACATATGTAAAGATTGAGTACATTTCTTGATGAACATTGTTGCCCCTTCCCTCGTTTTTCTCCCATTTTCCCTTCTCCCCTAAACCATCAAGTTGTAAAGATAATTTGTGCTTCCACTTGGGATAAATCATCTGTAATCAGCAGAGGAAGATGAAATAACATCAACACCTCTATTTGAGCTATGGTTTCATTTCTCAACAGTACTACAAGACTACAAGGTTCACAGATGAATATATATATTTGTTGTTGTTTGTGTGGGTCATGGGGCTTGAACTCTGGACCAGGGCACTGTCCCTGTGCTCTCCAGCTCAAGGCAATCACTCTATCACTTCTGATTTTCCAGTGGTTACTTGGAGATAACAGTCTCACAGGATTTCCTGCCAGGGCTGGCTTTGAACCATGATCCTCAGATCTCAGCCTCCTGAGTAGCTAGGATTAGACATGAGCCTCTGGCACCTGGCTCAGAAGCATATTTTTTAACACTACCTGCTAGGGGCTATCACCAGAGGCTTGTTAGTACCCAATATTGACAATGTTTAAAGGAACTAGAAAATAAACAAGGAGACATATGTAAGTGAGTTAGACTCACTTACACACTGACATGTGTGGCAAAGATCACAAATATAAAGACAAGCAAGAGGTTGCTGGAGTGCTATGAATAGATAAAGAAGGCTTAAAGTAAAGAGTGAGTCCTGTTACTGGGAGAGAAGGAATCAGTTTTCAATACCATTTCTAGAGGAATAGTATGTAGGGTGTAGGTACTAGCAGATGCAAAAGCTCTGGAGCTGGGAAGAACTTGACTTAACCAACTGGAGCTCAGCTCATAGGGAAAAAAATATAGCAAGAAGTGGTATCACATAAGTAAGCAAACGCTGATATCATTCAGTGTCATTAGAAATTATTTACCAGTCCAATTCTTTACAATGGGTTCCGCTTGGTAGGAAGCATTTACATATTACATCATCAACCTGATCATTTTCCCTATTATATTGTTGAAGAAACCAAGACAAACTTTAGAGTACTTAACCTAGAGATTCCACCACATTATTGAATGTGGTATTTTGAGTCATTCCTTGGCCAATGCTCTTTTTCTGTCACAAACTAGCCTTAACGTGGGATGCATGTTTCTCCTTTGCATCCTTTTTTTTCCCCCATGGAGAGATAGCTGTCTATAACTGTACTATTCAGAGGCATTTCCACAGTGACTCTACTTTGGTTTTAAGGCAGTGAATACCAAATAACATCTTATCAAAAGGAAAACATATTCTCAGTCAGAAAGAGACTTCCTATTAAAACCAATTCATTTTATCATTAATGAGGGAAAAAGTCCATCTGCTTAGGCAGTCAGTAGGTTTCCTTTACCATTTCTTTATCATCATCTTTATGGGCATCATTCTTTTCACGTTGTGTTATCTTTCATCTGAACGAAAACCCAACGTAGATATGCCACTATTCCCATCTGAACCCCTCAGGGACTTCTTATTGCTTGCTAGTTGTAGGCTTTCTATTGTTTTGCTAGGATTACTGTTTACAGTTCTGCCTCCAGTTATTCCTCTTTCTAGCCGCAACTCTGTGTTTCATTTATTCTCTGGCATCACTTACAAATTTGATTTCAAATGCCACTTTTTTACCAGTCCTGGGGCTTGAACTCAGGGACTGAGAGTTGTCCTTGGGCTTTTTCAAGGCTAGAGCTCTACCATTTGAGACACGGCACCATTTCCAGCTTTTTTTCTATGTATGTGGTACCAAGGAGAGGAATCAATCCTGGGACTTTGTGCATGCTAGGCAAGCACTCTACCACTAGGCCAAACTCCTGGCTCTCTAGTGCCACTTTTTACTTGAGGCTTTTGCAACTTTTATTACAGCATGATGGTTTTGATCTGTTACCTCTTTCCACTCACCTAAAACTCTTGTCTACTTATAACATTTTGATTCACTTCTAAGTGATTCATTTAAAAAATCATTTCTGAAGTTCCATGCTGGATTTTCAACTCCTTGATGACCAAGCTACCTCTTACACTTTTTCTCTATTACCAAACATAAAGTCCTGTGCACTGAAGCTACCAAGAAAATTCATCATGGTTACTTTGTTAGAGGAATTCGGGTTTTCGCTGTTTACAGTATCTGCACTGTAACACCCTCTTCCTTCAGCCCCAAATCTCACTGCTTCTCTGCCTCTGTCATTTCCTGCTCTGCCATAGCCAAAGCTGCAGCTTTTTGATAAAAAGGAAAACTGTTCTCTGATAGTTTGGATAAACTCAAGATGCTTATTATATTTCTTGAAAGTAGCTAAAGGACTAGAGTTTTCTAGTACTTCCTTGATTTACTGCAAATGTTTTTTCTTTCTTGATTCAGTTCTTTCTCTCTATTGAAAAGAAATTTAAGCTTCAGGTTTTATATTCATAGAATTCAGTGATGAATTAAATGCAAGTTGCCTGAGTTCTGGGACACTGGTCACCGTTTTACCCACAATGACATTTATTGTGACAGGATGGAGTGACCAGAGGGCAGGCTGAGCCTTGGATGACGAGCCATCCTATACCAAACTACTACATAATAGACCATCTTCCAAATAGATGGTCATCTTCATCATTATGGCTCATAGCCCTAATCCTTGTTACTCTGGAAACTTAAGATCAGATACTCAAAATTCAAAGCCAGCCTGGGCAGAAATGTCAATGCGACTCCTGTCTTCAGCTGAGCAGAAGCCGGAAGTGAAGCTGTGCGACAAGTAGCAGGGCACTAGCCTTGAATAGAAAAGCTTAGGGACAGTGCCCAGCCCCTGAGGGCAAGTTCTGGTATGAGCGTGCATGTGCGCACATACATGTGCGCACACACACACACACACACACACACATACATGTTAGCTAACATCCAACATTTCTCCAATATCTTTATTATGGTATGACAGATCCTGCCTGATTCTGTAATAACTTTGACCATCTGTAAATTTTAAAAATTCCTTTGGTTGAGAACTTGGGTTTTGGCATTAGCAAGGAAGGCTCTGCCATTTACTGCTGGTGGAGCTGCAGGCGGATTTCTTAACTATCTGAGCTCCAGCTTCTTCTTTGAAATGGGAAGACTGATAACACATGCCCAGGAGGTTAAAGCAGATAAATAGAGAATAGTACACAGTCTCTGGCTCCGAGTAAGTTCACAGTGCCATATAACTGTTACTATTATTACTCTAGATTCCTTGACATTTACAATGCAGAAACAGTATGAAGAATCATACGGAGAGGATGCTGAGGGACAGGAGCCAGGAAGAGGTGGGAGGAAGCTTCAGGCAATGATTGTTTCGATGCCAGGTGTCTCTTCCCACAAGAGGCAGACAGGCTATGCAGGGGGGAAATGGAGATGTGAAGGGATTTGGCTATAACATCAACACACGCACACACACACACACACACACACACACACACCTTCTAGTGTGAATATAGAGTAGAGTCAGCTGTCCTGATGTCCTCTGATTCCTGAATGATAATAGTCACACTGCACCGTGGCCAAGGGATGCAGCTTTATTGATTGTGAACAGTCAGCATTGATTAGCTATTTCATACACCTTATAATACTTAATTTTCAAAAAGGATTGCCTGAATTGAATCTGAGCTTCTTGTCAGGTGTGTGTGTGTGTGTGTGTGTGTGTGTGTGTGTGTGTGTGTGTGTGTGTGTGTATTTGGGGGAGTTTGAGAAGCTACTTAATTTCTCTTAGCTTCTGTTTTTTCATTGATTAAAAATGGAGGTGCTGCTAAGCGTCGGCAGCCCACGCCTGTGACCCTACTTAAAAGGCTGAGATCTGAGGATCTCAGTTCGAAATCATCCTGACAGCAAGCCATGAGGCTCTTTTCTCCAGTTAATCACCAGAACGCTGGAAGAGGAGCTTGTGGTTCAAGAGGTGGAACATTAGCCTTGAGCACAAAAGCTACAAGCTATGACAGCACTCAAGCCTCTGGACCAGTACCAAGAACAAAACCAAACAAAAACAGACTTAACATTACCTAACTTGTGAGGTTGTATAATATAAATAAAATCATATATATCATACCAATTAAATACTACCAGGCAGATTAGCGTTCTATTGTTATTTTCATTAGTTTTTTTATACAGCTCTTATCTTTTTGATAAGTGAAATGAAACTTAAGGAGACTGAATTTCTGACTTCAGGTCATATAACAAGTAATAAATAGTGCCAGGATGCAAGCCTGGGTTTGTATGATGTGAGAACCTATGCTTTATTTTTTCCACCAGAGTCAATGACATCAAACTTTGAGGAGATAGAGGAGATAACTTCTTCCAATATTAGAAGGGTTTTAATAATCTCTTTGAGTATTCCAATATCTCAAATGCATAATCATTAAATTTGTCTAGGTTCCTAAATGAAAGGGCAAACAATGTCTTTATGTTTAAATGTTTGGATAATTTATTTTCAGTTGAGTCTTTTTTTTTTCAATATGCAATGCCTTTGGTGGTTGTCACCTCAGTACAGGAAGCCTGCTTGACATGCATCAATATATGGTGTTCTTATCGACAGGCTGTAAATGAGGCCCATGTCCCACTGCTTTGTTTGTAAAGCTCAGAGGCCAAAATCATTGCAGAATTTTATCTCATTTAAAGGTACTCTTTGGGCTGGGAGTTTGGCCTAGTGGTAGAGTACTTGCCTAGCATGCACGAAGACCCGGGTTCGATTCCTTGGTACCACATACTTAGAAAAAGCCAGAAATGGTACTGAGCCTCAAGTGGTAGAGTTCTAGCCTTGAGAAAAATCCAGGGGCAGTCCTCAGGCCCTGAGCTTAAGCCCAGGACTGGCAAAAAAAATAAATAAATAAAGGTACTCTTTGTCCCCTTGCCAAGAGAACGAAGAGTAGCTTCTGTTTTCTCTAATTTTCTGATATTTCTTAACTATTCAACCTTCCCTGCTACAGTTGATGGTTTCACTGTGATAGCCTGAATGATGGATAAATTAAGAATACGGACTCCACCTTGTGTTTTTCTACTCACCAGCTGGGGGAATGTTAGTAAACCACTTCTCTCTGTGGGACTCAACCTTCTTACAACACCAAAACCCAAGATTATACCTCCTCAAATCCTATCCATCAATCTGGGCTGTTCAAAGAGACCTATACACACCAGGTCCGAGCAAAGGCTTTTGAGAGCTTTACCATTCGTCGCTTGCTGGGAGAGATAAGTTTCTATAAACGAACAAACAAACAAACAAAAAAACAGAAAGTAGTAAGTCTGAAGAATTGTTTGGCATTGGGCAGCAAATCCAAAATACTACCCTTGTTTCATTGTGTTCCCTGTAGGAAGTCATCTCTGATTTCTATATCTTCTAAACTTATTTCACTTAATTTCCAAATTCTCTTACTTAGTAAGAACTCACCAGATTTTGTCTTTCTGGTTTCATCATTTTATACCGCCACTTGTACTTTTCTGTCTACATCTCGGCATGTTGTCAGGTGAATCTGTTTTTAAACATGACACATTCCCACACAACAACAAATAGATAAAAGGACAACGAAAGTAATATACACCTCTAACTCTGACTCAAAACTATCAAAGGCTTCCCAGCTGCTCACTGACTGTGCTGTCTACACCCACAAAAGTGTCCTTCTCAGAGAAGAGTGAGCCAAGTTGGACTGAATCCCACTGTATCTCCCAGCTCTAAGGATGGTCTGTAACTTCTCCTCACGCTGCAATATCCTACTAACTGCATGTTCGCCTTTGATCTGTCTTGGATTTTCTTGTTTGTGAAACTTGAACCAAGCCATTCTGATCTCTCTAATAAGTTATCCACACGATCTAGGTCCTTGCAGAAATAACCATAATAATCTCCATGGGTACTCTCAGGCCTATACATTAAAAAGAAATGTATGAAGTATTAAGATGTATGTAAACCAAACACCACTATCAATGGCAGTAAAACAAGATAGAGACAAGGATATATTTATGGATTGTGTCTGGATGTAATAAAAATGAAACAACTTAATGAACCTCTTCAAGAATTCAAGGAATAATTGTCATCAAATTATCCACACATTTATCTTAAATTGAGTAAGCTTGTTTAATAAGTATCAGTATAACAACATCATTGGTGTATCCCAACACCAGTGACAGGCATTGTGTTAGGTGCTAAAAGGCAACATAAACTTAGATCTTGTTTTGAGAATCTATATGCCTCACCTTGAAATTTAATAAGAGATTCTGCATCGGTGTAATTCTGTGGGTGTCTTTACTGTTGAGTTCCTTGGTTTTGGTTAGTGTAGTGAGCCTGAACTTGTGATCAACTACACACACACACACACACACACACACACACACACACACACACACACACACACACACAATTTTCCCAGCTGGAATCTGGTGAGTTACTGAGGAGTACTGGAAGTATCCCAAGAATATAATGAAACATCATACTCACAAAGGCTCTGAACTTATCTGCATCTTTTAACTTTCCCTTTCCTTGGCCACGTATAAACCACACTGAAAGCATTTTTACTGTAGTGTCAATACTTAAGGCAAAATAAAAATCCTTTGACTGTCATGTAATCTGGTCTTTTCCTTAAGAATCTAGACATATGCATACAGTTTTTAATATATTTCTCAAACTTAAAGCTTATAAGGTTAAACAAAAAAAACAATTGCTGCTCTAATGTGGGACTGTAAAGATAGTTACAACAATATTAATTTATGAAAAAATAAAAAATTCTTAAATCTTGGCTTGCCTCTGATTAATTGTCAGTTTATTTCAGACATAAATGTCATATCCTATTGCTTTTTACCAACCAAGGACTCATTGTAGAGACACTATTTCTTCAGATAAGATCTTTCCTTCCTTCAAAGAGCTTTATGGATATTGTGTCACACAGTACAATTGAAGAAATGTCCTTCTGTTCATTTGCTGACTCAAAATGTAGTCCATGTGAATCTGAGCAAATGGCCAATATGTTGGAGCAGGACTGAATCTGGTCAGAAATCAGAATTTCTTCACTCAATAGAGTTGTGGAACAATCACTGTTCTAGGCCTTGGGATTGCTGTTTTTCAGTGTCTGTCTTGTGCCCAAGTATAATGCAAGGGGAAAAGAACTTTCCATTTGGAAACTGACTTGACAAGCTCAGCATCTCACAGCCAGTGGTCATGTCTCACATATAGAAGCATCCAAGGGTTAGAACATCTGAAAGCTGGCAAATTAGGTTAGAATCTTGATATCAGCACTTGCTGCAGAACTCTAGGCAATTGATTTAAGCTCTTGATCCTTATTTTCCTTATTGGTAAAACTGATTGTTTTCCTAGGGCATCTGTTAGCAAACTACAGAACTATAAGCCACGTTCAGCCATCAACCTAATTTTTGCATGATCCTTGAGACATATACATTTTTAAATGCATAAAAAGCATTAAAAACAACAACCACATTTAATAAAGTTTAAAAATAAAACCAAGGAATAAATGAATGCAAGAGTGATTTTTGTGACCTCAGAACCTAAATTACTGACACCCAGCCCTTCATGGGAAAAGTTCAGTGGTGATAGGAAAAGATGGGAAACTCTTGACTTAAGACCAGAATGCTTTCTTACAAACCCTCATGGCTTCTTTCCACAGAATAATCTTCAGAAAATTAGTTAACCTCATATCTAATATTCCTAATATGTCAGGTAGAGATAATAATAGTACATATTTTACATGATGTAATATTATATGTTAACATTAAAATGCTGCTATTGGAATCTGGCAAACAGTAAACATTTATGAACTGTTAGTTATTATGGCACCAAGATTTGAACTCAGGGTCTGGTGCTCACTTTGCCTGCTTGCTTGGTTGGTGCCTTTCCACTTAAGTACACCTTGAGGTGCCAAGTTTGGCCTAGTGGTAGAGTGCTTGCCTAGCATGCACGAAGACCCAGGTTCAACTCCTCAGTATCCACATACATAGAAGAAAGCTGGAAGAGGTGCTATGGCTCAAGTGGTAGAGAGCTCTAGCCTTGAGAAAGTCCAAGGACAGTTCTCAGGCCCTGAGTTCAAGCTCCAGGACTGACAAAAAATACTTTAAGTACACCTTGAACACAGTTTCCTCCCTCCCTGCTTCCCATCCTGCCCCCTCTTTCCTTCTCCTTTTTGATGCTTATTTTGGAGATGGAGTCCTTAAGACTTTCCTGCCAGGGCTAATTGTGAATCTCAAGTCTCCAGATCTCAGCCTCCTGAGTAGTTAATACAGGTGTGAGCCACTGATACCTAGCTTAAGTGTTCGCTCCTTATTAATATTGTCATTATCACCATCATCAAATCATCAAACATATTGTAAATATTAAAAGGGAAAATGCATATGAAACATCTAGATGTCTAGAACACAGAGTCCAGGCTACTCTTAGGCTTACACACCTCCACTTCTGTTTTTTTTTTTTTGCTAGTTAATTGGAAATTGAGTCATAAACTTTTGTGCCCAGGCTGGCTTCAAACAATGATCCTCCGATCTCAGCCTTCTGAGTACCTAGTATTACAGGTATGAGCCACCAATATCTAGCTTGAGTTACTAATTTTTTGGTGCAATAGTCTGAGATCTTTAAAAAAATTTCCAACAAAAAATTTTCCCTGTGAAACATCTCCAAAGGCATATGATTCAATATTTTTCCTCACTACTCTTAAAAATGGAATCACTGATGAACACTATGCAATTGGAGAAACATTAAGATGAAATGTAAGTACCGCTTAAATAAAAATATACATAGAAACTGAGAGTTTTCAGAAGCTATGCAACTTATATCACATGCTGTCTTCATAATCTGTGTCAATGTTACTGAATTAACACCATTGTTTCCTATGTTCCTTAGCTGTTTGCATTTTCATTGGCTATGGCAGTCATGTAAAACCACTCTGAATCTAAACAACAGCCAATCCGACTCCTGTTTTAGATTGTGATACAGTGTGATCGGGTTCTGCTTGGTAGTTTGCCAGCTATGTGGCAGCTTGTGTTAGGAAAACTCAAAGATAAGATTTACATGGCACATAGAGGAAAGAGACCCAGCAGAGTACCTGAATCCTAAAACATTATTAATTCAGAGTGCTTCAAACCCCCAAGTAGCAAATTGACCGGCTTTATCACAGTAGAATCCCTGCTTTTCCTTATGAATCCCAAAGCCATTTCCCCTGGAAGAAACTGCTAATACTTAAGAAAGTAAAAACAAACGTAGGGATGCCATTCCTTATACTAACACATGATCAATCACTGTGTACAAAGGGCTTTTTATCTTTCTACATTGTACAAGGACAATGCTAAAAAATTCGCTATGATGTCTTGCATTAGTCTTCCCATAAATCACAAATATTCACACTGCCTAACCTTATAGCCTATTTGCATCTACTGCCTAAAAACTAAGTGAGCTAAAGCAGATTTCAGTCCTACATAAAATGACAGGGTAGTATGTAGACATAATGATTCCTTTCATGAACTAACTTTGAAATGTCACCTATTTTGTAGTCAGCTTACTCCCTCTGATCCTGTACCACTGTGCTATTAACAGCTTTCTCTAAACATCACTCAGTGCTCTTTACTCAAATGAGCTTTGTCATTGCCTTTGGTCTAAACCAAATTAAAAATCAGTTCTGATCTGATCATACCAGCTTTGCTTTCAACCATGTCCTGGCTCCTCACTAAACACTGCTGGAGGTGCCTCTGCTGAGATCTGGCAGATTCTGAAGCCAGCTCTGCCCTAGAAAGGAATCTTTTGAAGGCTGTTGGCTGCTCTCATAGATCTCCCACTGCAATTTAAACAATGGGTTCCTACACAGGGGTTATGTTTGTTTGGTTAGCACTTTTTTCCATGAAGCTTGGTCATCAACAGTTGACTGGTTACAAATGCAATCTTGAGACCAAATGGCTATAGTCCAATGATCCCAGCTTCTTGTCCACAGATTCCTGCCAAGGAGAACTGTAGTCATATTTGCCCAACTCTTCAGGCTTCTAGGCATTTGAAGAAAACTGAAAAGCAACCGACCCTCTGATTTTGGGTGGAAAGGCAGTGTGATATGGAAAGAGGACTCATGGTTCTCTAATAAGACAACTCTGACACAAGTCTATATTCTGCCTCTTCATATTTCAGTGTCTGTCTCTTTACCCCTCTCATTCCTCAGGGAGGGGGGGTTATAACACTAACCATGAGTCTACTGGGAGTTTGTAATAGTACAGTGTATGTGAAAGCACTTGGAAGATTCTAATTATGATGATGGTGATTGTGACGATATAGTAATAGCGGACATTTATTGACTGCTTATCTACATCAGCACCAACACAAAAATATTTAGTGATTCAAGTCATAATTTGATATCCAAGAAAAATTGTTGCTTGGGTTTTAAAGGAAATAAATGAATGATATACAAACTGTATTTACAATATATATCCTATTAAGTAATATTAAGGAACATTTCAATAAATAATATTGTATATGATCCTATGCATGTAATTGTTGACCCTTTGGGATCCTCTCTTAATAATATCCTCTTTTGGTCTCACTGTGTGAATCTAGGGGCTTGTATAATGAATGTATCATTTACTGGTAGTGATTTTTTTGTCTTTTACTACCCAGTATGTTTACTTGTAGATTTAGTTACCACCAATGAGGGAAACCATGAAGCCTATGTTACTTGGGTCTGGCTAACTTGTCTTACCATAATTTTTCCAGGTCTTTCCATTTCCTTAAAAATGGTACAATATCATTCTCTCTGATGGAAGTGTAGAATTCCATTGTTTATATTTACCACATTTTCTCTATCCATTTGTACAGTGAGGGCCATCTGAGTTGATTCTATTTCTTGGCTATGGTAAACAATGTTGCAATGAATATGATTGTGAAGGTAGCTTCAGTGACGCTTTGTTTGTGGTCAATTTGATAAATGCTTGGGAGTGGAATTGGTGGGTCCAGGGAATTTCTTTGTTTAGTCTTTTGAAGAATTTCCATAATGCTTTCCAGAGTGATTGAACAAGTTTATCTTCCACCAACAGTGTGATATAGTTCTGTTTTGGTCACATCCACATAGCACCTGTTATTATTAGTGTTTTTGTGTGTTTGTGTTTTATAATGGCCATTCTTACTGGGATCAAATGGAATCTCAGTGTTTTTTTAAATCTTATATAGATATGATTTACTTTTGCTGCTGTTGTTTCATTTTGCAACTATTTTATAGCCAGAAATAATGAACTCGAAAAAATGGAAACAGGAGGTTCTTTTCTTTTTCCTTCATTACTGATTTTGTTTTCTGTAACTTTTGTCTTGTCTGTAAGTTTATCTGTTTTGGGAAAAGTAAGGGAGGGGACACAGAAAGGGTAAGACAAAGGGTAAACAAATGCAGCAATGATGCTCACTAGACTCTGTTGAAAATGAATTACACAACTTGTAGGTAGGGAGAGGAAGGAAAAACTAGAAGAAAGTGATAAAAGGAGTGACACTTCAGAAAGAAATGTATGTATTATCTGACTTATGTAACTGTAACCCCTCTGTAGATCACTTTTACCATAACAATATATATTTTTAAAAAATGAAATTTATAAATGATATTTAATTATTGTTAGTTTCCATTCATTGTTAAACTTTAACAAAACATGGCTTGGGACGTAGTTCTGTGATAGAGTGCTGAAATAGTATGAACAAAGATTGTGAGTTCAAGGACTGCAAATATATGCGTATGTGCATCTGAAGTATAAGTGATTTGAAATAGCTTACCAGAATATTATCTATGGGGCCAGGAGTTTGGCCTAGTAATAAAGGTGCTTGCTTAGCATGCACAAAAACCTGGGTCTGATTCCTTGGTTCCATTTACCTAGAAAAAGCTGGAAGTGGTGCTGTGGCTCAAGTGGTACTAGCCTTGAGAAAGTCCAAGGACAGTGCTCAGGCCCTGAGCTCAAGCCCCAGGACTGGAAAAAAATTAAGAAAATAATATAATCTTTATATAACCACAGGCTTTTATGACTAATCAAACTATTTAGTAGTGGGAGACACTGAGTAAAGTAGTGAGTTGGCAATCCATGACCCACTAAAATCCACTATGTTTTATGAATTGTGACTCAGTGTTTCTTATCTGAAAGTCTGATTTCCAGAAATGAATATTTTGCAAATAATAATAACAGGTATTGAATTCACTGATTAGATAGCATCTCCTGAAAGCTTCTGAATTCTTCAAATCTTTCAATTATGGCCTGTGGATTTGAAACTATTCATGAAAGTGTCATCTTTGTTAATGCCAAGATAATGAGCATTAGAGCTAGAGAGAACTTGCAAAACATGATTTGATCATTGTTCAATTACTATTGGACTAAAATGATATCAGTGAATTTGCTAAGGAGCTCAGTGTTAGGCACTGCACATACAAAATGGACATGGGTTACTTGTCCTACTATTCACCATAGCTCACTGAGAGGTCCTGTTATTATCACTTCATAGTAGATGTGGAAATGGAGCCAAGTTCGCCAAAGGCACCTTGGGCCTGGCAGATTCTGTCAGCAATTGTGATATTTTCTCTTTTCCAGTGACAGAAGAATGGACTTAGGGATTTTTTTGCATGAATAAACAGACAGACTCATAACACAGGGATAGACTTACAGAGCACGTTTAAAGGTAGACATGAGTATAAGTGATGCAACTAAGATTAAAATTCTAGATGTTTGACTCTCATCCTCCACTGCTCCGCTAATGGCCAGTGGAATACATTGCTATGCTATGCTGGATGAATAAGACATGGCCTCCTTCCCTAAGAGGCCTGTAATTTCTCTGGAAACATGTTTTAAAATGCTGTACACTTACATTTAACCAGCCACAGCAAGGGCTATGACAAGACAGGTTATGTTGTCAAATGAATTATAGAGGTAGAAAGTGATATGTTTATTGAAATAAAGGAAGGGATATACCAGGCTGGGACAATCAGAAATAACCATATTCAAGAAATGTCACGTATAGCCAATTGTATTTTCAAAGATTCTTCAACACCGATATCATAGCAGGTTATCTAAAGAAGAGGACAGAGAAGGCAGGACTTCCTTATTGGGGAATTACTTGTTCTGTGAATGCCCTAAACTGCCACAAAGCCCATGCGTCCCTGGCTGTGACTGCATTTGCACACAAAGTCGCAGGACTGTGGTCTGCAGAAATTGTGTTTCCTCCCTATCCCCTGCTCCCAAAGCATTTAAGAATCTCTCAATGTTCATTTAAACTAAGATTGTGTGTCTCCTAACCTCAGTGCTTTCTTTCTTTTTTTCCCCAAACTTCTCCTTGGCTCTTCCTCGTCTGTGGCTGTTTTCTGTTTCAACTAAAAGTGGCTGTTCCTCTGTCTCCAGCTTCTTCCTGCTCTTCTGCAATAGACCAGTTCCTGTCTAACTGAACGTGCTCTGTAAGTCTGTCTCTTTCTATGTTGTGAGTCTGTCTATGCGTGTCCCTTCGTTTCTTCATATAGAACATCCTAGTGTATGTTCATTCTTCTCACCTCCTTGAAGACACGAGGGTTCCTAGAGCCCTCGTGGTTTGTCTAGAACCTGTTTGGCTCATAGTTCCTTCTGGACTTTGATGACTATTAAATGGAGGTTGTTTGTGGCTTTCACCCATATGGCTTAAGCAGATTTTTTTCTATTTCTTGATCTTTAATGATTTTATTGTGGCTTCTTCCCTTTCCTGGGAGGTTAGCCTCCTCTAGATCCAAGCAGACAGAACTGTGCTAAGGTTGAATTCACACAGTGAAAATATGGTAGTCTCAGAATCTCTTATCTGGATTATTCACATGCCTTGATTCATCATTTATCTCCTTGGATAGAAATGGTGAGATCCTTCACATTTCTTTCTTTTTTGTGGGTGGGGGAAAGGAAGTCATGGGGCTTGAACTCACAGGCTAGGTGCTGTCCCTGAGCTTATTTTGTTCAAGGCAGTGCTCTGTGCTTTGATCCATTGCCTCACTTCTGGATTATATGTGGTAAATTGGAGATAAAGAGTCTCACAGACTTTTCTGCCTGGACTGGCTTCAAATCATGATCCTCAGATTTCAGCCTTCTGAGTAGCTAAGATTATAGGCACATAGGTGCAGGTGATCTGAAGCCAGACTGAGCAGAAAAATCTGAGATTCTTACTACCATTTAACTAGAAGTGCAATTGTGAATCAAGTGGCAGAGCACCAGTCTTGAGTGAAAAAGCTAAGAGTCAATGCCCTTTCCCTGAATTCTAGCTCCAGCTAGAAACAAAAGACCAGGATCTGGGTCTTGTGAACTGTGATTCTCCAAATCTCTGCCTCCTGAGTAGCTAGGATTCAGGTGTGAGCCCTGGCATCCAGATACTCTCACTGTATTTTGATTTATGTTTCCCAAACATATATATATATATATATATATATATATATATATATATATCTGTCCACTAATTCCTTCCCTATATACAAATATGTGTGTGTCTATGTCTTTAATGTGAGATTCTTATGGATGGTATGTAATTGAGTCTTGGTTTTTGGTCCTTTGTCGGTTTGGGGACTTCCATCTAGGGTCTTGAACATGCTAGGCAGGCAGTCTACTGTTGCATCTAGCTAGTGTTTTGTTGAGGCAGGATCTTCATATATAGCTCAGGTTGGCTTTGGCTTCATAATTCCTGACTTTGCTGAAATTGTAGTCATGTCCATAGCTGGGATAACCTTGATCAAGATGTTTAGGCAATCAGTAATAAAACTGATTATCAATTTAGGTGGATTAAAATGTTATATTTGTGATTATCTTTTTTTTCTCTTTTTTCTTGGTTTCTTGTTTTGGCCTTGCAAACAGGCAGAAGCCTATTGTAATTTTACTTAAATATTTTATATGATCCATTTCTTTTTTCTAGCACTAAAAATTTAATGAACACTTTTTTTAGATGTGACAATATACATTTACAACTAATCCTTGACTATTTTCAATAGCACTTTATTGCTTAATGGGTCTAGTGAGCACCTTATAATAGCAAAATATTCTTGTTTCCTCCTTCCCAACCACTCCTGATATCATTTCAGTCTGTCATTTAATTCACACATACAGGCATAAGTAATATATTACATTGTTGTTGTTGCTATATTACACAAACTCTTCTCTGATGAATTAAGAAAATTCACAGTTTTATTTTATTTCTCTGATACCCTTTTCTCTACGTAGATTCTTATCTATTTTTTTGTCTCTAAAAATTTTCTGTGAACATGTCTTGCAAGACAAATATACTGGCCACTAATTCCTTCCATTTTTGTTTGAGAAAGTTCTTATTTCTCCTTAATATTGAAGATTAATTTTGCAAGATCACAATACCAGGATGGTAGACTTTGCTTTTACTCTTAGCACTTTGAATTATTTGGTCTAGTCAAGGGTTTTCAGAAGCAGGATCTAATTGTTATCTTTGTTCCTCTCTAGATAAGGTGTTTTCCCTTTCTGACTCCCTTCAGATTTTTTTCTTTCCCTTTAACCCTCTTCAGTTTGAATGTGATTGGCACACATGTAAGTTTAGTGGCATTTATCCTGCTTGCTATTTTCCCGAGCTTCCTGGGTCAGTGGTTTGGTGTTTAATATTAATTTGGGGAAAACTAGTCCTCATACTTGCTCCAAATCTTCTGCTTCTTTCTTCTGGTTTTCCTGTGGCTGTAAGAATATCCTGGAGCTGTTATTGGACATTTTGTTTGTTTGTTTGTTTGTTTGTTTAGTGTGTGTGTGTGTGTGTGTGTGTGTGTGTGTGTGTGTTCACTGGCCTCTCCCCTCTGCCATTGCTTTTCAGTTTCTATTGAGTTCCAGTCAAATCTAGAGACTCTTTCCTCAGTTCCATCCAATCAACCCAGCAAAGGCCTTCTCCGTTGTTAATGCTTTCAGTTTCTAGAATTTCTGTGCTGTTCTTTCTTAGAATGCTCATGCCTCCATCTACCTTGCCTTCCTATCTTGCCTACTCTGTACTTTCCCCAGGAACTCTTAGATTTTGCACACTGCAATGATTTGTTTTCATGTTTGCTGACCCCAGGATTGCTTCCTCTGCTGAATCTGGTTCTGAAGTGTGCTGTGGCCTTTCACACTGTGCTTTCTACAATCTGGTGTGGTGTGTCATGTGACTTTAATTGGTGATTAGACATGATGTACTGGATAAATGGGCTGTGGCAGTTGGAACTTTAGTGGTATAGGGAAAAGAGGAGGTGTGCATTCATTCTGTAATCAAGTCTCAGGTTTTAAGTGAGACAACTCAGCAATGTCCACTTCGTCAAGACTTCCATGTTCTCCCACACCACCTTGGGTAGAATAAATAATTATCCAGAAGGTATTGAAGTGCATTTTCATTCTCCCATCAGTTGGGTTCTGCTAATGTTCCAATAGATGGAGCTCTGGTAAGTAGTCTCCTCAAGGTGGACCTTGCTGAAAAGAGCAGAGTGCTCTGGAGTATTTCAAAACATTTATTTTCCTTCTTCCATGCCGGATGCATGGGGAGATTTTTCTCCATTTACTGAGAACCACAGTTGAGCTCCTGAACTATAACTTCGCTGAATCTCCCTGGAGTTCATTGTATCTCTCAGACTTGTCTACCCTGAGCCTCTAGCAATTTTTCTATTAGAATTCTGGTATTCTTGTCTCAGCACTGGTTCCTGGAGAGGTTTCTGCTCCAGTAAATTCTGACTGCCTGTACTTGCTTGTCTGTCTCTCCTGTTTTGTGTCAGTGATTTTTTTCTGCCAACTTCATTTCTCTCATATGTCTTAAAGTTGCTGGGTTTTCAGTTCCTCTAGCTTTTCCCCTGTTGTTGGGATACAGCAATGACTTCTGAGACAAACTGGATCTTTTGATTTTCAGTTTTATTAAAAACTTTATAATTTGAAACAATTCTACATATGAAGGAAATAGAAGTGGTGAAGAAAACTCATATACTCTTCATCCAGATCTCCGAATTCTAACATTTCATGTAACTGAAAGCCAGCATTGACCCAGGTAATGTTGAACTAAATCCTAAACTTCATTTGAACATTCCTAGTACGAAGTCTGTTTAGGAAAACATCTGTTGAAAGTTGTCATTTTGAATTCCTTTTTAGTTACCCTGTGCTAGGCATAAGGACCTCAGGAGATGTCTGAAATATTTGTCTGGACCTTTGTTAGTATTGTTGTGTTGCTTTACTGTGTTGATTTGTTTTGTTTGACTTTTTACGGTATTTTTGTCGTTCTCACACATGATCTATTAACTCATTGACTGCTAGCATACCATTATTTCTTCCAGTCTCTGCTGGGTGAGGAGGGAAATTTCCAGAGTTGGATCAAAACTGAATTTAGGATTTTTCTGAGGGAAATCCATATTCTACTGACAGAAAATGTAGCCCATTGCACTCCATTTCATTGGCTTTTTTTATTAATATATAAGAAAAATGAGAAGAAAGCTCATCCTTCTGTGACAACGTCCCTGGTGATGAAAGGCCTTTGATAAACTCAGTGCAGGTGCTTGGGCAGCAGAAGTCACGGATTTTGAAAACATGAAGTATGCCCAGAAAAGACTCAGAAGTTTCAGTGACATACCCCTCGGCCAGAGAATTTTCACGGGAGTGTCTCCGTGTGTGGGGTTTTTGTTTGTTTGCTTGTTTTATATGTTTTTATGCTAATCTTTTGCTTTCTCATTCTCTGAAATAAAAACTTAGGAATGATCACATCTGGCAGAGACTTTTTGGAGTGGTATAATACATAAGGGCTCAATGGACATCAATAGACAAAGTTCCAGCATCCTTTGAAGATAGTTTAAATGCCAGATGTTACTTACTCAACAGATAAGTCCTTAGAGTTCATAATTCACTTCACACAGAGCGTGATATCAAGTGCTACCTACAAAGTATTAAAAATAAGGCATTGGCACCAGTGGCTCAAGGCTGGGATTCTTGCTACTCAGCAAGCTGAGAACTGTGGATAAAAGTTCAGAGCTACTTTGGGCAGACAAATCTGTGAGACTCTTTCCTTCAGTTCCAGAAAGCTGGAAGTGGAGTAGGATGCAAGCCAGGAGCCTAAAAGCCAGTCAGAGAGAAAAGCCCAAAGTAGATTCAAGTCCTGATACTGAAAAACAGATAAATAAGTAGTAAATAAATAAGGCTGGGAAATATTAGTAGCACAAGGGGCTCTGGACTTTACAAAGCCCAGCTTTCAATCCAGGCTAGGTCAATCACTATCTGATAGACCACTGGCAAATCTTCTCTTCCCTGAGTCTCATTTTCCCTGTCTCTGGACATCAGTCATTAAAATAACACTACTGATATCATAGCTGCTGCAAGCATTAAAGCAGGATCAGATAGAGAACGAAGAAATTATTGCTGGTTACAACGTGACAGGATCTACATTCAGCCTTTCAAGAGTATCAGAAAGGTCAAACATTTACCTAAGTTGACATCTAGCAGTGGCAAACAATATGTATTTCTTACAAAACCAGCATTGAACGGGGATTTAAAAGTTAGGCAAGATTGGAAAGTGGCCTCCAGTGATCCTGCTATTCAATATCCTTCAACCTACAAGAGTTGAATGTTGCAGTTACATAAGTCAGGTTAATGAGTACACTTCTTTTCTGAACAGTGTCACCTCTGTTCTCAGTTTCTTCTGTGTATGCATCTTGAGATAGATTATCTTGGATTGGCCCAGTGGCTCATTGTTATGGCATGCAGCCTTAAAAATAGAAGGTCGTAGGATTAGCCAGAAAGGAGGAAAGTGAAGATGGAAGCGGAGATTGAAACCATGGGGCCATGATCCAAAGAATGTGAACGGGGGCGCCACGAGAGACCAGAAAGAACACATGCTCTGCTAGTATCTTGATTTTAACTCTAGAAAATCCATTTTGTACTTCTAATCTCTAGAACTGGAAGACTGTACATTTGTATCCATTTAAATTAATGGCTAGAGCTGTGGTGATTCATCAGTAGTGGGCACAGGGAGTGAATATACCTCCTCCTTTGCTTGTGGGCTTTCACCAGCTCCAGTCCAATCTACATCCCTACGGTGTCACAATCCTATAAAATATAAAGGGTCCCTGAACACATGCTGCTTATGACCTTGCCTGACAGTCATCTGTTTTAGGATGAGAATAATAGTTGGCCATTTGCTAACTCTAATCTTTGCCTCAATTAATGCCTCCCCTGATCTTTCTCACCTCTGTATTTCCTTTGTCTTTGGCTGTACCCTCCTTCCCATGGCCTAGACACCCCTCACCCATCATTTTGGGTCATGTCTTCCTGACACAGTACTTGACACACTAACCGAGGAAGGCACACTTTCCTGGCAAGCTCTCACATTCCCACCAAATCCCCAGTCCTAACACTTTTGACTTTAATTGACACCTGACTGTGAATCTCTCACACCACCCTGTGAACTGTGTCAACTTTTACCCTAAGCGCTCCAAGGTCTGGTGTAGGGTCTGAGCACTCAATACACATTTCAGCGTAAGTGGCTGAGTTAATAAAAATCTAGGGCTTGAAAGTTTCATTCCTTTGTGAACACTGAAAAAAAAATACCCACGGTGATATCCATCTTGGTTTCCAGGTGCCAAAGCTCTGGCTTCCATGATATTCTGCTCAAGCAGAGGCACCTTCTATTTTAATAATTAAAACATCTTCTTGCAAGTGCCCCAGCATGAGTCAACACTGCTGTGCAGAGGAGGACTGGGTGATATGTAATAAAATCTAATCGCTTCCTGATAATGCCAGGCTGGACAGGCAGAGGGGACTGTTATTATACAGCTAATGACTGCATCCAGCCTGCTCTAATTGCTCAGTGAATGAATTGTGGCTTCTGTCATGTTGAGTAAGTTAACACAGAGGAGGGGTGGGCAGCCCAGCTTGGGGTAGTATTGCTGTTGCTTAGGAAACAGTAGTGAGGTTTCATCAGGATCTGACACCACTCAGGTACACCCACTCACCTGTGGTCAGCTCACAGTGGGTGGAAGTTAAGACAGATCCCACACAGAACAGAGCTAGAAAGCTTTTACCACCATGATGAATAACACTGTTGTTCTCTGGGAGTTTTCTTTTTTATTTTCATATAAACCCATCTTGAAAGTGTGTGTGTATGTGTGCGCGCATACACACACACACACACACACACACACACACACACACACATATACATATATGGGCATACGCACATGCGCAGTAACACCAGCACTTAAACTCAGGGCCTCATAGTCTCTCATTTGTGCTTATCACTCAAGTCTGAGTGATAAGCCCACACCTTCACTTCTATCTCTTCTTTTGCTGGCTAACTGGACAGTCTGTTTGGGTTGGCTTCCAGGGATCACAGCTTCCTAAGCAACTAGGATTCCAGGTGTAAACCACCACTGCCCAGTGAGTAAATACCTGTTCAATCAGTTCTAATGAGTGGATTTCCACATGAAATACAAGGGTTCCATCATTCTTCAATCATAAGATAACAGGGATACTATGTGACATTTATTGTGTACAATTTGGCTGTCATTATTCTGAAAAGCATTTAGTGTTTATAATGTTGTTCAATGCCTACAATCAGGAACAGACAGATCCAGACTTGAATCTGACCAATTGGCCTCAAGAATGTGTTTTCTTCTTGGAGCTTGAACTCAGAGCCTGAGCACTGTCCTTGGGCTTTCTCGAGGCAGGAGCTCTTCCACTAGGACCACAGCACTATTCCCAGTTTTTTCTATGCATATGGTACCAAGGATTTGAACCCAGGTCTTTGTGTCTGCAAGGCAAGCAATCTACCACTAGGCCAAATTTGCATGCCAAGAATCTGCGTTCTTAACTGCTCCCCACTCAGCTCCTATCTCTTTACTTCTAGGAAAATCACATTTTCTAAGCCTCAGTGTTCTTATCAGGCAAGCATCTTCCACTCACCACGTGTCCAGCCCACTGCTAAAGTCTCTGTACATGTGATTGTATCTGGTTAGTTAAGTTGTTGGCCAGGTCTCACAAATAAATGGTAGGCTTCGGGGGATTCAAGTGCAGTCCTGTTTGTCTGAAATGCTAAGTGTTTTCTCACTCTGTTTCTCTTTCTATTTCCCACATAGATAAGGACCAAATAGGATCCACATAGAATCAACAATTTAAACATGGACAGAACATACCTGACCTACGTCGATCCTCCTGCATAGATGTGTTAACCTGGATCGCATATAGTCTGGCCTCATTGTCCCAGGCCTGACAGATGCCATCTGTATAGATCCTACTGCATAGACATGGGGCCCGATGTGGATTCAGGCCCGTGTATGCTGCGGGCTTAGATCTGGATCCCGCCCAAACCATGGTATTCCCTTATCTAGGATGACAGTTGTGAGCCACCATGCTTGTTTCCTAATGATGAATGTGCAAGAATATATCCCTGTCTTCAAGCAATGCAGGTCTGAATTCTGAATGGAAAAGCCAAAAGGAGCTTCCTAGGAGGTCTTTTACACCATTGCACTGATCAAACTTGTCCTATGAAGAAAAAGCTAAAGTTTTAGGGGATCTTTACGTCCATGCCACTTCACTCAGACCCTGCTACCTTTCTCGTGTGGACTCCTTCTACTCTCCTTCCTATTCCCTTTTCCCTTAGCCGCTTTCATCCTTGACATTTGCTCTCCTCCTTACATACAATGTGTTTCGTTTCTCTCAGATCTATACATGCTCCCTCCTTCACATCACAGTGTTAACATGTGGGACTAAAACTACAGCATATAGCTGAGCATATGCTGTTAGACAAGCATGTCATTGTGAACACCACCCATCTGGTATCCAGTCTCCCTGTATTTCTTGTTTCAGGAAATCAACTAAACCCAACACTGGATTTGCAGAGTGGCAAAGCCTGGCATGGCAGTGAGGCTGGGTTTCAAATGGAGGCTGTGTTGACACCTCAGTGTAGGCACCCCTGATCTTTCCCGAAGTCTTATGGGTCTCATCAGGACCTTTCCTAGACACTCTGATGGCCTCATGATCTGACCCATTCTCAGTTTGCCTCTGAAGAATTGCCTCACAGCAGACATGTAACAACATGTCTCTCAGGAGTGGGTGCTTTTCTCACGAAATGTCGTATTTCCCAGGCGTGGCTTAGCAGCAACATGGAGGAAAGCCTTGGTTAACATCTGATTTCTTCTTTCTTCTTCTAAGGGGACGACTTGCTTTGGATTCTTGGAGTCAGTATTATAAGACTTTTTTTTTTTTTAAATCATTTTTGTTGTGGAAGATGGCTCTGTGTATTATACAACTGAGTAGCAGCAATCTTGGCTTCCATCCACCAGGTGGCAGCAGGGCTCTGCTGTCTCCTTAAGGACAATAGGTCATGCCTCCCCGATTGGTTTGGCTCAGTAGAGACAAAGCACTCTGGGCTGAGAATGGCTCCCTTAGACGCACTCGTGGTCCAGAGGCTAGAAGGGAACCAGTGAAACCCCTCACTGGTGTTGGAATAGATAGGCTTCATTGGATCCATCATCTTACCAATGTTCTATCCGCATTGTGCACAGATCAGTACTTTCTCAACGGGGTCACTGTGAGGCTTTGATAAAGGCATAGGAGTGATTGGCACAGCGCAATTATCAGCACAAGTCAGCAAAACAGAAAGGTAAATTATCACGTTCTGTTGGCAACGTTGGACGCTGGCTATCTGGTGTTGGTGGCTTGGATTACTGACACTGGCCTTAGAGAAGCAGGCAGTGATCTTGCTTCTAAACTGCAGAAATTCCAGATAAATCTGTGCCAGATGTTGGTGTCTTGGTGATGAGATGCACCTGCAATGGAAATGGATTTAAAGGCAATTAAAACATCAAGTGCAACAGTGTGACACAGCTAAGGAAATAATAAACACTTGTCAAGTAGTACATTCCACTGTGATGTTTAGAGTCAACTTGCTACCTCATTCAGCTAAGTGATTTGTGAATGAGAAAAGATTCAAAGAGACAAATATACTTAGTTTTTGATTACAGACCCTGGGTGATTTATTCCTCTCTCTCGGCACTTTAATGTGATTGAGAAGAGAGGATATGGATGATTCTGGTACTGCATGAGGGGATACATAAGCTCATTCTCACAATTAGTATAAGAGTCCCAGGTTTTGAGGAGAGGTACCATTCACGCTGCAACCGAAGCCTGTTTCTGCTAAGACTCAGTTTCCCTACTTAACATGAGCAATCTAAGAAAGTCCTTTGGTCTTTGTTCCCGTGTAAAGTTCCATCCCCACCCCACTCCAGCTCTGTGTACCCCCAGAAGCATGCAAAGACCAGAAGACCAGAGTGAAGGGATAGTTATCCTCAGTGACTGTGCAGGATGCCTGCTAACTTCTCATGTCTTCTCTTTTTCTCCCTAGGTATACAGTTCTGCATAGCAGACACCACCAGGAACTTGAGAAACTGCCCATACACAATGATCCAGAATCCTTGGAATCATGCTTCTGACAGAGGAAGCACCTTGCCCTGTAGTCATTCATTCTCATTCATGTTTGTATGAACTGGACAGGACAGCTGGTGTCATTCCAGGTCCTTATCACCACCAGTGAGAGATGAAGCAGGCAGAGCGGAGAGCCTGGCAAAGGTACCCAGAAGGCCGCGATGGACACAACACCTGCAGTCAGACATTGAAGATCTCAGAGTTGTAAGGAGACTTCTGGGTTTAGGTCAGATGTCCTCCCTCTGCATCACAGATATGGGGTCGGTTTGAACACACTGCCAGGGAAAAGAGTGCACCGATATTAATCCTGTTGGGAGAAGGGGCTTGCGCTGTAAGGAAGTCAGGTCCTTGGCTGGAACACAAGGCGGTCATGAATCCAGCTTCCATCTAGGGCTATGAAAATGCCCACATGTTAGCCCTTAGATATGGGGAAAGAATGATCTTGATCTGCCACCCTCCTACCACCCATCCTCACCCCGTCTTCTCTCAAAACCAAACATCTCCAATTTCTCCTCCAGTTGTACCTGGGGAGTGGAATTCATCAGGAATTCATCTTTAACTTCTTTATGAAGCTAGATGTCTAAGAGCGCAGAAATACAATGAAGTGCAGCTTGGAATTTGGGTTTACACTGCTTTTATCTTATGGGTTTGTTTGGTTTTATGGTCTCTGGATATGGCTTTAGAGAGAGTGCTTTGAGATCCATTATCAAAAGGCACCTTTACAGTTGGTGGTGGTGGTATGGTGTGTGCCTACTTTGTGTGTGTGTGTGTGTGTGTCTGTGTGTGCAAAGTTGCCATTTCTTTACTGCCAAACTTGTGACTGAAGCTCCTCTTTCATGACTGTGGGCAGAGGTCCTGCCCCGTAGTGTGGGAGGGAAATTGAGCCCGTCCCAGAAGGGAAAGTCAGCCTGGAATCACAGTCTGAAAAAGGAGAACCACTGCCACTTTTCTTTAGTTGGAAACAACATTGAATCTGTATGGCTTCTGAGACTCTATTTTTCTCTACCATTTAGTAGCCTCTTATTCGCTCCGAATACCTAAGAAGGTGCTTGCCTTGCAGTGTGAGAGCTTCCACCATCTTAGTGCATCTAGAGTAAATTATGCCCCCAGATGCTGACCTCTGAGGACAATTCATTTGGTTGCTGACATATATTTCTTGCTAACTGTGGCATTATGACAGAAAGGCGATGGAATGCAGTAGTTCTGGTGGTGGGGGGTGATTCCTGTGTTTCATGCACTACTGGATCAAGATGTATTAGGTGTTCAAGAAAGAGCTCTAGACTTCTCTCTACCCTTCTACTTGGTCTATCAATCCTTCTCTGTCAGTGATCTCACGCCACAATTGCCTTCTTGGCCCCTATTTTATCCATAGAGGCAGAACTCGCTGTCCTTTCTTCTTTCCTCACTTACTGTGAGAAGAGATGGTCAGATTCATGCAGCACCAGGTAGGTGAAGAAGCAGTTTTTATTATTATTATTATTATTATTATTATTATTATTATTATTTGTTTGTTTGTCGGTCCTGGGGCTTGAACTCTGGGCCTGGACTCTGTTCCTGAGCTCTTCAGCTTGAGCCACAATGCCCCTTCTGGTATTCTGGTGGTTAATTGGAGATTAGAATCTCACAGACTTTTGTGCTTGGGCTGGCTTTGAACTGAGACCCTCAGATCTCAGCCTCCTGAGTAGCTAGGATTACAGGCGTGAGCCACCCAGCTCAGGCATCATTTTTGCAATGAGAATCCCATGACTAGGACACTGGGCAGGTGGTTGACGAGCATACTGATGGGACTGTCCTTGTGCTGAGGAGATGACTCACTTCTTAGACAAGAAGAGTTAATGCAGAGACCCAGAGTTCCCCACATGCTTTCTGGATATTGACTCCATTCTCTAAGCACAAAGTACTTCTTAGGAAAGGATAAGTCCAACAGAAAAAAATCATGTTATAGGAAATCAACATCTGCTTGGTGCTTTGAGGCAGCTGCTAAACTGTCAGTTTTGCTTAATGCCCCCATCAATGGGCTCTATACTACAGAGTACACACACACACACACACACACACACACACACACACACACACACACTCCTTCATGAAATGCTTCTTTTCCTAGGCTCTTAGCCAACATTTCCACTTAAGTAAAATGCTATTTCTCACTGGCAGATTTCCCATATTCAAACGCTATTTAGACCCAAACATTAGAACCTAGGTAGGAAAGCGTAATCATGTTCTATCTGCTCATGTTTCTGGTAGCCAGTCCATGATTCTGTCAGGGACCTATATAGAATATGAAAGAACAGCCATTGCAGAAATTGTGTGCGTGTGTGTGTGTGTGTGTGTGTGTGTGTGTGTGTGTGATCATTCTTAAGCAAGTTGTCTCTTTTGCTGATAAGCATCTTACAAGCATTCTTTGCTGTCTCTTTAGACAAGGGTAGGGATGACATGGTGACAGACCATATGTCCAGAGTGGATCGTTCCTGGATAGGATCAGACTTGTTCTGTCTAGACGGCTACTAGCCCGGCACTCGTGAAGTGGGTAGTTTTCTGAATCTAGACAATAGCGCATGTGCATGAAACTCAGAAGGAGAAAACACCTAGCTATGCAAAAACAGAAGAGACTTACATGAGCCTTGTTCTCTTGCTAAGAATACTCTCCTCTTGTAGGAAACCCACATCAGGGATTGTTGCTTCTGAGGCTGAGAGGGCTGTGCTCCCAGTCATGTCTGCCAGATTGGTCTTGGCAATTCTGAGAGCTAAGGGACACAAACAAACTGTGTCCAAGCCTGGGAAGAAGGGATTCACGATGCTTCCTCTCAACTTGACTCTCCGTGCATAAGAGTGTGCCATCCTGAAGTTCCCAATCCAGCCTACACTGTTAGCAGCCAGGAAGCAAAAGAAGTAAAATCTACTCCTTCAACTGAAAATGTAAAAGAACTTGGCCAGGAGTAGTATCTTTCTTCCCAGCTGTCCCAGCTACTTAAGGGGAGAGGCAGAGATCAGGACACCAACTGCTTTCTCTTCCCCGAGGGAATCCTTTAGATTTGGCCAAGTGTAAGGGCATTTAGAAGAGGAGAAACTTAACATACTTTAGGAGATCATTGATTTGTGTACATGGTACATCTTACCCTTTAGGAAACAGAGAATTAAAATCACCATTATATTTGATTTAGATTGTTTCTTTCCCCTTCAACCCATCCAGAATGGACACACACACACACACACACACACACACACACACACACACACACACACAGAGGCTATATGTAGCAGGCAATTTGCTTCTCAACAGTAAGCCTAGAAGTTTTCTTCAGGGTTGTGTGTACATGTCGTGCTATCAACACTATAGAGCTTGCAGTGTTGATTCTTTGAGGTTCTTGTATATTCTGTGTGAGAGTGGGGCATTTTTCTGTGACTGCACTGACCTCGTGAAGGTTAGCTTAGGTGGTTTCAGGTTGAAAGGGCAGCAATAGCTTACACTTGGCAATGACTCTGTCACTCAAGGCACTGTGTGATGGGCTGTATCTGCCCTCCTCCACTGAGGGCCTGAGAAATTGCACAAAGTCTATGGGCTTTGGAATCAGATTCATGACATCTTGTTTCCACTAATTCTTAGATGAGTGCTTTTGAACAAGCCAATCATGCCTATGTTCTCTCTACCAATCTAATGTTATTTTCAAGTAAAGAAAACTCTCAGTACTTAAAAAAAAGTTGTTTTTTTGTTTTTTGTTTTTTTTAGCATGTTATCCTAACTACACAGGAGCCTGAAATTGGATGATGTTTGGGAAATACCCACAATGAAAAAATTCACAAGATCCCCATTTCAACTGATTTATAATTGGGTGGATGGAGTAGGATGCACCAGTCATCTCAGCTATGCAGAAAGTATGAATAGGAAGGTTGTGATCCAGGCCAATCTGGACAAAAGGTGACATTTCTGTTTGTGAAATGGATCAAAATTAAAGGGGAAGGGTTCTAGCAGTAGAGTGCCTGAAAGCATCTGAATTCAACCCCTCTGTGGACCCCTCCCACACACAAATAAAAGCTGCTAATGTTCATGGTATGTGAGTACTGTGATGGAATCACCAGACCTCTGCTCCCATCATACATCCAGGGCACACTAAAATGGGAAGATTAGTCCAAGAATTACCTCAAATTATAGTGGATGTAATGCCACCTGTTTGCATTGTGCTGTCCAGTCTCCTGGACCATCACCCCACTGAACTCTCACCACTGCCACACAGAGAATATTAGTTATAAATTTCCAGATGAGGACATTCAAGCTTCCAGGCTGGGGCTGTGACTGTCTCTTGGTCAGGCAGTGGTTGAGGAAATCAAAATATCAACCCAGGTCTAATGGCTCCATGAATGACCCAAGAATGATGGTACCCGTAGTTTGGAATCACACATCTGGCAATATGAGGTAGCAGATTCTGATACTGATATGCATTTAGTCATCCATCACCTATGAAATACGTAAACTTTAAAACATGCCAGGCACTCCCACAAGCTCAGTGGGTGAAGAAGGCAACTAAAACAACAGTTTTGTACAGTAGATGTGAGTAAACGGGACTGGAACTGGGGAAGCATACCCGGTCTGTAAGACTTCAGTATGGTTTTTACTGGGTAAAACATTCAAGAGTAATATTTTGTGATGTGAAATTATGTGAAGTTCCAATTTCTGTCCATAAATAAAGTTTTCTGGTAACACAGCTGTCTGTTCATCTATATTGTTGAAAGCTTATACATTGTGAAGTTATGTCCCAATATTTACAACATATAACATTGCTATAGTTTGCTGCCCTCTGCTGTTGGGCAGTCATTATGCAGTCTTTCCGATGTAGTAATCAAATGCCTACACTAGTGGGCATCTACTTAGTTTTCAGTTGCCATCTTAGCATCTTTACAGTAATTTTAGCTAACCCTGCCATTTTTTTTTTTTTTTTAGGGTTTTGGCTTAGAGATAAGATGGTTAAGCCAGAAAGAATAGTGACCTCTAGTTGCTGAAGCAAGATGACTTCATTGTTCAGTTACTGTGAAACAGGATTCCAATGGGATTTACCGAGATATGGGGATTTGTTTGGAAACAGCTTGAGTAATTCTGTATTTTCAATACAAGGCAGAAATAACACCAATTTTAATACAAATAGAATATTTTCCTAACTAAAAGACAGGTTAAGACAATATAACAAACAGATGAAAAGAATGAAGTAGCCAATGAAAGTATACTTCATAACAGAAATTAGTTCAAAAAGCATTGAGAGGCCTTTGTAGAAAGACATTGATCATTATTTACAATGGCTGTGTTAGAAAATCTTACTGGCACCCTCATTAATGGAAGAAGTTTCAGTAAATACAGAGGAAGTGCAGTGGAATTAGATTCCTGCATTCTTGTTCTACCTAGAATATACCAGGTCCTGA
This sequence comes from Megascapheus bottae, assembly GCF_031878675.1. Lineage (NCBI taxonomy): Eukaryota > Metazoa > Chordata > Mammalia > Rodentia > Geomyidae > Megascapheus > Megascapheus bottae. The sequence continues at coordinate 5,867,359 of NC_143512.1, forward strand.
AGACCAGGTGAGGAGCAGTATTTCTTGGAGCATCAAGTAATCCCCAGAAACTTGTGGTAAGCCAATTGTGGAGACCCTTTATACCGTACACATCCCATAATTCCTGTCCTTATGTTAACAAAGTTTCCCAACGATCTGCAGCTTACATGTTTTGTTAAGGTCATGCAGCTACTCAGTGCAAACCCTGAGGACACTGGAGTTGCTCTAAAATGTTTCATTTTGACTGAAAATCATACTATAACTTCCATCATTGCCAAGTCAGGGAAGCCTGTTTTTAAGAAAGAAAAAAGCCACCTCCTGATGACCTGATCAGTTCGGTAAATTTCACCTATGCCAATGTTCTGCTATATGAAGTTGAGTTAAATGCTGTACAGCAAGAGAATGCTTCAAGATTTGAAATTGGATAACAGAATTTAGACAAATGTATTGCTTCTGTGTAGTACGTTCTTTAAAATGAAGGATTCAAGTTCAAGGCAAGGCAAGTTTTTAATAAACTTTTATTTTTTATATTGAAGATAAAGCATATACACAATTGGATATGGAAATAAATAACTAGAAATGCTTTGGAAACACTTCCATTTCCCCTTCAAATTCATTTTTTTAAGCTCATGAATTCTTTTATTTAAAATATGGCAACTATAACACTAAGAAAACAAAGGAATCACATCTTTGTACAGAAACATATAGCCTTCTTTGACTATGGAATTTAGTGGATATTTTAGTAACAAAAAAGCACTCAAGACACAAACACGCTTCAACAGATTTACTCAAACAGCATTGCTCGAGAGGAAAAAGGCACAGATTGAAGGGGAGGGTGGTGATGACGAAGAATAGAGGAAACAGGGCTCAGTTCAAAATGACACTAGGAACGAAAGGTGTGAAAGATAGAAACAAAATGAACTCCTTCAAATATGCGTCTTCATTCCAAGGAAATTTTAAATTAAATTGTACAGACGATGATAAAGTTGGTATTTTGGAGAGAGTGTTTGTATATTTCCTGTATGTACAAATCTTTGTACACAATCTCCGTGTTCCTCATACAGATCCTACATCATGTACCAAACTGAGCCAGGGCCTCCCTCACCCACGCCAAGCCCCAAGTCCTGGGAAGCACTCCAGCAGCACGTGGATGGCTCCACCTGACTCCTGACAGAACTGCTAGGAGGGCGTCTCAAATGTAGTCGTCCTCAACTGGCTCTCCGTTGACATCACAGTAGTGGATAAATATGGCCACCACTCGCTGAAACACGCCCTTCTTCATCTGACGCATTTCTGAGATCTCCTCCCCTATGGTTTCCATACAGATGTCCGCAGACAGCTGTCCTTTCCTGCGAGGAGCATAGATGGTACCTTGGGAAGAGAAAGAGAGATGCACATGGGAAGCAGAACCACTCAGCAGGTATATGTGATAACCTAGTCCATGGACATGCCTGTATCTTACAGCTGATACATGAACACGTGTGGCATACATCCCTAATTACTTCAGTGTTATGCCAAGTCTAAAGCCTAAGACAGCAGACATGATTAAAGTCTCACTGAAACAACAACAACAAAACTATTAGAAGCTTCCTCTGACTAGGCGTGGTGATGCATGACTCTATTCCCAGTGATAAAGGAACCATCATAGTCTCAGACCACACGGGGGAAAAAAAGGCACTGAGATCCTATCTGAGAGGACAACAGAAAAGGACAAGGGGACAGGGTATAAGTGGCAAAGTACCTACGTAGCAAGTCCAAGGCCCATAATAAGCTTCCCCCGAATTCCTATACCTAAACCACAACAAGCTCCCACATACTGTATAAATAGGTCACAAGGAGCAGAAATGCAACTATTTCGAAACATTATTTTTTGATCAATTTTCCAAGAAAGTAACATGATTTCCTAAGGCCTTGGGCTCTATCTCCAGCACTAAACAGATGAATTACTTTACTACAGTAAATCTGTTGGAAGGAATTCTCCTCACTGCGTACCTCTAGTCCACTGAGAATGTACTGTACCAATTCATAGCTGTCTTCCTTGGGGTAGTGTGTGTCTATGTATAAGACAGTTACATGAAAACCCATTAAAGCTGCAGTGCTGTCACCCAAAGTATTACAAACAAAGTAGGATATACTCAAATTAGAGAATACAAGTCAAGCCAGGCTAGAATTACTTTCTTCATCATCTTCAAAATCGTATCGGGCAAAGCTGTTGGGCTCTGCTGCTCGAAGGGACCTCAGCCAAGGGAAGTCAGAAATCATGGAATACGGAGCTCCATCCACAACACCTACAAGAAGAAGACAAAAGTTCCACCGTGTGGGCGTGCTAAGTGCACTGGACTGTATAAATGTAAAGCAGACTGAACCAGGGACCCATCTGTCTACTCTATGTAGGGTACTCATTTAGGTAAATGATCCTTGTCTGGTCCCAGCTTCTTGCAGGAACTCAAATCACTCATTATTCTGCACTGTAAGACTAACCGTGCATCCAACCTAAGACATTTCCCTACATTAGTTTTGATCAGCAGCCAGTACTCACCCTCTAAAGTATAGATTTCTCTCCCCCAGGGGTACTTGGGGTACTTTTTTAAGTCTTCTTCAGTTCGAGTGGCTTCAGGGAAGAATTCATATTTAATAAGCTCTCTGGAAACAATGGGGAAAATTAAATAAAAATTACAAAGCTGAAAATGTAATGGTAAAAGGTAGAACACAACTGTGACATAAGTACTTAAGGCCAAGAGTCTACCAAACATGTGGGACAAAGCACGGAATCACTAACAGCTCCCATTTTCTCAATGCCATAGGTCTAGCCAAGGTGACATGCTTGAGTATCTTTGAACTCGCAACAAAGAAAGCAAGCATGTCACCTTAGGCAAATGTTTCAAGAGCAGAGGGTGCTTAATATAATATTTATCTAGCAAATACATAAAAGGCCCAACTTTGTGACAATGAAAAATTCTAGTTTTAAGATGCTCCACCTCTTTCCCATTTCCTACAACTGAGGACACAGTCAAACCTACACGCAACGGATTCTTGTCACTGTCCTCTAAGCTTGGACATACAATGCTGCATGTATTCAGTGAAGGAGCAGGCCTTACGTGAGGCAGCTCCCCTCTCCGTGAGGAGGCACGGGACAACTTACTGATTGATGTTGGCTATGGTGTCCATCCAGCTGCGAATGCGCACCTTGTTCCGCACATTGGGAGGGTTACTGAACTCATGGATGATGCAGATGTGGTAGGGGTAGGGACCACTGAACAGCTTCTGCTCTAACGTCAGGGTGTCCACCTGTGGAAGCAGCAGCAGCAATAGTTGTGGTAAGTGTTTGGACAGAGAAACAAAGCCTTGTAACACTATCTCCTACAGCCTGTTCTCTTCTGAAAATCAAATAGTTACATTCAGGCCTGACCATAGCTTGCTGTGCTGAGACAGCACAGTGAAAATCCCAAGTCAGGTAATAGATGTATTTTTATTATTATTATTATTATTCTGTCAGTTCTGGGGCTTGAACTCAGCATGAGTGCTGTTCCTGAGCTCTTTTTGCTCAAGGCTAGCACTCTGAACCACTCCAGCCACAGCACCATTTCTGGTCTCATGGGGACTGTTCTGCCTAAGCTGGCCTTGAACCATTATCTTCAGATCTCAATCTTCTGAGCAGCTTGTGAGCCACCAGTCTCCAGCAACATGCAGCAAATTTAGAATATGAAGACACTCAAGACTTTATTGAACCAACTCTTGGTGCTTGGCCCATATGTTAACTCCAAGGGTTGTTTAGTATGTCTTTTCAACTATCATATAAGCTTTCTCTTAAGAATAATTGCAGTCATCATACTGTTTATTATGTAGCAGCAGCTGATCTGACATATCACAGGTACTAACTGAATTATCACAATAACCCTAGGCATATTCTTTTATTTTAATTCTATGCATGAAAAGATGTGAGGAATGTGTTACATGTCAGAAAGAGAACTTCAATCAACTTCAAACTTGAGATACAGATATGAGACACAGGCAACTGAGCAACTGTTAATAAGAAAAATCACTTGCTGAATAAAAACTCAGTACATATAATTTACTAAACATCTATAACCATCTAAGAGAAGAATTAACAATACTAAGCATGTTACCTGCTGCATTGGGCGTAGGTAAATGATACGGTTCCTCTCAGGAGGCATTCTTAGTATCTGGTCTAGAACCTGATCCATATTGAGTTTCTTGCACTGGGCATAGTCAAATCGGTTCACAATTGGTGCATTTTCTACCTTTAAATGCTTCAGTACCCTGCACCTGGTGGCTACAAATAAGAATAACAAACTATACAATGTATACAACCAAGAGAGTAACACATAAACCATTTGGAAGCATATCTGGAGACTGAACTTTTACTAGCACAAGACACTGCAGCTGAAAACATCTTTAACTAGGGTTAAGTACTAGCACAGAGGAATTATACTGAATTATGCTGTCAGTTGATTTTAATCATAGATATGAAAACAGAATCTTGAAAAGGCCTAGAAATACTTCAGTCTGAAGCTCTGTGGTACAGTATAGTAGCCATTAGCTACCTGAAGCTATTTAAATTTAAACAAACTAAAATATAGTAAAATTACTAATTCAACTCCAGAAGCACTAGTCATAGTTGGAGTATTCAACAGTCACATGTGGCTACTGGTTATTAGATTGAGTAGCCTAGAAACAGAACACTTCCAATGTTGCAGAAAGATTTATTGAAAAAACTGACCTAAGACATTACTAAATAGTGCCCTTGTTTAACACGTCAAATCCCAGGTCACAGAAAGAAGTAATTGTGTCTGAGTGTATCATTATGCACTATTAAAATGAATACATCTTACTATATTAGAAGTCGTGCAACTTAGTGTATTAGCATGCCAGCTTAAGAAAAATTTAATCTTGTGTTGTGTGCATGTGTGCGCGCGTGTGTGTGTGAGATATGCTTGGACTTGAATCCAGAACCATGCGCGTGCTAGGAAGCACTCTACTACTTCCAGTGCTCCTTCTTTTTTCAGATCGCAAATTTCGACCTGGTACACTTAAGAAATGAGGATTAAAGAAAAGCAATTATGGAACCATAATTTCCTTCATACACACACACACACACACACACACACTTTTAACATTTTCCTGGTATCTTCTGTAAGATCCTTGACACAAATCTCATCATGTTCCAAAGCATTTTACCATTTTAACACTAAACCAGTGTCCTGAATTTGACATTCATTTTCTTCATGTGCCATGGAAGAGCAATCAGTTAGAAGCAGGAAGGCAAGAAAGAGGGAAAGGATCAGATTGTGATAGGACTGAATGATTCTGTAAAATCAAACTGTTTTAAGTTGGCTCTAATCTCATTTAGTAATCTCATCGGCCACTAATTTAGTTAGCTAGTGTCTAGACACTAAGCATTTATCTAAGATTCTCTGGCTGAACTAAACAATCTGGTTTAAAGGGCAGATGGCTGAACCTGATATATGATCCTTCACTGTTGGAACAGATAAGGGGAGAATCAAAAGTGAAACTCAATGAAATTCAACAAGAGAAACCTTCTCCTTCCCTTCAAAGAAAAAGGAAGGGGATGTCAAGGAGCAATGCCTGAGGTTCTTTTAGATGCACAAGAGCCTGAGCTTGGGGTGCTAAGAAACTGGCAGAAAGAGCAACTTTGCTCTATGATCTCTGAGATTTGAAGAACCTTGATTTTCTTTTCTAGAAAAAAACTCCTATAGGAGACAGTGACTTACCAGATATTACAAAGACCTTAGTGGTTGGGATGGAGAAAAGTACTAACTCTATACTGAATAATTTCCAGGGTTTTATGGAATTCAGTGGAGATGTATTTAACTTGTTTCATGTTGTTTCTGTAATTCTTCTGCTTTGACAAGTGTTTAGTTAAGTGCCTTTTAATGGGGTTTGTTCTGTTTACTATCAATATCATAAAATGACACAAAGCTCCTTATAATAGTTTTTGCTATACTGATAGGATACAAATGAGTATTTGCCAGCCACTTACTAGAGGTCAAATCTCATACTTTGTACATGTGTATATCTACACATGTATACACAAACAGTACATTCAACTTTCACAAATGAAATTATGCATATTTCACAAAGCAAACCAAAAACTGAATGTAGAATATATAACTTGCCCAAGGAAAAATAACAAATCTGATCTTGATATTTTACATGGATATCAAAAATATAACTTAGAATGGAAAAGAAAAAAGGTAGTTGAATGAACGTACTATATAAATTCTTAAAAGCTCACAAAAAACAACATTCTATATTTAAGATGGACATATAGTTAGGGCATGAAAAGTATCATAGAAGACATACACTACAGCTGGGAATGTGGCTTAGTGACAGAGTGCTTGCCCAGGGTGCATGAAGCCCTGGTTCCAATTCCTCTGTACCACATACACAGAAAAAGCCAGAAGTGACACTGTGGCTCAAGTGATAGAGTGCTGGGTAACCTTGAGCAAAAGAAACTCAGGGACAGTGCTCAGGCCTTGAATTCAAGCCCCAGGACTATCTAAATAAATAAATACCTACCTACCTACATACATTAAATGCATGACCAAACATGGTGGGAGTGGAAGGCATCAGTAAGAAGACAATAATTTTAAAAATGTTCCATAGTGTTGAGAGTGTACGACACACATAAATACACAGGTAATGTTGTAGTATTGGAAACTCATTCATGTGGCTTTTGTACAACATAGACCCAAATGCATACCATGGATGAACATCATCTTGGGACAGTCTTTCAACACGAGGTCTGTAATTCCACAATTGGTCATGGTAACTCCAACGAGGTTTTTGGATTTTAATACAAGAACCTAAAAAAAAAAAAAAATTACAAGTTAATTGTGAGTGTAGTTTTCTGTTCTTTTTTAAGCTGAATTAAGAAGCAGCTGTTCCCATTTTTTTTCTTTAGGATGAAGAAACTACACAAAGATCAACATCTCAGCTTCTTTGCATTGCTCAAGAACAGGACAGGCTGGGAAGGAAGGCCTTTTTCTTTACCTGTACATGGTCATCTTCAATCACAGGATCACTGGTGCTGGTGGATTTATCTGCTGTCCGCTTCCGTTTCATGGCATGACGTGGTTTTGTTTTGGCAACTTCTAGAGAAGGCAAAAATAATTTCAAAGTTTAGTTTTGAAGTTTATCCTTCAACAGAGTATATTCAATCACATACTCAAACTCCATCAAACCAATTCCCAATAGAACAGTGACATCAGTACCTCAAGCAGCCGCCTCGACCCTCATGGCTCTTTTCATACTTGGGTCCTTCCAACAACCTCAGCCATCAGTAGTCTTTGCTTTTGGTCTCTCTGACTTACCCTATCCTTAAGATCACTGATGGGTTAAACTTACAACTTGCCTGCTAAAAATTAGTAAATAATTGAGTGCTGCTTCATAAGCATGGTTCAGTGTCTGACATTATTTGGGAAATACTTTTGCTCCAACTATTCTCAATCATATTCCATACAAACCCTAGTCTTCACTACTGGTAATACTTCCAATAATCACCCTAGCAACTTCTGCCAAGATCTCTTTCCTTAGTTTACCTTTTGAAATATGACACATTCCTATATGGTCCAACTCATTAGCCATGTGATTCTAAAAACTCACTCTGGACCTCCAAACTTTATATATTGTCCTGTAGTTTCCTGAACTTTTTTTTTTATTGTAATTTATAGAGGGGTTATGAACTTTTTTTCTGTCTCCACATTTAAACCAAGAGTTCTTTGAAAGCAACAACAGCCTTATTCCATTTTTGTTTCAATGTCAGCTACTAGCAATTAGCTCAAAGATATTTACTAACTGATTTGACAGGCAACAATTGCAAAATGAATGAAGGCATCACAGGTACATAAGCAGAATAAAAAAATATTCACTGAGCACTTACTGTGTGTCAGGCACTGTTCTAAGGGATTTTACTTATATTCATTTGATCCTCCTAACAGCTCTCTGAGACAGATTTATTATTCTCTTCTTTTAGTGTGTTAGAAAATAGAGGCATGAAAGTAAAATAGCTTGCCAAGTTGCTCAGTGAGAACCAGGAGCCAAAACTAATGGTAATTTGCCATTAGTCACTAATCTAGAAAACCTACAGTATTTTTTTAAGCCCCTAATTTACTTAATAGTACTGTACTAAATATTCTGATTTTATTTAAAAATAAGCATATATGCTCTAAGCATTAAAAGTTACAGGGCTTATCTCTGATACCTAACACAAGCACACACATGGTTGACTTTTTTAAGTTTCACATTATACACACTATTTCCCGTATGCTGGATAACCAACATTTCATTTGGTAATTCTATAACCTCAAGCAAAAGATCTTAGAGACAGAGAAATGAGGTGGAATGCTGCCAATTGCAAAATGCAGAAAAAAAATTTGAAGAGCGAAAGATCTACATGAGTTTTTAAAATAGAGGAACCCATTTCTTTCACCATGTGGAATGCTTGTGAAGGCCTACTATGCAAAATGATCAAAGGATTGAAAGGAGTCTTTGAACAAGGACCCTGAAACAAAGTAAAATTCTGAGGTTCTTAAAAGAATATGGGAGCTACCGACCCAGGTAATTATCCTCAATTGCCAAAATCAAAATACTTATTTCAACCTCCTGTCTTCCTTCACATTATTACAAAAATGAAAACCAAAAACTACCTTTGTTTCTACTCTCCAGGACAGTGTTCTAATGAATGTTCTCTAATAACATCTTTTCTCTTAAGATAGAATTTATCTTACAGAATTTCTCTCTTCCCTTCCTTTTATTGATTAAAAGATGGGATTTGAAGTCATGTTTCCTACTCATAGGATTCAAGGTTATCTTTCTTAATCTCCACAGTACCAAAATTGTTTTTTAAATTTTTTAAATATTTTACTAATAGATGATCATGAAAAATAAATATATACTCAAATAATAAGGCTTGTTGTGTATTTTTAATATTTTTATACCTTCCTCTGTTTAGGAAAAATTGTTTTAGGAAATTTCTAGTGATTTCATACATCTAGCACAACTATGCTGCATATGATGGATTCTACACTTAACACCTTCCCAACTGTTAAGCACATATATAAATCGTGCTAGAAGCTAGGAATATGATGGTGAACAAGCACTGTATGTCCTCTCATAGTTTTTAGTCTACTGGAAAGATAATAAAACAGAACTATAGCAGTGTGGTTCACATAGTATCAAAGATGCTATAGAAATAAGAAAAAAAGACCAGTCTAGTAGTCTTTGGGATATCAGAATTTGTGAATTATTGTATGAGAATAAAAAGAATGACTTTCTAGTACTTGTTTCTGAAATACAAAATCACACACAAAAAAACCATTAACTTTTAACATGGTTCTACCACTCAAGGCCATGTATCAAAACTAATAACAAGTATTTCAAAAGCTATTTCTAAGCATCAGTGGTTTACACCTGTAATACTAGCTATTCAGGAGGCTGAGATCTGAGGATGGTCCCAGCTAGAAGCTGGCCCAGGCAGGAAAGCCCATGACATATTTATTCCCTAATAACTATCAGAAAACTGGAAGTGGCTCAAAATGCTAGCCTTGAATGAAAAACCTTAACAACATCCAGGTCCTGAGTTCAAGGCCCATGACTGACAAGAAAAAACAAAAAACAATAAACAACAACAACAAAATGCCAGAATAGTAAAATAGGTTCTGTTATTAGATCTCTTTCATTAAAACTGTTAAGAGTAGAAGGGCTTTAATAGTTGATAATAAGAAATTATAATAAAAATTTTAAGCCGCTCAAATAATACTGTGATTCCAAGACACCTAGATTATATCAGTAGTAAATAAGTTTGACACTTCCCAAGAAAACTGTCATTGAAAGTAAACAGGATTTGTTCAGCAGGAAATAATTACCTACTATCAATAGAAAACTTTTTAAATTGAAAAATACAAAGTAAGATCAGAAAAATAAGAGGAAGAAGTACTACATAAATGAGACTTTCTTAGTCCAGGGAATTATTTAATATAAGAAAAAAATCTAGTCATGAAAGAGTTCAGAAAGCTGATCAACAGAAAATAATGCAAAAACTAAAAATAGCAAAAGCACAACAGTTAATATGAAAGATGTTGAAACAAAATAAAAAACCCACCACCAGACCTACCACTATCATCACTACCACCATTATCACCACCACCAGCAGCAGCACTAGCAGTAACAATCTGTAAAAATTTACCAACAGTCACAAGACAAATAAAATGGGAGATATGATGCAGTATCAACGTAGGAGTAAGGCCTGTAAAATGAAAACCACCTCTTTAGTTATCAATGTAATACAATCCTGAATTCTGAACTAAAAAACTAAACTGACCAAGTAAAGAAAAAGATGTAAACATTAATTAATTAAATAGAGGTATTTTACATAACTTTTCTTCTTTTCTAGAAAAAGAAAAATGCCAGTTGTGGTGGCTCATGCCTGTAATCCTAACCACTCAGGAGGCTAAGATCTGAGGATCAAGGTTCAAAGCCAGCCTGGGCACAAAAGGACCCAAGACTCTTTATTTTCAATTAACCTCTAGAGGTGGGGCTTGGCTCAAGGGGGTAGGGCAGTAACCTTGAGTTGAAAAGAGTTCAGGGACAACGCCCAGGCTGAGTTTAAGCCCCATGACCCACAGGAAAAAAAAAAAAAAAAAAAAAAGAAGGAAAGAAAGAGAGAGAAAAAGAAAAACATGAAGCTGTGCACCAACGGCTCACACTTTGTAATCCTAGCTGAGATATGAGGATCGTAGCTCAAAACCACCTCAGGGGAAAAAAATTTGTATCTCTAACAAGTAAAAAGTGGGAAGTGGAGATGTGGCTCAAGTGATAGTGTTAGCTTTGAGCAAAAAAAAAAAAAAAAAGCTAAGGGAGAAAGTGAGGCCTTATGTTCAAGCTCCAGTATGGACACACACGTAAATATACCACACACTCACACTCAAGAATAGGAAAACAAAACATTTAGCTCTGAGTTTACAAATATTTTAAAAAGGTAAAGTTTCAGAATTACTTTTTAAAGATTGGAGCTTTAGCTTGGGATAATGAAAAGGTTTAGACAGATGTTTGGGACAGCTAACAGGTCCATAAGGCCAGTGTACACAATTCTTCAAAATGGTAGTATAATGAAATGAAATCTTCAAACTCATATATTTATGAGTTTTTTTTCTATAATTTTAACATAATCAAGGTCTCATACTTGTGAAAAGTTAGACATAAGCTTAGCTTTAAGCTGCTTATGTGCAGTTAAGATATATATTTGCTATACTGGAAAAAGCACCACCTTGCAGGATATGGGTGAGTCACAACTATAAGCCTAGTTACTCAGCTGAATCTGTGGCCTGAGTAGGGAAGCCTGAGAGTCTTTGATCTCCAGTCAATCACCAAGAAGCCAAGTAGAGCTGTGGCTAAAGCTCAAGGGACCATTAGAAGGCCCTGAGTTCAAGCTCTAAGACTTACAGCAAACAAACAAACACACACACACTAATTCTGCCTATGTTTTAGACTGACTTAAGTTGTTTTTTTTTGTTTGTTTTTTTGGCCAGTCCTGAGGCTTGAACTCAGGGCCTGAGCACTGTCCTTGGGCTTTTCCTCAAGGCTAGCGCTTTAGCACTTGAGCCACAGCACCTCTTCTGGCTTTTCCATGTATGTGGTACCAAGGAATCAAACTTGGGTCTTTGTGCATACTGGGCAAGCACTCTACTACTAGGCCAACCCCCCCTGTCCTGCCTTAAGATTTTTAAAGTAGTACTTGGGAGAAAAATCAAAAGCTATTATACACTAACAGGTATTAGTAACTTAAAAGACAGGAAGAATTACTTAAAACCAAAATCAAACTGGAAACAGAATGGCCTTGTTTACTTAATACAGACACCCAGGACATACACATACATCCAGATGTTTGGAGTATAGATACACGTGTGTTTGTATGTACATGTACATGTATGCATGTGTATAAATGTTCTAAGTACATCTTAATCCAAATAACGTAGCAAAACTACTTACCTGCTTATCTCCTAGTAAATCTAACTGGAGGAAAAACTAGAGTTTAGAAAAAAATATCACGACATATGCCCGAGGCAGGTATAAGAAAACATCTGAAAACTACATTTGAGAGTTTACTGTCCCAAGTAAAGACTCTCAAGTTCTTGCTTGCTAGCCTAAAGTTTAACTTTCCTATGGCTTCCCTAAATATGGGAGACTACCTGCCAGGGCTTAGACATTAGATTCTGTTTTGTGGTCTAGCAAATATAAGAGCCTGAATTCAATCCTCAGGACCATCAATTAATTTAAAAAAAATTCTTTTTAGTGTAAATATATACAGTTGCATTTTACTTAAAAGTAGAGTATTCTTATATTTTTCTGTGTTGAATGTTTCACAAAGCATTTTGTATTCCCTCTCTTGGTGAAAATTAGTTCAAGATCTGTATGGACCAAAGAACCCTCCCCCACAATTTGCCCAAAGTGCTTTTGTAAAGCACCTCATGGTACAAACTCAAGTCCTTCTCCAGCCCTGCCCTGCAATTGCTTAGTCTGGGAGCATGGTCATACCTGACTCAGATACCAGCGGTACATGGGACAGTCTGCTCCTGGCCCTGGTTAGGGGCCTCCGAGGGTAATCTTCATTAGACTGCACGTCACAACTCTCAGGCTGGGAGCTCCCCCTCCTGTCCTCACCTGTAGCCCCAGAGCCACTCCCATTAGTCCTCTCATCATGTGCTGGGCCTGAAGACCCCCCTTGTGGCAGAGTCCTAAAGGAAAAGGCGGATCTCGTACCATCCGGGCCATTCACAACACAGGCTCGGCTGGCTGAAGGACGTTCCTCATCAGAACATCTGCTAGTTCTCCTTTGGGAATCCTGGGGCCTGTGACAGCAGCATCTGGGGCAGACAGAACTCTCTGCATCTCCCTCCTCCATGGCCTCAGAGTCCTCTGACCCACCGGGGGAGCAGACACACTGCCTGGACACATCCACTTCTGTAGGGCTAGGCTCGGAAGAGCCGCTGCTGGTCACCGTCCTTACAAAGTCGGGGCTCTGAGAAGCAGTGCTGTGTGAGCTGGAGTTTCCCACTGTGCTGGCCGTGGTGCTGCTGCAGCTGGGATAAACATCCTTGTTTTTTTTCTTTTCAGGAATATCCCTAGCTGCTTTCATATCGGCTTTGATCTGCTCACTGGTGACCTGACAGCCTTTCTCACAGCTGCTTTCCTCGAGGGGAAACTGCTTCGACTGGCCCATCTGATGGGAGTTGTACCTCTTTCGAAGTGGAGTCTTGCCTTTTCCACTTACTGCTTACAGAAAAAGAAGAACGGCCCGAGGAAAAGAAGAGATTTCAGTACAAATTCTGGACAAAAGGCAAGAGTAAATTTGGAACAGGAAACAATGTACACTAATTTTCCTAAAGTAAAACTTATCACATTTCTATGCTGCTACAAAAATTCTCTATGGCTCCTTAGTGCCTACCTGATTTATACTCACAGCTCAGCTGACAAAACTCACCATGCTCTAATTCTAACCTATCCTCCCATGTATCTTCCTCTACTTCCATTCTGTGCTCTCTCTATCCCAATGGTTGTCAGCATCCCTCTGCTTCACTGCCTCAGTCTTTGATCTTACAAATATGTCAGCCTGGGACCTTTGTGTCATCTCTTTTGCACCCCGATAAAGCCACTGTGGTTTAAGCCCTGCAGTACCAGACGCTTACAATCTGACTCTTCAATTAGAGTAAACATTCCATAGAGAAAGACCATGACTTGATTTCTCCTTGTAACCCCACAGTGCCTAACACAGTAAGGCTCAATGAATATTAAAAAGATTGAACTGATAAGGTTTCATCCTGTTGCCCAATTTATAAACTGAACTTTCTAGCAAACTTTACAGGTTAGTCACACTATTTTTCCTATATCTGAATGCCCAAAACACTTTGCAACCAAGTTAGTTTTCTGCATTTATTAAAATGAAGAGACTAAAAACTGAATAATCAATGGTTAGTAAATTATCCCAAGTTCAAAATAACTGAGCTTTCCACTAATGAAAGTGTATATATACTTCAGATAGTGTGAAGTATATACTGAACATTCAAACATGTTAAGGAATAAGGAGGGAAAATGAATGCACAAATTAGGAAAATATCCGTCCTTTGCTACAAGCAAATGGTTCCGAGAATTAAGAGGGAAGGCAAGACAAGGAAGAAGTCTATTAACCTAAGAGAAATACAGTGTCGTATAGTGAGGCAAATGGTGTAAGTTGTTGCCCAGATTTAAAGGGAGGCAAAGGGATTCTACAAACATACTTTAAGACTACCCTCAAGAACAAAACCATCACCTACTGTGGTATTTCCACTACGGATCACTGGACAGTATCAGATGGAAAATGATTATTTCTCCTTGCTCGGGGTGAGCTCTGGTACCTCATGCCATACCAACCTCCAACCCCCACTGAAGTATTTGTAATCCTTACTCCTCCTCTCCCCTGTACCCTCATTCTACAGTTGCTGGGCTATACTTTGCCACTATAGTACCACCCAGATTCCCTTCTTTCTTGGACTACTGGCTTTCTTGCTGCCTACTGCACTCTGTAAGAACATGTACCACAGGCTGCAGGTGGTACATAGACCAAGTATGTTGGTGATGACTCTTAACAGTCCAAAGTAAGACACCATCTCTCACCTGACAGTTCCCTGCCCTGCACTGACTCTCCAGGTTTTTCTTCCCGCTCTGAATAACGCCGAGTGCCATTCTTAGGAATCCAGACTTCTTGGAGTTCTAAACTATCCTCCTCATCGTCGCTCTCTGAATCATGAACAGTAATTGGAGTTGGTTTTACCACACGCTGAATACCACTGGGTCCTAAAATGAAAGACAGACCCAATGGTTTACCCAATGGTTTACCCAACAAAAGCTCCCATAGAAAGTACAATTCCTCTGGGATTACAGATACCTTTTGTTTTGTGGTCTATTTGTCAACAGAATATAAATCTGGATGAAATGCTAAAAAAGAATTTTAACTGTATATTTTTTAACTATAAATCATTAAGTCAGCACAAAGTATGACAAGAATACCAATCAATTTCTTATGTTCTATATAAAATACAAGCTCACACAGCCCAATAGCCCAAGGATCCTTCACTATTTCAAAAAGTTAAACAAATCATCTTGAAAACAAAATAAGTCATAATAATTTAAAAACCAAGTTATGCATTTTTCTAACAGAAATACATGAGCGAGGCAAAGCAAATGAAGATTACTTTCTCACAAACATATGGGACTAGTAAGCCATTTTCTACACTCTTTAACTGATTATTCACATTACATTTTGGTTATGTGAGTACATATATTTATGTAAAAATGCTTTATTTGCTTAGCAGTTAACAATTTTAACCCTTTAGTTCTTTGGATACAATTCTCTGACAAGTGACTAGTATTGCTCCATCAATAAAATTCAAGTTCTAAGGAACTTTGCCTGTCTTTTTCCTGTTACACTGTACAATGCTTGGGAGAGTTGGCACTCAGAAGTTTTCTGATGAAATGCATCTGTACAACACTTAAAACAAGGGCAAAGATATTTTCAACTCAAGCTGGGCACCAGTGGCTCATGCCTATAATCCTCTTACTCAGGATTATGGTTCAAAGCCATTCTAGGCACTAAAGTCCCTGAGACTCTTATCTCCAGTTAACCACCACAAAACCAGAAGTGGCACTGTGGCTCAAGTGGTAGAGCACTGGCTTTGAGCCGAAGAACTCAGGGACAGAGCCCAGGCCCAGAGTTCAAGCCCCAGGACCAAAAAAAAAAAAGGATATGTTCTACTCTCTCAAACACAAGGACACAAGGTTAGATGCAAAAACACTTGAGTTTATATCTCAATGAATCAGTCTCAGTGATCACTCGTTCGATGATGTTGAATCCCTCAAGCTTTTCAAAGTATTATTTTCCCCATCTGTAAAGCAAAGGCTGCATAAGATCATCAATGACTCAATAGTCTGCCATAAGACATATTCTGGTCTGATTTCTAAACCAGGTCAACCACTCCACTGCTTGTCTTCCCCTCTGAAATGGAGGGAAGGTACAAGTGAAATATTTAGTGAGATTGGTTTATTTCCCCATCAATACCCTGAGTGTTTTCTTTTTCTACACAGAGTGAGAGAGCATGAAGGAGAGAGAAGAAAGGGTAGAGGAAAAGTGAGGGAGGGAGTGAAGAAGGGAGGGAGACAGAGAGACGGAGACAGAGAGAGAGAGAAACAGCTGTTGTTACAGTTAAAAATAAAATTAATAACATCATTTGTAAGATACATGCACACACAATAAGAACACTGATGATCTATTATGTCTCCATAATAAGAGCAAAAAAAGCATATCAGGCATCCTAAGATTAGAAAATGTGTGTTCTTCACTACAATCAGGCTTGTTTTCAGAATAATGTATGTGGGAAGTCACATGATTACCTGCTTGTTCCTCATCGACATCTACAGGGATAACTGCCTGACTGTGAGCTGGTGTGTCACTCCCACTCTCGGCTATCACTTCTCCATCTTCTTGCACCATGTCTTCCATCTCATTCAATGCTTAAAAACAAATGGAGTCAAGGTAAAAACCAAACGAAGTATAAAAAGCCACAGTGGCTCAGAATTGTGGCAGCCTTGAGAACTGAACAGCCTTTCTGATTACTAGGTCCCTTCTTAAAGAAGACCCTGTGTCTATGCTTCATGAAGAAAGATATTAACAAGAACTTTTGGATTATCACCTAGGAGAAAAAAATTATATAGACGATACAGAACATTTGGTGGAAAAAGTAAACTACTGCAAGATAAAAGCAGAGAAAAAAGACATATCTAAGAAAAGTATGGGTTCCCTCTGGAAGATGTTCTCAAGAATGTCTATATGGTCTGTCTCCCTCTAAGGTACATACTAAAAGATGGTAAAGGCCAGCTATTAGAAAATCTTGTTGCTTACCAAATGATCTCTGAATTGTGCGGTATCAGTCAGCTGAATCAGGCAACATTAGGCCCGGAAGCCTGAATTGCACCAATTCCTACTTTCTAAAGGCAAAGTTGTCAACTATTGGCTGTTGTATAGCAAAGGATATTAATACATGATGTACATTTTTAACTTTTTAATATACATGATGTACATCAGTCTTCACAACTGCTCCTGGCTATCAAAATGAATATGAGATTCTGTTCTTATATTATTTCAAAAAGTTCTGAGAAAAACTTCAGACTGATAAACCAGTAAATACAATAACACATAGCTTTAGAAGTTTCTTATGAAATTAAATCCAAACATCTCAAGTCATCATAACATTCAATCTAGTACCTTATTATGCAAGATCTCTAAGAGTCAGGGCATGAATATGAACACTTCACATTGAATCTGTGATTTCACAACGAAAGGCATTCTCCAAGCTGATGGGCACATGGTTATCTAGTGCAATTTATAATCTGCCCAGCCACAAGTGACATTTACATAATTTTGTATCACATGGATTGTGTATGTTTTCTCAAGTTTGGGTTTTAAGGCTTTAGTAATCTATACTTATATGATAAGATCTGAGATAAGTCAGAGATAATACCTAATTTTATAACTCCTCTCATCTACAGTTACTTCTCTTTGTGA
The DNA here is from genome assembly GCF_031878675.1 of Megascapheus bottae. NCBI lineage: Eukaryota > Metazoa > Chordata > Mammalia > Rodentia > Geomyidae > Megascapheus > Megascapheus bottae. Next base: position 5,884,973 of record NC_143512.1, read on the forward strand.
ACTCTTTAACATATCTTTTTGTGAGGAATGCCTAAGAGTTCTCATGTGGAAATAAAAGTGTTGAGCTAGCAATGTTTGTGAAGTAACGCACCTTCTTTTTGGCGAATATAATGTAACTCTTCTATTCATTACAATAAAAAATAAATTTAAAGAAATGTTGAGCTAGGTATAGTATATTTTACTTTAAAAAGGCAGAAAGCTCAAGGCTGTAAGTCAAGATTTGGAATGCCATTGTATATTATTAATACTAATGTTATGATACTGTATGAAAATGCATAAAAAGGGAGGACAAAGGTGGAGAGGAGGTGATAAAAAGCAAAGGAAATCGAAGGGGCAGGTCATATGAGGTGAGGAAAATGCCTGCAAAGCTGCTGAAAGAAAAAAAGTATCTCAAGAAAATAGAAATAGACAAAATATTAAATACAAGTTGTCCGAGGCGATGCAATGTAGATGGCCAAGATTTGACTTAAAAATAGACAAAAGGGGTTGGGAGTTTGGCCCAGTGGTAGAATGCTTGCCTAGCATGTACAAAGACCAAGATTTGATTCCTTGGTACCATATACATTGAAAAAGCCAGAAGTGGTGCTATGGCTCAAGTGGTAGAGCTCTACCTAGCCTTGAGAAATTCAAGAACAGTGCGTAGGACCTGAGTTCAAGCCCCAGAACTGGCAAAAAATAAAAATACAAAAAAAATACAAAAGTCACTGATGACTCTTCAATGACACACAGGCAGGCACGCATGTGTGCACATACACACACGTTGCACAGAATATGAAGGTGAAAAGGTAAAGATAATGTCTACAGATGAGTCTTCTCATAGTATGCATTCTTTATAAACAAGGTAACATAGCATGAGTGCACTTATTTTGTGTGAATCATTCAGTCTAAGGCAGTGGGCAAAAGAACAAAGGGTGGCTAGAAATTTCTTTTCCAATTCTCAGGAGAACCTCATAAGAAAAGAATCACACTCTACCCTCAATAATCACTAATTAACAAAGGAGTAGACAAATTCTATTAAAGCATGGGCTGGCACACAACTTGTCCAGTAAGTCTTTATTAGCTTATGTAGTTAATTTTGCTGAGTTGCTATGAAACACGCTCATGTCCATGGTAGTCATTTTTTTGTTCTTGGAACATCTAACTAAAAATGCTGTTCACATTCATGCTTTTAAATGTAACTAGCCACTGGTCAAGATTTTAAAAGAGGCTCTCTCCTTTGCCTAATCTATCAATCTCACTTAAGCTAGGCCTTCAGTGCTATCAATGGATGCTAATTCCATGGCCTGTCAGTCCTTCCAATCCTGTGAATATTCTTACAGATTTAGTAGACAAGGATAGCCTTGCAAACAAGCAAACAGGACAATTTCATGCTCGTGGTCATTTGCCTTGTCAACCAGCTTCCTTCAGTATAGAAGTGACAAGGTAAATGGAATAAGGGAAAGAGAATCGAATCAGAGAAATGAAAGTAGAAGTCAGTTTTCTCTGGAGCTCACAAAAGATCTGGGTTACCATCGGCTGCAAACTGTGGCTCTCCTGGCTGTAGGTCTTGTCGAAAGTCATTTTCATCATCTGAGTCATCAGGGAGGTGGTGATTGTTGTCATGGAGGTTGGCATTGTTATTCTGGGCATTATTATCATTGTCATTGTTGGAGTTTTGGTTGCTAACCAGGGCTGAGGAAACTCCAATTCCTGTGCCTGCACTCAGACCAACTCGAGCACATCCCTAGAGCAAAAGCAAGCCATAATTATTGTGGTTGGTATAGAAGATCTCATTAACATCCCCTCATTTCATCTTTGTGTCAGAACTAGTAATTATGTAGCATGAAATGCTTTCAAATGAGCATGAAAGCAAGACAAAGTATTTCTAGCCAGATCTACAGATAACACAGGAAGGTACTTGTCCAGGAGCTCAAGACCAGTATGTGGTTGCAGACAGAACACAGAACCCAGTATTCTGACCTTAAATGCTGGGTTTCTCCCACTATACTGACTTCAACTGCTTCAACAGTGGGAATGTAAACATTAATAAGCAACAGAAAGGAGCACAACAACTGAGTTTTTATTGACATAAGATAGATTGATTCTATCTGTGAAGCAGTTTTAAAGTAAAATTTTGTACAACAGGGTATTTTCAGATTTCCCACACCATATGAGTTTAGAGATAACTTATTTCATCTTTAAACAAGCTAGCAACAAACCAAAACATCTCTAAAATACGTTTTTATTCTTTTCTTCACTAGTGACTTCCTGATTAGAACTGTTGACAGCCCTAAACATCTAACTTGATTCAAATTTTGAGCCTTATTATTATTCTACCTTCACAGAACTAATGGAGACAGTATTTCTCTTTTCTCTGGAGGCCCCTTAATATTAATAATGCAAGAAAAGGCCATACATTCTGAAAGAACAAAAAAATAATAACTTTTAGCCAAGCATGGTGGCTCAGCTACTCAGGAGGCTGAGATCTGAGGATTGCAGTTCAAAACCAGCCCAGGCTCTAAAGTCCGTGAGACTCTTATCTCCAATTAACCACTAGAAAACTGGAAGTGGCTCTGTGTCTCAAGGTGTAGGGTGGTAGCCTTGAGCTGAAGAGCTCAGGGACAATGTCCAAGTCCAGAGTTCAAGCCCCATGACTGACAAAAAACAAACAAACAACAAAACTTTCTGCTTTCACTGTAAAAAACTGTAACACAATGAAAGCATAACATTAAAATGAAGAAAAAAAACCCCTCATATACACAGACATTGTTTGGTTTTCTTCCCCTGAAAAGTAAAACATAAAATATATAAAAGCGTTCTTTTATATATACCTTGGGTGGTTCACGAAACATCTGGTCCAATGAAATAAATTCTAGGCTAGGTAACAGTTCAACGAACTGGCCAAAGGATTCCAGTTTCAAAGCATGGCACCGTACGAGGTTGATATCAACCAAACGAGTCCATCTTGAGTGGTCTGTTGAGAAATGGTATGATCAAAACAGAAACTACCACAAAAATTTTCCATTTCTGAGGAATTTTCCTGTAGGTCACAGAAGATTTTCATATTCTTTTCAAGTAACTTTTCTCTGATTTCTTCATCTCTAAGACCTGCTGACTCTGTAGTATGATGTTTCTGTGCCTTATTCCACTGGGAGAACTAAAGGGCCTGGGAAACAGGAGCCTGAAACCAAGTCAAATCCAATTTAAATGCAATCTACTTAGCAACCTATATACCTGTCAACAAGTGGACACTAGGTAGAAATTATGGCACAGTCATCTAATACAACAGTATGCAGCCAGAACAACAAAGAGCTGAGCATGCTTCCTGATGGGGAGAGAGAGCCCTCTCGAAAATGTGCTCAGCACAAAAAAATAGGGCAAAGACAGGACAGTGGACACATGGAAAGATCCTTTTGCATATATCAATTATTTTTAAAAGCCAAATATGTATAGGGTGTACTAATCACAAAATAATTTGTCCAGAAGAATATACAACAAACTGTCAATGATGGTTACCTTGAGAAGAGGAGACTTTTCATTTTGTACCTTTCTGTACTGTTTGAAATTTATCAAGAGCATGTATTACTTTTATTTTTAAGTGTTAACAGGAGTCTGAGTGATGGGATTATAGGCCACTTTTTGTTTTCTTCTTTATACTCTTCTGTATTTAAGAAAAACAAACCAAAAACCCAATAAATGTTATTTTTTAAAGTGATCTACACCCCTTATATGCAAAAGTTTATATTTCCCAATAATTTTTTGATTCAGCTGGGCCACTGACAGAATTTAACTTCTGGTGAATGAGACACAGTGGTACTAAGAAATGATATTAGCAGAGGCCCCAGGATTCTGAAATAATCCTGTAGGTGGCCTTTTGAAAAGACATATGTAATTATGAAGTGACCTGACAGCAAAAGGGAGCTTTTTGGTTGTCAAGGAGGAGCTTTGCTTGATTAAGACATAACACACAAGAACTCCTAGCTCTGGATAGTTTGGAAGATTTGTGAATTTAGGTATTTAACGACTTTTAAAACAACAAAAAATTTCCTTACAAGGAAAAATGAACTGCAACCACAATAAAAGTTCAAAAAGTCACACTTCTACAAATAGAACATCAGGTGGGAAGAGGTAAAAAATGGAGTAGGAGGAAGTGGTGCTGTGGCACAAGGGGAAGGGCAGTAGCCTTGAGCTGAAGAGCTCAGGGACAGTGTCCAGGCCCAGAATTGAAGTCCCACAACCGGCAAAAAAAAAAAATAAACAAAAAAACAAAAACGGGATTTCCAGTCTATAGGTTAATGATGTGTCACCTAACTGAAGTTTTCAGAAATACATCTTTATTTTGTTCTTTCAGTGGATGTGCCATTTTGAAACTCAAAGGGAAAAAAAAAAAAACTACAGTAGCTCCTGGTAATATTTCTTAATCTTATATGCTGTATCTAAACAAGTCAGACTGTGCAAATTTCTAGGCAGAGAACTTCAAGGGCTCTAAGAAGCATTAGCTATACTTCCAGCCTGGTTATCAATTCTTCTCAGAATTTTTACAGACAGTCCATATAGAATACCTATATTTTACATTAGTAATGAAATCAAATCATATATAGAAAACAAAGACACCTCTTATTTCATTATCAATAAAGTGCAGCAGTATTTCTAAATCTATAGTACCTGAGATCCAATTGTAAGGGTTATGTAGATGAGGGCAATTATAAATTGCCAGATACTTGATACAGGAGAAGACTTCATTAACTGCTTTCATCCCTATATCAGTGATGATACCAGGGTTTTCTACGACATCAGCCAAACCATACTTCACCAAATCTGCATTAGCCATCCTGCCTAGAAATAAAATTTTAAAGAAAGTCAATTTCTTAAGTGTCATGAAGATTACCCATTTTGAACCTCAGCCATCACTGTTTCACATGCTTATCCATTAAGTATGGTTTTAAATATGGTAGCATTTGTACAACACAAAAAAATTACAATTACAAAACATATGGATGAACTGTTTGTCAATGACTCTAACTACTCAGGAGTCTACTGTCAAAGGGTCAAAGGCTAGGCCTTAAGACTACCTTTAATTAATTAGCAAAATTCTGGTCATGGTGCAAGTGCTACAATCCAACTGTGAGCAAGAAAGCTGAGCAAGGGCCAGGAGTTTGGCCTAGTGGTTAAAGTGCTTACCTAGCATGCACAAAGACCCGGGTTCGATTCCTTGGTACCACATACATACAAAAAATGCCGGAAGTGGTGCTGAGACTCAAGTGGTAGAGCTCTAGCCTTGAGAAAGTCCAAGGACAGTGCGCAGGCCCTGAGCTCAAGCCCAGGACTGGCAAAAAAAAAAAAAAAAAAGAAAGCTGAGCAAAAGCACAAGGAGCTGAGGTCAAGCCCTGGTACTGGCAGAAAAGAACAAAACATCAAACCAACCAACAAAACAAGCAAAAAAATCTAAGGGATAGGTAGTAGGAAATAATTACTTAAAACTATTTAGAAAAGAAAGAACATTAAAGTATAATAAAAAATACATACTCTAGGCCGGGAGTTTGGCCTAGTGGTCGAGTGCTTGCCTAGCATGCAGAAGACCCAAGTTCAATTCCTCGGTACCACTTACATAGAAAAAGCTGGAAGTGGTGCTGTGGCTCAAGTGGTAGAGCTCTACCCTTGAGAAAGTTCAAGCCCTGGGACTGGCAGAGTATGTGTGTGTGTGCACACACTCTTGGTTCAGGCATTTATTTATTTATTTATTTATTTATTTATTTATTTGTGGGTCATGGAGCTTGAACTCAGCCTGGGCGCTGTCCCTGAGGTCTTCAGTTCAAGGCTACTACCCTACTCTTGAGCCAAGCCCCACTTCCCGTTCTCTAGAGGCTAATTGGAGATAAGAGTCTCAGGTCTTTTTGTACCCAGGCTGGCTTTGAACCTTGATCCTCAGATCTCATCCTCCTGAGGAGCTAGGATTACAGGCATGAGCCACCATGCCTGGCCATTTATTTATTTTTTAAATTATCATAGTGATATATAGAGGGGTTACAGTAATATTTGTAAGGAAGTGGGTATATATTACTTCTTGAACATTGTTATTACCCCTTACCATGTTTTTTCTCCCATTTTCCCTTTCCCCACCCCTCCCAAGTTGTAGAGTTCATTTCAACATACTGCCTTGTAAATATCACTGTTAAACTGGTTCATCCTTTGACTCATCATCTTGTTTTTTCCCTTCCCTTCCCTGACTCAAGTAAGCAAATAGATCTATACACAATGTACCAGGTTCAGGAATTTTAAAAAGGAAAATTGAAGCTTAAAAATGCAACTCCCTCATTGTATAGGAATTTTTTTCTGAAGTCAGTCTATGGCAATTCAGATTCAATTTTAAATCTCAAAGTAAACATTTACCTGTCCTCTAAAGAATACTTTTAACTCTACTGTCTGATCACAAACAAAGAGAAATTGGTATAAAAGAAACTAGTAAAGTATCTTCCATCCAGACCATACCGCTGAGAGCCATACTCACCCACTGGCTCATATCATCCCTTCTCCTATCTGTGCCATTCCCCCTCTAAGAGTCTGACTATGAGAGGTCAATAACTAATGCTGTTTATAGTCCATACACAATTGCCTGACATATAGTGCAAAAAAACTCTACTTCTCTAGGTGAAGGTGACATGAATGAGCACTAGAACCCTTTATACTTTTGACTTGGAATATGCTGCGACTAGTCACCCTAGACTCTTCAAATTTCATTTTCTACTTATTTCTCACACACTCTTATTTGTGTTCAATTTTGTTGTTTGCTAGTAATTCTTATGGACCTTATCTTAATTCATCTTTTACTATTTAGTTCATCAGTAAGACCCTGGAAAGGATCTTATGCATGTCTTTTGGAATTTATGTGAAACTTGGCTACTTTCTGTTAAAAATTATTAATTGGCCCTGTTTTCTGGACTGTCTACAAAAACACTGGTCAAACACAGCAAAAGCAAGCTTTGCCCTCAGTCTTTTGAGATTACTGTCCTATCCCTGCTCCTAAATCCCCTAATTAAAATAATTCTTCAAAACCCTGTGGTATCAACTTAAATTCATTTTTTTGTGCTTCATCTCACAGAATAGGTAGCAGTAACATGCTACAGCTTATATTGTCATAGATTATTCTACATATTACATTGTTTTAATTTTCTCCTTTGAGCTACTCAAAAGCCAAGTAAGAAAGTATCTTATACTTTTTTAAAAAGGGAAAATATTGATTTAATTTGCTACAGACTCATGATTAACATTAGGCAGGACTCAATGCCACCTCTCTCCAATCCTCTACATCTAAAGGGTATTTCACATTTCTTCTAAGGTATTGTTCTGTTTTACGTCCTTCACCTTCCATATGAATTGGTGAAATAATAAATCCATGCTGAAAACAGGATTTTCTAAGTATTCATCTTTGGGTCACTGATTTTTTTTTTTTTTAAGACACATCAGGAGTGCCTCTGCATAGGTCAGTAACTAAACTACTCTGATCCTATTTCTTCATTCCTAATACACAGCATTTATCTTCTCAAACTGTTGGTTAGGTGTGCTGTTTATATATCTATGCACGATTGGAGTTTGAACTCAGAGCCTACTGCTTACTAGGCAGGCATTCTACCACGTAAGCCTCCTTGATTTCATTAGTTCTTTGTGTGGAGGTTAACATTTATTTTTTTATTCTTTTATGTGGGATCTAAGGCTTGAACTCTGGGTCTATATTTCTCGTTTGGCTTTGTGGCTCATAGCCTGTGCTCTGCCACTTGAACAGCATTTCCCACTTCCAGCTTCTTGCTGCTTATGGTCTCCAGAGCTGCCTTCAAACCTCCATTAACAAATCTCTTCCGAGTAGCTACAATTAAAGGTATAAGCCACTGGCTCCAACCATAATGGTTATGCTTTGAGATAAAGTCCTGTTTTATGCCTACGTTGATCTGAATTGTGATTTTTTTAATCTGTGCATCTCCATCAAGGAATATGACAAGCTAATGTTTGAAATGGTCTCTTGAATGTTTTTGTTCAAGCTGTGTCAAACACTCCCCTGATCTGTCTCCCAAGTAGCTAAGATTACATGCCTAGCTCATTCCCAATCTTGTACATAAAATCTTAATGTTAGAAAAAGATGTTTCTATTGAGTTTCTTGACACTCCTTTCTAATAAAAATGGTGTGACTCAGGTTTCAGCAGAGTGACTCATCACCTGCTGGAGGGATACTTCAAAGGCTAAATGAGATAACTGAAGTAAAAGAGCATGAGTGGGCAGTGTTGTCAGATGTGCATGGCACCTGTCCTGAAATAGAGAATCCTCAGAGGTCTTTGGAGAAACACAAGAGAGTTCATATAATGGAGAGGAGGAGAGATAAAAACAGAATGGGTTATACAAGGACCAAATGACTGCTAAAGATAAAGGAGACTACACGAGAAATTATACTGAAAACATAATAGCAGTAAAGAAAGTTTTTTATACTAAGAAAATCTATGAGAAGAAAGCTATAAAGAAACAACTGGTTACACACATACTTTAAGCATCTCTCACCAAAGATAATTCCTAAGTAAATCTAACAGGGGCAACAGTGAAGATTAAAAAAAAAAAATCATGTTTGAGCTTTCAAGAAAAAAAACAGTCTAGACACTATTTCTAAAGTTACTTCATAGATATTGTAGAAACATTATCTAGCAACAATACTCAATCAGAAAACTTTGACATCAAATGTTAATTTCTTTACAAAAGTACTCCATCTTAATATTTAAATCTGTGTTTGACAAAATCTGATCATTTTCAAGTACATACATTTAAAGTAATTAAACTGTCTAGAAAGATACTTTTCTAAAAATACTGCATCTAGCCTAAGGAGAAATGCATCATTAACAAAAGAGAAAACATGTCTATCATGTAGTGAGGGAAATATTGAACAAAAAATTTAATGACAAAAAGTTATATTCTTTACCTGACTGTACTGATAAGAGAAATTAAGCCTTTTGTTCTTCTAAAATGCAAATCTGAGTCAAAGAAAAAAATACCAACTGGTAGAAAGTTCAGTTGAAGGACTACTGCAAATTACAGGAGAAAGTAAGTAATTTTTGGACAAATAAAACATGGTGGTAGAAATAGTCTAGGATGTCTTACTAATGCCATGTGGAAAAAGGTCTGAAAAACAATATACATTTACACTCACAGGAACATGTTCCCAATTGTAAATCCATACTAGAAAGTGCTGTTAACAAGCCATAGATATTATCATTCAAGAAATACTGACCAGGGCCGGGAGTTTGGCCTAGTGGTTAAAGTGCTTGCCTAGCATGCATGAAGACCCGGGTTCGATTCCTCGGTACCACATACATAGAAAAAAGCCGGAAGTGGTGCTGAGGCTCAAGTGGTAGAGCTCTAGCCTTGAGAAAGTCCAAGGACAGTGCTCAGGCCCTGAGCTCAAGCCCAGGACTGGTTAAAAAAAAAAAAAAGAAATACTGACCATTATGTGTTCCCACTATCTGAAAAAGCCAGAACCACAGCCAGCTTACTATCGAAATAAAGAGTGTAGGCTCAACAAAATGGGTACTCATCTGCAAAACATGTGGCAGATTTAATTCAAGAAATGAAACTAAGGATGTAAGTCTATGGGGGGAAAAACTGAAGCAAAATAGCAAAGAAACGAGCAATAAAGTGCAAGAGGATCTTATTTTTGTACTATCAATCATTACACTTTCAATCTTATGCTAACATCAGAAGTATTATGGGCCACATTTTTTTTTTTTGGTAGGTCATGGGCCTGGGCGCTGTCCCTGAGCTCTTCAGCTCAAGGCTAGCACTCTACCACTTAAACCATAGCACTATTTTCTGGTAGTTAAGTAGAGATAAGTCTCACGGACTTTTGTGGTTGGACTGGCTTTCAACCGTAATCCTCAGATCTTAGCCTCCTGAATAGCCAGGATTATAGGAGTGAGCCACCAACACCCGGCAATCAGACATTTTTGAATGAAAATTTCCCTTTCAACAAGTGAGAGCACCTGATTTCAAGTTATAGTCAGGAAAACACAGCACATCCATGTTCAGATTTCAATCCAAGTTACCTTTTTATTGCCATTCCTGGGGCTTGAACTCAGGGTCTGGGCACTGTCCCTGAACTTCTTTTTCTCAAGGCTGGCACTCTACCACTTGAACCACAGCACCACTTCTGGCTCTATTTATGTGTAACTGAGGAACTGAACCCAGGGCTTCATGCTAGGCAAGCATTTGACCACTAAGCCACATTCCAGCCCCCAAGTTTTTTTCTACAGTACTTGTAGGGAATAAAAGATATCTCACTCTGCAGTAAAAATTCATCCACATATCCCAGATGAAGAGTTTCAAACTGAGGAAACTCCAATTCTGCCATCTTTAGGGCAGAAAAAACACCATCTTTGGTTAGGGAAGGCTGGATCCGAACTTCATGCAACCTAGAAGAGAAGAAATGGCAGAATGAAAAGAAAGCCATCAGTATCAAATTCTTCCCGTTAGGTTCAGAAAGTTTAAAATTTTATTAAGTATTAGATACTAGATATGTCAACAGATTTGTCTCCTATCATTAAAAAAACAAAACAAAACAGAAAAGAGGTATTTCCTTTAAAGGAGTACTTACAAAGTGTAGGTTCACCTTAGGCAGTACATTGAAGCTACAGTTCTCCCTCGATAGATTGCAGCTCACTTACTGCAGTGGCTTCACTGTATCAAGGTGTGTTTTATTTTTAAATGCGTAAATAATGATTCCTAACCTACTGTGGTAGCTATGTTCCAGAGAAGCCTTGATAGCTGAAAATCCCCAAGGTTGCTAGAAATAAACCGAGATGTAGTGAGGAAGGAGTGTCTAACACTGCTGCTTCCAGGAATCAGTGTGTGTGTGTCACTAACTTTTTGTCCAGGGTCAGCCTCCAACTTCCACCTTCCTGAACTCTGCTTCCTGATTAGCTGAGCCTACAAGTGTATGCCATCAAATCTGACTTTCCAAGTGCTTAGTCTGACACTTGAGGTGAGAGTCTACATTGCATACTGGAATGTCTTTAACATGCTTGTTAATGTTTCATTTCAATAAAGAATATTCTTCTGTAGCAGTAATATAGGTATTACTAATACTAGAAAATTTTCATTTATTTTACCTATGTTCTCAATCAGTATTTGACTGAAAAATTAATGTTAAAATATTTAAAAATTAGAAAAAATACACAAATCAAAGTATAAACATTAAAATGTGCTACCAAATAATAAGAAGATATGGTTAACACTATTAGGGTCAAATGTTGCCAATTTACAATGATGATTTCTGAGTCTATCAGCAAATAAAACAATTCAGAAAACCTTCAGAGACAGAGAAAAGTATTCATTCCTGAGAGGAGTTCCAGTACCAATTTCAACTCCAGCTTCTGTTGGACTCAGATATTTCAAGAGTCAAGTGCTTTCTCTGATATGAGACCACACCCTTAGAGGGCTATCTAGGCCTGGAATAAAACTAGTCCTAAAATTAAAATGACCATTAAATAATACCATCTGCCACTTAAAAAGCTCCTTAGTATTTTAAACTAAGTACTGCAAAACCTCATAGAGAAATACATACATTCCCCCAATTTTTGTTAACACTGGGGAAAAAAAACTTATTTCTAAGACAAATGGCAAAGTAAGAGAAAACCTACCTACGAGCAGCAGTGATGATGAGGTAACCAAGATCTACTTCCAGAGCATTTTTGCAAGCTCCTAAAACAATCGTGTGCAAATTTCTAAAACCTCCTAAAGGAGAAAAACAAACATTTCTTTTATCACAATAGGTAAAATTATTTACCTAGATCTTAAAATAAGAATTATCATTTAAAAGTAAATATGTTGGGACCGGGAGTTTGGCCTAGTGGTAGAGTGCTTGCCTAGCGTGCACGAAGGCCTGGGTTCAATTCCTCAGTACCACATACATAGAAAAAACAAAAGCTGGAAATGGTGCTATGGCCAAGTGGTAGAATTCTAGCCTTGAGAAAAGTCTAAGGACAGTTCTCGGACCCTGAGTTCAAGCCCCACAACTGGCAAAAAAAAAAAAAAAAAAAAAAAGTAAATATATTTTACTTCTGCATCCAAATGAATAGATAACAAGAACAATTATAGTTGCTAGTTGGTTCCTTAAAACAAAGGATGATAATCATTCTGCAAATATACTTCAGTGGCATCTGAAAACTCCAGAAGCACTAGACTAAGCAAGGATTTTCAGAAAGGTAGATCTTCCAAAGGAAACTGTAAAGAATCTACAGTACTTGATTAACATTTGAGCCATCAGCTGCCTGTAATCCTTGTTACTCAGGAAGCTGAGATCTAAGGATTTCTGTTTTTGAAGCCAGCCCAGCCAGGAAAGTTCATGAGACTCTAACCACCAAAAACTGGAAGAGGAGCTGTAGGTCAAGTGGTAGAGTACCAACCTTGAGTAAGAAAGATCAGGGACAGTGCCTAGACCCTATATTCAAGGTCTATGACTGACAAACACACACACACTGAGCCTATCATGGAACAAAATAAACATTGCCTTAGCTTCAACTTGTATCTCTATACTTTAAAAATTTTTAGACACAAAGAATTTTCACAAAGGATTGATTTATCCATCCTGAATTTTACCAATAAAAGTAAATTGCATATATTTTTGTGTCTACTTTCTTTTTCTAAACATCTCATTATGAGGTTCATCTGCCCTATTGAAAGAATTTGTAGGTTTAATTGTAATGCTTCATAGTTTTCTATGAACAGGCCACATTTTAATTGCCATTCAATGGCCGATTGGCATTTGCTTGTTTCCATTTTATTAAAAGAAACAGTAATTCTAGGAACAATCTTGAGTATGTCTTATTAAGAATACACCTAAGCATTTCTGTTGTGTTTAAAGCCAGAAATGTCCTGTTATGTGTGTGGTCAATGTTAGTAGACACTCTTGTCAGCGATGTATGAAAGGCCTGGCTGTTTCACATTCTAGAAAACATTAACTGCATGCATGCTATAGTTATTTTAGAGCTGTGTACAGCACTGTGATTTTTCATCTCCCCAGTAATTCAGTGAAATTGGTCATTTTTTAATGTTTACTGGCTATATGGATAGCCTCTTATGTGAAGGCTTTTCAAGATTTCTAATAAGTTGTCTGCCTTTTTCTTATTAATTTCAATTATTTCTTATTAATATCACAAGTCTGCTAACAGATTTGTATTGAGAAGAGTTCTTATTCTGTGGCTTGGCTTTCACTTTTTATTATGCTTTTTGATATACATATAAAAGATTAATGGTATTAAGTTTTTATGGTATGTGCCTTATACTGTCTTATTTAACAAATCATTGCTTCCACAAGTAATACATTTGGAATTATTTATTGTGTCAGGAATGTTGACTCCATGAGTAAAAAAAAGGCAAGCTATTTTTACATACTGACTAGAAAAGAAAAATCTGTTTTCCTTCCAAGATCTTAAAAAAAAAAAAAAGAAATCCTTGGCTTTGGTACAACTCTTCTAGCCTTTTCTTTTTTCTTTCTTTTTTTTTTTTTTGACAGTCCTAGGTCTTGAACTCAGGGCCTGGGCACTGCCCTTGGGACTTCTCAAGGTTAGAGCTCTACCACTTGAGTTGCCATTTCTGGCTTTTTTTTATGTATGTGGTACCAAGGAATCGAACCCAGGTCTTCGTGCATGCTAGGTAAAGACTCTACCACTAGGCAAAATTCCCAGCCTAGCCTTTTCTTTAGTAAATGACACTGTGTCACTTTCCTGTAACTTTCGTCCTATTAGCTGTAACAAGAATAATATAAATGATGTTGGTCTGGAAGAAGTTTGTACATCCTCTCAACTCAATGTAGTGAAATGTACTTAAAATAACTGACATAATGTCTATCATCATTGTACTTTAGCAGCATTCACTACAATAACTATTACCAATGACACGAGGTTTTCTATTGTTTCATTTTATTTATTTGAATTAGATCTTTCATTTCCAACTATCAATTATCTAGGTAACCCTTTTTCCATTGCAATGAGGTGATTAACATGAATCACATTCTACTGCATATCATTTCTTAGCTCTGTGTAAGAGACTGAGACTGCAACTTTTTTGTGTGTGCCAGTTTTGAAACTTGAACCCACAGCCTGGCACCATCCTTGAGCTTTTTGCTCAGGGCTAATACTCTACTACTTGAACCACAGCTCTATTTTATATACTATACAACCAATACAGGCAGCAATATTACTAATGCACAAGTTCTTTTGAAAGTCTAGGCTATCCAAGTCTAAAATATCTCATCACCAAAGAGAGGAGAAATAGCTGTTAACATTTCTAGGAAAAATTTTGAATATAAGATATGAATCATTATCTTATTGATAATAAGAAGACAGGGGTAATAAGTATCACTTGACTATTTTGAGAAAACTAATCAACTTTCATTAAAAAGGAAGCAACTACTAGCCCATATATTCAGGGACACCTATCAATCAAATAAATACAGCAGGGACAAAAAGCATTTTCTTTTTAAAGCATTTTCTTTTTAAAGACTTGAAGGAGTTGGGAGTTTGGCCTACTGGTAGAATGCTTGCCTAGCATGTACAAAAGACCCGGGTTTGATTCCTCAGTAGCAAATACATAGAAAAGCCGAAAGTGGTGCTGTAGCTCAAGTGGTAGAGTCAAGGACAGTGCTCAGGCCCTAAGTTCAAGCCCCAGGACTGGAAAACAAAAACAAAAACAAAAACAAAAACAAAACAAAGACTTGTAACTAAAGTACAACAAAAGTTTTTGTGATTATTTTTGGCAGCACTGGCGTTACAACTTAGGGCTTCTAACTCACTAAGCAGGTACTGAACTACTTGAGCCAGCCTTCAGCCATAAAAATTATTTATAAAATACTTAGTAAATGAAGAAAATTAATACCTGATCGCCAACTATCTTCAACTACATGTTGAATAAGACCTCCAAGGAAAGGAACTCGAACCATTTCTAAATGTTCCAAGTTTCGGGCAGAGGCTAAGCCTGTTACTAACGGGACATATTTCAAGGAATTAGTAGGTCCTGGGAAACAACAAGAAAAAAAAAATTTAATGGATCAATGCAAATTCCTAAAGATAAATATTCAAATCAGCAACTGAGTATATTATAATCTATCTTAAAAGGATAAGCAAACTGCTGGCTTTCTGAGATCTGTAATTCTCACAAAGGAAAGGTTTAGTTAGCTGTTAACCATAAGCTTATTAATCAACAATTTTTTTAATAACACTGATAAAATATGAATTATTTCTTATAAACACACTGAAGTCTCAATAACTTTGAGCTAAAATTAACTTATGGGAAAACTCAATATGAAAATTTGTTACTTTACTCAAGTAAATAGATCAACCATAACATCTCTTTGTGAGATATTTGTTATTAGAAACTATGGATTATATATTATGTATTAGGTACATCTGAAAGCTCATAAAGCATATGATTCTGTCATTAAAAGACCTGAAATCAGCATGAAGATACAACATGAATCACTGTAGAAGGACAAAAAGCCAGAATGAATCCAATGAGAACTCCTGTCCATAAGAAAAAAAAAAGTAAGCCAGAAAAGCTTAAAATGTATGTATCTTTGAGCAAATGTATTTGTTTATGTAGGTATAGAAAGGGGGAAGTAGTAGTACCTATTGTAGGGTAAGAAGGAAATAATATAGAGGAAGACATAAAAGTGAACGCTGTGTAGTTGTGTAGATAAAAACGAATGAGACGTTATCCGAAAATATGGTAGATGTAGAAAGGAGTCGTAATATGCATATCAATAGGGACCCTGATAACGAACTTTGGAGCATAGCAGTTTCCACCTGATACTCTAAGGAAGTAGCAACAATAAGGTTTTATTCAGGAAACTACTATCACAGAGGTAGATTAGGCCAGGAGATCAGAGATAAAGAAAGCAGACTGAAATCTACTAAAACAATCCCACGGAATATAAAAAGGGCTTGCAAGATTATATTCATAATATCCTTTGTGGCTTCATTTTTTGATCAGGTTAAATACAAATTCAGGCTGGGAGCATAGCCTAATGGTAGTTGTGTTTGACTAGGATGCACAAAGCCATGAGTTTGATTCCTCTGTACCACCTATACAGAAAAGGCTGGAAGTGGTATGTGACTCAAATGGTAGAGTGCTAACCTTGAAAATGCTAAATGACAGTGCCCAGGGCCTGATTTCAAGCCCCAGGACTGGCCAAAAAAAAACAAAAGATGAATCAATTACAAAACATAAATAGCAATCATATAATTTTAATTACAAAAACAGCTTTGGGATAGTTTGGGATAGTTTAGACTACTGCATGTTTATGTTTAACTCTACCATAACTGTGTATCATTACCTGCACAGTTCCTCATGACGAAAGTTCTTAAGCTGATGCAAAGGAAGTCTTTAAATGGCTGTGGTTTAGTGAGTCTTACCCACTTCATATAAAGATGCCTTAGCATTGGGATGCAAGGAATTTCAGGAACATTCACCCCTAAAACACATATAAAAATGAGAATAAACAAGAAGATCACAAAAATATTCTGTACTTAGTAAGTTCAAGAATTCAGTTTTCAAATCTACAATTTATATACTTCAAGGAGACTTTGTCAGAACAAGTTGCATGAAGTTCATTAAATGTGGCATACTTTAAAAATGCTAGTAAAAATAACTTATATGGATTAAAATAAGGTTATCTCATCTTTTTAGAAAAGGTAAATCGTAAATGTGGTTCAAATCATACACTATAACCCTTCCAAAATACATTTACCCAAAAGATAAAAAATGACCATAAGTTTCTGAAAGAAGCACTGTGAAAATGGAGATCAAATACACAAACATATCATATAATTATCATGGCAGTTGTCCTTCCAGTAAGAAAACTCAATTTCTCAGTCACAAAGTAAGGCTACTAAGTTTCAACATAGTCATTTCTAGAAGATAGATAAGACAGTTTGAAAAGTCATTTCCACAATTACATGAATTTTAAAGACATATGCAGGAAACTCTAGCTTAGCTCTAGAAGAAATCATAAAGGCATTTAATAGCTCAAACTCATGATATTTGTCTTGATCAATAAGGGACTTGGAACTAGAAACATGAAACAATGCAAATGACCTAGGAAATAAGTACTCACCAACTAAATGCAAAGTTTGAATTTTTGCTCCTATAGGAATTTTTAGTTTATTTTCAGGAGGAATTGGAAATGCTCCATTTCGATTACGAAATTTCCCCAGAATATGGACATGTGGCATATATGTCCAAATGGATTCTACCAACTCCAAATGAGATGTTTCCACACCCTAGAAAATAGCATTGAAACAAACATAAAAAGGTTTTTCATTTAGCAAATGACTGTAATGCTTCTTTCTGTATTATAATACACTAAGTAATGGAAGAGAAAAGTGTACTACAGATAAAATCTGCATGTAAGCCAATATATTCTTATCATTCTTCTGATCCATTATATCACCAATCAGTTAGTATCAAAGTACCTAGTCAGTTGCACTCACCACCAAGTTTGGGCATGCTTGTAAAGCTTCTAGGACTCCTGGAATGCTGAAAGCCTCATGGCCCCTTACTCTTCGCCTCTCAAGATATCGAGGGTGAAGGCCATATAGCTGTTCAACATCTGGCATCTTCTTTAAAAGTGTTAGAAAACTGGAATCTGTGAAGCCTGAGAAGCATTTAGAGCCAGGGTCAGAGCCAGGGTCATCTTTCTAATTTGCTAGTAAGTTGTATTTTTTATTTATGCATTTGCATGTTTATTTATTGGGTGCTGGTCCTGGGGTTTGAACTCAGGGCATAACATAGGAATTCTGCTACACTTCCTCATAAATTCCACATCCAGAATTTTTGCTGGCTTAATCTCTGCTAAAGCCCTTGATGTTAAAACCCTAAATGTTTTCTTGTCTACTATAAACCATCACTTTATGGAAAACATGATCGATTTTCCTAAAGGATGATTTTTTTTTTTAAGGTAACTGAAGACACACTATGGTAAGTTTCTACAAAACTAGGTTCTAACCTCAGGTATTCACATTTCTCCTGAAGGCATACATAACTACTGCGGCCAACTGATAAAGTTATCAGTGACCCTGGAAAGGACACAGAAGCCAAAATACTAACATCACAGCATAACAGCACTTCCGAAGCAGTCTGTTTTGTGGTGTAGAACAAAACAAGTTAATTACCTCTTCAGCCCTTCATCTCTATTAAAGGATATTTTTTTTAAAAAAGATTATTGTTGGGATAATGTATAGAGGAGTTACTGTTACATTTGTCAGGTATTGGGTACATTACTTCTCAAACCTTGATATCCCTTCTTGTGTTTTTGTCCCCCTTTCCCTCCCCTCACCCTTCCCTATTATACATAAATAAACATATATACAATATACCAGGTAACAAAGTCAGATACAATAACCATGAGATTAACCATAAGCGGAAAAAAGAGAAAAGAAATAACTTCACATAGTACATTAAGAACAACAATCACAAAGATGAATATCTTGTTTCTATAACCTAGAGCTCATTTTGTTTAGTCTGATCCTGTATGACTATATATACATTGGTTTTGAGCTATTGTGATCCTCTGCTAGAATCCTAGATGTGTATTAATTATGACAAATGAGGGAAGCCATGGAGCCTATATTTCTTTGGGTCTGGCTTAATTCACCTAATATGATTTTTTCCAGGTCTTTCCATTTCCTTACAAATGGGGAGATGTCATTCTGACAGCTGCATAGAATGCCATTGTATGTAAGTACCACATCTTCTTGATCCAATCATCTACTGAGGGGCATCTGGGTTGGTTCCATATCTTAGCCATGGTAAATAGTATTGCAATGAACATAGCTGTGCTGGTAGCTTCAGTATGCCCTTGTTTCTGGATTTTTGGGTAAATACCAAGAAGTGGAATTGCTGGGTCACAGGGGAGCTCTATATTTAAGTCTTTTGAGGAATCACTATACTGCTTTCCATAGTGGTTGGACACTCCCACCAACAGTGTAGCAGTGATCCCTCCTGGCCACATCCCTGTCCGCATCTGTTGTTGTTATTAGATTTCTTGATCTTGGCCATTCTAACTGGAAGGAGGTAGAATCTCAAAGTAGTTTTGATTTACATTTCTTTCATGGCCAGAGATGTCGAGCATTTCTTCATGTGTCTATAGGCCATTTTTATTTCCTTTTCAGAGATGTTTCTCTTTAAGTCTTTAGCTCACCTTTTAATGGGATGGTTGTTTCTTTGAGGTTTTGGTTTTGAGAGATTCAATTTTTTGAGCTGTAGATATTTTAGATATGAGGCCCTTGTCTGCTGTATGACTAGTGAAGATCTCCCATTCAATGCTCATCACATGTTCAAAGCCTCATGGTATGGATATCATAGAAAAAGGACTTCTAAGCAATAGTAGAGCACATTCATTCATGGACTGCTGACCTTTTTAAAAAAAATCTTTAGCCTTTTTATTTTTTCCTTTCAGGTGTGCTTTGCTTTACCAACTGCTTCTATCTGGAGAACCTAATGGCTGCTATGTGTTACAGGTGAAGAACTAAGATTTGAACATCTTTTAAGTCTTAGGACAGGATGGGTTTTGAAAATGAAAGCTATACAAGTGCAACTTTGGCAACCAAACCATGTTGGAGAACAGAAACAAATATTTAACTTTATTTGCAAAGCTACAGTTAAGCTAGAGAAGAGAGTCATGATAGAAAATGTCACCACTCACCAGAAAACCTACATCACAAAATATAGTCAATCAAGGGCTCAGTCTAATCATATACATGTACAACAGGCTAACATAGCTCTTTAAGGAGAAAGAAATGAAAAATACAAGACCAATAAAACAATAAAGCATTGGGCAAAAGCATGTGGTGAAAGCACCAACCTAAAATGAATTAATTTCAATTATTTTAACTTCAAAACACAAACTGACTTAGATTGCCTTTAAAGCAAAAAAACTAATTCTAAGGACCCACTCTTACTACTTTCCAGCAGCCACAATGTACCTTGCAGCTGTACCTACTTACCACTTGGCATGTATTCCCACCACCTCCCAGCACAGAGGTCCACAACCCTTACAACTCTGAGATACAGAGTCACGGCTTCCTTTAGCTTCCGGGAAAGACATTCCATGCACATGATATCCTGCAGAGGGAGGTACCTTTGTAAGAAAAAGAAACTTACATTTATCAAGTAGGCAACCACTTCCTTTCACTAGATACGTTTTGCTTCTACCATTTTCCTACCATATTTCAAATGAAATGAGATCTTTGGAATTTTCTCAGGACATAAGGTTTTATTATAACGAGTCAGCAAATTCTAAAGTATCCTTTCCTTCTCCATATAGAGCATTTGATTAAAAAATCAAAATAAAACCAAACAAAAAAAAATCAGGTATCAGGGGCTGCGAGTTTGCCCTAGTGGTAGAGTGCTTGCCTAGCATGCAAGAAGACCCAGGTTCAATTCCTCGGTACCATATACATAGAAAAAAGCCAGAAGTGGTGTTGTGGTTCAAGTGGTAGAGCTCTAGCCTTGAGTAAACCCAAGGACAGTGCTCAGGTCCTGGACTCAAGCCCAGGACTGGCAAAAAAAAAAAAAAAAAAATCAGGAGTCAATGGTTTATACTTAGGAGGCATAGATCAAGACGAACACAGTTTGGAAGACCCCATCTCAACCACAGTGATGCACACCTGTCATCCCAACTTTAAGGAAGTCTGAGATTAGGAGGATTATGGTTCAAAGGTCAGTATGGACAAAAGAAGGTCAGAAGATCCCACTGCAACAGAAAAACCTGGATATGACTGTGTGTGCCTAACATTCTGGCTGTGGCAGAAAGCATACATAGGACGATCAGAATCCAGGCTAGGCTGGACCCAAAAGATCTTACCTCAACAATACTAAAGCAAATAGGGCTAGAATGTTGAAATAACACCTTTATATCTATCCTTAGTCCATAGCTGGTAAAAATGGTCAATCTAAAATTGGATCTAGAGAAAAACTGCTATTTTTTTTTTTTTTTTTGCTGAAGGGTATGAATAACAGACAATGACCGAAAGACAGTAATGGAAACCGAAATGACATTTTCATTTTTGGTTTCTTTGAGGGTTACAACACAGTTTGGGTAAAAAGAGAATTTTAAAAACAATTTTCAAAGAAAACCTCCATAGTGTTTTAATCATAAAGCCACTTTAATATACATACTGCATATAGTATGAATTGTAGTTTTTTTCAGAAATATTTTATATATCAAGAAAATATTTCTCACTGCAAGTTACAGAAAACAAACAAAAAACGACAAAAAGTGTGACACATGATAGTTTCATGATGGAATCGCAGTCAACCCGGACATGCTCATCTACGGAAGGGAACTTTTTGTGGCAGAGAAACACTTCTGTCATAAGTAGCTAGCAGCCCAAAGCTGTCCAGGCCAGTAGCTACTAAACATACATGCTACTGAGATTTGAAATATAGCTGGCACCACAGAGGAACTGAATTTTCATTTCACTTAAATTTCAAAGTTTTGCATGTAGTTTAGGGCTACCACACCAAACAATACAGCATTAATTTGCTCTTATTTTTACATTCTAGGCAGGTGAAAGTCAAACAAAATCCTACCTAAAAATATGGCAAAGTACTTCATGTGAAAGTTGATTCATGTAATCCTTTGTTTCATCTGATACTGTTTCCTCTGTAATTTCACTATTCAGACATGTTTTAACATTTTTCTTTCGCGGCCCCATGGCTGTGTTATCTTCAGTATCAAAGAGCAAATTTCCCCTTGTTTGAGATCAAAGCACCTGAAATGCAAACCAAGAATAGAATGTACACTAAAGAAATAGACTCAAATACAAAATCATTTCTGTAACAACACAGGTAAAAGTGTATTTGAAATACTGGTAAGAAAGTTTTAAAATATTGATAGTAGCTTATTAGAATGGTAAGTTGCATGTTAAAATAAAGAAAAGCAATCATTTATCCTGTTGGAAAAGCATATAGCTCAAATTATATATATGTATATCTATATATACATATATATATATATAAAATCAAACAAGGTAATCAAAACCTTTCAACTCTAGAGGCTTGTATTCAATATAATGATAAATGCAATGTAAATGAATAAAGACATGCCTGAACATGAACCCATGAATAAACCTTTCAGTTGTCAATACATGCCATCTTTCCATCAGCAATTCTCTCACCTGAGATACTAAATGAAGAGCAACTCCTTTCATGAATCTGATAAAAAAAAAAAAAAGAAAAAAACCCAATCTTCTTCTCAAAACAAAACACTAACCTGGATGCTGATGGCTCACGCCTATAATCCTAGCTACTCAGAAAGCTCAAAGCTAAAGATCAAAGTTGAAAGTCAACTATGTCAGAAACGCCCAAGAGACTCACCACAATTAACTACCAAAAAGACAAGAAGTCCAGCTGTGGCTCAAGTGTAGCATGGAGTACAGAAGCTCAGGAAGAGCACTCAGGCCCTGATTTAAGCTCCAGGTCTGCCACAATAATGAAATAAACTTCAGGCCCGGCACTGGTCCCTAATGCCTACAATCCTAGCTTCTCGAGATGCTTAGATGTAAGGACCAAGATTGGAAACCAGTCAAAGCAGGAAAGGCCAGTGAAACTCATATCTCCAACCAACTAGTAAAATGCTTGACCACATGAGCTCTACTTCCAGAGATTGGATGAGATTAGTGAGAAAAAAAAAAAAGGAGAGAAAAAAAGCTCATAGGCTTTCCTGCCCAGGCTCAATTTGAAGTACAATCCTCAAACCTCAGCCTCCTAAGTAGCTAGGATTATACCCTATTAACTGGCATATGCTATTAACTCTGGCTTGACTCTCCTTTATCTTTCTCGCGTATAAACCCAATGACTGTGCTCCAAAAAGTGTTGCCTAAATATTAAGTCATCTATGAAATCAACTATTCCATTTGAGTTCTCTGTTGAACTTACCACATGCCTATATAGCAATTAGTGAAGAGTCTTAGTCATATTTTTACCAGGAAAAGGATCTCTATCTTGCCTCCAGGTGGTAACAAGTCCTTACACACAATATATCCTCAAAAGTCTGACTTAAGCGTATCCATCAGTTTTTCTATCATTTCATACACAGCTACTATCAGAATGCTGCTCCTAAGAACAATTTCATAGGGCTGTGAACACTACTGATTGCTACAGCAATCAATGATCTCAGCAAACATATAATCCAGGTCATAATGCTAACAGGTTCTGCATACCAGTTATCCTCTATGTATGCAAAAGCCCCTAAAACACCATTAACCTATAGTCCAAGCCATGTAATGACTGAATGCATCAGTTAACTAACATCTTTTATGATTGTATCTTTGATTGTTCCTCATTTTGCAATGCTATAGTTTTTGGAGTCATATTTACTAGCCCCAGTATATAACCTACACTTAAATTTTAACCTAAACAACCTATACCTGAAATATCATTACATCTGCAAAATTCACTTGTTTTAAAACTCAAAACATGTTTACAAAAACATTATACACATTAGGTGGAGGCTGTGAGGTCTCCAGCAAGTCACCCCCCTCAAATCTACTTAACCTGTACTCTGCATTAACTCTAAATACCAAAAAGCCTAAATTTGCAGACCTAACAGAATGTTAGGTAGAAGTATAATTGTACCTTCTGAAGTGGGCCTTTAAGATCTGATCTCATAGTTACCACTTTAACAGGTAAAATAGGAGCCCTCTGCTCTAAATCTCTGGTGGGAAAAGGATTTGAGGAAATAAAAAATGGGATAAAGCATATTTAAGACAAGTAAGGACCTATAACCAGAGGGAGAGCCATCAACCCTCTCCGGATCTCTCTGGAAATGAGCAGGAAATAAAAAGCTTCCCCAGTAAAGGACTAATTTATCTCCCTCACCACACCTCCATCTCAGTCTTGACAAAGAATAAAATTCCTTCAACTAAAGTTGGCTACAGGCCGGAATTGGCAGTTTACGCTAGTAACCCCAAGTACTTGGGAGGTGCAGATCAGGTGTACTGAAGTTTGAAACCAGCCTAAGCAAAGTTAGAGAGCCTCCATCTCAACAAATAAGCTGAGCACACGGTATGTATGATTGCAGCTGTGTAGAAGGCATAGGTAAGAGGATTGTGCTGTAAGACCAGCCTGAAGCAAAAAAGGAAATCCTATCTGAAAAAAGACCTAAAGGAAAAAGGGATGAGAGCATGTCTCAAATAGTAGTACCTACCAGGTGCATGGCCTTGAGTTCAAACCATACCACTACCAAATGCAATAATAATACTAATAATAATAATAATAAAGTTGACAACACAATCATGTGAGTGAAATACCCAGCTAGACTATTCCAGGCACTGTATGAAAAGAAAATATTCTTCCCCCCGGAACTTTTCAACACAGGGGGAAAAAAGGCCGTAGCTAGGTTTTTTTCCCCT
Organism: Megascapheus bottae; assembly: GCF_031878675.1. Taxonomy (NCBI): domain Eukaryota; kingdom Metazoa; phylum Chordata; class Mammalia; order Rodentia; family Geomyidae; genus Megascapheus; species Megascapheus bottae. The sequence goes on from NC_143512.1 coordinate 5,909,392, forward strand.
TTCTGCTCACCCCGTTTGCCAACATTCTACCTTTTCTAGAGAAACTCAACAAAGCCTGAAAGGTCCAAAGCAATAGCAAGTTAAAAAGGAGAGTAAAGGAAGGAAAATTTGCTGAGCAGCAAGGGAGACAGGTGGAGAGATGTGGCGGTAGTCATGTGGTGATGACCTGGTTAAGTATAAGATCCCTATCTTATGTGAAGGCTGCATTTTTGCAGCACCACTTGTTATTCTAGGTTTACCAAGCTCTAGAGGCTCAGACTCAGAAACACAAAGAAAGTGTCACTTGGAGTGAATTACACATCTCCATGGCAATGTTAAAAGCTGAAGAAAGTCTTCAAAAGTCACTCAGAGAATGTTAAGAACTAAAGGGACCTTCTGCAGAGTCACCCTGTTTATTTTGTGAGGGTTAAAAGGCATCTGAGAATATGATAAAAGTGTTAGATTTTTCTCCCTAGTTTCCCAAGCATAGAATTTCAAATGCATTTTCAGAAGATTCAAAACATCTAGAGAATCTTATTCAAATCTGGCCCCCTAGATTTTAAGATCAAATAATAGAATAAGTCTCTTGCCAAAGGTCACCTAGAAAGGTCAAAACCCAGTTTGGGATTCAGATGCCCGCCCTATATTACACACCTTATTATCAAGTTAGCTTTCTGACTCTGTAGCTTGCCTTCCTGCATTCCAGAGCTATGTCCCAGAGACTGGAAATGGATAGACCTGCCTCTGACACACCTTCCTTCACAAATTAAGGTTTGTAGTGCATCTAATTTAGTCTTCCACACAATAGACTGTAGCCATCCAGGCAGCCTACTATAATTTCTTGGCCAACTATTTAAAGACTATAGCTAAAGAAGGCTTTACATGTGTCCTGGCACACTAGGCACATTAAGTCTGAGCTGTTTGTGAATATACTTTAAGCCAAAGTCCCTCAAAAATTTATCACTAAAGAGTGCTTTCCTCCTTTTGTTCGGTCAGTCCAAATATCTTCCTTATCCCAAGTGAAATGATAACATTCCTATAAATTTATTTGGGTCACCCTCCAAACCATTCCTACCTTTTAACTCTTAGAGCTCAAAGTTACCTGTACCTCTTAAAAGGAAGCCAAAGCATTTCCTGGCTTGCAAAAATCAAAATCTTCTCTTCGTCTTCTTTCCCATTATCTGTATCTGTTTTAACATTCATAGTTCATAATTCTAATAGTTGATACTTGTACAATCTTTACTCCTTAACTTTCTAAACCTTTCACATTTAAGTCTTCCTATACCTGTTCCACCTCACCAACATCCTCTATTCCTGACTTATTCCACTAGCTACTTTCCTCAGATCATGCTAAGTGCTCTAGAACATGTTGTCTTTTACTAGCACTTCATAGAGCACTTTGTCTTGCAAATGGCCAAAAATTCATCCATCTCTGTGTGTATATGTATATTATATATAATATTTAAACACATATAAATCTATATATATAATTTTATAATTCTTTATAAGTTTGTTCATTTTTCTTACCCAAACCTGGGCTTCATTGAACTCAGGGCCTCACACTCCTGGTTGACTTTCTTCATTTGTTAACAACTGGCATTCTACTACTAGCTCAGCTTGGTTAAAAATTAGAGACAAGAGGTCTGGGAGTTTGGCCTAGTGGTAGAGTGCTTGCCTAGCATGCATGAAAACCCGGATTCAATTCCTTGGTAACACATACACAGAAAAAATGCCAGAACTGGTATTGTGGCTCAAGTGGTAGAACTCTAGCTCTACCAAGAACAAAGCTCAGGCCCTGAGTGCAAGCCCAGGACTGGCAAAAATAAATAAATAAATAAATAAATAAATAAATAAATAAATAAATAAAATTTAGAAACAAGTCTTGAGGATTCTTCTACCTGAGCTGGCTTCAAACTTTGACTTTCCAGGTGTCAGCCTGCTCGGTAGCTAGGATTACAGATGTGAGCCACTGGCCTGACTTTTTACTCACAATTCTGAATTTATTTCTCAGTGTTTCTAATTAATGACAATTCTGTGGAAAAAACCGCTTATGGATTTTCATATCTAATCATCCATTTAGTTAATCAATTTTTCATTTACTATCAAGTACCCAGTAGTGGTAACATCTAATGAAGCTCACAGTATTGGACTGGAGCTTTCTTACCTTAATCACTTCATTTCCCTACAACTTAATACTTTTCACTAACCTTATCAAAACAACTATACATATATATATATATATATTTTTTTTTTTTTTAATTCAGCCAGGCATGGTGGCTCACACTTATAATCCTAGCTACTCAGGAGGCCAGATTTGAGGATCGTGGTGCAGAGCCAGCCTGGGCACTAAAGAACATAAGACTCTTATCTCCAGTTAATCATTAGAAAACCGGAGTGGGGCTGTGGCTCCAGGGGTAAGGAGGGTAGCCTTGAGCTGAAGAGCTCAGGGACACCACCCAGGCCCAGAATTCAAGCCACAAGATGGACAAAAAAGAAAACAAAAAAAGGGAGAAAAATTCAAAACACCTTATTACACTTAAAACTTCCTAATGACTTCAACGATTCTATGGTCAAGAGTTTCCCTGACCTTCAATTATCTAATCCCTTTTACTGGCTTCAACATGGCATGTCAAAGTCATCTTGCATGTCACTTAACATTAATGAAATAACTTTTGTATTTACTGTCTATAACATTGTTGCCTAAAGAGAAACTATGTGTACCACAGTAATCTGAAAAAGCAGAATTATACTGCTGAAAACATCATAGGTATCCATCTCAGTCCTTTATTTTCACAGTGAGGCCCAAAGAAGATGAGCCTGCTCAAAGCAGTTGAAATATTCCATTGTTGAAGCAAGGATTCTAGCCTTCAACTCTAGTCCAAGTCCAATTTTATTTCACTATGTACCATCTAATCCTACTGAAAGCAGTAACTTCATTTTCCTTTTTATCCTATACGAAGCTTTAATATCTTTATAAACAGTACCTCAGGTTCACAGCCATTTAAACATGTGCACACATGTGTGTAAATACACTCATACACATCTATATTCCTCACTCAAAGCAAATAAAATTATGTCATCACAAATTCTTAAGAGAGAGGTGGAGGCTAACAGATCATTCTAAAAAAAAAAAACCAGTCATCCTAAAAAATAGAGGCTTTCAAACGCACAGACGAGATTTTTCAATCCACAACAAAGTTTGAGTCCTCCACACCATCATTTTTTTTCCTCCTCCAGAAAAATCATGACTTTACACTATCGTTACTTTATCCTTCAGTTTGATGGAGTGAGAAAGAGAGGAAGATTAAGAACCAGATACCTAAGTACCTCAGGTGTCTTACTGCCTTTTGGAAGCTCTGGTGTCTGGGAAGAAACACCAATGGCATCTCCTACCCCAGCAGTCAACTCTTGGGAGGAGAGACGCGCTCTTCAGGCCTGCCTCTTAAGGCTCCGTGAGGGGGGATTGACTACGACTTCCCAGCTGGTTACCATATAAGAAGTACTCGACACTTTTTTTTTTTTGAAACACAGAAGCAAATTGTGGCAGGGGGCGGTGGGCCGGGGCAGTCCGTGGACCAGGCAGAACAGAATTCGGGGCTTCTGATCGTGCCAGGCGTGTCCTCGCAAGGGCTGTGGCTTTGGGAAAAACATGTCCCCCTCCTGCCCCCCCCACACACCCCGCAGCACCACCCTCGGCCTTCTGCAACGCGACCGCACAGACACCGTTTTCGCATTTGAATCGGGGGGTTCCGCGATGCTCGGCGCATTGTCTGAGGGGCAGGGGACCCCAGTCCAGACCAAACATCCCACTGCATGGAGGCCCAGGGTGCAGACAAGGCCCGGGCGCCACCGCTACGGATCCGACCCCTCCTCTCCCGGGGGCTCCAGGCCCACGGGTTCCCGAGCCCCAGAAGCCTCGGTCCCGCCGCCGCTGCCCTCGACCCGCACCCCCGGCTGTGCCGCCCGCCTCCGGGTTCCGAGGCCCCCCCCGGGTGCCTGCCTCACCTATGCCGGCCCACCGTCTGTTATTGTGGTTGAGAGGGAGGGAGACACTCCACAGGAACTTCCCGCGGCCCCCACCTCCGGGGAACTTCCGCTTCCGGCGCCGCTCAGGCATTCCGGGATGTTGTCATCCGGGAACCATCGTGGGCGTGGCTAGGTCCTGGCGCGGCGGCCATGTTGAGAGTGGCGTTCTGGGCGGCCAATGGTGCTTTTCCCCTCAGCCCGGAAGGCCCGCCCTGCACCGCAGGCACAGGTCGTTGCCCATCCTGGAACCAAATGTATGCCATGCACCATCCGCATTCAGGACCACCGGGCTGAGTCTTTATTTGCAAATGAATAGTTTTCAAAAATTCATTCAGCTAAAAGTACAGAACCTGCAGGCATGGGCATGTGCAATTAAGTCATTCTGTGACTTCCCTACATCATCTTTGCACATAGTTAATAGTATTTTGTAATCCAAAGGGCTTTCGTTGTGAAAACCTTAGATGGCTGCCACATGGTAGCAAACAGCCTTTTCCCCCCTCTTTACTGGTAAGAAATTATCTTTAGAGTGACACCGATTGGGATGCCTTGTACTTAAAGAGGGGTGACCCGCACAGTGTCACACAGCTCAATTGACATACAAAACTTCTAAATCTCATTCTTACACTTAATGCTCACATAATTAGCCTGGGCTAAGTAATAAGTAAATTCAGATGTCCACAGGGACAGTAATCTGCATGAAATTCATGGAAGATACAAGTTGACTTAGGCTCAGGGTGACTAGACTATGTTATTGGAGAATTACAGTCTGGAATAAGGGATGCTGATGCTGGTCTTTTCATGCTTTTCTTTATCAATGCAAACTTGCTGGGTCTTCTTTCACTACAGGGTTTGTGCCTGTAGTGCACAGGTATCTTGCACATTTGAGAATGTGTGTGAGGGGGAAAAAAAAAAAACTCTCATCATATTCATATATTGTTCTTTTTTGTTCCTTTCAGTGGTACTGGGATTTTGAATGCAAGGCCTCAGTGCTTACTAGGCAGGTGCTCTATCATTTGACCCTGAACTTTTTGCTTGATTTTTCACATAGGGTCTCAGGTTTTTGCCCAGAGCCAGTTTGGTTCTGTGAACCTCCTAATGTTATAAGGTGAGAGTTCACAGAAGCCATGTTTTGCTAGTTTGAATTTTGAAGTCTTTATTAAAAGTCCAGTGCCTACATGACAGACTCTTGTCTCAAAGTCCAGCAGCCAGAAAACACACTCATATGCTTAGGAAACAGGCCAGAGATGACAGAAATAACAAATACAATACCAACACAATTCAGCTCCAATGGAGAGCTGACTTGGGACTCCATGGTAACTAGAGAACATCCAGGGGACAGGACTCAGGATTCAAACATGGAGACATGTGACATGGAAGAATGGTTTCCTAAGCTGGTTCAGGCCTAATAGGATCAGGGCAGGGGACAGGGTCATAGAAAACAACCAGTCCCAGGTACTGGACTGATGGCCTAGTAACCTATCATCAGTCAAGTGCCCACCCCTGTCTCCAAAGATGCTTTACCTGGGGGAGCAAGTGCTTCACCTTCCCCCAGACCTTCATTTCTCCATATGCAAAGTTTTCCTGAGGCAAGCAGAGCCTTCAATCTACATACACTGAATTGCCTCTCTAACCTCTGGGCTGTTTAGCACTGGGTAAAGAATTGTCTCTACTTCCTGGGAGGCACCAGGATGCTTGAGATGCTAACAGCTCCCCCAGCACTTGGCTGAATGTTAAGATCATTATAGGTGTATCACCATGCCCAGCATATTGATTGAGACAGGATCTAACTTTTTACCTGGGCTGAACTTGCACCCCTAATATCCCATTCTTCATCTTCCATGTGTCTGGGATTACAGATATGAGCCATCTAGCCCTGCTCATATAACTATTTCTTTGAATTTTAGCTTTTATAGTACTGTGGAAATAATATCTTCTGAAAATGAAGATAAAAATGTATTCTTATGGTATTTGTTTCTGTCAGTATCATTTTGGGCTCAGCACTGATTCAGTATTGTCAATACTAATTTTGGATTTTTTCTGTTTAGTAGATGGTTCTGAAAATAAGAATGAGCTACCAGGGGCCGGGAGTTTGACCTAGTGGTAGACTGCTTGCCTAGCATGCATGAAGACCCGGGTTCGATTCCTCGGTATCACATACATAGAAAAAAGCCAGAAATGGTGCTGAGGCTCAAGTGGTAGAGCTCTCTAACCTTGAGAAAGTCCAAGGACAGTGCTTAGGCCCTGAGCTCAAGCCCCTGACTGGCAAAAAAAAAAAAAAGAATGAGCTACCAAAAAAGTTTAGTATAGAGCCTGGCATGTACAAAAAGCATTCAGTAAGATTGGGACGAAAAGAATTTGTTTCAGCATAGTTACATTGAATTTTTAACTCAGTTGAAAAATTGTTTCATGAGAAATCCTTGTTTATTAAGAAGCGTCATGAGAAGGCAAAAGTATTTTTGACTAAGGTTTCCTAAGCTCAAGTTTAGAAAAAGTAAGCCAAATCATATCAGGAAATCATTATCAAAAATGCGTAGTAGACACAACACATTATGTGAGAAAGTATACTTTACACCTGGGGGGAGGGAGAAAAAAGGGGGAGGGGACAAGAAATGTACTCATTACCTTATGCATGTAACTGTAACCCCTTGATACATCACCTTGAAAATAAAATTACATTAAAAAATTTAAAAATGCCTAATAGAGTTGTTTTTCTCTACAATGCCTAATAATGTACCAAATTTCCAGTTTTGCTACATAATTACCTGTATTTGTTTCTTGTGAGGTAATATTTGTAATCCATTCAGAATTACCTAGCATGACCCAAACACTCCACAAAAGTTAGCGGTTATTTAAGATCTATTTTCCTTCCCACTCCTCGGCTATTTCTAGATTATTGAAGAGTGAAGGCTGAATTCTTAGCATTTTTGTTTCTGAACTTTACTTTCAAAATACCCTGTTTCCCCAAGTTATATAGAGAAATACAGCAAAAGAATATCTTATTAGGCAAATGCATATATAACAGCAATTTCAAAACCAATACAAAGAAGATATTAGGAAACACAGAAACAAAAATACATACATAAGAAACTTTTCATTTATACAAATCTGAGTGCTGATTAAGCTTTAAGCAACACGGTCAGAATGGTAATAATAATTATAATTATTTGCCAGTCCTAGGGCTTGAACTCTGAATCTGGACAGTATCCTTCAGCACTTTTGCTCAAGGCTAGCGACTTGAGCCACAGCACTAGTTCCAACTTTTTCTGTGTACCTGGTACCAAGGAATTGAACCCAGGGCTTCATGCATGCTAGGTGAGCACTCTACCATTAAGCCATACTTCAGGACCCTCTGAGACTCTTTTTTTTATAATAAATCACAGGAAAACGCTGGAAGTGGCACTGTGGCTCAAGTGGTAGAGTGCTAGCCTTCAGCAAAAGGAGCTCAGGGACAACATCCAGACCCAGAGTTCAAGCTCCAGGATCAGCAATAAATAATAAAATAATGAACAAACAAACTCAAAAAGTTAAATACCAAAGAAAAACTTTATAATTAACAAATGGGCAAATTGAAAACACAGTTCTCAAAAGTACAATTGGCAAAGAATTACATCACAAATGGCTCAACATGCTTAGAAACAAAGAAAATGTAAATAAAAATAATATTGACATTTCATCTCATCCTAGTAACAAATTTTATCATAAAAAGCACAAAGAACAGCAGGGTCCAAGATGGGAGAAGGAATCCTTTACGTTGTTGTTAAAAATATGAATTTGTGTAGTCACTATGGAAAACAATATGGAGGTTCCTAAAAAATGATTGTAATATCCTGTTATGTCACTCTTGGACATAAATGAAATCAACCTGGATATCCAGGAATGGATGAATAAAAAATAATACACACAAACATTACTCCACCATAGGATGAGTAAAATTTTGTGTATTGCAGAAAAGTGGAGATCATCATATTGAAGAAGATAAGCAAAGCTCAGAAAAACAAATGTTGCATGTTTTTGATCATATGTGGAATCTAGACCTAAAAAAATGACAACAATAATAATAGTATGACAGGATTGTGAAAGGAATCGGGGATAGAGGAAGGGAAACCAGCAAGAGAGGGTCTAAGAGCTGCAGAGGGATGATAAGACCTTGAGCTGTGGCTCAAATGGTAGAGTGTTCACTTTGAGAAAGCTCAAGGGCAGTGTCCAGGCTCTGAGTTCAAGCCCCAAGATTGGATCTTCAGATCACAGCCTCCTGAATAGTTAGGATTATAGATGTGAGCCATTGGTTCCTGGCTTCTTTGATATGTTTTATATTAATTGTTTGTTTGAAATCTTGAAAAGGTTTTCTCCATTTAGTGTAGTGTCCTTTCTGGTTAACTTGTTTCCTTGTAGAATTTTATTTAAGAACAATCCTATTTATCATTTCTTGCTCTTATTTACTGATCAGTTAAGATTCCTGTTTTGAAAGGTGTTACCTCTTGGGCGGAAGGGAAATTTCACTCTTGGTTTTCATCATTTTTGATGGAAATGTCCTGATAACACATCGAATAAAACACAGAATGTATGCTATGTTGTTGTACTAGTTTTCCTCTTCAGAAAACATTCTTTGTACTTCGTAATAGATGGAAAATGAAGATAGTGGGAATTAAACATGGACCGATGTGCAGGGAATGAAACAACTCATAAAACTGAATGAGGGATCAAGAGCTCTGCAAAATTAGGAATGCAGAGCAAGAGGTAGCTTGAGAACATACACACCCTGGGGTCCTCAGAATGGGGAAGACAGCAGACCTTCCAGCTTGGTGGATTGTTAGATCAAGTTCTTTTTCTCTAGGGAACATTTTCTGGCATTTAAACAATTAAAAAAATCATTTCACTTCCCGAGAACATCATGGCTTATTATGCCTAAACTTAGAAAAATCAATAGCTGTAATAGGGAATCGAACTTTGGGCAGGTTTGAAGGCAAAGATGGCATACCAAGCTGGAGTGTGAAAACATCTGTCTTTTTTGCTGTTTTCTTCCTGGTGGTATTAAAAGGTATGGAAAGAGAGAGGCCATATTTTGAGAGGTCAGACATAGGAGTCTTTATTAACAGGCCCATGACTGCATGCTACACTGCTGTTTAAAAGACCGGCAGCCAGCAAATACGCTTGACACTATTAGGAAACAAGAACAATACCAGCAAGCCAATTCAGCTCCGATGGAGAGCTGAAGTGGGTTGCCATGGTGACCAGAGACCAGCCAGGAGACAGGACAGGAACATGAAAACACATGGCATGGCATCCTTGCACCAGAAAGGGTCCAAGCCTAAATGGGGTCAGCTCAGGGGGCAAGGTTACAAAAAGAGTCTCAGTCCCAGGCACTGGACTGGACTGCCATTTTGATTAACCTGTCAGCCTAATTCCCATCCCCATCTCCAGCAATTCAGGTACACCCATCATCTGGGGCAGGGATACTTCACCTCACCCCTTACCCACCATGAAGACAAGATGCCAGACCTTACATGGACATACTCAGGTATAAGCTCATATACCAGCAGAACTTTTCCATCTAGGTAAGATATACCTTAATCTTCCATAGAAGGTCTACTTAGAGACTACTCAGAAGCTGGTGATTGAAGCCATTTAGGGAGTTAATCAAGGCCTGGTCAGAGCATGCTCTGTGCAAAGCTTTACTAAGGCTATGCTATCTGCATTTCTCTGAAGCAGAGTGCTCCTCACTCACCTTGAACTGGTTTCTGCATCCAATGAATGGCCTCTCTCACCTATAGGCTTTTCAGCATTGTGTGGAGATCTATCTCCACCTAGCAACAAGCACCAAGATGGCAGTAAGAAACTATTTAGATTCAGCCTCCTTACTTCACAGTCACTTTGAGTTGGGTATTCTATGAATGTGAAGAAAGGAAATGCAGTATCCTCCAAGTGATTTGCCCACTAGAGGGTGTAGTTCACTCATTGAACCAGGAGAAAGCAATGATAATAAGTGCCGACAGCATTCATTGTCAAGGAGACCTCTTGTATCAGCTACAGAGTTCGTATCCTTGGTCCTTAGAAGGATTAGGACAGCAATCAAATGACCAGGCTATGGTTACAGGCATGGAAAAGGGAACAGTTAATGTGGATATGGCATATTAAGTGGAGATACCATATACAATTCAACAATTCTAGAGGAGTCAGAGAGAATGACACATTGTATTTATAATCTGATTTGTTGAATGGTAACTTCTCTGGACAACTATTTGAATATAATAAAAATATAAATTAAAAAATCATGTACTCCCAGTCTTTTTTCTTCCTTCTTTTCTTCCCCTTCCTTCCTTCCTTCCTTCCTTCCTTCCTTCCTTCCTTCCTTCCTTCCTTCCTTCCTTCCTTTCTTCCTTCCTCCTTCCCTTTCTTCCTTCTTTCTTCTTTCCTGTGTGTATAGGGGTGGGGAGGAGTGGTACAAGGCTATGAACTCAGGTCCTATTACTTGTCACTCTGCTGCTGAGTCATACATCACATCTGGTTGGGTGTGGAAGCACATTCCTCCCAATCTTAATGTCTTGCAGTTAGGAACTTCCGTAGTCTTAAAAAGAAAAACAAGCAAAGGACAAAAATGGCAAATAGGTTTTCTCTTCCTTGCTAAAATGACAACAAAGTATGCTTGGACTTGTATGTTGAGATTTTGAGGCCATGTGCTGTTCAGTGCAGCATACTGATTCCTGACCCCAATGGGAACTTGGGAAGCAAAAAGAGCAATAGACCCACCTGGGGGTGAGATGTTTTCTTTAGGAACTACATTGACACATTGAATGGATCATCAGTTCATTCTGAAATAGGATTGCCTAAAGCACTGCAGAGCCTTTGTCACTAGAGTGACAAAGTATACGATCAGTAATACCACTTTAGATATTAAGCCAATACTCAAGTCCTCCACCTACTTGAAATGTAATGAATGACATGGCTTCACTTGAAAACTATTAGACTTAGTGAGGAAAACTGTTGGGAACTAGAGTAGGGACTAAATTTGGCACTTGACAACATAATCAGGCTGCCTTACAGGATCATTAAGGAAATCCAGTGTTTGCTGGGTAAGGCAGTTCCTGGCATCAAAGCTGAATCAGATGAAAGCATTGCTTGTTTTCATGTAGTCATTGGTGGTACCTTTTGACAGAGGGCCTTTTAAAAGTAAAATATTGCTCCCAGAATACTCTATGGCAACACCTAAAGTATGTTTCATAACCCAAAATTATCAGAAAAGCTGAAAGAATGTTTAGATATTTTGAAAGATAATTGGCCTTCAGCAGTGCAGATGTCCACAGTTCAGTTATGAATCTAGGCTTTGCAAAGTGCTTCTAAACTACATGACCTATTAGCAAGCAATGTAGCAGAGCTGTGGTGACTAATACAGCACAAGCCATAGAACCAGTACGTGGATCAAGCTCTGTGTGCTATGAATGATATTTAAGACAATCTTTTCATTAAGTGTGCCCCACCCTGTTTTGCTAAGACCTCTTCAGTTTTTTTCACTAAATGTACATAGTCATAAAAATATCACAGAATATGAGCTCAGACATCTTCTTTTGCCCATTGGCAAGTTTGTAAAACATGAATAGAGGCCCAAAGTATAATCTGGATTGTAAATACTGCATAATCTGGAAGTACAGTCTGGATTTTTAAAAATAGTGGGTTTCTGCCTTGATTCCTCTCATCATGGTATAAAAATAAAGTGAATGAAAGTAGTCGTCAGAGTTAGCTATGGGGTTATGAGATATATTTTTCTTTATTTTATAGGAGGAAAATAGGTTGAATTTTATAGGCTCCTTCCTTCCATTTATCTGAGTCTAATCATATTGGTTAAAGCAAATAATCAGTTCTTTAAACACTCTAGTCAACACTAACTAGACTTGGACTGTAGATGGACAAGCTTGGTTGTCTGAACCAACACTGGAACATTAAACACCACAACCATTTGTCACAACACTGAGACACTTCTGTCAACTGTAGATTCTCCCTTCATAAAAAGCTGTGCCCATGTTGTATGCCTTTATGGAAATTGTATTTTAGTAAAATACTTCTGTTTTCCTAAAAAAAGAGAAATTTTCACTAGATTAGAATGAAATGTCTTGGATTTGCATAATAATTTAGTTACATTCATAAATTCTTCAAGGCTGAGAGTGGAATGAGGTAGGGGGATAAAGACATTTTCTAGACTTGGAAAGAACTGGTCTCAGCTCTTCGTAAGTAGGAGATGGGCACTGAAAATGGGCTGTGGATGAAACATATTCAGCAAAGAAGGCAATGCTTGCAGTGACAAGAGATCTGACAAGAGGTGATTAATGTTAGGAAAATGGAGGGGAATGAAAAAGCAATAGGCCAGACTCAGTGGCGAGGACTGGGCACAGACCTTCCAGAGGATTTAGGGGTTGTGTGAGGGAGTAAGTAAATTTGGGGTCAGGCTTCTATGGAGTTTGAGTAAGGAAGCAGAGGCTAATGAAAAAGCCATTAAATCTAGGGAGTTGGAGGCTCTTTGGTTGGGTCCACTATGAATGTTTACAGCTGGCCTTAGGCAGATTGCCCTGTCTGAGCCTCAAGCACCTTCATGCATTCCTAGGGGTTTTGCCTGGTGCCTGTATGTACCTGGGATAATAAAGGTAGAGGTCAGTCCAACAATTAACACTTGCCCTTGGTTTTCCCTCCCCTACTGTGGAGGAAGAATCTCTGCTAAGCCCCAATCTTATTTGGGGTGTCCTCATTCTGATCTAGAAATACAATGTCATATCCCTTTGGCCAGGATGTCATCTTTGTAAGCTTTCCGATCACTGCTCACATTTCCTATCATTGCATGTCAGCCACCTTAAATTGTGTTTGGAGTAAGGCAGATATAAGTCAATGAATGTATAGTAAATGAATCAAATATTCCCTGCCCCTTGCTTTCAGTGAGTCCCAAATCATCTATTTTCATATTGTTTTTGCCTCTGTAAATGCCCGAGCAGAGAAAAGTGAGGGAGGAAAAATGGCTTGAGCAACAGGAGCAATAGATTTCTCTTTTCAAGTGTTGTTTTGTCATGTCTTCATCAAAAAAACCCCGCTAAGAATACATTAGTTATATTAAAGTTGGATTTGCTCTTCCAGAATCATATACATGGGGAAGCCAAAGGACATCTCAGCAGGAGAGCACTGGAAAGGACCTGGGTAGGAATGGGAATTATTAGGCACATTTTGAGGAAAGTTTAGAGAAGAGACATTTTACTTTGGCTTGGATACCTACACAAAGTGGAAGTAATACTGTAATCTTTTAAAAACCTTATTTAGAAGGAAGACAAAAGCCCCAGTTGTTGAAGAAACAACAGTCACTCATTTGCCTTAGATAAGAGGATGTTTGGTATTCTGTGGCTGGGGTAATGTTCATTCTTGGTCTATCTTCAGACATGATTATGGAGTGCTACTGTCTTTGTTATGATTTATCATAGTCACAAAGTAGCATTGTCAGATGCAAATGTACTATAAAATTATTTCAAGGGGACAATAAAGCCCTTGTGTAAGTAGAAGGCTCATGTGTCAAGCTGATAGATGGCATAGGTTATTATTTTTCTATCTATCTATCTATCTATCTATCTATCTATCTATCTATCTATCTATCTATCTATCTATCTACCTATCTATCTATTGGTCATGGGGTTTCAACTCTGGACCTGGGAGCTGTCCCTGAGCGCATCAGCTCAAGGCTACTGCCCTAACCCTGAGCCACAGCCCCATTTCCCCCTTTCTAATGATTAATTGGAGAGTCTCACGGACTTTAGTGCTTGGGCTGGCTTTGAACTGGGATCCTCAGATCTCAGTCTCCTGAGTAGCTAGGATTACATGTGTGAGCCAATACTCCCTGCTTCATACATTTTTATGTTGTTTAATACTCATTTGTTTTCTTACTTCCTCTCCATAACTGTACAAACCTGTTTGATTATCACTGAAGACTAATAGTTTAGCCAAGTTTCTAAATCTCATAAGAACTTAAATAGAATTTACTGAATAAATATTCGGATTGTCTAATTTACTTTTTAAGCTGGAGTCGCTCATAGCCAAGGGTTACTTTCTAGTCAGCTTTGCATTTCTGTATTCAAGAAAAGTTCTTACATATCTCATTATGTATGTCTCTAGACAAAGAGGAGCTTTATGTGAGATAACATTTATTGATTAAAAACTAGAGCAATATAACAAATTCTTTTTGAGGAAAAGATGATGCATAATTCAAATGACTTCACTCATGATGAAGAATAAACAGGCCATATTCAAGAGTCAGACTTCTGGCATTTTCCATGGTATTGCATTTGAAGAGTGAGATTCAAAGCTCTAAGAGAAATTAACATAAATATTTAGAAATCATTTGCAGAAATAGAACTTTTCTCCTTCTTAACCTAGATGTATTACAGTAGCAATTTCAAGAGAGGGAAAACCTTTATTCAAGAACTACTGACTTACAAGTAGCCCACGGCTACAAAGATTTATCTCTCAACAAATGCTTTCTTCCACTGTGGAATCCTCTATATTTTGTAGTCATGGTAACTTATGTACAAGAATGTGTAGCAGACATGTAAAACTGTATGATCTGAAGTTAGTGGAGGAAGCAATTTCTTGCTGAGGCATTAGGTAAAATTTTCACTACTCTGAATCACAATGACTATAGCTTTATAATTTTAAATTACTTTAAAATTACTGTATCTTTAAAATTTTGGGTATCTCCTCAGAGAACATTTTTGAGTCTGATTGTGAAAATGGTCTATTACCTGTAACCAGGAAGGATATAAACACGACAATGGCCAAGAACAAGACAAATACGGGAATATAGAAAACATAAGGAAAAGTATTGGTCTTCAACATGGGAATATAGAAAACATAAGGAAAAATACTGGTCTTCAACAGAAGAATAACAGTAGCAACTCAATTACCACACTTTATACTAAATCTTACTCAGTGGACTTCTGTTTGCATGTCTAATAAAAGGTCCATTTGAAAACTAGCCACATGAGAGAGAAATTTTTTCTTTTGGTGATGGGGTTTCACAAAGCTCAGAGGCTTTGTGCTTCCTGACAAGTGTTAGGGCTTGAGACATGCTGTCAGCACATAAGAGCTACTTGAAAGGATGTGTTACTTATTTTTTTCATATATTTTTATTATAATTAATAGAAGGGTTTCATGATATTTGCCAGATAGATGGTGCATTAATTCCCATACATTGATACCCTTTCACATGTCTTGGTCCCCATTTCCCTCCCCCCACCCCCAACCCTCATCTTGTTTTCCCCCCTTCCCTATCCAATTTCAAATAACCAAATACAAACATATCCGATATATCAAGTAACAAAGTAAGATACTGTAACAATATGAGATAACCAAGGGACAGCAAAAGAGATGAGAGATAACATAGTACCTTAAGAACAACAATCATTCATTATATGGCTTATGTTTCTATATCCTAGAGATCCTTTCATTTAGAGTCCTACTATATGGCCTTTTGTATCAAGGTTTTGCTCTATTGCAAATCTATGCTGAGAGTCCAAGGTTTCTACAGATTATGACAAATGAGGGAAACCATTGAGCCTAAGTTCCTTTGAGTCTGGCTTACTTCACTTAATATGATTTTTTTCTAAGTCTTTCCAAAGGAGTTAGTTCTTTGAAAGAATTAACAAAATTGACAAACCCTTAGCAAATCTTACCAAAAAAAGAAGGGAGCATACCGAAATACACAAAATCACAGACGAAAATGGTAATATCACGACAGAAATTACCAAGATCCAGAGTATCATGAGGGAATACTTCTCAAACCTTTACGCCAACAAATTTGAGAATCTAGAAGAAATGGACGAATTCCTAGACAATATTAACATACCCACACTGGACCAAGAAGAACTAACCCAACTCAACAGGCCTATTTCAAGCACTGAAATAGAAATGGCAATAAGGGAACTTCCACCTAAGAAAAGCCCAGGGCCAGATGGAGTCACAGCTGAATTCTATAAGGTCTTCAAAGCAGAGCTCACACCAATACTCCTCAAGCTCTTCAACGAAATTGAAAAATGAAGGCTCTTTACCAAACTCATTCTATGAAGCCAGTATAACTCTCATCCCCAAACCAGACAGAGATTCATCAAAGAAAGAGAACTATAGACCTATTTCTTTGATGAACATCGATGCAAACCTTCTCAACAAAATACTGGCCAACCGTCTACAACAACTCATCAAAAAAATTATACACTATGATGAAACAGGTTTCATCACAGCGTTACTTATTTTTTGTAAATATGGACAAGACAATTAACTTTATCTACATAAGAATAACTCTTCTGGGCCGGGAGTTTGGCCTAGTAGTAGAGTGCGTGCCTACCACGCACGAATACAGGGTTTTCGATTCCTTGGTACCACATACATAGTAAAAAGCTGGAAGTGGTGCTGAGGCTCAAGTGATAGAGTTCTAGCCTTGAGAAAGTCTAAGGACAGTGCTCAGGCCCTGAGCTCAAGCCCAGGACTGGCAAAAAAAGAGAGAATATCTCTTCTATGCCCACTTGTAGTAGTGGTGTGAGTTGTTAAGGGCATTGCTAGGGAAAATGCTTTCTAAAAATACAGTGGAACAAAGAGTGAACTAACTCAGTAGTGATACTCACTAGATACTGTGCTGGAAATGAACTAAACAACTTGGTAGGTAGGGGGTTTGTGAGGGAAAAAAACTGGGAGAAAATGAGGGAAAAAAGAACACTGTTCAAAAAGAAATCTACTCAGTACCTGACCTATGTAACTGTAACCCCTCTGTACATCACCTTTACAATAAACATTTTTAAAATGTAATCTGTTCAAAATCATTATTTGAATTAATATATGTGTGTGTGTGTGTGTTGTGTGTCCTTTTCTACCTCTAGAATTCATGGGATATATATTGACCTCATGGAATAAATGGAAAAATTTCAAGCATTTTTTGGAGGCTCAAACCCAGGGCTTCATACATGCTAAGCAAAGACCCCACTGTTTGAATATGTTCAAATCCCATAACATTGTTTTTGAAAACTCCTTAAGTTTTTGTCCTTATGAATCTGTGTTCTGTTTTCTTCCTGTGTTATCTTTGATACATTGGATAAATCCCTATATCTCATTAGATTCCAGTTTCAGTATCTATAAAATGGGAGGTAAGAATAATACCATGTTTGTAAGATTATTTTCAATAATGAATAAGATAATTTCAATGTAGAGCCAAGCACTGAGCCTGGTACACATAAACACAAAATTAAAACCAGATGTATATATGTTTTAAATGATTACTAATCAAATATTACTTTTAATACCTTACATTTCTGCTGACAAGTAATGTATTTATATAATATAAATTATAGAAATAAGTATAGAAATAATTTTTATGTATATATAGTTTGAAGATATGATGCTTTCTCATTGTTAAGGTTACTTTTAGAAATCTTGTTCTGTACTATTGAAGTGAAATTTTTTTCTTTTTTTTGCCAGTCCTGGGCTTGAGCTCAGGGCCTGAGGATTGTCCTTGGATTTTTCTCAAGGCTAGAACTCTACCACTTGTGCCTCAGCACCACTTCTGGCTTTTTCTAACTATGTGGTACCAAGGAATCGAACCCTGGTCTTCGTGCATGCTAGGCAAGCACTCTACCACTAGGCCAAACTTCCGGTCCTGAAGTGAAAATTTTAAAAGATCATATATGAGGATGGGAAGGTAAACCAGTGCTATTACACATGTTTAGCATGTATAAGGCCCTAGGTTCAATTCACAGCACTGCAATCAACCAACCAACCAATTAATCTGTCAATTAGAAATGGCTTTATAAGGATGAATATTTAAGTAAAATATAAAGTTATAGATCTTCAGAATGTCTTCAGCGAATCAATTGTCTAATTACTCCAAGACAAGAGACAAAGTACAAAACATCCTGAATTAGCCTGAACAGCAGAAGGAGGTACATGTGCAGTTAGTGTAAAGGAATGATTAATTTCTTCGCTTTATCACTAATATGACATGGCCCTGCATTTGGAATGCCTTGATATTCTGAGAAGAAAGCAACTTAAGGCTAAAGGAGATGAATGTGAAAAGTATGATATCAGATAATGCTCTTGTGAGAACTCCCTCTGAAATGTTGGTGGAAGAGGCAGATTGGATCTCCCAAGTATTTTGGGATTGAAAAAGATGGTCACTAATGTGGAAACAAGAGCTTTATCTTGAGTGATTGTTGTTCTTAGTGTACTATGTTATTTCTCATCTCCTTTGTTGCCCTTTGGTTAATCTCATATTGTTACTGTATCTGACTTTGTTACTTGGTATATTGTATATACATTTATTTGAAATAGGGAAGGGGAAAAACAAAATGATTGGGAGGGAGTGGGGGAGGGAAATGGGGACAAAAACATGAGAAGGGGTATCAATGTGTGAGAAGTAATGCACCTACTATCTGGTGAATGTAACTGTAACCCCTCTATATATTACCTCAATAATAAAAAATAAAATGAAAAGACCGTCCCTAGTGCATTGGTGTGCTAAACTTTAGGAATGCTGTGCATAGCCAATGATATTTAAGTTGCAAAACCACTAATCTCATTATTGTCACACTGGGAAGTGGAAATCTTAGAAAATAATGGTTTTTTTGTCAGTAAAAGTAGTGAGCATTGGAGCTACTGGTAGTTGTAGCACTATCATACCTAATAACAAAATTCACTTGCTAAATTAGCAAATGTCCTATAAATTATTGAAACCATTTTTTCCTGTTATTTTACTCTTAAACTATTATACTACACCAATTTCATTATTCTATGAAAATATCATTGATACTTCCTAAGGATAGGAGCAAATTTGAAAAACACAAAATTCCTGTTCTCAAAATTTAAACTATAGGAACAACTATGATAAAGTATAGTAAGTACTGTAACTACATTAAAAACTATAGTAATAAAGACAATCTGGTATTTGTATAAAGCAAGTCATATAGATGAATGAAACTGAAAATTCAGAAATTGACCCTTATATTTATAGTCAACTGATTGTCAGTGAAACTGCTAAGATGAATCAGTGAGGAAAAGAATAGAATGTTTCAACATGTATAGCTGAGACTCAGAAACAAAGACTTTGGATCCATTATGGTATTGATATAGCAACAAGAAACAAAAGAATTGACAGAACTGACGATCAAGACATAAGAGCAGAAACTCTTAGAATAAAACATGCGAGTAAATCTCCATGATCTTATGATAAGCAATAGTTTCTTAAATATAACACCAAAGGACTCTTCTTTGCTTCTAATGACATCAGTGATGAATAATAAAGACAAACTATATTATGGGTATATTTGGAAATCAACATGAGATAGAATCTAAGGAAACAAAGCTTGGCACAAGTGGTAGAGTACTGGCCTGGAGCAAAAGAAAACTAAAGGGAGGGTCCCGAGGTCCTGAACTCAGATCCTGAGTTCATACATCATAATCAGCACACAGACAAGACAGTTTATATCTAGAAGGAAGAATGCTTACAACAGTAAAGAATGATCTGGAAGTGGAGCTGTGGCTCAGAGTGATAGAATACGATCCTTGAGCAGAAAAGCTCAGGGACAGCTCCCAGGCCCTGAGTTCAAGCCCCATGACTGAAAAAAAAACCGAGAATATTTTATATATGAGGCCCTTTTCCAATGTATAGCTAACAAAAGTCTTAATCTTCTTCCATTTAATGGTCTTTCTATTTCTCTTGTTATCTATGTCCTTTGTTATGCTGAAAGTTTGACCCAATCTCATTTATCCAGTCTACCTTTCATTTGTTGTAATTCTGGATTTTTTTTTAAATGTGTCAGTCGTGGGACTTGAACTCTAAATCTAGGCACTGTCCTGAGCTCTTCAGCTCAAGGCTAACACTCTGTCACTTGAACCACAGTGCCACTTCCAGTTTTCGGGTGGTTAATTGGAGGTAAGAGTCTCATGGACTTTCATGCCCAGGCTAGCTTTGAACCATGATCCTCAGATTTCAGCCTCCTGAGTATCTAGAATTGTAGGTATGAGCCACAAGCATCCAGCCTTAGGAAATTTTGCCTGCTGGCAAGGAGTCCCAGTGTTTCCCCTATCTTTTCCAGGAATATTTTCTTGATATCTGGTCTTACATTGAGGTCTTTGATCCATTTAGAATTGATTCTGTTGCAGGGTGATATATAAGGACCTAGCCAATTTTTCCAGCACCATTTGTTGGAGAGGCTGTCTTTTATCAAACATGGTTTTTGTCTCCCTTATCAAATATTAGGTGGCCACAGGTCTAGGGTCCATTTCTGGGTTTTCTATTCTGTTCTATTGGTCCTCAGAATTATTCTTGAGCCAGTATCAAACCATTTTTATTACTCTGGCTTTGTAATAGGGTTTGAAGTTTTATACTGATATTCCTCCAACACTGTTCTTCCTGGTAAGGACTGGGTATTTTATTAAGTAAATCAGACCCAAAGAAACAAAGATTGCATAGTTTCCTTCATTGATGTAACTAGAAGGGAACACACTGGATACTAAAAGACAAAAAATACACTTGGACATGACAAATAGTTCAGGTCTGTGACATTCACACAGTGAGACCAAAGGAGAATATTCTTAGGAGAGGATCACAAAGGTTTCAGTTATGTGCATATGATCATTACCACATGATATTTATCAAAATGAATTCCAAGAAATGAAAATAAGAGGTTTGTTTTTTTTTCTTTTCCTTTGCTTTTCTTTTGTCTTGTGTGTGAGTTTATCTTTCTTTGGGAGGGGGCAGGGTTGGAGCACAGAAATGGTATGACAAAGGATGAAAAACTGCAGCAGTGATACTCATTACACACAATGAACTATACAACGTGTGGGTGAGGGCACAGGTGGAAAAAACTGGGAGAAAGCATGGGAAGGTGTCACATGATTCCAAAGGAAATGTATTCATTCGTGACTTATGTAGCTGAAATCCCTCTGTGTATCACCTTTGCAATCACAAAAAATTATGAAAAAAGAATTATCTAATTTGAAGGCGAGCAAAGTATTTGAATAAATCTTCTCCAAAGAAGATATATGAATGGCCACCAAGGTCTGTGAATAACAGTTATTGTTAGTTATTTGGGAAATACAAATCCTAAAAATGAAATATACTTCAATCCTGTTAGGACAGGTGGATAAGAACACACACCTGCTCTGTGGAATTATGAGATCAAGACTAAAAAATCTTTTTATGATTTTAAAGACAGGGTAAATCAAGCTTATGAATGCATTGATAATGCATTTATACAACCCAAGAACGATTTGATTAAAGGTGTAATTGATGCAGATATTCTTATATGATGGGGATACTTTAGTTACCACTTACCTTACAACTCTTCATGGAGCTGATATGTGGCGATGGGTAGAAATGAAGAACAATTAAATCACAGAATCATGTTTTGCATTCACATTTTCTATAATAGTAATAGTCAGCTATTATCACGCAGATACCACAGTAGACTCTCCAGAGGGCTGGTTGCTGTTTAGGGTTCATGTTTTTACTTACACGTTGGCATAGCAGTACGCACAGGAATTAGGGTATGTCACATTATTAGAAGCACACAATGGACTGGATCTGATGGAACATATGTGTCTCTCCTGTGCAAACTTCTTTACATAATGATTGCACGAAATGACCTAAAGCAGAACTCACAGGTCAGACTTTCTATATTAAAAGAATCATAGCCTTCACCTCCCCACCACCTTGCTCTCTCTTTACTTACTGGTTACTTTATCTCATGATTTTAGTTTTAACTATGATGGTCAAAATTTTCTTCTACCTTTGCAGCCAGCCGTGATTACAGGCATATACCAGTATAGCTGGCATTTTTGGAGGTGTGGTCTTACTGACTTTTGTTCATGGGGGCGTCAACTCATAATTCTGATCTCTGCCTTGCAAGTAATTAGGATTATAGTCATGAGCCACAGGCCCAAGTCTATAATAATCTCTTAATAGTTTCTAATTTAGCTGTTTGAGTATTTCAGTTTTAGCAAAGAGAAAAACATTAGAAATTGTCTTTTTAAAACCACAACTAAAATAGCAAAAGAATGTCATACTTGGAGTGTTATGACCTATACTTAAAATCCTAGCATGCAGGATGTAGATGCAGATAGAACTTGTGGTTCCCCAAGTTCAAGTTATTTTCCCAGCATGGAAATATAACAAGACCTTGTCACTAATATATAAAAACAAAAACAACTAGTAAACTCTGGCATGTTAAATCCAGCAGCCAGAAACTTTGTGATGACTGTTTTACAGGATACCTCTGGCTTTGTAGCCCAAATCTTTGGCCATGTAATTCCTGTCTTCAACTTGTTAGAAAGGTAATAAAAAAAAATGGCTAAAATCTTTAGACAGAACTGTAACCACAATCAAGTTGCCTCTGCAATTGTGGTTTTACTTCTTCAAAGCCACCTTGTAACTATAGTTTTGGGGACAAAACATGTTATGCAGTCCTACTCTTATATAAACTGTATTCCCATCATCTGAGCATTAAGAATCTTGAATAGTAAGAAAAGGGCTGTCAGAATTGAATCTTCCTCAGTACAACCAGGGTTGCAGTTAGACGACCTTAAATGATCTTAAATACTAGGATGACTTGTCTACAGATGGGAAGGAAAGTTCGCAGGCATTATATAATAGATTAGGAATGCACTACATACTCTACTACTCCAGTGTTTTTACTCCATGGTACATCTGTCCATGAACATACTAATTCCACCTAATCTCTTTTGTATAAGCCTTCCATGGTTTTCATTACAACAATGTTTTCCAACTTGAGTTACTTGATTTCTTTCTTTCTTTCAAGTTCACATGATATTTTTCTTTAAAAACTTTTTTGACATGTAAAAACAATCTGTGTAAACTTTATTAACAACTCTAGGTTTTTCTTAAAGATATTAATAATAGGTTGGAAGTTATCCTACCTTTTTCTAGAAAATTTAAGAAAAACTATAATTACTAAAACGATAATAGACTCACTGGAATGTTAAATAAAATAACCATTAATGGACTATTAGAAGGTATTTAAATTACTTTGAGGAAAACTTTGCTTTTGTCCTTCCTTTACTGATTTTGTCCACACAGAATTGTTTAGGAAGGCTCTTCAATGATGGAAGTAACTTTTAAAAAATAGGGTGTATGGGAAGGATACTTGGAATTATATATACAAAAACACAAAACTGGAAATATCACGAACCTCCAATAGCTCACATTAACAAGACTCTAGGGTAGAGAAGGGAAATTCTTTCAGGGAGAAACTGGGTATTGTAAAGCATATGAAGTTGATCTTGAGAATACTGAGTCACTGTTTTAAGTAGGAAGAAGTCTCATTTGGATTTATGTTTTAGAAAGCCCATCCTCAAGATTAGGGCAGAGTTTGGGAAACTTTCTGATAAGAGCCTGGTAGGAAATATTTCACCATCTTTGGGCAATTTGGCTAGTTTCCACTATTCTATTTTGTTTTAGCCTGAATAGTTATTATGGGAACAAAGGGAGTGTGCCTTTTTTCCAGAAAATGCTATTTCATTAAATAGGAGGCCTTAATTAGCCACTCCCTGGATCAGCTGAAACCCAAGAAAACGAATAGCTATTGTAATAAGATTTGTTAAGTGAGGAGAACCTGAACCTGAGTAAAAACAGAGACATTCAGGAAAGGAGAGAAAACATCAAAGAACTACTAAGGAATTTCAATTGCCAATGGTATATAATGACATATATATTCAGGTCGAATTGTGTTTGTATTGCTGAAAGTGGACAGATGATGACAGTTGTTTATGGTTTAAACTAAAGAAACTCTACAATAGTGGTAAAACATACTTAGATAGAAGGGGCAAACTTACCTTAAAAATATCTTCCCCCAAAATATCTGAAACGAAAATGTTTAAGAAAATTATCAAATAATATAATGAAGTATTGGGAGACAAATAGCTGTTTATCCCATTAAGTAATCACATACAAATGAACATTATGAAAATAAAAGGTAGTTTCTCCACACAAATTTTATCTGGCACATATTTCATTTCTAAACATTCTTTTCTTCTTCTTATGCCTCTGGCCCTTAATCTCCCAACTGGGAACTCAACCTTAGCCCCATTCCTCCATATAATGTTGACTTTGACTTTAGGCAGAAGGGATTTAAACTCGAGCTTCATACTCTGAGGTTTAAGGGCATTATCCACAGTTAGACTGCTCAGACACTAGGCAGACCTTATTCTTTTTTTTTTTTGAGAAAAATAGTGATTTTATTATGCTTAATACTTCAGTACTTATCAACGAATACTTTTAGTCTTAGGGAAGCATAGCATACTTTAGGAAACACAAATAACTAAAAATATAGGAATCATTGCTGTATAAGGGAATGAAATTGTTACTCAGGGGCCTCTGAAAGCCTGACTTCTCTGTTTCCAGTGCAGCCTCTGCACTGGAGGGCTTTATTTAAATAAACGCTTGGGAAATGTCATTTCACAGGCATGTCTTATAGTTTTGTGATATAACTTCCTTGCCAGTGTTTAATGGCTGTTTTCCAATTTTTATAAATCACATCTCTTACCTTGAATGCATACAATTTAAATAGCCATGAGGTGTTTTGCTGTTGTTGTTTCTGTTTTTATGTTTTTTGTTGTTGTCTGTTTGTTTTCATGACTTTGCTAGGGCTTGAACACTCAGGTTCTTGCAGTCATACTTGGCTGGCACAATACCTCCCACTAGAGCCATAGCTCCACTTCTGGCTGCTTTTTCCTCCTCCTCCTCCTTCTGCTCCTCCTCCTCCTCCTTCTTTTTCTTCTTTTTGACATTTTAAAACTTCATTTCATTTCATTTACTTATTTATATTTATAAATATTTATATTGTTTATTTATTTATATTGTTTATTTATTTATTTATTCATTCATTCATTTATTATTGCCAGTTATAGGGCCTGAGTGCTGTCCATGAGCTCTATTGCTGTACCTCTTGGAGTCAGAGCACCACTTCTGGTTTCCTGGTGGTTCATTGGAGATAAGAATCTCATGGATTTTTGTATGTACATTAGATTTGAACCTTGGTCCTCAGATGTCAGCCTCCTGAGTAGCTAGAATTACAGGTGTGAGCCACCAGGGTCAGCCTCTTTTTTTTTCTTTTCATTTTAAGGGGCTGTTCAAAGGGGTTTCAATTCAACATATCAGTTTATGAGTACCATGCATCCTGGTCAATATTAACCCTAGAGTAATTCTTTATAGTTATCCTAGTTGCCTCTTAAGAGAAAGCATGATTTCCTGCCTAAGTTTCTGAATATCACCAGCCTTGAATGTGCCTTTTGGCTAAACTCTACTTCCTCATACCAAAGACTTTTTTTTTTGGCTTGAAATCGGAGTCAATATCCCCTTACCCCATGTAGAAACTATAACTTTGACCTTTGTTCATATTTTACATATTTTGACAGCCTTGATTTCTTTCAGTGACTACTGCAAGTGAAAATTCTCTTCACCTCTCCTCTACTTGTGCTTTTCAGTGGATTGTTTTATGTCATGAAATTCTGTTGTTGGTGTCACTGCTGGAGTTAGAAAGGACATGAGCTCTAAGATCTGATAGCATCTAATGATGATCTAGTAGTAACTCCAGTAAAATCCTACAGTGTGTGAGTGTGTGTGTGTGTGTGTGTGTGTGTGTGTGTGTGAGAGAGAGAGAGAGAGAGAGAGAGAGAGAGAGAGAGAGAGAGAGAGAGAAAGAGAGACAGAGAGAGACAGAGACAGAGAGAGACAGAGACAGAGAGACAGAGAGAGGGGGAAGGAGAATAAATAAAGACAAATTGTCCCATGAATATTACAACCTATAGATTTTCAAAATATCTCCATTGAAATTGAATATGGGAGTGTTTTTGGAATCTTACTCAACAATTAACTGAAAAGTTTCAAATTTTACTGTATCCAAATAACAATAATCATCAGTGTGCTGATTATTAGCAATTATTAGCATTAAAGGCTAAGTGTTCATTCCTTCCCCAAGATTCTTTGACAAATCCTTACATGAAAGACAACCTGTGGCCAAGAAAACTAGGAAGAGAGTGTTTGTCTTTTCCATGAAGAGCAACAGAAGTCATACACCTGAGATCCTTCAGTCACATTCACTAGCAAGCTCCTCAGTGCTCCATTCTGCTGCTGAACCCAGAGCCATAAGCCCAAGCTAAGAACTTCAGATCTCATTGTGAAGTGAATTTTCAAGTAATCTATTTACATGTGTCACCAAGGAAAGTGTCACCAGGTCAACAGAAACTAAGAAGAGTTCCATGAAAAATAATTTCATAACAGGCTCTAAAGCCAATGTAAGACAACATGATTCAACATGGTTGTGTTTCATTCTCCCTTTTTCAAAAATCACACGGAAACAAATATGAGTTCTTCTGGGAATTATTTTTCAAAGCAAACTTGTTTGCCATCTATTTTTTGCTTTCTCTTTCTCAAGATTCTGACTTACTATATCCACAGTGGAGAACTGATAGAATGGAGAAACCAAAATTTTAGCTAAATTTTGGCATCTTTGTCTCCTTTATTCCCTACAGGAAATCATCACACCATGGTAGAGCCCTGACTTTAACCATTATTGTTACCATATATTACCAGCTTTGACATTCACGAAGCTTTAAATTATCAGATGTATCCATGGGAATCAAAGGCTGTTCTATGGTATACCTGTGGTTTACGTCTGTCGTCCCAGATGTTTAGGAGGTAGAGATCCAGAGAAATACAGTTCTAAGCCTGCAGATGCAAAAGGTTATTAAGACTTTATCTCAACTAATATCTGAGTGTAGTGGCACAATCCAGTACTCCTAGCTACACAGAAGCATAAATAGGATGATGGGGGCTTCAGGCTGGCTCAGATATAATTACAAAAATATAATTACAGCGTACAAGGGTTAAGGGCATGGCTCTCTTGTAGAGAATAAATGCATAGGAGCCCTGAATTTGATGGCGCAATAGAGTTAGCGTGAGTGCTAAGGAAGCCTATGTGAATCTACCTGTTCTCTGTTAGAAATTGATTTATTATTAGTGGGAAGATCTCTGACAATGTCAACACCTGAGAAGGGGAAGCTTCATGGATGTCTTACAAATCCAATGGTGATGAAGCTGGGATGTTCTTGATGATTTGACCATCCACGGTTGTAAGAATGTTTTGTCTCTGAAAAGTCAAGTGTATTTTGATGGACCAAGAACTTGTCATCTCTATTATGTTCTGTCTCAGAGGCCATACATAACTAGTCATCATCAGCTGCATAGTTTTTGTCAAAATGAAGGGCAATATGAGTCACTCTACCAAGCATTAGGAAATGACTTCAAGCAGGAATTGAAGAAAGTGTTTTGAACTTTGCTAAACTCATTGAGCAAAGTGAATTTTCAACAAGGAATCCCTTGGTTCCATGCACTACTAGTATTATTTCTTGCATTGGAGTTCATGGTCTGAATGGTCTGCTTCTTTTTTTCTTTTTAAACATTCTGAGGGACATAAAGCACATGACTTCAAAAGGGTAAGCCATAGCTAGGTGTCAGTGGCTCACACAATCCTAGCTACTCAGTAGGCTGAGAATTGAGGATCTCAGTTCAAAGTCAGCTCAAGCAGGAAGACCCAAGGGATTCATATCTCCAATAAATAACACAAAACAGCTGGAAGTTGTGGAATGGCTCAAATGGTAGAGTGCTAGACTGGAAGAAAAAGCTCGGAGACATCACATACGACTGAAGTTCAAGCCTAACACACACACATATAAAAGCTTACAAAAGTTAATTTTCTGGAGATAATTGGAAACATTTAGAAATCTGGCTAGATAACCTGTTATGATACTTGATTTAGGATTATGGTGTTGCCTGAGGAGCACAGTGCAATATTGTTCAAGAGGTTAAGTCATAAAGTCAACTCAAATAGTATTTTTGACAGTCCCAACTCCATTTCCTGTGTGTGTTAGAAAATATGTTTGTCATTACTAAATCTAATTATTCTTAAGTAAGATAAAAGAGGAATTATTCATTAACTTGTCACTTTCCTTTTGTTTTGTCATACATACTGTCTACGTTTCATAACAAAATCAGGTGTTATCAAATGTTTAAAATCTAGCTTCTATAATCTAAACATATCCAGAGATCTGTATGTAAAGTTGTGTGATTTCACCATGCTGTACAACACTTTGTCTAGGAGCTTGTACAAGGTTTATTTCAACAAATGTTAGCAAAACTCAGGAAGTACACAAGAATTATCTTAATGATCGATCCTCTATAATATCTAGGACTACAGTTAGGACAAATGAAGAGATAGAGAATATGAATCTCTTAACTCACTGTCTTTGATAAAATAATAGTAATTTTTGTCTCAGAAGGTAGTGAGTTTCTACTCATTCTAAAGATCCCAGAAGCAGCCTAGAAGGGCAAATACTTCCTGCATTGCACTTTCTTCCTGCATCATGCGTGAGGACTGCAGAAGCAGCCACCAATGGCTCGGACTTTTAAGATTGATACTGAGGATTGATATGCTGCGCTTATTCTCTACTCTTATTCATAAACTTGTTTTCATCACGAAATTCTGTGGAATATATACAAGTGCAATTGTACATATTTTAACCGAAGAGAGAGGAAACTGAGCCCTAGCGGTTTATACAGCTAGCAGACTTAGAGCTTGAGAAAATGTGAGTGTGTGTAGGTAAGTGTCCATAATCTCAAGTACTTAGGGATGCTTCGAACTGAGGGACTGAAATTTGAGGACAAACAAACAGAAAAGTTAACTAGATCTCATCTTTTGAAGAAAGGTTGGCCGAGCCCTTCATGTCTATAATCCTAGCTGAGATTGAAGGATTCTGTTTCCAAGTAAGCCAGGGCAATAAACTTTGGGCCTGGGTGCTATCCCTGAGCTTCTTTTCCTCAAGTCTAGTGCTCTAAAACTTAAACCACAGTGCTCTTCCAGATTTTTTTGAATAGTTTATTGGACATAAGAGACTCACGGACTTTTCTTGCTTGGGTGGGCTTTGAACAGTAAACCTCAGATCTCAACCTGAATAGCTAGGATTACAGGCATGAGCCACCAGGGCCTAACTCTGTGAGATTCTTATGTCCAATAAACTACTCAGAAAAAGCCAGAAGTAGCACTGTAACTCAAGTGGTACAGTGCTAGACTTGAGCCAAAGAAGCCTACGGTCAATGCCAAGGCTTAGAGTTCAAGCCTCAGAACTGGCAGAGATAAATAAATAAATAAATAAATAAATAAATAAATAAATAAAAAAAATAAAGCAAGCTTGGCGGGAGGTGTGGCTCATGTGGTAGTATATCAGCCTAGAAGGTTGCCCCGGCCCGCAGGGTTCAGTCAACTGAGACCCGAGAGGGAACCGTACCTAAATGAGTGGGACAGACAAACACAAAGAATGAGACCAAGACAGTGTTCTGATCAAGGTCTGTTTATTGAAAGTCAGAGGGGGTTTATATAGGGCTTTAAAGCAGGGGCTAGCTTGCAAGAATATCAAGGTAAGCAGGAAAGGGGGCCTGAGAAAACAAGACATGGGGCAAGTTAACTTGTCGAGATAACAGTTCAAACATTCCTTAGCATAAGGCAGAGCAGTCTATAGATTAACTTTGTCAAGATAGCCTCTGGATGTCTCTGTACACAGAGCAAAGCAATCAGTAAATAAAGATAATGATCTAGATGTCTCTTAGCACAAAGTAAGCGGCCTAAAACTTTTTTACTAAGCTATCATATTAAAAGTATTAGACAACAAGTTAAGAGACCCTGAGGCAGTCTCCAACAAGTCCCCCTTTTTTTGTTTTAAATATAGAACGCATATGGCAACATTGGTGACGATAGGCATTAATCTGAGAGGGGAGACAGAGGCACTGATCCTTCATGCACTTTGGAGGTGGAACAAGGGGAGCGAACTGTTGGTTGGCAGTCGAGTCCCTTATTCAAAGCCTCGGGTGTTGTTTTGAGAAGGAGGGGGTTGTCAGGGGAAACGGTCCCATGATGATGCAACACCAACCCCTATGCTATCGTGCGTATCTCTCAAGGGGTCCCACTTGCTAGCTTTACTAGCCCCTTTGCACTAGCAGTGCACCTCTTAAGCAGATGCCTTCACCCAGAGGGTGTGCGCTATGTGGGACTAAGGCGCAGTCTCCATAGGAGAGCCATATGGCACATCCAGGTCTTCAAGAGCCAATTGATGATAATGGATTTGTATGGGTTTTGCCATCAGGGTATCTACCTGCTGCTAAATGAAACAAGCCTATTAACAATACATGGTCCAATCATAGCAATTAGTAATAGAGCAAGCAAGGGTCCTAGCAGGGGCAAGAGATAAGGTAAGAGTCCATTGAATCCGCTCCAGAGGGGGTTATCAGCCAGCTCTTTTCGCCTTCTTTCCAAATCCTCCTGAAGGTTTTTGATTTTGTCCCCGGACGATGCCAGACTTATTTGCATAGAAGCAACATCGTTCCTGTAAAGCCAAACAGATACCTCCCTTTTCCACAGTTAAAAGATCTAGCCCTCTCCTGTTCTGAAGTACTACCTCTGCCAAGGAATCTAGCTGGTCCTGTAAATCTCGGACAATACTGGATAATGATTGTACATCTCCAATTCCTATCACCAAGAGTTTTTCCAGTCCTCTCAGGAAACAGTTGTGCGGTGGTGGTGGAATCAGGCAGGGCAGAATATATGGCAGCAGCTTCATCTCTCAGGAACTCCAATGGATTGCCTGCAAATTTCTGCACAAACTGGTTAAAGAAGCTTAACCTAAGGCCTGACTTTGGTGAATTCTCCCAATGATTTCCTGGTCCCTTTATCTAAAGGGGAATGATGGCCGGAGATTCAGCTTCTGTAACTTCTTCAAGCTGACTCAGGGGCGTTGTCTCTGTACTTGACCAGGGACCTTAAAAGGTTTAGCCTATTTTACCAAGGGGTTGCCAGGATTAGCTATCAGGAGCAATGATTTGCTCTGAACTAGAGATCATATTCAACATTTAACAACTGCACAAACCTTCTTTGGCTACAATAGTTCAGCTTACTTAGCATCCATTTGCAAAGGCATCTTCTTGATTGTCTGGAGAACTTAATCCCTGCGACTCTAACTATGCTTCAGTTGCCAAATCTAAACAGATAGTAGGGACACAAGCCTCAGATCCACAAACTTTCCTGAATTTGTGGCTGGTGTCAAACCAAACTTCACTTAGTCAGAACTACCACTATCACAGATGATTGACAAGCCCCTGCCCAGTTATGAAAGGCACGGGCATTAGTAAGGCATGCTTACAAACTATTCTATGACCTCCCGACTCTGATTAATATTGAATAGCTAAGCACAAGTGACTCTAGGATCTGACACCATCTCTGCCATCCAAGCAGCGGCTTACTGCATTATTGCTTTTTGTCCCAGTGGTGTCTCTCCACACAGGGAAGAACATCCCATTGGCACTTCACTCTGTTGGTTGCTGGACTTGAACTCAGCAACACTTTAGTCTTTATTTGCATTTGAAAAACCTTCAAGGGCTCAAGGAACTTCCTTTTGTCTCCAGGCCCCCTAGGGCTCAAGGCACTCCCCTTGCCTTAGAAGAGGCTTTGTGTTTTTTCCTGCAGTTTAGATTACTGCCTAGAACTCCTACAACAGTTTAAACTCAAATAACACTTTTTCCCTAATGCAAGAACTACGGACATCAGTGCACCAAAAGTCTTAAGTCTGGACTTAGTTTCCTTCCCTTTTTTTTTTAAATACACCCAATTGCATGGAGATAAACCTTTAAAATACTAAACATATTATCCACACTTTACCATCAGATTTCTAGTGTCAGTCTGCAAGGAAAAAAGATGAAGATGATCCTAAGTTTTCCGTCCTCTCTCTTGGCATTTGATTACCTAAACAGTTTTAAAAGACAGGCAAAGTTTCTGACATTGATAAACAATTTACAGTTAAATCTCTAATACATGTCTCCAAGCTTTAACTTAAGGAAATAAATTTCAAAGTCCTTAATTTTTCTGAGCTAAACAGGGTACAATGTTTACAATGCAAACAGCTCTATGCATTACAATATCAAATTTTTAAAATGCAGATTTTAGGATCTTTAGAAAAATACTTTTTACCAGTTTCTCTTTAAAACAATGCACCTTTGAGACATAGGAAACATTTAAACCTAATACTTTTCCTGAAGTTTAAACTTAAATTTACCCAATGGCTTTTGTGTTTCAAGTATAAATTTATCCATTTTTACATTGCATGCTGACAATTTAATCTTGAACATATTCATTCACACTCATTCACACACACATTCATACTCAAAGATCTTAAAGCGCGCAAAATTAATATCAGGTGTACATTTTCCAGAAGTTTAGTGACAAGAGATTTTTTGCTAATCTTATTCTTGTGGGTAACAACCAAGTTTTAAAACAAAGGTTTTTAATGAAGTGACTAGCTGAAATTTATTTTTTCAGAGCTAGTTCCTGATATTAGACATATTAGCATAATACCTTTTACAGATGAAAGTTGGGTGGGAGTCTTAAAAACTTAGGAGAACTAAGACTGAAGTTTGTGTCCTGCCACCAACTGTCTCCACACTGTCACTTCAGCAGGTTGTAGGAAAAAGGAAGCTAGACGAAGCCTGCAGCTGCTTTGTCTGGCCTCTGCTCACCTGAACTGCAGCCGATTGGGAGGGGCCATACCAGGCCCGAGTGGGGCCAAAACTTTTACTTCCCAGAAACATTCAAATAGATAACAAGGATGTGCTTGAGTACACACAGAAAAACCACAAGGATCCATATTTAGAACTGGTACCAATTTTAAAGACAAAACTGGACAAGGAAAAATATGTAACACGAACAAGACAGAAAAGCAGAGACTTTTAAGTAGCTCCTAAACTTTTGATGGCATGCCTGGCCTTAAACTACCAGAGTGACGGAAAGAGATTTCCATTCCCTGGTAGCTGGCAGACGGAGGCCATCCTAACCTACCTACAAAAGGCTCTGAAACAAAATCAGACATTGACATATAACAAGAAAATTGGACTTAATCAGATACACTTAACACAAAAATATGTGCTCAGATGAATGTTTTCACCAAACAGCTGTTTTTAGATTTAGACATGTCTTGCTGGTGGGACTCTCAGGCATGCCCTGTTATCGACAAGAAACTCAGAAGGGGGGTCAAGGCGTCCCTTGACCACCCAGGCCTTAGAGACCTTGCTGCGTCCAGCCTTCTTTTCTCTCTGTTTTAGGACCACAGTGCACTTTCTTAAAAACAAAACAAAACACAGACATACAGGGGGTCGGTCGATTTCTACTTACCTCCAGAGGCCTTTGCTTTTCACCTGGGCATCTCTTACAAAAAAGGTTGTTAAAGGAAAACCACTGTTTCTAGAAAAAAGCAATCTTTTATCTCAATAGCATAAATATACAAATTATTAGGAATTGGTGAAAGACTTGGGAGCCCTGGTTGAGTGGTTCCCATGAAGAAACCTGTATTTGAAACTTGTATTTGCCTGATCCTTATTAATTTTAGTAGCCCCAATTGTTTTTCCCGTCTATGCGATTAGACTGTGGCCCCTAGAATTGGGGGAGCAGTTCCATGTCAATTTTTTCATAACTAATGCAGTCATCATAGAATGTCACAACATCTGTATCTTGTCTCTCCCTAGAGATTATAGGGTAGGTCCTCTTTAAGAGCAGCGGCTGAATGGCTCTGGCCAGAACAGGGGGCATGCCAATTGCTAAGATGCTGCTAGGCCAGCTATACCCAGGAGCTGGGCCTGCAGCAGTTTCTAGGCTGGAGGCCTTTGCTTTTCTTTTCCAAGCCCTTGGCCAGGAAGAATTCCTTGACTAAGCATTTGCTGTGTTACAATATCATTTGGCCTGCACATAAAAAGCTTCATTTGAGAGAGAATAGCCCTCCCCCATAAGTTAACTGGGATATTTGGAACTACATAGGGCTGAACTGTGCCTTTACTTCCTTCTTGATCCTCCCATGTTAAAACTTTTGAGCTCTGGAGAGGGTTGGAAGACTGGCTGATTCCTTTTAAATATGTTAATGAGGGGGTAAGTGGCTAAGTGACTGGCCATTGATTTTGAGCAATAATGGTGGCATCAGCTCCTGTATCCAAAAGTAATAGGTGTCTAGAAGGGGTAATGGCCTGGACCCAATAGGCATCGGAGGAGCCAAAATTAGAGGATTCTCTAGATTTTGAGAAGTTGGGTTATTAGTATTTAGGGGTAATAAAGCCAATTGAGCGATTTTCTGTCCCAGATAAATAGAGACAGGGCCGTCCTGTGCAGAGGCCATGATTTTTATTTCTCCTGTGTAATCATTATCAATTATGCCAGGTGAAATATTATGTTCCTGAATAACTGAGTTGCCTCTTCCTAAAATAAGGCCAAATACATTTGGCGGCAGGGGCCCAAATACTCCGGTGCATAGGAGCTGGGTTCCCACCTCAGGGGTTAATATGTATGGGTGGAGGAACAGAGGTCAAGTCCTGAGCTCCCTGAGCTCCCTGGGGTGGCACGTATGAGGGATGAGACACTGCAGGGGCCACCTGCTGTGGGGGAACAAATCCGACTGCCCCAGAAGTTTGTTGACTGGGGCCCTGAGGCTGGCCCCTCCTGTAGTTTCCCACCAGCCCAGAAGTTAAAGGTTTTCCTTGAATATCTGTCTTGGAGTGGCACTCGGGAAATCCAATGTCTGCCCTTTTTACACCGTGGACAAAAGGGCAGAATTTGTCCCTGCTGTGGGGAGTTCCCCGGAGCTGAGTTAGTAGTTTTGGGCTGTGGGCACTCCCGAGCAAAGTGTCTGGCCTGGCCTGAAGGCAGTTAAAACACAGGTGCATTTTTTCTGGGTGTAACTCTTTGAGTTGCTTGGTAGGCAGCATTAGCATATTCAAAGGCCAGATGTCTAATAAACTCACTCTCAGTTTCATCCCTGCCAGAAATACGTTCAGCGGCTTCAGTAAGCCTCCCCACAAATTCACTATAGGGCTCTTGCGGTCCCTAAGGAATCTTGGCAATGGAGGAAAAAATGGAGCCAGAGGAAGGTATTGCTTTCCAGGCCTGCAGTGTGGCAAGCTGGGCCTGTGCTAACAACCCAGAGGAAAACCTGGCTTGCAGCTCATTGGTGTTATCGGGAGCCTGTCCTAATAATTTCTTGAGTGTCCATTTAGCCGTTCCTGGCTCAAGGATATTACTATTTTCTTGTTCCCAACACCTCTCTGTATAATCAGCTTTCCAGGAGAGATATTGACCTCAGCTAAGAACTGCTTTTGCCAGGGTTTCCCAATCATAGATAGTGAGGTATTATGAGCACAAGGTTTCCAACAGAGACAGAGTAAAAGGGCCAGTCGGCCCATAGGAGGAAACAGAGTTCTTTAGTTCTTTAATTTGTTTAAATCTGAAAGGCCGATAATTATTTTGGGCTCTGAGGATTAATCAGGGGCCTCTTTCTCCCTCTTCTTCTGACTCCTTCTCACCCTGATTATCGGAATGCTCTATTTGATCTCCTTGAGGGGAGTCATTTCCTGACTCCCCTTCACTCCAGGATTTCTGCCTCCTTGTTTTGGTTGTCACCACCCTGGGGTAATTTTAACCTGAGAGGGAGTGACTGGAAAGACAAGTAAGGGAGGGGCCTGCTGTTTTACCTGAGACTTGTGTGGATTCTTTAAGGGTCTAACTTTTAACTCGGAGGAGATGTCCAAATCAAGCTGACGCAAGGCCTGCAATGTTAGCCTGCTGTAAGCTTGCGGGGGGGGGGAGGAGGGGTCAGAGTCTCCTTGCAGAATATCATTGAGGGGCAAAAAGATATTATTAGGCAATTTTAAATAAGGCCTGAGCCATTGAATATCTAAGGGTATGGAGGCAGTCAACACTACTTTGACTTTATCAGGAGCTATTTGCAAGCCAAGGTTAAGAAAGGCCTTAGAAAGTAGATCTGGCCTGTCTTGAGCTGCCAACAAAATATCATCAGGGTGTAGGGGAATTGTAAAAAAGCAATCTTTAAGACCAATGATCATTTTATGTACATAAAAACAATTCCTTGTCAAACACATTTGGTAAAGGCTATTTACAGTGTCCGTGGCCAAGCATGCACTAGTTATAGTTTCAAGCAGAAAATGTTCCTTATTTGACCACAATTGCAATAATTACATGAAAATTCTTATAAAAACATGAATCTTCTTAATCATTTAAACAGTCCCCTACTCTTTGCCATTTAACCTCATTAATCGTTCCCTCTTTGAGGAACCAAGGACATAATTCTTCGAAAAATGCCTTTGAATCTTTCTTTTTAACCCAAGTTCCTTGTGTTTTGAGTGAAGCCTTTAAGCCTTGAACAAACAACTCTTGCTTACTAAGTTTCTGTCCCAATTCGTCGAATTTCTCCTACCTTGGCAGCGGACGCAGGCGGGTACTCCTCCTCCTCTGAATTTGGGGTGGCTTGGACTGCGCAGTCCTTCTTCGGTGGCGACGGCTTTAGGCAGGGTTCCCGTGCCTCGAGCCCCACGTTGGGCGCCAATCTGCCCCGGCCCGCAGGGTTCAGTCAACTGAGACCCGAGAGGGAACCGTACCTAAATGAGTGGGACAGACAAACACAAAGAATGAGACCAAGACAGTGTTCTGATCAAGGTCTGTTTATTGAAAGTCAGAGGGGGTTTATATAGGGCTTTAAAGCAGGGGCTAGCTTGCAAGAATATCAAGGTAAGCAGGAAAGGGGGCCTGAGAAAACAAGACATGGGGCAAGTTAACTTGTCGAGATAACAGTTCAAACATTCCTTAGCATAAGGCAGAGCAGTCTATAGATTAACTTTGTCAAGATAGCCTCTGGATGTCTCTGTACACAGAGCAAAGCAATCAGTAAATAAAGATAATGATCTAGATGTCTCTTAGCACAAAGTAAGCGGCCTAAAACTTTTTTACTAAGCTATCATATTAAAAGTATTAGACAACAAGTTAAGAGACCCTGAGGCAGTCTCCAACAGAAGGTCCTGAGTTCAATCCTCAGGACTGCCCAGAAGAAAAATAAAGATTATTTTCTCATGACTTTCTATGCTGATTCTTACTTTTATTTTGAATGAAAACATTACTTTCAGATGTCTCAGCGGGATAAACCTATCACACGTCTCTGATAAGGGCGGAAAGACTTAATCAGACCGACTCCATGGGGTGGGGGGGAGAGCAGAGGCTACCATTAAGCTAGGAGACTAATTACAGGGGCTGGCCTGGCAAAAGAGGAACTCAGAAATTGCATGGTCAGTGGGAAGTAACTGGGAAATGCATGGTAAAGGGGTTGATGCTGTGGTCAGGAGGACCTTGAGACACAGTCAGGTGGAACAAGCCATTGGATCTCAAAGAGTGGCTACCAGCCAACAATTACTAGAAGAAAGAAATAACCTGGGCACTGGTGGCTCACACTTGCGATTGTAGTTACTCAGGAGGCTACGATCTGAGGATCACTGTTTGAAGTTAGCCTGGGCAAGGAACTTCATGAGACTCTTATCTCCAGTAACTTACTGAGAAAAAGCTAGAAATGGTGCTGTGGCAGAACGCTAGTCTTGAGCAAAAGAAGCTCAGGGATAGCACCCAGGCCCTGATTTCAGGCCCTAGGAAAACACACAAAAAAAGAGAGAAAGAGAAAGAGAGAAAGAATGGAAGGAAGAAAGAAAGGAGGAAATAGAGGAGGAAAGAAGGAAAGAAAAAAAAAAGAAAATGCTATTTATTGGTAGCTCCTGTGTGTAACCCTAGCTACTTAATAAGTTGAGATCTGAAACTGACAGTTTGTGACAATCTTATCTCCAATGAACAACTAAACAAGCTTGAAGTGGAGCTGTGGCTGAAGTGGTAAAGTGCTAAACTTGGCCGGTCCTGGGGCTTGAACTCAGGGCCTGAATGCTGTCCTTGGGCTTTTACTCAAGATTAGAGCTCTACCACTTGAGCTACAGCACATTTCTGGATTTATCTATGTATGTGGTTCTGAGGAATCGAACCCAGGGCTTCATGCATGCTAGGCGAGCACTCTATCACTAGCCTAAGCTTTTGCCCCCCGAGCTCCCCTCCCCCGCCCAACTCCAATTCTTTACTGCTATTCAGCCTACCCACATTACCAGGTTCTACCTCTGCTTTCTTTCTATTCTTAGGGACTTGTAGACTCTGGAGATGTTTATCCATTGTGGAAGTTAGCAAGGTGGTTCGGATCAGTGCCGTTGGCTAAATAATCCCTGCCCTATTTGTTATTTTCAGGCAAAGTAGAATTACTTATGATAATGATATATTGAACACATGCCTTTAAAAACATTCAATCTAGGGCTGGGAGTTTGGCCTAGTGGTTAAAGTGCTTGCCTAGCATGCATGAAGACCCAGGTTCGATTCCTCTGTACCACATACATAGAAAAAAAGCTGGAAGTGGGGCTGAGGCTCAAGTGGTAGAGCTCTAGCCTTGAGAAGATCCAAGGACAGTGCTCAGGCCCTGAGCTCAAGTC
This sequence comes from Megascapheus bottae, assembly GCF_031878675.1. Taxonomy (NCBI): domain Eukaryota; kingdom Metazoa; phylum Chordata; class Mammalia; order Rodentia; family Geomyidae; genus Megascapheus; species Megascapheus bottae. The sequence goes on from NC_143512.1 coordinate 5,947,856, forward strand.
CAGGACTGGCAAAACAAAACAAAACAAAACAAAAAACATTCAATCTAGATTTTGTTCAGTGTTGTTCTCCCTGACAGCTTAAAAATAACTTGTACCTATTAGGCATTATTGTAAGTCAGGAAGTATAAACACAAACATTTTATACCAAAAGATGACCAATTCTCTGCTCTCTACTCTAAGAATTGGTTCAAGGCCAAAAACTATATGAAACATTTTTACCCTCAAATAAGAACACTTTTGAAAAAGCTCTCCAAAAGTCCTTAATAGGGGATTGTATATTTTTTTCTCTTATAATGATCACATGACTTCATTGACCTCTGTGGTCAAATAATAATGGTCCCCTTTGGCAGGTTATTGATACAACTGTAGCTCAGAGCAAGACAGGCAGCAGTGTTAGTTGTGACATGCCGGGGCCAACCGGCAGCAAACCAGGGTTCACAGATTGGGGTTCCTGAAATCGGGGGCAAGGACTAGGAAGAAATAGAAGAGAGACAGACACACCGGGTCCGGGATGTCCGCAGTCCAGGTAAAGACTGCTGCGTTTATTTTTCACTCCCGCTTCTTCCCTCCTCCAGACCCAGGGAACCTCCAGGTGTTACATTCATATGGTAATTCTCAGGTCATTTACATAGAATAGGGCCAGAAAGCAATAAGACAATAAAGCCATCCTCTGATGCAAGTCAAGGTACAGTTTGATTCCACTCTGGCTCCCAACAGTGACAGGGTGAGATTTCGGAGAAAAAGGCTCTGGGAGTTCTAGAGCCTCAATCAGAAATGCCTTTTTGTGATTGTTGTTTTTAATGTACTATGTGAAGTTATTTCTTTTCTCTTTTTTCCTCCTTATGATTAATCTCCTGTGGCTACTGTATCTGACTTTGTTACCTGGTATATTATATATATGTTTTATTTGCTTATTTGAAATAGGGAAGGGAAAGGGGGAAAACAAGATGATTAGGATGGGTGGGGGAGGAAATGGGGGACAAAAACATGAGAAGGGGCATCAAGATTCAAGAAGTAATGCACCCATTACCTAATCAATGTAACTGTAACCCCTCTGCACATTATCCTGACAATAGGATACAATAAAAAAGAAATACCCAGGTACTTAAAAGGCAAACACACATTTTTTTATTTGTTTTTTTAGAATCTACTACCTGATAGTTAATTGTGTAACAGGAATCATATTGTACACTATGTAACCAATCAAGTCAGCTTGCAAAACTAACAGATGTTTCAGCTTTGAATACTGGAAACAAATGGGTTAATAGATTATAAAGCACATTCTCTGTTCCTTCAAGTATTTATGGTAGTGGAATAACAATTTTATGTCCTACACTTGAGCCTCAAGCCTTTGGGAAAGAGATAAATCGATGATGTGTCCTCTGATCAGAAACAAGGGAGAGAAACCTCAATTTGGGGCAGCTGTCAGCATTTAAGCATCAGGGACACCTGGGAAACAAGACTTTTCAGATTCTTGTCCTTGACGTTTCAGAAATATGTAAGAAATTTTAGTATGCAAGTAATATACAGGGGATATTTACTTACCCTGGAAAGAAGACTCAATCAGCTTTAAGGCCTTCGATTTTCTGGTTCTGATTGCTGCTCTGTTGAATTGGCCCTCTAGCCTCCTAGAATATTTCCCTAAGGCAATCTACTAGGGTTCCTCTCCAAGGAAAGCAGATCTAGAACATTCTACTGTCTCCAAAGCAGTCACATGCATAATTCAAAACCTATTTTGAACATCAACCCAAAAGAAGAGCCAATAGTACGTTTATTTCATTCAAGTCTACTTTATTCCTCAAAGACATTAACAAGAAGTGGTAAGATTAGGTAATGTGGCATAATTAGGTGGGAAAAGAAATGTGTCTTGCGTGTAGATACACTAGAAGATGTTGGGACTCAGAAATAGATTTAGCAATATCCAGGTTGTGCAAGTTCAAGTTTGTTGCCAGTCTCCCTGTGGAGTGAAAGAGCAACAAATGAGTCAGGCTCCCACATAGCTCATTAGCATCTATGTTTCACCAATGAACCTCAAAAAATGTACTCAAATTTCCCGCTTACTGATGTGTTTAAAGAGAGTAAAGGCTGTGTGGGAAGATTTTCAAAACTGAGGCTCAATTTGTTTATATCCTTGGATGTTTTCATTTAAAGAAATATTGGTTTAGAGGCATCCTCATAATGTATTTAAGTATTATCTTTTTGCTACTACTGGGGCTTGTACTCAGGGGCAATGGCAGCCAGTTCAGATTTTAGTTACCATTGAGAAAAAAAAATCTACAATGTGTTATATACAATAAATGCTTATTTTCATTTTACAATTGTTTTAAAATTACTTAAGAAGGCCCAGATGTTTATATGAATGCTATGAATGTTTCTATGACTGCTCATTTTCTGTTTTGTAGTTTATGCCAATCATATTAAGATTATTTTATGCCAAGTGAGGATGGCTCACACATCTAGCTACTCAGGAAGCTGAGGTCTGAGAATCACTACTTGAAGACATCCTGGAGAGGAAAAGTCCACGAGACTTTTACCTCCAATAAACTTTTATTAAAGAGCCAGAATTAGACTTGTGGCTTAAATGGTAGAGTGTTACCTTGAACAAAAGGTCAGGATCAATGCCTAAGCCCTGAGTTCAAGCCCCAGGATCAGCATACAAACAAAGAAGAGATTACTTTGTAACTTTTAAATTGCTATGGCTATCTAATTTTCTTTATTATCATGTATTAATTGAACAAATGGGTTTATTGAGATACTTCCATAAATACATATAATGTACATTGATCTACTTCACATCCTCTATTATGTTTTCTTAGCCTCTCACCTCTTTTCAAATAACTCTTTATAAATTTCATCATTTTTATTTTGGCTGTTTCATTTTTAAGGTGAAATTTTTATTGTAGTTTCAATGCTTTGTTGAAATAATACTCTGAAATAGATCACGGTCTACAGACTTTTCAAATATTTCCCTTTTTGGTATCAATAATTAGGTGATGCATAAGACTTGCAAATTTACTTATTGAAGCTGAATTATAAAAAGGTATTACAAAACTTGTGGATTGGCATGCAGAGTAAGGGGAATATTCTAGTCCTTGGTGATTTCTATGTACATGGAGTTTAAGCTACAGATTACCAGGCTGAAAATAAATTAGATGACTTTATGTTTTCTTCAGTGTTCTAAGGTTATTCACTCTTACTGACAGAGTGTGTGTGGATATAAAGGCACCAGGGACTCCTCCCTCCTAAAATTGGAGGGTGCTGTTTTTTGCTTATTTATTTGTGCTGATCCTGGGACTTGAACTTGTGGCCTCGCCCAGATTTGTTTTTGGTCAGAATTAGCACTTAATCATTTGAGCCACCTCTCTACTTCGAGATTTTTTTGGTGGTTAATTGGAGATAATCGTTTCTCAAACTTTCCTGCCTGGGCAAGCTCTAAAACATAATCCTCATATCTCAGCCTCCTGAGTAGGTAGAATTACAGGCCACTGGTGCCTGACAGGGTTCAGTTTGTTAAAATGTGTGAGAGGTCTTTCTATTTTGTATTCTCTAAATCATTTCTCTAATGCAAGTGTATTTGCCTTACTGTATAATTTTAACTTAAATATGAAAAAGAAATGGTCCAATACTTACCTAATTTTAGAACACAAGAAGCATATATTGGAATATATTTTGCCATCAGATCCACAAACTGGATCATATACTGTTGGACAAAATACAAGTTCTCCTGGTGGTAGCTTTTCAATATCACCACAAACACTCTGCAAAAAGAAAAAAAAATGATTGAAACATCAGTTACTTTAGACAAGTTTTAATTCTCAGGATTTATTATTTTCCAAACAATTTGAAAGTGTTTTTCCAAGCATTTGCTTATTGATCTAGTTGTTGAGTCTTATCTAGCTCCTTTTAGACACTTCAAGCGCAATGCAGTATCTTTTTCCATTAAATAATTAAGGATCACAGGCAATAAGTGTATTTGTGGCAGTAGTTAGCAAATAATACTTTACATAAAACTAGATTTATTTCACTATAGTTATTGAGGCATGAATTCTCAATAGGCACAGTTTATTTACAAATACAGCAGCTCATTTTCTGTATAAAATTTCATGCTATTTCTTTTACTCAAAAGTCCAATGTAAATGCAACTGTGAAAAGTAGCAGGGATAATTACTCTAATTTAATGACTAGTATATCATTGATAATTTTTTCATAGTTACTAATTATAACTACTGGTTATCCATTCTAGAACACAGACAGCTAAATGGATACTAACATCAGAATTGGGGGAAAATGATGAAGGGGTGACATTGATAAATATGCATTGTACTTATAAGCTCATTTATTGAGTTGTTACACCTTCTATTTACTGGTATTATATATATAAATATAATTTTTAATTGGAGTTTTAAATTCCTAGAGAAATGTCAGTCAAGATAATGAACTACCCATGGGACCAGATAAGAAATTCCTGGGAAAGATTTTCTCACATTTGTTTTTGAACAAGCATTCTTAAGGTTGTGGACTGTAAACAACATCAGAAACACATGAACTTCAACCCTTAGAACAATTTTAACCCTCACTTCTCTGCAGGTTTGAAAATCAATTTTTTGATACTGTAAAAGGAAGCATTTAAACACAAAAATTATTTAATACAAAACATTAAGTGCTTCCTTCTTGATACTGGCTAGTAATAAGACCTTTAAATCAGGATGTTATACTGACCGCCTTTTCCTGTGCCGCACAACCTGTGGCTGAAATAAAGAAAAAGGATACAACCATATTAAACTCAGAGAGAAATCTAACTTCCTCAAACAGATCATCTGTGACTTAATTCTCAGCTTGCCATAAAAGTACATTTTTAGAGCTCATGCCTATAGTTCTAGCTACTAAAGAGGCTGAGATTTGAGAATCCTCATTCAAGGCCAGCCCAGGAAGGAAACTCCATGACACTCTTATCTCCAATAAACTACTCAAAAAAGCCTGAAGCGGTACTGTGGCTTAAATGGTAGAACATTCATCTTGAGCAAAAAGAAGCTCAGGGACAGTTTCTAGGCCCTGAGTTCAAGCCCCAGGACCACCACCACCAACAACAAAATATACCTTTTCACTGGGTGCTGGTGGTTCATGGCTGTAGTCCTAGCTACTCAGAAGACTGAGTAGTTAAGAATCATGGTTCGAAGCCAGCCTGGGCAGGAAAGAGTACTAGGCTTGTGATATATGTATGATATATATATATATATATATGCCTTCCTTCAGATTTGTGTATCCCATTTATTATAATGTGGTTCTTAAAAAGAATTTCCCCTTTTGCAGAATATAATAGAAATATGTCCCAAAGGATCAACAAGCAGATGTGATAAATGCAGAAGTTTGTCTTATTTTTTCCTACTTCATAGTTATAGCTCAGCAAATGCTGAAAATACATGTAAGTCATATTACTATTACATAGCAGGCATAGATGACAGAAGTTAGATTCATGGTTAAAAGTTCCAGGGAGGCAGATTTTAACTCAAAAACTCTTATGCAGAATGATAGACTGTAACATATTTTATGAAGAGATGAGGCCCCGATAAATGATGATATGAAGTCTGCACAGAGTTCAAATAGAGATGTCCCTGACAAATTTACGTGAAGTATTTGTATAGATTAGCATTTGACATGAATTGACTATTTACATCCACTCAACCCTTAATATATAAACACATCATATGATCCCTACTACCTATGTATAATGAGCGCATCTCACTATTTTATGGCTAGATCTGAGATGAGCTGTTGATATCAGTATTGAAGCCTTTGCATGAGAGATACTCACTGAATATAGTCATAAGTGCCAGAGCCAAGAGTGGTATGACAGCTGAAGTCCTCATACTGCTAAAGTAGCCAAACGTAGTCCAGAGTTCTAAAAATCAGTGACCTTCTGGTGATTCTCCCCAGCACTTAGACACTACTTTATATACTATCAAATGTTCCTTCCTGAACTGTGAATTAATTATTTCTGATGTCAGAATACTGGAAAGATGTCAGAGAGGAAATAATTCTGTTAGGTACATGGGACTCTTTTCCTGTGAAAGACAAGTAACTGAAAATGTCATTTTCAAGAGACCAGAACCTGATAAATCTTGGATTGTGTCCATAAATTGTTTTCTTATTTCTTTAGGAGACGATAATTTATTTATATAAGTACTTTTCCCGCTCATAAAATTTGGTTTTCATGAACAATCTGTCCATTATCATTACCATAATCTAACAGAAACTTACATTTGCACTGAAATTACTGCATATCCTTTGTCAAACATTTTTTAAGGAAAAGTGGTCAGCACAGCTGACTTTTAACATTTTAAACTATTTTTTTTCATGCAAACTGCAGACTTCTAACACTTCAGAGTCTAGAGGTATCCTTTAGCAGAAGCTATCAATTATTTAAACTTACCCAAGCCCCCACATTTGTTAAGGTAGTGGTAAGTATTCCATAACTTATCTGCTTCCTGAGCTAGCCTGAATTGCACTTCTCTTATTTTACACTTCCTACCATAATAGGTATACATATCATCAGCCTCAGCTTCTTTCCACTGAGAAGAAATTTATTTAGTGTGCTTTTCTTTCTGACCTGTCCTAGAACCTCGATTCTCCTGATCTCAGCCTTAGACTGGTTGAAATGACACACATGCCATTGAGCCCAGATGGTGGTTCAGAAGGCCTCTTGAAAGCAATTTTCCTAGGCTGGCCTCAAACTATAATTCTCTTGACCTTGGGCTGCCACGTAGACAGGATTGCTGGTATGAGACACCAACTTGGCTTAATATCTAATTACTCATGATATTTGGTGAAGTTCCTCCTCCATCACACACACACATACACACACACACCCCTACACACATATATAAATGCTCTTGGCCTGTCTTTGCAAGAATCCCCTTATTCTTAATATCCTTTCTTAAGAAATTTTCCACTTGCAAACCCATCCTCCCTTCTCCTGGACTAGAAACTCCTACCTGACCTTGTACTTGGAATGGAGACCAATGACTTTCCTTTATAACAACACTCCTATTGTAATAGTCTCATGCAATGGCTTCTTTGTTATCTTAAGAAAGGTCAGGATAAAATTAGCAATGGAACTTTTATCATAGTCTTGCTGTAAGTTTTTAAGTAACTCTCTATATAAAGCCCCTATTGAGATCTAACTCAGCAGATTCTCAACATTGATAATGATGATAAAGATGATGATGGAGACTGAACTGCAGAAGAAAAGTTCATAAGGCATTTAGAGATTAATTTTAAAACAGATAAATACTATAGTTTAGTGGCCTCACTGGAATAATAGACGATGACCTGATGGGAAAGGAACTTTATGATGACCAAAGACGTTTGACGATCACTACAGGTAAAGAGCACCTGTCATTGTAAGTGGCCCAGGTGAAAGCAGTAGGAAATCCTAGACAAACGATTCCTTAATTTTGAGAATTACCTCCATCCATATTTTTACACATTTCTTTTTCTAAATTAGAAACCCCATTCTTTAATCACAATGGCAATAACAAAAGAATATTCACTGTGCATCAATACTATTGAAACTTTTCTAGGTGTTTTAACTCCTTTTCATTTTAAAACAGGTTCATGACACAATTGTTATTGCTACCAAGAGTTTAAAAGTATCTGAAGTGGGGCTGAGTGTGTGGTAAGAAACTCTCCTGCCAGCGCCCTAGAACTTCTAGAAATAAAGAGAAGAATGTGATGGAGATAAGTAAGTTATGCTAGGCCAGGAGAATAGGTAATGGAGTTGGAAAATCAGAGACAGAAATATAATTTATTAATAATATATTCATTTTATCATTAATTTAATAAACTATATATTCATTAACACCTTACTATTCTTAATGGATTAACATGCAAATTGATATTCTTATAATTTTACATTTCAATATGAACATTAATAATTCAGTTATGAGATTTTCATACATTAATGTTGATATATAAACATTTACAATAGTAATATTTAATATAGTAAGCAGATAAGAGAGGAAGTGGGAATGTGCAGACACGGCAGCTTGGTGCCATGTCTCTCATTCACGGCCATCTCTGAGTCATTCTTGTGGAATCCTTTGGGCTACTTGATGGGTAGACTCCAGTGGGAGCATTGTTTAAGGTTCTCCTTCTGGTGAAAATTGGTTCTAAAACCTCTAAGGATCAAGTGTCAATTTATGGGGAGTGAACTGTTGCAAAATCCAGGAACTAGGAAATGCTTACACAGAATTGCATAAGTTCCTCATGAATGTCTTTCAGCACAAGGCACGCTTTTCTTTCTATGTAAGCCTGACCTTTTAGGCAGGTTACAGGTTATACTGAAAAAAAAAAACAATTTGAAACAAAAGCTTATGTCACTATGAAACTGGGATAACTTTTCCTAAGATATCTTGAAATATTGTCAATGTGTGTTGGATATGAGGAAACTGGGAAGAACTTGTGGTTTATGTAAGAGTTTCCCTAAAATCACTGTCTATTTGGCATATCCTTTCCAGGTACTTATAGATACTAATGTTCTTCAGTCACTGCTGGGCCTTCAGCTCACCCAGGGGTAAGGGGATGGACTCCTAGAAACAGCGTCATCAGGTTTTTAGGACAAACAGGAAGGATACATTTTCACGTTTCATTTGTTATTTTGAAATCACTCTTATAAGAACAGACCAATGAATTTCACCTACTCTTCTCAATATCCCGCTCAAATTTTGCCCATTGTGCCATTGTTTTTGTAGCAAAATCATCCAATGTAGGGAGACATGTTAAGTTGTTAACATTCTCCAAATTGATCCAAAGGTCAATGCAAGCCCTACCAAAATCTCCGTTGCCACTGTTGAAAAAGAAAGGACAAGTTTTTTTTTCCCTAAAATTTACACAAATGCAATTTGTCCACATAGCTAAAAGAACCTTGAAGTGCCCTTGGCCCACCTCTGAACTCCTAGCTTTCGGGGTGGGCTGAAATCTGAAGACTGAGGCAGCTGGGAAAGGAAAGTCTGTGAGACTCTTGTTGATTTTTTTTTAACAATGATGGTTTGAAAATAGCTTTTACCAAACCTGGTGCTTGGATAAGTAAAAAAAAACAATACAAGAAACAATATACAAAAATTAACTCAAATTGGATTAAAGACTGGTGACATTGACCAAGATTCATTATATTCATAAACTTTTGTATTTAATTTTATATTATTTTGTTGTAAAGGTGATGTACGTAAGGTACCGAGGTACTGACTGGTAACAAGTCTTCCATCTTGGAATAAAAGAGAACTTTGGAAAAGTGACCAACATAACGATCATGGGCCATAGATCGGGTCTTAGTAAAGATACTGAGAGAGGGTATAAGAGAGAGTTCACTGACATTTGGTGTGTGTTTGTGTGTGTTGCACAAAAGTATTCTTTTCGATTTTCTTTTACCAACAAAATACTATACAAGGTCCAAGAAAGAAATACAAAGAGAAGTAAAGGTAGACTTTGTAGGGAGACTATTTTTTCATTTTTTAAATTGTATTTTATTGTTTGGGTGATATATAGAGGGATTACAGTTCCATTCATCAGGTAGTGGGTACATTACTCCTTGAACACTGATACCCCTTCCCATGTTTTTCTCCTACTTTTCATCCCCCCACCCCCTCCCAGTCATCTTTTTTTTCTCCTTCCCTTTCCTATTTCAAGTAAACAAATTAATGTATATACAATATACCAAGTACCAAAATCAGATATGGTAACAACATAAGGTAAACCATAAAGGGGAAAAAGAGAAAAGAAATATCTTCACACAGTACATTAAGAACAACAATCACAAAGATAAACCTCTTTCTTCCATATCCTGGAGTTCCTTTTGCTTAGCCTCATCTATATGTCCATAGGTCCATAGCTTTTAGGTTATTGTGATCCTCTGTTAGAAGAGTCCTAGATGTGAATTATGGAGGCGTAAAACATAGCCGATCTGTTAATGAGACATTAGGGAAGAGTACAACAGCATTCAATAAAGATGGCCATAAATCATGTTCTGATCCTACCCCGAGTATCAGCAAATACAAAAGGAAGTCAGTCAGAGCCCAGGCATGAAGAAGGTGATGAGGAATTGGCTGCTGTATATTCATGTCCATGGAGAAGTTAGCACTGTCCTTCATGAAGCAATTGAACTTTTCCACCACTTTTCCTAAGGGAAAACATGGTTTAACGAGAGTCATTCAAAGGAGTTTAATAATAGTTTAATTTTATAGTACTGTAAAAACAGTCAAGAACTATAAAAGTCAGGAAGCAGAATCTCACTTCAGTTTGTTCCTCAGATTCTCCCGGGATGAAGCTGAGACCTAGTTGCGAGGAGATCTTGGAACACATTGTCTTCTTAGTGTCCCTTGGATATAATCAAGGTCCCAGTATGTGCCTGTTAGGAAATCTTTCCCTGTGTGAAATAAAACTTCTCAAATGGAAAAAAAAATGTAGACTTGGCCTTCTGGGATTAGCCCTAATTTAGTGGCTTCTGCTAAAATTATAAACAAGATGAACACACAAAAATCTAAATTAAGTACTTAAAAATCCCATGGCTAAAATAGAATCAACACGGATACAAAGATAAGTACTAAATTGAAGGCGTGTCTTGAATCAGAAAGATGACATCTGCCTGGTTACATCCCTTCAAAAACATTGTGCAGGCCAAACAAAATGCCTAAATCAAACCTGTGATTCTCCATGAGCAGGATATGTTTTCATTTTGTTTTGCTCCATATTGGGAATTGAGGATAAAGAAGCTGGAATTGACAGTTTGTCTAAAGAAGCAAGCTCTTATCTTAGAAGTGAAATAGGACGCAGTTTCCTTTTTAAGTGGTGAGGAAATATGAATTTCAGGACTATTTCTTTTATTAAGAATTATGGAAGTAGAGTTGGTGGCTTACACCTGTAACCTTAGCTATTCAGGAGGCTGAGATATGATCATTATAATTTGAGGTCAGCCTGGGCAGAAAAGTTCATGAGACACTTATCTTCAATTGATTAGCAAAGTGTCAGAAGCGGAGATGTGGCTCAAATGGTACAGTGCCAGCCTTGAGTAGGAAAAAAAACAAAGGTAGAAATAGTGCCCAGGACCTGAATTTCAGTTTCAGTTTCAATACTACACACACACACACACACACACACAAGTATGGAACACCACTATGAAAACAAGAATTAAATTTGTATTTAGGACTACCCCAAGTGGTTCTTTTAACTACTTTCATGACTTCCTACTTGATTCTATAATCTTTAGGCTACAGGGAAAGCAGTGGTCTTATGTCTCACAGTTAAAGGATATATGAAGGGGATTATGGTAGTTCAATGGCCAGAGCAGATGCCTAGCTGTGCTGTGACCAGGTTCTAGCCAGTTTTCTCTCCCCTGCCACCCATTCTGGGTGGGGATAAGTACAGTTTGCCTAGAGTTAAGCAGAATCTTGGAAAGAGGAGGAATATGCAAGGAGAAAACTGAACCCAGACCACTTTTTCTTCTAATGAGATACTTACAAGACCTCAGCACACAGCAAGCAGGAATTCCCATAGGTTATATAGTTAGTTCCACAAACTGGCAGGTATGTGATAGGGCAGGGTATGGCTACCACTGGATACTTCTTGTACATGCTGCAGTCCACCTGGGCAGATACAAGACAATTTAAAATGTTAAATTGTTTTCTCTCTCTCTCAGAGCTCACATTTGGGTGTACTCGATTTCTTATACAGGTTGTAAGAGCTGGAAGTCTTGGAAGTCTCAGCTTACAGGTTCTGATACTGTGTGTGTGTGTGTGTGTGTGTGTGCAAGTCCTCAAGGCCTCAAGGCCTGGGCTCTGACCCTGAGCCTTTTAGCACTGTACCACTTGAACCACAATTCCACTTCCAGGTCTTTGGAAGTTCACTGGAGGTATGAGTCTCATAGACTTTCCCACACTGGCTTGGAACTGTAATCCTCAGATCTCAGCCTAGAATTACAAGCAGGAGGCACCAGCACCCAGTTAAGACTATCTTTATAAGGAATAATATCACTACTGTGGTAGTAGCAAAATTCCTATTGTTGCTTGCACATTCAGTTAACATTGCAGTTAATAAGTACCAGACAAGCCACATAAATCTTACATAAAATTTCACTGTTTAATATAGAGAACAATTGAATAGTGTGAATACTACTACTCTGTATCTTTACAGATATGGAAATTAAGGCTTAAAAGGACAATGAAACTCATAAAAAGCCAATTCTGATAAGTAGTGCAGCTGGGATTTAATTCTAGAGTCTATACAAATGACTGGTGAACCTTTGTCCTGACTCTCTGATGTTCTTTCTGTGAAAATGTTAATTTGTCTTTTAGCTGGAATTAACTCTACTTTAATTCTAGATTTTTAGGAGTTAAAAATTGTTTATGCCATAATACTTCAACTGTGGTCTGGAGATCAGAAACATTTATTTATCGGTGTTGTTTTCTCCTTTTTATTCTTTCAGCATATAAGTTAACCATGTATTTACATGTTGATTTCTGTGACATCCAATAGAAATAATAATAATTTAAATGTTATTCGATATACTTACCATTGTTGAAGGTGGACTGGTAATTTCTGAAAGACAGGTTTGCATGAGAATATTAAAAATAAATTAAAGGCTGTAATTTCTTTAAGTAATGTAATTTTTCTACTCTTATAAAAGACTGCATTTGCTCTGGCAAACAGTCTGAGTTTATCCCTATCCTTGCAAAAAAAAAATCCCAGATATTTGTTGAAAAAGATTAATGGCTACTGGGGTAGGGAAACCATTGATTGGACAAGATAACTTTTTAACTGTTCTCCTTTTGTTTAATAACAAAAGTAGTAACAATATAATAAGAGATTGAAACCTCATTTTGTTCATAGCCTCTGCTTCCATATCACCATAAAGGAATTTAAAACTATACAAATTGTTAGAAGCCAGGCACTGGTGGTTCATGTTTGGAACTTTAGTGACTCAGGAGGATGAGATCTAAAGAAGAGGTTCACAGTCAGTCTGGCCAGATGGATCTGAGAGACTTGAATCTCCACCTACACATTAAAAAATAGGAAATACAGGTGTTGTTCCAATGGCCAAGTGCCAGCCTTGAGCATAAAATCTAAGCAAGAGCATGAGGCTTGGCGTTTAATTCCCAGTACTGATAAATAACAAACAAACAAACAAACAAAAACAAATAAAAATGTGTTAGAAAAGTTTCAATTGTGCACTGGTACCTTATAAAAATTGAAGTGCTGAATTCTGGTTTCTGGAAAATTGTATAGAAACCTTTATACTAATTTTAAGAACATACTAAAGAAAAAAGTTTTGCACTGAAGAATAACATCCAGTAATCCTAACAATTAACAACTTCTAGTGCCTGACGTACACAATTTATGGATAAAAGATTTCTTTTGTTGGTTCATGGGATCCATGTACATGAATGGGAAGACATTTGAACTAAATCACTTTAAGTAAAACCTGGAGCATAAGAGTATCTTTCTCTAGACTAGAGCTATTTCTCTTACAAATGAGCACATTTTAAATCCACACGAGTGATGACGTGGATGCTCACGTCCCGTGGGGATCATTTGGGATAACAGGCTCCATGTCTGTCCTCTCTGACTCACCCGAGCTGCTGCAGAAATGGATGACTATGCAGAGCAGAAGGAGACCCCCAAAGATCCTCATGATGGAGCTGACAGCAAGGCTGGGACTAAGGCTCCAACACTTTTGCAAGGCTGAATGTGCTATGTCTCGGGAAAGGGATCATGTTTATATGCTAGCCTTGGTTTCTCCACCTTTCCTGTGAGGTCAGCCAGAGTCAGTGCTGGCTCTGAAAGGATCCTAAAGCATGTCACACCCCAGCGGTATTGCAGCCCTGTAACAATTAATTACTTCCTATCTGACAAACAGGTTGACTAGCTGAGGGGAGAAATATATTTCTGCCTGACCTTTAGCTGAGGACTCTTACTTAGAATTCTAAACTTTGCATTGAACAGATTAAGTACTGGTTGCTTGGGCTAGTTGTGAATTAAGAAAACATTTCCAACTTCCTTATTTTTATCCAAATGGGAGATTTTAAACCACTTGGCTTGACTCCTGGGAAAGTATGGCTTTAATTTTTCAACCATAAGTTTATGAAGCAAGCTGGGGCATGGTAAAGAGAAGTATTTTTTGAGGTGTGGTGAAAGGTATTGAAATTTTCTAGCTGTGTGATCTTCAGTATGCCGTTTAAAGTTGTGAGTCTGTAGCAGTTATAAGCCTTGGTAGTCACTGTGGTAACATATAAACCCAAGATTTCTGTGACATTCTAGGTTTGCTTTCCACACAAACTGCATGCGAAGGCAGAATGGTGAGTTAATGGAACCACGTGACCTTCATTGTGGCAGCCATAGAAACGGAACAGCCACTTGTCAGGATTACTGCTAGGTGAAGTGGAGATGCATTTCTGAGGATTTCTTTTGGAAGCAATGAAATGAATGTTCCAGCTCAGAATTGACATGACTGCCATTTCCCCTCACCTTTCTATGACTGCCGTGTGGCCTCACCAAACTACAGAGGCTAGAAAATCAATGCAGTCTGAAACACAGATAGGGATGGATTGGACATAGCTGGAAAACAGCAATGAGACACTATCGCCCCCCACCAAGTCCGAGTGGGGTCTATTGCTATCCTCAGGAAAGTTACGAATGTGTGGTACAGTAAAGTACATGAAAATTTGTCTTAAAACCAGTTAATGGAATTCTTGATGTTATCGGATGAAGTATCAATGCTGAAAGTCTCTGATGTGAGATTGTAGACTGCAGTGTTTAAGCACAGTTCTACCAATGTCTGCTCCTTGCCTACAGAGCTTAAGGACATACAGATGAAAACTTGACAGAAGGCAGTTTGATTAGTCTATTGCTAGTAAGTTTATTTAAGTACCTTCTGAAACATCACATAAATTACATTCAATTCACAGGATGCTGTTTACCATTATGTGAAATTTTATATGCACATATACACTTAATGAGGTATTAAAAAGAAATGTGTCATACTGCAATTTTGGTGTATAAATATGAAAGAGTATGATTACCTAGACCTATCTGGAACAGCCTATACTATAAACTCACATGTAATATATATATATATATGATATATATTTAAGTATATATGTATGATTGCATATATACACAATTTGTGTGTCTATATATCCTCATATATACATGTACAATTAGCTGTGTGTATACATATCCATTTGTGTATATATGGTATAGCCTATTGCTCCTAAGGCTATCCAAAAAAAACTATAATATTAAATGTAATATTACAGAGAATTGTAATTTTAAATTGTAATATTAAAGAGAAAATAGCACACTTAAGGGCCACAGTATGAAGCTGCAGCTATATTACACAACTTTACAGTTTTACAGCTACCATTCATGAATAGAAGTAAATGCTGAGACGATGAAAAGAACCCAGTACAGGGAATACATAAACCAGCAACATAGCCATTGATTTTCTTTCACTGTTATTAACATACGGCATGGACTGATACAGCCTATCCTGCCATGTGACAACAGGGCATTAGGGTTGTTCGTGCCAGCATCAACACAAGCACATGAGGAATGCGTTGCACGACAACGTCATGAGAGCTGGATTGGCACTAGGTGACAGGACTTCTCAGCACTGTTAAAATCTAATGGGACCCTCTTGTAAATGCAGTATGTTCTCCACCAAAACATCCTGCAGCATATGACTGGATATATAAGTTTCATTATGGTTATATGGGGTGAACGTGTATGTATCTGTGTCTGTGGTATGTGAGAGCACTTACCTCATAGTCAAATCTTGATTTGTGTTAGCTAATGAAATGGCATTCCTGACAACTTGATGAGAAGTAATGTTGATGTGTCATCTTTTACTTTTGTTGGTTTTGCAGGACTAGGGATTAGATTCAGGGCCTTGTGCTGGCTGTGCAAGTGCTCTACACTTGAACCACTCCCTTTTGTTGTTCATTTTTCAGACAGAGTTGTTTATTAGCTTTGCAGGGACCTGGAACCTTGATTCTCCTGTTTCAGCCTTCTAAGCACCAGGACCACAGGCAAATGCCACTTCACTTAGCTTATATTTTGAGATAAGGTCTGGCCTTTCCCTTTACTAGTCTCAAACTATGATTGTCTGCCTCTGCCTCTTGAGTAACTGGGAAGTACTGGCATATGAGCCCATGCACTAATTTTATTGAGATAGTTGTTTGTTTGTTTGTTTGTTTTTAATATGCCAGTACTGGGGCTTGAACACAGGACCTGGACACTGTCTTTGAGGTTTACTGTTCAAAGTTAACACTTTACCACTCAAGCCACAACTCCACTTCCGGTCCCCCTCTTTTTGTTTTTGCTGGTAAATTAGTGATAGGAGTCTCACAGACTTTGCTCTGGCTGTCTTTAAACAGCAGTTCTCAGATCTCAGCCTCCTGTACAGCTCAGATTGTTGGCATGAGCCACTGGACTCCAGGTGTAAGGGTTTAGCTTTTGAGACAGGATAACTTTCTCCTTCGTCCAGTTTCAAACTGCCTTGTGAGTAGCTGAGATTTGGGTGTAAATCCCTATGGCCACCCTAGAAGAAATTGTTATTATCCATATTTTACCAGTAAGTAAACTGAAACTTGAGATTTAAGTAATCTTACATCATATCAGTGAACTAGGAGATTATAAGATTCAGTCATGAAAAAGAAATGAGGTAACTTCTAATTAAGGAAAGCAACTATAAATTTTATTGTTTGCTACAAATTAGAAAGATAATGGATATTAACAAAAAGCCATTATGTTTCAAAACAAGGTGTATTTATTGCAGTTTGAAAATGAAAACTTCTTAGCAAGGTAGAGTAGAGATGGAATCAAAGGGCTATTGGAATGATATAGAAATATAGAGTTACCCTCTTTTTTGGGATACTTGATTTTCTAAGAGAAAAGAGGATGACACAAGCGGAGGGTTCAATGAGCTCTTGACTAAACAGAATACCTTAGAGACAGAGAGGGAAGGAAGAAGAAAAGTAAGATACCTGGTGAAGAGTGGCTAACAAAATGCCTGTAGAATGTTGGAAATAAAATGTTAACTGAAATAAATCAGGCTCAGAAAGACTGAGAGGGTGCATGTTTTCTCTCACGTGTGTAAGTTAGATCTGAAGTATAAATACCGAAAAATATACAGGGTCATATATGTATATGCATAAACTTATTGTCTAAAGTAATATATGTGGAGGGAGGATTCCAATGGTGTAACTTCTTTGGACAACTAACAGATTATCAAAGGGAGTGGTATCATAGCACCTCAGTCCCTCCCCCCACCCATATCAAAGGGAATGGTGTTGTAGCAGTGCTCTGAACCGCACCATTCCTCCATTACCTAGTTCCATTCCACAGACGTGCATCGAATATTCTGATTATGTTTCCCTATTCTTCCTCTCTCCATTAGTCTGTCCTCCACTTCCCAACAACACAAGTGGTAGCTTTTTAATATTCCTTTGACATGGGGGGAGACTGAGGTGCTATGACACCATTCCCTTTGACATGGAGGGGACTGAGGTGAGCTGATAAGCATAAGGCTGGGGATTGGGAAGGAGAGATGAGGGGACCCAGTGAAAGGCAGGCTATGGTGGTCAGGTGCTAGGCTTGCTTGCTACGGTAGAAGACTGGAGTGGGTCTAGCAGCTTCAGAGGCACACACATATCCTAGAGCATTCATTGATGAGAACATGGAAGAGAGTCAACAGCAAATACAGAAATGGCTGGCACTTAAGTTTAGTAGTAGATGAGTACCTTCCTGTATATTTCTTCTAAAACCCATTATGCTACTATGTGAAAATGAGAGAATAGTGATTTTATTTATAAGAAATGAATACATAAAAGACTTTAGCTGGTGGCTCACACGTTTAATACTAGCTACGCAGAAGACTGAGATTTAAAGCTCGTGGTTCAAAGCCAGCCCAGGCAGGAAAGCCTGAGAGACCCTTTTCTCCAATTAACCACCAGATAACTAGAAGTGGCACTGTGTCTCAAAGTGGTAGAGCTTTAGCCTTGAGTAAAAAAGTTCAGGGAGCGAGCCCAAGAAATGGCAAAGTCTTGGAAGACAGCCAAGTATTCTAGAAGATTCTGATGGACTATTCAATGTGCAAGCATCTATGTGCTTAGAGACAAAAGATTAGGTAAAACACGAGCTTAGTAGGCGTGGAGAATATGAACAGTTGTTTATAGAGGCTGTGGCCAGAAGGCAAGGTGTCATATATAATTTTTCAAGGGTGAGGTTGAGTTAATGATCTTCTGGGTGGAGCAAAGATAAAGTTGATGAAAGATGGGTGGATATTAAACTCTTTGGGCTTAGGAGGATGAGAAAGAAAAGTGAGGTCATGCAAAGGATCAGGTGTGTAGCAGCTCTGGGTTTTGGAAGCTATTCATAGAAGTTTTCATGCTGACCACTGAGTCCTAGATTATGGAGGATCTTTGAGAAACAAGAAAGTCCGTTAGCCAGGCACCAGAGACTCAGACCTACGAACTTGGCTACTCAAGAGGGTGAGATCTGAAGATTTCAGTTCAAAATCATCATGGGCAGGAAATTCCATGAGATTCTTATCGCCAAGTAACCAATAAAATAGCCAGAAGTGGAGTTGTGGCTCAAGTGGCAGAGCACTAGTCTTGAGTATGAAAGCTCAGGGACAGTGTGCATGTAATTGTGTGCATGCACGTGTGTACACACACACACACACACACACACACACACACACACACCACACCAAGAAAACAAGAAAAAAAAGAAAGAAAAGAAACAAAGCCATTGAATAGAAATAGCAGCTTATTTCGGGCAGAAGGCAATTTGTTTATTCCTCTGCATATTTAGGCCAAGGGAATTTGAACTTGTAAGTTCCCTATGGCCATGGAACCATTCAGGGAAAAGAAAGACAAAATTAATGCAGAAAGAAAGCCATAGAAAAACAAAGAAAGGCAAAAATCTGAGACTATTTTCCCTAGTAGTTTTGGAGTATCTCAAGAAAGATGGAATGACTCTTCAGTGGATTAGAATAGTGGGGGCCAGTTGAACCAGGGGTTTGATTGGATCAGGGCCTGGGTGCAGAGTTCATATGTTGGTTAGCCAAAAGAATATAGGGTGTTTGCACCACAGCTGGTAGTAATCCAAAGAAAAATAGTAGATGAAGAGCTAGAATGTATAGAAAAAATGCAGCTATGTATGAAACACTTGCTAAGTTCTAGGTTTGTGCTTTAGTGGGTAGGGCAAATCTCATTTGAATTTTTATCTCTCTTAGTATATGTGTGCTGATTCTTCTTGTTATGCAGTTAATGCAAGAATTTAGAGAAGTGACTAGTTTAAGCCAAAGACTTACATTTTTAAAAAAATCATTCTTGGAAAATTTTTTTTTAATCTAAATCTATCTAGGTGTTGGTGACTTATGCTTTTTAAGCCAAGCTGCTCTGGAGGCTGAGATCTATGGGAAACTGATGAAACTTCTACATCATATTCACCAGCAGAAAGCTGGAAGTGGAACTGTGGTTCAAGCAACAGAGCACTTGTCTTGAGCAAAGATTAAAAGAAAAAAGGATAGCGCCCAGGTCCTGAGTTCAAACCCTGAAGCCAGTGTGGGCACATAGGCATGCACATACACAAACACAAACCTAAAGGTAAGGGGTAGATTTAGAGATGGAGTGACCAACTCGCAGTGGCCAGGGTCTTAACAAAGGCAGAAGGAAATCTTCACATGTGATGGTCATCTGGGAAAAAAGAGGGTCCCAGTGGGGAGTACCTACTATCAGAGAGCCTCGGTTTCTTGCCCATCCGTGTAAGGAACAACTGTATATTTGTCTTCTTGAGTTTCCTGCTTCTCTCAGATCTAGCAAAACTGAAGAAGCTTGGTTCTTTATACTTTCAAGTTAAAAATCCATCCTCAGAGGCTGGGGTTTGTAGCTCAGTAATAGAGTGCTTGCCTATAATGCACGAGGCTCGAGGCTTAATCTCCAGCATGGCCAAAAGAAGGAATCTATCTTCAGAACAGTATTACGCAAGTGAGGCTGAGGAGTAAGGTTAGATGGAAGGAGGTTGGAGTCTAGTGGGAACTCTGTGACTTGATTTTTGCTTTTCTTCTTCATTGCTACATATATTGTACCTCTTCTCCCAGCTCCAGGTTCTCTTACTTTCTGATTTATTTTTGCGAACCTTACTAATTTTGCCTAGGCAGGCTTCAAACTCTTGATCCATCAGTCTCTAATTACAGGCTTATGCCACCACCCCAGCTACTTCTTCTGTAGGGTGCTTCTGTAATACTGAATGACTTGAAATTACCTGTGTTTCCCAGGATGTCTTCAAACTTGCAATCTTCCTGCCTCAGCCTCACACATGCTGAGATTAGAGGCGTGCACCTAATAATTTAGCTGGATATAAATTCACACACACACACACACACACACACACACACACACACACACACACACGCACACACACTGCTTCCAGCTCAAATGGATAATGTATCTACTGGGCTCAGAATTAAAAGGATGCTTATACCTCCAGAGTTATTCAACAATAGAAAATGGGCTAGTCTGTTATGGTTTCAATAAAATCCCACACATTAGGAGAACTTAAACAGAAGAAATTAATTTTTGCAGTTGTAAAGCCCTGAATCTATATCCTGTGCCTACAACTGTGCTTTACACCAACTTGCATATGTTCTGTACATGAATATCTATAACATTTTAGGTTTAAGAGATTAGCAATAACTGATAAAAATAAAACAAGTATCGGAGTACACTATAGTAGAAGCTGTAGGAAGGTGAACTTTCTCACAAGGTATTTTTTTTTTTGAACTCTAGCTACTCTTTCTTTTTTCTCTAAAATGCTGTAAGATGATAAGGCACATCGAGTGAGAGGAGATGACATAAATTCCATAGATATAATAATATTACATTAAGCACTTATGTAACAATTATTTGAACAGAAACAGTGATACTACAGCAGTTCATCTGATAACAAGGTGATTAATGATTCTTTCCTGGGTGACTCAGGAGAGAGTAGCAGTATTCGGTATGTGGGGATGTGGGACAATGGGTTGAGCCTGATCTGATTAGGTTAGAGCAGAATCCTGTGACATTTTATGACTCTACTCCAATTTTAAAAACCTACTCATTGTTTCTTCCTGGAATTTTCCACGTAATATTTTTGGACTAAGGTTGACTGAATAACTTAATCCACCGGAAGGGATACTGTGGTTATGAAGGACTTACAGTGTTTAGTTTGATACTTTGTTTTTTCACGCTAGGCATGAAATATGTGAGGCTAGGCATTATAAAAATAGAAGGATTCTTGGGACTGGGAGTTTAGCCTAGTGCTTGCCTAGCATGCACGAAGACCTGGGTTCAATTCCTAGGAACCACATACACGGAAAAAAAAGCCAGAAATGGTGCTGTGGCTCATGTGGCAGAGCTCTAGCCTTGAAAAAGCCCAAGAGCCCAAGGACAGTGCCTGAGCCCTGAGTTCAAGGCCCAGGACTGGCAAAAAGAAAAAGAAAAAAAAAGAAAGAAAGAAAAACAGAGTTCTCAGTTTGAATTCAGCTCCATCTGCAGTTTCCCTTAATGTTGTTTTCCTAACATTACATTCCTGTTTTTCAAATAAATTACTAACTGTTGCTTTATGATGTTCTGCAGTTTTCTTTCCTTTATTTTTATTCTCTGTATAATTGTTCCATGATTTTCAGATAGTGCAACAGCAAAATGATTACCTATCATTGAAGTTAGAGCAAATTGCATCTTTTTTCTTGTGTTTTGCACCATCAGTTTGCCTTCACAACCAATGAGACCTTATGCATCTCAAAATTTAGGTCAACATTCCTTCAGAGTATTGAGCTGGGATAGGTTCTATGTATTTTCACCAGCTCAGATTGGTGTGAAAATCACGACATAACTCAGTGTGGCTGTAGATACTCAATCCTCCTATCTCAGCTTCCTGAATATTATGATTAGAGACATATGCAACCTTATCTGGAAATATTATTTTTAATGCTCATATTTTTCATTTATGATCATCTTCCCTTTAACCAACCCTATTCAAACTAGATTACTTCCGAATGGCAGGAACTTGATGGAAACATGCAATTAAACACTTCCATTAATTTGCAATTATTTATGAGATTATCTATAAGGTTTCATTCATTCATTTGATCATCATAATTTAATAAGTAGCTCAAAACAGATGAGAGGAAGGTGAATTTAAGAGAGGATAATTTAAGAAATTCCTGGCCAAGGAGGGATTGCTACTACACTGTTGGTGGGAGTGTAAACTCATTCAACCACTATGAAAAGCAGTATGGTGATTCCTCAAAAGACTAAACATAGAGCTCCCCTATGACCCAGCAATTCCACTCCTTGGCATTTACCCAAACGTCCAGTAACAAGGACATACTAATCCACTAGCACAGTGATGTTCATTGCAGCACTATTATCCATAGAAAAGATATGGAACCAACCCAGATGCCCCTCAGTAGATGACTGGATCAAGAAGATGTGGTACTTATACACAATGAAATTCTATGCAGTCATCAGAAGGAATGACATTGCCTCATTTGTAAGGAAATGGAAAGACTTGGAAAAACCATACTACGCCAGACCAGAAGCAACATAGGTTCAATGGTTTCCCTCATTTGTAATAATTAGTACACATCTAGGACTCTCCTAGCAGAGGATTACAATAGCTCAAAACCTAGGTACATAAGGTCATAAAGTATGAGACTAAATGAAAGGATCTCTAGGATATGGAAACAAGAGCTTTAACTTGTATGATCATTGTTCTTAATGTACTGTGTTATTTCTCTTCTCTTTTGTTGTCCCTTGGTTAATCTCATATTGTTACTATATCTTACTTTGTTACCTTGTATATTGTATATATGTTTATTTGTTTATTTGAAATAGGAAAGGAAAGTGAGGAAAATAAGATGATTGGGAGAGGGTGTGGGGAGGTAAATGGGGACAAAAACATGAGAAGGTGTATCATTGTGTGAGAAGTAATGCATCTACTGTCAGGTGAATGTAACTGTAACCCCTCTATACATTATCCTGACAATAAAAAATAAAATTAAAAAAAAGAAATGCCTGGTCAAGCGATGGTACCTCATACCTATAATCTTAGCTACTTAAGAGGGTGAGATCTGAAGATCAGTGTTCAAAGCCAGCCTGGGCATGAGAGCCTGTGAGACTCCTCTCCAATTAACCACCAGAAAACCGGAAGTGATGCTGTGGCTCCAGTATTGAGAGCTAGTCTTGAGTTGAAGAGCCAGGGGCAGCACCCAGGTCCAGTGTTCAAGCCCCACAATCTATTAAAAAAATTAAATTGCTCACCCATCAGTTTGTCAAAGATTATGTAAGTGTTGGTTAGTAAGCCATGACACATGAATAAACTAGACTCTTGTTTCTATCTTCAACATGCTTCTACATGAAGGATGTTGGTATGTGTACCTAAAAAAAGGGGAAGAAGATGAGTCATTGCTATATAAACTCCATTGCGAATGGAGGTGGAATACAACCTCAAGGTCACAGTTAGATCTTTGTCAACAAGGTTGGAAGAAATATTCTGTGTATTTCTCCCTAGGCTTCCTGATTAACAATGTGCTACAGAATATTAATTAGATTTGAATAAAGTCTTAAGTCTTCTGAGGTTGGTCAGCGCCTCTTTACTTTTTGGAACTGATATTAAATACAGATCCATTCTCTGGCACCAATTCTGATTCTGAAAGTTGACCTAATTTTTTCCTCAGCCAGTAATGTGGAAGAAGAAAATCAGATTTATTAAACAGCCACATTTCTCCCCTCTCTGAAAAGTAGGGTTTTAGGTTATTTATTGAACATTTTGCTGTTCAGCAAAGTAGTTTATGAATGCAGTGAGAATTGGTCAGTCACAGGGCTTGAACTCAGCCTGGCTATTATCCTTCAGTTGTTTTTGCTCATGGCTAGCTAGCACTCTACTTCAAGCTATAGCAAGCACTACTTCCAGTTTTCTGGTAGTTAATTGGAAATAAAGTCTCATGGATTTTCCTGCCTGGGCTGGCTTTGAACTGTGCTCCTCAGATCCTTAGATAGGACTACAGGCCAGGCAAGGACTACAGGCCAGGCTAACAATAGCCCAGCTATTCAAGCCGGGCTACAGTGAGAATTGATCAATGTCAACTCTTTCAATATTTTCACTCACCTCTCCCAGCCATCCCCTCCCCCCACTTTTCTTAATTTTCTGGATATGTATTGATTTTTTGGCCATAACGTAGTTTATGTGTACAATGAATATTGATCTGTGTCACCCCTTTACCACTTTCATTCCCCTTCCATCTCCCTCTTCTGTTATTTTTCTCAATTCTACATACAGTGCATTCTTGCCTGCATTCCTCCACCTTTCACTCTTCATCCTTTGAGTTCTCTCCCCGTGGCTACCTCCCCCATCTTTCAAGTAACCATTTCCTGATAGTTATTTTATTAGGCTTTAATTTAGTTTTTCTAAAGAATATACTATTTGAGCTCCTACACAATCCATTATGACTCAGTTAATTCATTTATAATGGCTTGTATGCCACCAAGTGTGTTTACTTATAGATCTATAGCTACCACAAGTGAGGAAAATCATGTAATCCACGTTTCTCAGGGTCTGGCTTACTTCATTTACTGTATTTTCCCTCCAAATCTTTCCATTTCCTGATGAGTGCTACATTATTCTGTTGGTGAGTAGAATTCCACTGTGTATATATACTACAATCTTTTAAAATACATTCATTCACTAAGGAGCATCTAGGTTGATTCCATATATTGGAATCAACAATAATTATTAAATAATTCTGCAGTGCATATAGTTGTGCTGGTAGCTTCAATGAGGTCTTGTTTGTGGTCTATTGGATAAATGCCCAGGAGTGCAATTGTTGGAAAACAGTTTAAGCTTACATTCCTACTAACAGAGGAACTGGAGGCACTGGAAGACTGATGGTTGGAGGGGAGTGTCAGACCAACTTATTTGGGTGGGAAAGGGCAAGCTATAATTGCAGAACATTCTAGAAGGCATAAGAAAGAAATGAGTAGGGTGGAAATGATGGAATGCCTAGGTGGATTAAATAGGGAGGAGACTGAACAAATTGAGATGATGGTTGTCATTCCATTTATTGATGCAAATAGGAGCAATGAGAAATTGAGGAGTAAATAGTAGCTGAGGAAAAACAAGCATGTTCTGGAAGAGGTGTTTAGCTACTCACGGAGATTTTCTTAGCATAGAGCAACTGAAGACAGCCATCAAAGCTAGATGAACCACAGAGGGGACCAATTCTAGGAAGATGAACATTTATAAAGAAAATAAGTTGATGTAAATTTAGCAGCAAGCCTAAATATCTTGCACCACAGGAAGAGCTAGAAGGCAAAGTAGAGAAGCCAGGTGAATGGGAAGAGCTTAAGAACAGGTATAGTTCATGAGAGTCCCAGGAACTCCAGTGGATGATTGCAGATGTTCTGATCTCCTATCCATAGCACAACTGGGATAAATGGGAAAATAACAGCACTTGAAGTGAGGAAGTTGCTAAATGATGGAATAATAAATCAAGCAAGAACAAATGCAGGGAACTACAGAGGGCAAATATTTAGGAACACAGGAGATTAAAATTTAGGTTATAGCCTAGAAGCTGAAAGGTGCTTGAGAGATACGATTAGTTAACATGAAAGCAGGAATCTGGGGATTTGGGAAAGACAGTGAAGGTTAAAGTAAGAGAAGAATGAGAAGTAGGTCTTGTAGTCTGTTATTTGTATCCTCCGAATTAGAATTTTCATTGAAGAAGTAAAGTAACATAGCCCTTAATAGCGGATGACTTCCTTATAGTACTTGCTTCTCATTTCCTTCTTTGTTCATTTTGCACTATCTTTTAAAAAGACATTGTGAACTCTCCCTCATTTTTCCTCCCACTTTCCCTCTTCCTTCTCTCCCAGTTATAAAGTTCATTTCTAAGGAAGTGTCTTGTAAGTATCACTGTTGCATTTGGTTCAAGCTTTGTCCATTGTTTCACCATTTTGTTATTTCCCTTCCCTTCCCTTCCCTTCTTGAAGTCAGATAAATGTATATACAAGACATAAGGTACTAAAATGAAAAAAAGCAAATAAAACAAAACAAAACAGAACACACAAAATACCAGTGACAACAGGAGATAAACCAAAGGGGAAAAAACATGAGGAAAAAAAGCAAATTCTTCACACAGTACATTAAAAGAAATCTCTTGGTTCCAGAACTTAGAGTTCATTTTAATTTACATCATTTAATACGGTTGTACTACATAGCAATTGAGCTATTGTGATCCCTTGCTAGGACTACCGGGACATATATTAATTATTACAAATGAGGGAACCCACAGAGCCCGTGTTTCTTTTCATTTGGCTTACTTCACTTAATACGTTTTTTTTTTTTACAAGTCTTTCTATTTCCTTACAAAAGAGGTAATGCCATTCTTTCTGATGGAAGGATAAAATTCCATTGTGTATAAGTACGACATTTTCTTGATGTATTCATCTACTGAGGGACATCTGAGTTGTTTCGGTATCTTACGTATGGTGAATAACACTGCAGTGAATATAGTTGTACTGGAAGCTTTACTGTGTCCTTGTTTGTGATCATTTCGGTGAATACCCAGGAGCAGGATTACTGGAACATAGGAGACATCTAAGTTTAGTCTTTTGAAGAACCTCCATACTGCTTTCCAGAGAGGCTGAATCTGTTTGTATTCCCACCAACAAAGTAGCAGCATTCTCTTTATAGTCTTAGTTAATTCCTAAGTACTTAATTTTCTTTGAGGCGATTGCAAAAGGAGTTGCTTTCCTGATTTCTGTCTCCCTCCTCTTGTTGATTTTTGAGGGTTAATTTTATACCCTGTGGTTTGCCAATGTTTTGAATCAGCTCAAGCAACTTGGGAGTGGAGTCCATAGGGTTCTTCAAATACAGAATCATGTCATCTGCAAAGAGGGAAAGTTTCTCTTACTCTTTTCCTATCGGATCCCCTTTATGCTTGCTTCTTGCCTTATTGCTCTGGTTAGGAATTCTAAAACTATGTTAAAGAGGAGTGGAGAGAGTGGGCATCCTTGTTTCTTTCCTGATTTTAGAGGGAATGGCTTTAGCTTTTCGCCATTAAAGTATAATGCTAGCTGTGGGTTTGCCATACACAACCTTTATTATATTGGGGAATATCCATGATTCCTAGTTTCTCCAGAGCTTTTAGCATAAAGGGGTGTTGGATCTTGTCAAATGCCACTTTTCTGCATCGATTGAGGCAATCATGTGATTCTTGTCCTAGCTCCTGTTGATGTAATGCCTTATACTAATTGACTTGTGAATTTTGAGCCAGCTTTGAATCTCTGTGATGAATCCTGTGGTATCATAGTATATATTTTTTTGATGAGTTGCTGAAGATGGTTGGCCAGTATTTTGTTAAGTTTTGCATCAATATTCATCAAAGAAATGGATCTACAGTTCTCTTTGTTTGATGAATCTCTGTCTGGTTTTGGGATGAGGGTTATGGTGGCTTTGTAGAATGAGTTTGGCACTTTCTAATTTCGTTGAAGAGCTTGAGGATTATTGGTGTGAGCTCTGCTTTGAAGGCCTTTTAGAATTCAGCTGTGAATCCATCTGGTCCTGGGCTTTTCTTGAATGGGCAGTCTCTTATTCCCATTTCTATTTCAGTACTTGAAATAGGTCTTCTTGGTTGAGTGTGGGTATGTTAATATTGGCTAGAAATTCATCCATCTTTTTTCGATTCTCAAATTTGTTGGCATAAATGTTTGAAAAGTATTCCCTTGTAATGCTCTGGATCTTGGTAATTTCTGTTGTGATATTTCCATTCTCATCTGTGATTTTGCTTATTTGGATGTGTGCCCTTCTTTTTTTGTAAGATTTGCTAAGGGTCTGTCAATTTTGTTAAGTTTTTCAAAGAACCAACTCCTTGTTTTGTTGATTCTATCTGCTTTGATTTTTAATAATTTGCTTCCTTCTACTGATAAAGTTTTTCTACTGCTTTCCTTCCAACAATCCTTATTTTCATCTCACTGTAGCAGGATTATAACTCTGATTTTGTCATTCTGTAAGATTGCTCGTCTTCAATACCTCCTTCTGTCCAATACTTTCCTGTCTCCTACCTGGCTCCCATTCATTGCCTTACCAAAATGTACTACTGAATCTCTTAATTGACTGACCTACACACCACTTTCCCTTTCCTCCAAAATGGGATATATTTCCTTTATCCATCTCCAGTATTCAGTTTTTGGAATTGATCTGGAAAAATTCACTGACAATTGGTCCTCCCATGTAATCATGCCATTTTCCTCACTCATCAGAGTCATCAAATTTTTACAGGATTTTTTTTATAATTTTAACTCTTCTTGGCTACATTTAATGAGCTCTCTATCTACTATGTTTAGTGTATGTTATTCATAATTGTCTATTTTCTAATTTCTTTCACGTTCTTTGTTCTCAGAATAATATGTTAATATTCTCTCGATTGTAGAAATTCTGTATGATAAGCTATTAGAAGATTTGTTTTTACTTTAAAACAGTGGATATTTTTATCTATCAGCCACTCATCCTTATATGTCTGTCATCTGAATGGATATTAATTTTTAATCTCTTAAAATCTTCACACTGTGTAGGTAGTTTCCACCTGGAATCCTAGGTACTCAGGAGACTGAGAGCTGAGGATTGCAGTTCAATGCCAATAAATGCAGGGAAGCCTGTGAGACTCTTATCTCAATTAACCACCAAAAATCTAGAAGAGGATCTGTGGATCAAGTGGTAGAGAATCAGCCATTAGTGAATAAGCTAAGAGAAATAGTACACACACACACACACACACACACACACACACACACACACACACCATCGTCAGTGATATACTAGAGTGAGCCCCATTTTAGAATGACAATAAGCAAGGTTCTGCAAACGAAGCACATCGGTTGCAGTGCCACACTGATGGAAGTTTGCAGAGTTTAGATACAAACTCGACACCTAAGTGCTTTCACGGCTGGGCTCTCATGCCTCTTTATCTAAAAGGCCTTTACTTCTTTTTTGTGAAATAATGCCCTCTGGTGGTTGAGTATCCTTATCTGTGCCCTACACTTTCAATCTTTTTTCTATTTATTTCCTTGGCTCCAAAACTTTTATCACTAGCCTATCCAAGATACAGTCTCCCAACATTTTTTTTTTTGCCAGTCCTGGGGCTTGCACTCAAGGTATGAGCACTGTCCTTGGACTTTCAAAAGGCTAGAGCTCTACCACTTGAGCCATAGTACCACTTCTGCCTTTTTCTATGTATGTGGTACCAAGGAATCAAACCCAGGTATTCGTGCATGCTAGGCAAGCTACCACTAAAGCTACCAAACTCCCAGCCCTGTTCCCCAGCTCTTTAGAGCTCACATAGAGTGTATGAGGAGAGGACCATCTGGAGATTGCCACTGAAAGTCCATTTGAAGCACATTGATCATTTCACCACTGTCTTTACGAAAGGAAGAAAATAGAAAGAAAGGATACTTTCTCTCCATTCTAACCTTCCTTATTGAGGCTACAAATATTTCAATTACAGATTATTTAAAAATATAGTACCATTTTAATACTGTGTTTGTGAAGCTTGGTTTGATAAAATTATTATTATTATTATTATTATTTTGCCAGTCTTGGGCTTGAGCTCAGGGCCTGAGCACTGTCCTTGGAATTTTTTCTCAAGGCTAGAGCTCTACCACTTGAGCCTCAGCACCACTTCCGGCTTTTTTTTATGTATGTGGTACCTAGGAATTGAACCTGGCTCTTCATGCACGCTAGGCAAGCTCTCTACCACTAGGCCAAAGTCCCGACCTGATAGAATTATTTTAAATATTATTTTCTAAAATTCATGGAAAATAGAAAGTTTTTAAAAATATTATGAGAGTGATATGTGGAGGGATTACAGTTACATTCATAAGGTTGTGAGGGTAGAGAGTACATTACTTTTTGAATACTGTTCCCCTTCCCATCTTTTTCTCCCAATTTTTCTCCTCCTACCCCCTCCTAAGTTGTAAAGTTTCTTTCCAACATATTGTCTTGTGAATATTGCTGTTATACTGGTTCATCCTCTATCCTTTTTCTCATCATCTTGTTTTTCTCCTTCCCTTCTCTGATTCAAGTAAACAAATAAATATATATGCAATTTACCATGTACCATAGTCAAATACAGCAACAATAGAGGATAAGCCATAAGGGGGAAAAAGAGTAAAGAAATAACCTTACCATAGTACATTAAAAAGCAACAGCCATAAGGATAAATCTCTTGTTTCCCTGTCCTGTAATTCATTGCATGTAGGCTATTCCTAAATGGCCATATGCACATAGCTTTTGGGCAATTGTGTTCCTCTGCTAGGAAAATCCTAGACACATACTAATTATTACAAATGGAAGAAATGATGAAGCCTATGTTCCTTTAGGTCTGGCTTACTTCTTGATAACACAAAGGATGATGTAGGAGACAGAGTCTCAGGGATTGAAGACAGATTAGATATAAGAGAGAAAGAAGAGACAATTATGAAGAAAAACTCAAGAAACTTCAGAAAAAAAGTAAGAAAAAGTATAAGGCAAGAGAAAAATATGAATGAGAAACTAATTAATAAAGAAGTGAAATTATTCTTTTGCAGATGATGTGATCCTGTATTTAAAAAATCCTATGGATTCTTTCCACAAGTTATTTGAGCTGATCCAAAACTCTGACAAAGTAGCAAGATGTAAAATCAACCTACAAAAATAAGCAGCTTTTCTGTATGTCAACAATAAGAAGACCAATACTGAAATCAAGAAAGCAATTCCATTCGTAATGGCCACACCAAGAGCAAAGAATAAAAAAATTACACAAAACATATACACAAACAAAAATACCCTAGGAATTAACTTAACCAAAAGTGTGAAGGAATTTTATGATGAAAACTTTTAAAAGTCAGAAAAAAGAAATTAAAGCAAATTTAAGGAAATGGAAAAACCTATGCTCCTGGATTGCTGGAATAGCATCATGACATTGGCAATACTGCCCAAAGCAATTTACAAATTCAATAGAATACTCATCAAAACTCCAGCCACATTCTTCAAAGAGATAGAGTAGTCATTCTAAAAATTCATATGGAATATTAGAAAACCCTGAATAGCAAAAATAATCCTTAGCAGAAAGAACAGTATTGGAGGAATATGTATGTTGTATATTTGTATATATATATATGTATATATGTATATGAATTCTACTCCATTCAGAAAGAATGATACTGAACCATGTAACCATTCATAAGGAAGTG
The DNA here is from genome assembly GCF_031878675.1 of Megascapheus bottae. Classification (NCBI taxonomy): domain Eukaryota; kingdom Metazoa; phylum Chordata; class Mammalia; order Rodentia; family Geomyidae; genus Megascapheus; species Megascapheus bottae. The sequence continues at coordinate 5,979,181 of NC_143512.1, forward strand.
AAAAGACTGAAAAAATCACATTAAACAAAAGAAATCTGATGCAAAGAAATATGGTTGCTCTCTTTCATTTCTTTGTAGTAATTAGACTGTGCCTATGAATCTACAAGTAAAGACACTGGATAAATTATACAGAACACATGATAAATTATACAGACACATGATAAATTATTCAGAACTCTAGACATTCACATAGTAAGAAGAAAGGAGGATATTCTTAGGAGAGGAACACAAAGGCTCAATAGCTATGTGCATCACAAAATGTGATGTTTATAGAAATGAACTCCAAGAAATGAAACAAGAGTGGTTTTTTGTTATTTTGCTTTTATTTTTCTCCTTTGTTGATGTTTTTGTTTTCGGTACCTTTTGTCTTTTGTGTAAGTTTGTCTATTTGGGGGACAATAAAGGGGAACATAAAAATTGTGGAACCAGGGTAAACAACTGCAGCAGTGATCATCACTAGACCCTTGAAAATGAACTTTGCAACTAATGGGGGTAGGTGAGAGGGAAGCACTAAGAGAAAGAGAAGTGACACTGTTCAAAAAGAAATGTACACATTACTTGACTTATGTAACTTTTACGTCTTCATATATCACCCTTACAAGGACAATAAAATAAATTTTCACTGTAAGATTGGGCCTTTAGAGCAAATAGCATATCTTTTTCCTTTCCCTTTTTCTTTTCAGTGCTGGATAGCTAACATAGCCCATGCAAGGCAAATATTTGGGCATTGAGCTACAACTCCAATTCTTGTTTTTTCCTAAATTTCGCCCCCCACCCAGATAGGGTCTCTTTTTTCCCAATCCTGGGGTTTGAACTCAGGGCCTGGGCAATGTCTTTGAGTTTTCTCAAGGCTAGCACTCTACTACTTGAGTCATAGTACAATTTCCAGCCTTTTCTGTGTATGTGGTACCTGGGAATCGAATTCAGGGCCTCCTGCATGCTAGACAAGAACTCTACCACTTAGGCCATGCTCCCAGCCCAAGATAGGCTCTTACTACTTCTCACAAGTAGGCCTTGAACTTGCCATCTCACTGTGGCTCAGGCTGTCCTCAAATGTATGTCCTTGCTGCCTTTGCCGACCTTCCATTATTATTTCTTACGGAATAAATAGACTTGGCAATGCAAAAAACAGAATAGGTCAACTCTAAAATGGTTGGTGCTGAGTACTGCCAATTTATTTTTAAGTTTCTAAAGAGAAGGCAGAAAATACACTTTTATTTGAGGACTGCTTTGTAATTCTGAAAACTTTTTTATATTTTGATATTCTATTAGTCCACTAATGCATCTGGATAGAATGTTTTCTCTTGGAAAAGATTGATATTTTAAAGGTATCTGTACCTTTTGGAAAATGTCCTCGACTGACTTCTGTTTATCCTGTTTATTTTTATTTCTCGTTCCATTTGTATCAGAGTTTGTGGTAAGGATCAGCATAATTTGAGTTCAGATCTCAATTCTTCTTTACAAGAAGAGCTTAGTTCCATCATGTGTAAGAAGTAGGTTCTAATGGTATCAGGCTCATAAGACTGTGAAGACGATTAATTGAAACAATGGGACCTGGCATGAGCACAGGCTGCTGGAGCTGGACTGATTATGGTGAGACTCTTTCCCCTACTAGGGGCTCTATTCAGGCGTCACACTGCCCCTTGCTGTCCTGGAGCACCATGTCACCATTTGGAATCTCCTGTGATTTCCCAACCGCAAGGGACGTTTACACTGTACTCTGTTTGTTCTATCCAAATAGAATAATTGCAGCTCTCAATTTTTTTTTTGAACACAGAATACAATAGTTTCTTAATTGCTTCTTTTAATTCTGTGGTCGGACATGGTGGTTCTCTTTCATTGTTTTCATTTTGTTATTCCACTTTTCCCCTACTTTTGTGAAGAGTGAAATGAAAATTTAAAGACTGATTTGTCTTAGCTATAAGAGAGAGAGTCAATATTAGTAAGACAAAGACTGTATTTTAGGTGCTTTGTTCTGAAGGACCTGGAAGACCTTCGTCTCTATTTCCTCAATGCAAAAGAGCTACCTGGATGGTGTTCACAGATCAAAATGCACAGAGAGAAGGAGAAAGGAAGATGCACCAGGGGAGATCCTGGTAGCTAGCAGAAAGACTGGCCATTTAAGAGAAAACAGGCCGCTGTCTGGACTCTTCTGGGAACTTGAGCTAGAGGAGTGAGCCTGCCATCTAGTGGCAATAATTCATAATAACACAGTGTACTGAGCCTAATGTAGACAGATTTTTCAACATTTACATGTCTGCATAACCTATTTATTAGTCAAGTTTGCTTGTGTAGAATCAAAGATTGTGAATCAGATTAAGCAGAAGAAAAAGAATTTTATTTATGGATGCAATGAGAAGGACTAGACAGAATCAGTATTAGTTATCCTGGAAGGAAGGTAAAATAATTTCACTTCCTTCTCCTCATTGAAAAATTGCTCTCTAAATTCTCGGCTCTTTCTGCTAGCATGTGACCATTTCTTTCTCCTATTGAGACTTTCTATTTCAGAACCACATGTGTTGTAGCTTCTACTGCTGGGAAGGTCACAAGCAACTGTGTGGATGCTGGTTGGACAGTGGATATAAGGGCTTATCTTTTCTCCTCCAGTACTTAAACACTAGTGGCTTCTAAGCATAACAGACGCCCCGGTAACTATTACATTCCCTCGGTCCATATTTGGAGGGTAAGTTGCGTAGATGTCTAGTATGTTATTCTGTCATCATGAAATGACTTTACAACTAATACATTGTATTCATAAAAGGTGTGGTTAAATGGTGTCTCCTTTATACAACTATGAAAGATAATAATAAAGAATAAAACAATAAAAGCACATTTGTAGTCTCAATAAAACCCAAAAGAGAAGATGCTACTCTTTAGATTTTTATTTTGGCTTCTAGGTTTTCTATTCCACGTGGACAACAATACTATCTGTAATGTGTTCTCTGGATCTGCACCAGAAACCAGACTCTATATGCTTACTAATGAGGGAGTAAGTAGTAAATATATGTTGAATATGCAAACTGGAAATGGATATACTTATGGCATCCTTTTGTTGTGAGGATAGTGAACTCGGGCAACATATGTACATTTGGGACAAGGTGTGATACATATAATTTCACAGCCAAGGTAGATAAACATAATGTTTACACTTGTATGGCTGCCCAGGTGAATGGAAGGGTCAGACTTTTTGTTTTGTACCCAGGAGAAGTAACCTCACAACTTGAACAATCTTTAGAACATTCCAGATCATGTGTTGAGAGTTGAGGGCAAGGGTCTATTGGTTAACAGAAGTGAGAGAAAACTGCCTTTTCAACTCTTGGTGAGGCTATGGGTAAAACTGTCCACATTGGCTTTTAGGATTTTGCCCAATGTAGACTATGTTTTATCCTGAAATCCTAGAATTGGGATTATTTCTTTAGTATACCCATTGGCTTATCCCAAGGAACAAACAAAAAAAAAGAGAAAAAGTTTTAAGAGAACAGGACATTCGTTATTATATTAAAAAGAAAGGTCAGAGGCATGATCAGAGATGATAAGCAGATATCATTGCTGTAGTTTTCCCTACTTCTTCAGTCATGGAAGACATAACATTTATCTGGTGAATCTGAAAATATCTCTAGACATGGATAACTCAGTCATCTCTCATTCCAAGTGTGCATTTTATAGGAAGCACAGTTTCTCTCTTGCTTAATGTCTTTCAGTGAGACTGGTAGATCTAGGAACAACACTGAAGATAAATTTACAGTATGCAGTAGGTTAAGCTCAGGGAACTGCTGGTATGTTTACTGTATGGACAGACCATACCTCTTTCCCAGTTCTCTGCCCCAGAAACTGACTTTATAAAAAAAATTCAACTGAAATGAACATTTCTTTTGTTTTTATGTTTATTTATATGTGATGTTTGTTTCTCAGTTGGTTAGTGTTAGGTCCACCTGGAAGAAATGACTTCTTCCCTTGGCTCTCTCCCCCTGTACCCTGGAAATCCCCACCCAGAACCAGTAACCCTGGCAACTGGCATGCCTGGATGCAGTGGGGGGGGTCTTCTAGTCTGAAGTATTTTCCCTCCTTTGAGATCACATCCGCTTCCACTGTAGCCACACCCCTCCTACATAATCTTTCACTTCCCTCCATAAGCTCGCTTGCTTGCCATCTTGGGAGGCAGGAGGTCTGCTCTTGCCTCACACCATAAACCCTCTTCTCCTGAACTGAGTGGAGTTTCCTTTCAGTAGACGTTACAGTGAGGTTCTTTATTTTTCCTATGAGTCTACACACAGGTTGAATTGTTTATTTAATTTGCAAATTAGTTTTCTCCATTTTCAAAAGAAATAATTTTCCAAATTAAGTTTTAAAAAAGAATAAACAAGTGAAAGTATGCTAAACTTATTTATCACATCTTCCATATTTAGAAAATTTAACACGGCGTCCAAAATCCCTAAAGGGAAGAGAAGAAAAATGTTAGTATCAGAGGAAAGTTGAGTATTGCTACTGCGTATACATTTCCTTATTGTAAATGAAGTTTGATTTCTTTCTAAAGAGTTTCATTCAAAATTCCATTTTTTACCCATCCCTTATTTCTTTGTAACCATCATCGACTGTGATAGAAGGAGGGGAATGCCAGAGGAAGTTTTTCAGCATAGTTTTCAATGCTCAATCCATTCTCATTGCAATGCTGTGGAGTAACACAGCAATAGCTTTTTATTTATTTTTTTATTTTTTGATCAAGAGGTTGAAAATCACAGAAATGATGCTATACATAATTCACATTCTACTCTAAACTTAAAAATTATCACTGTATGAATTGTACAAAGGGGGTTCCTTGCGCTATTTTCACACATACATATAATGTCACATTCCCCTGTCTCTTCTCTTTCTTATGGTACTGGGGATTGAGCTCATTGTGTATATTAGCCAAGTTCTCTACCATCTAAGCTGTGCCTGGGCACTCCAGAGTTTCGGAGTGTTCACTCTTCTCTTTAAACTGTCTATTCACAGTCTATTCTCTTGATCTGTCTTTATGCTCTGGCCTCCTCCTGACTTTACTTCTTTGCTCATTAGTATTCTACAAATTATAGCATTCTTTTCAGCATAACTATTACATTATTTCCTTTAAGACAAAGGGTACTTTCTGTGTTTTTCCAAACATTATTATTACTAGCAATTTATTTTCTAATTACTAACAATTTAGGTTTTTTTTTGCCTACTTGGTTTCTTATTAAAATCATGCCGAAATATTTTCTTCCTTTAAGGGAACGCTCATGACAACCCCCTAATTACACACACACACACACACACACACACACACACACACACACACATTATTTTCCTTTGAAACAAATTTCAATTCTTTCAAAACGTAGTAGAATGCTATTTGGATCCAACAATACTGAAGACAGTCTGCTCCATCAACTTGGTAATACATTATCCTTTCTATCTCTCAGAGAGTTTTGTATAGATAATCAATGACTGGTATCAATCAACAATGCTTCATCCAGGCATGAGGAACACCTTTCAAGGTCATAATGATCAATTTTAGCTAAGGCCTGCACTCTTCAATTTTCAATTATGTCTGAAGGGGTTTCATTCTCCAGAGTGGTATTCTCTCAGGCCAGTGAGTCTAAGTTGCTAGGGTTTTTTTTTTTCTTTTAAAACCATGCCAAGAGCAGAGATGAAAGAATTTCTCTTTGATTTCTATCACTCAAAAATTATCAAGGCTTTTATATAGAGATATAGAAAGGGCAGGAAGGTTATATTTATGGATGCAGTCACATGGAGAGCTAGAACAGTTAGTTTCTGTATTGAAATCGGTTTCCTTTTTTAGAAAATGATACACTAGATAGGAACTGTGCTCATATTGGCTACAAAGTTACCATGCCAGGTTTTGATCTTTTTATTAACAATAGTTCCTTCATTTGTTCTTTGAGAAATAACAACTAGGGATGTCACTTTTCATCTGTCAGAGTAATAAGTAAGGGAAGAAGGAAAGCCTGGAGAGATGGAGGAAGGAAAGAAATTCTTCCATTTTGATCAAAAGGGACCTGAATTTTGCATTTTTTCTGGTAGACTGTTGGAAGTGTAGTTTCCTCAAGACTCCTAGATATGTCATTTTTTTAGCCCCATCAACATTACATTTACAACAGACTCTTATGGGAAAGAACTAGGGCTTGAACTCAGGGCCTAGACTGTCTCTGAGCCTTTTTGCTCTTGGATAGCGCTCTACCACTTTCAGCTGCAGCTCCACTCCTGGTTTGGGGATGGTTAATTGGACATAAAAGACTCCAGGATTTTCCTGCTTGGGCTGGCTTTGAGCTAGGATCCTGAGACCTTAATCTTCTAAGTAGCTAGGCTTACAGGAGGGAACCCTGGGTTTGAACTCTACATTAGTTACACCACTTCCCCCTTTCTTGAGACAGGGTCTTTGCTATCACCTTTGCCCACACTGGCTCCAATCCAGTATTCTCATATCTCCTCACGTAGGCAAATACTCCTATTGTTCTTCTGTTTGTAAATAATGCTCGTTCAAATATCACAGAGGGAAAAATAGAAACTAAAGTATTTCCTGTTTAATTAACTCCTTTCTAAGAAATCAACTGCTATGGAAAAGGTGAATAAGATTGAATTGTCCTTTAAAGTTTGCTAATATTCATAATTTCTCCTTTTGGGTTATTGGTTGTATCTCAGTTAGTAGACGTTTCTGCTTTAGAAGATAATTTCTGCCTTGCTCTTGGGTTAATACTTGCTTAGAGATGAACTCATCCCTTTTATTCAGCTGGCAGACACACCCTGTTTTTTTTCAGTACTCCATGCTGGAAGCACATGGAAACCACTCTCAAATGATAATGTGTAATAGGGATTTGGATTAGCAGACCTTGAATGCTCAAATCAGCTCCAGAGAGTTAACCTTATAAGACTTTGCAATAGACTGATTAATAAGAAGTTTTGTTGTGTGCCTAAGAACCAGGGCCTGCCAAATATTTACATTGCTCATATATTTGTAATGGATACCTTCTTATACTTGTGTAGGGTCCTAGGTCATTTTTTTTTTTTTTTAGTTACAGTTCTTTTATTTTTTTTTTTCCAGTCCTGGGCTTGAGCTCAGGGCCTGAGCACTGTCCTTGGACTTTCTCAAGGCTAGAGCTCTACCACTTGAGCCTCAGCACCACTTCCGGCTTTTTTCTATGTATGTGGTACCAAGGAATCGAACCCGGGTCTTCATGCATGCTAGGCAAGCATTTTAACCACTAGGCCAAACTCCCGGCCCATCCTAGGTCATTTTTATCCATGGGACCAGTGCATAGGCCGGGAGACAGTGATTAAAATTACCTCTGCAAACACTCTCTATCAATGGAAAGTGCTGATATGAGGGAGTGCATAAGCTTTCCTGCATGGTGATAATTAACACATCCATCATTATCTACTGGCCATGTGATTCCAGTAGGAAGGGGTCACTGGGGACTTGTGTCTGGTCTCTCATCACTCCAGGGCATTTTTGTCCCCACTGATTTTAATTTGTATCATTTCATTGTAGTAACCAGCTACCACGAACATAACAAGTCTGAGCCCCTGTAAACCATTAAGTCTGAGAGTAGCCATTGAATTTTCATTTTCTGCTTAATATAATCTATAAATCTTTTAGGAATATGACTTCTGAGTAATTCTCCCAAATGTCATGTAAGCTTTTCCTTCTTTTTTAAAAAATCAACATTGAATATTAACTCAATTTTTAGAAGATTGTTGTCTCCATTGAATATGTAGTCTGCCCTCCATCTTTCAGGAACAATAAATAAAAGGTGTTTTTTTTTAATCCATATAGTGTGAAGTCCAGTTACTTTGCTGAGGTTTCTTGATATTGCAGTGGATTATAGAGAAAAACAGAGTAATTATATTTGACTTTGAACTTACCACCGATCAACACAAAAGAAACATTCATTCTTGTAAGTGAGGCCATTTGTAGCACACACAAATGCAGTTATATTTGGGCAGATTATTTCATATAAAGGGGCCACTGGTTTGTACATGTAACATGGTGGCTGCAAATACAAAACAGCAAAGAAGTATTATCCTCTACGTTCTGTCTGACACATCCTCCTTCTCACATTGAAATGCTGTTTAATCTTGTTACTTAGGTTCATGGCTTAGGTGTTGCCCCCTGACCCCCATCTAAGTGACAGGTAGGTTTCCTGTCTAACATCACAACTTCATCCATCTTATAGTCTTTCAAAGTCATGAACATGATAAAAATCCATGCTGAAGTTAAAGTATAAAGTTTTCTCTTTAACTTCAGTGTCTCAATTGCCCAGTGTCTCATTTGAAGAAGTTCATCTGTGAATTTGTAGAAGACAGGATTCTTGTGTACTTGGCATGAATGGAAGTTCTGTTCTGCCATAGTATCAATCCTAGGTTTTCCCTCCTTCAAGTTTGTGACTGAACAAGTGATAGGTCTTACTTCATTTAGACCTCAGGGATGAAGCTCCATAAATATTTTATGGTTTATTAATTTAATTTTACAGAATCATTTATTATTAGTATTATTCTATTTATTTTTGCCAGTCCTGAAGTTTGAACTCAGGGACTGGGTGCTGTTCATAAGTCCTTTGTATTTAAGGTTAGTGCTCTACCACTTGAGCCAAAGTGCTACTTCTGGCTTTTTCTGAGTAATTTATTGGAGATTAGAGTCTCATCGACTTTCCTCCTAACTCTGAATTCAAACTGTGACCATCAGATCTCAGCCTCCTGAGTAGCTAGGATTCCAGGCGTGAGGCGTAGGCACTCTGCTTAGTTTATTACATTTTGTTGATTTTACTGCATGGGATGAGGTCTATGCTTGGAGAAGTTAAGGTAAATGTCATACATCACATAGAAATCTGCCATTCTGACCTCTGTGAAATCTGACTTCTGTGAAAGCTATGGATTTTCCTTGTCAAGAGATGGATCAGATTAACATGAGAATTAAGAAGAGGGTAATTTGAACTCACTTTAAGCCAGGTAGCATAGTTTCGTGTATTTGACAGCCCTGCAAAGGAAGTACAAATGGTAAGTTCAAATAATAGTTTTCCATGGGACATGATTTCATCCACTGAAGTAGCTAATTGAATACAATATTATAATTTAATCACTAATTTTACAAGATACACAGTGAATTGATAACAGAATGTGTAGGTGGCATTCCTTTTTAAACTACTTTATGAACTTCTATACGTGTTACCCCATATTATTTGTAAGTTTGCTGTGTCACTGAGCAAAGAAGAAAAACCTTGGAGTTGCATATATAACTTACAATCTTATTTCAGTGGGCTAGTCATTTGATTTTCATTAGCTTTAGTTTTCTCTTTCTACAGTTAAGACAATTGCATTTTTGGTGCCAGTTCTGGGGCTTAAGCCCAGGGCCTCCAGCTCTCCCCGGGCCATTTCTGCTCAAAGCTAGCACTCTGCCAGTTGGAGATTCAGAGTCTCATGGACTTTCCTGGATGACTTAGAATTGTGATCATTCTAAACCTCCAGTTTAGAATTGTGATCATCAGATCTGAGCCTCCTGAGTGAGCCACTGGCATCTAGCTATATGTTTCTAATATTACTATAAAAGTCAAATATAATGGGAGAAGCTGAAAGTGTTGGAGCATTCTAGCTATGATGAAAAGCTATCATAAAGATAGGTGGATCATAATCCTGGCAAGATGTATCTCAAAAATAAACAATATAAAAAAGTATATGGAATATGGCTCTGTGGAAAATTGCCTGCCTGGCAAATCCTAGCACTGAGTTCAAATCCTAGCACTGTCAAAGATAATATAATAATATAGACATATTTGTTCTTTTGAATTTTATTCTAAAATACATTTAACTTGCTTCTATTTATATTCACTTATATAGTATTTTTGTGCATTTTATTATTTGCTTTTTAAATGAGACATACATGGTTTCAAAAGTCAAAACTATAGCAAACATAAATATTTTACTTGGTTCGAGATACACAAATAGAAAAAGTAGTAGAATATTAATCTTGAATGAAAAAGGCAAGTCTGAGTGTAAGGACCTAAGTTCAAGATCCATTGCTGTCACAAATAAAAAATGGTACAGTTGAATTAACTGAAGTAATAGACTATAGGAAGTTCAAGTACTATAATTCTTCACAAAGATTAATCAATGACCAACAAAATATGAACTGGGAAATGGGTACTTGCAAGAAGGATAGAAGGGTAGATGAATGGGGGAGCTGAAAATATTGAAGAGATGAGACAGACCATGATGCCTGTATATGTAACTACTTTCTTAAATGGCAAAATAAGAAAATTAAGAAAGTGAGGGATGATGTGCATTGGAAGGGTGGATGAGAGAAAGGAGCAAGATTCATCAAGACACAGTGCATTCAAAAAATGCTTTGATGAATGGCAATTCCTTTATATAGCTATGTAACAATAATATAAAGACATTTTTACAATATGCCTTTAAAAAAGATACATGAATAGAGCAATAGAACAAGCTGAAAAGGTTTAGAGACATACATCTATTTGCAAGCAAGTTTTGATAAAGATTTGAGATCAAGTCAGTGGAAAGATGATCTTCAGTAAATGGTGCAGAAACAATTGTATCATTTTGAAAATGAACTTTAATCTATATATCATATTGTATAGAAAAATAAACATAAACATTATAAAAAAACAAACAATTTTATACTATAAAAATTACTGGGAATCATAAGCAAATGTGCTTGTGACCTTAAATAATAAAAATTTGGCAAATAAAAAAAAAACAGACACTGGGATACTTATTTCTAAGTCATATAGCTGATAAAAGACTTAAATTTTTTATTGTTATGATAAAGGTGATTTGAAGAGAGGTTACAGTTATGTTAATCAAGTAAAGAGTGCATTTCTTTTTTGGACAATGTCATTCATTCCCTTGATAAAAGGCTTTGTTGTTTTTGTTAGTGGTGGTTGTAGGGCTTGAACTCAGGGCCTGAGCCTCTTTGTGCTCACTTTTAGTTCTTGAGTTAATTGAAAATAAAAGTCTTGTGGGGACTTTTCTGCCTGTACTGGCTTTGAATCACTATCCTCAGACCCCAAGCCTCCTGAGGAGCTAGGATTACAAATGACAACGTATGAATGAGGTACCTAGCCAGATAAAAGACCTTTATCTAGTACTTTTTGAACTTGATAACAAAGAGTAGCTATATATGCTAAAAGATGTGGATCAGTAAGATATCTTATATATTTTCCTAATGTGATTATTAAACACTTGCAACAAGTTTTAAATGCCAACTGAGATAATTCTGAAATAATGAAAATTCATATAATTTATGACATAGAAGACCTGTTCATAACTATGCACTTCACAGGATCCTCTGGGTATATACAGGACACATTTGTAAGAATGTATTTTTTATTCTTTGTGTGTGTGTGTGTGTGTGTGTGTGTGTGTGTGTGTGTGTGTGTGTGTGTGTATGTGTGCAGTACTGAGGCTTGAGCTCAGAGGCTTTGTGCCCTTTGGGCTCTTGCTCAAGGCTAGTGTTCTACCACTTGAGGTACCCCTGCGATGAAACATCCCAGCTGTATGAGGGGCTGTGATCAGGAGAACCATGGTTCTAGGCCAGCCTAGGCAGAAATGTTTGTGAGATTCCCATCTCAAATATAACCAATGCAGCCAGGTACGGTGGCTCATGCCTGTAATTCTAGCTATTCAGGAGGCTGAGATTTGAGGATTGAGGTTCAAAGCCAACCAGGGCACAAAAGTTCATGAGACTCTCATGGTCAATTAACCACCAGAAAATGAGAAGTGGTGCTGTGTCTCAAAGTAGTAGAGAGCAAGCTTGGAACTGAAGAGCTTAGGTACAATGCCCAGGTCCTAAGTTCATGACTGACACACACACACACACACACACACACGCATGCATGCACACATGCAGAAAGGGCTGGCAGGATGGCTCAAGTAATATAGTACCCAAATAGCAATTGTGACATCCTGAGTTCAAAGTTGAATACTGTCAACAAAGGAACCAAACAAACAAGAACAAACATTATTGTAGCATATAAAGTATGTATGAATTAGGCAATATAATATTGAGCAGTATACAAGTTTCATAATAATGCAATTCCTACATAAAGGGGTGACCTTGATTGAGATGCATTGTACTCATACACGGACTTGTTGAATGGAACATCCTTTGTACAACTGCTTAAAAATAATAAAAATATAATTTTTAAAGAAATGCAATTCTTTCCATACAAGAGCAAAATTTGGTAAGTTATGTTTTGTACAAATTGTGAAAAAAGCTACATGCTCTCATGGTGTATACAGATAAGAAAAGTTATTAAAATAAAAGCAAGAGTCCATAAGATTTAGATTGTTATCTCCCTTGCACGAATATAGAAATGGAAGTTGTATATTTGACTATATTTAAGAATTTGAATTTCTATCAGTAGTCTAGAGATTTGCAGAAATAATGTGTTTATGGTGCTTATTAATTGCACCAACTGAGGCTTATTATCAAGTATTTTGCTTCATCTAATTTTATCCAACAGTCTTTTGATTATCAAGTCTATTAAAAGGAATCTATTAAAAACCAGATGATTGATTGAAATAGGAGCTATATTCTTAATATCTGTTGGCTGAACACTTACTAAATGTCATTTGTTTTTATCTTAACATGCCAGTTCATAAGTGCAGTGCATGTTGCTCCGTGTCTCCCAATCAGTGTCGTGTTCTTGTCTTGTGTCATCAGCAGGCTCCCTGGAGGCCCCATTCCTTAGGTCATCCCCACATTTGCTTCTAGTACCACACATCCTTCTCTGCCTCCAGTCCTCTTGCCTCTCTCTTGTATAGGATTGTATTGATTCTACCTGAACAATCCAGAAGAGTCTTTCCACACCAAACTCCTTTCCTTAATCACATCTGCAAACTCCTTTTGGCCATAGAAGGTTATACATTCAGCAATGCAGATGGTTAGGAATAAAATATTTTGGGGAGGGGCCGGGAGTTTGGCCTAGTGGTTAAAGTGCTTGCCTCGCATGCATGAAGACCTGGGTTCGATTCCTCGGTACCACATACATAGAAAAAAGTCAGAAGTGGTGCTGAGGCTCAAGTGGTAGAGCTCTAGCCTTGAGAAAGTCCAAGGACAGTGCTCAGGCCCTGAGCTCAAGCCCAGGACTGGCAAAAAAAATGTTTTGGGGAACAAGTATCCAACCTCTACTAATAGAAATTTTCTTTTAAGTCAAACCATTGGTTTTTATTCTAATGCCCAATCATGAAGACATATGTGTTAATCCAATATCATTCATACAAACATGATCCAGCATTGGCTTTAGTTTAGTTCTGTTTCAGCACTTGGCTTGAAACCAAGTCCTTTGTATGTTAGGCAGATATAAAACCTATGTTTTGTTCGGTCATGGGGCTTGAACTCTGGGCCTGGGCATTGTCCCTGGGTTCTTTCACTCAAGGTTGATACTCTACCACTTTGAACCACAGCTCATTTCCAGTTTTCTGGTGGTTAACTGGAGGCATGTCACAGACTTTGAATCTTGATCTTTAGATCTTACCCTTCTGAGTAGCTAGGATTACAGGTGTGAGCCACCAACACCTGGCTAGTTATTGGCTTATTTAATATTATTGTTTATTTCAAATTTTCTTTTGAAACACAAATGTTTTCCCAAGAAAACCATCACCTTGATACAATGCGTTTCTTACAGTGAGTTCATTGCAACATTCTCTGCTCTAGAGGAACAATTTTGGTTCAAAAACAGAAATAAGGACACAAATCCACAATATAGAGAACAAGTCTGGTTTGTCTACTGAGGAAACTACACCGTAGTCATTCCCCATTTGAGTGATTATGAGATTTACATTTTAGCACAACTGTCCATATCTAAAGTGACAAATGATTGTTTTTCTTTGCTACAAATTTCAGAATATTGTAGATTCATTTCCTTAAGCCTCCAAGATTACTCACCTGCAAATGTAGCATGTACCAGTGTAGAGAATATCAGAAAAAACATGCTCACATTGAGAAAGCAGCTTCTCGGTCTCATCTTCATAATCCTTCTGTTGTGAAGCCTGAACAGATGCCTAGGTTTGTTTCTTTCTAGCACATCTGACTTCGTTCATATGAAAATATCTAATACTCTGAAGTGGTGCCATGCTTGGATAGTGGACCAGGATGATCCCTCATTAGTTCAGCTCCAATGACTCAGGTCTAAGAGAGCCCTTCTGCTTTAAGAAGGACATAAAATAGCAGCAAGCAAAAACAAAAGAACCCGAAAACATCATCACCACCCACAACAATGAAACCCTCATTTTGTTTCTTGCACTAACACACAAAATCACAGTCTTGACCTGGAAGGAAAAAATAGCTCAAGATATTCCAAGTCTATTTCTTCAACTTCCACATGACTTCCTATGTATTTGTTTGGTGTCATTTTTCAAAATTGTAGCCTGAGCACCAAGTGTTTTATACATATGTAGGTACAGAATGGAGCAAACGACATTTATCAAACACGAATTGCTTTTTTCTACATGGTACATAGTGTTTATTATGTTGAAATAGCTTTGGTTTTGGGGATGGCACAGTGAAGCCACACACAAGCGTGATAATAAAGAGGGACAAAATTGTGTGAGATTCATCAAAGTCCGTGGTATGCATATATAGAGATAGTAAAATTGAATTCCCTTTGCAACTAATTAATGCTAAGAATGTTATGGAGAAAAATGAAGGCAGATCATATTCAGAGCGAAGCTTCCACCTAGCCATCAGTGGCTCATACTTGCAACTCTAATCTAGCTATTTTTTGAGGTAGAGATTAGAAGGATTGATGTTCCAGCCTACATATAAACATTCTGGGGTGTCTCATCAAAGACACTAAAACTGGGCATGGTAATTCACAACTGTCACCCCCAGCTTCGGGTGCGATGTACCCATTTGAAGATAAGAGTTTGGGCCCAAACTAATCTTTGACAAGGGAGCCAAAAAAATCGAATGGAAGAAAGATAGCCTCTTCAACAAGTGGTGCTGGCAGAACTGGTTAAGCACATGCAGAAAACTAAAATTGGATCCTTCTTTGTCACTCTGTACTAAAATTAACTCCAAATGGATCAAAGACCTGAAGGTAAAAGCAGACACACTGAAAACTTTACAAGAAGGAATAGGAGATGCACTAGACCTCCTGGGCACAGGTCGAAACTTTCTTAATAAGGACCAAGAATCACAACAAATCAGAGAAAGGCTGGGTAAGTGGGACTGCATTAAACTGCAGAGCTTTTGTATGGCAAAGGACATAGCTAGTAAACTAATTAGGAAGCCTACAGAGTGGGAGAAGATCTTCACCAACCATACAACAGACAAAGGCCTCAAATCTAAAATATATCAACAGCTCAAAAAATTGAATCAATCCAAAACTAATCTCCAAAGTAACAACCATCCCATTAAAAGATGGGCCAAAGACTTAAAGAGAGTCTTCTCTGAAGAAGAAACAAAAATGGCCTATAGACACATGAAGAAATGCTCAACATCTCTGGTCATAAAAGAAATGCAAAACAAAACAACTCTAAGATTCCACCTCACTCCAGTTAGAATGGCCAGGATCAGGAAAACGAATAACAACAGATGCTGGAGGGGATGTGGCCAGGAGGGATCACTACTACACTGTTGGTGGGAGTGCAAACTCGTTCAACCACTATGGAAAGCAGTATGGCAGTTCCTCAAAAGACTAAACATAGAGCTCCCCTATGATCCAGCAATTCCACTACTTGGTATTTACCTAATCATACAGAAACAAGGACATACTAAATCCACCAGCAAAACAATGTTCATTGCAGCACTATTCACCATAGCAAAGATATGGAACCAACCTAGATGTTCCTCAGTTGATGAGTGGATCAACAAGATGTGGTATTTGTACGCAATGGAATTCTATGCTGCTGTCAGAAAGAATGACATTGCCCCATTTGTTAGGAAATGGAAAGACTTAGAAAAAATCATATTAAGTGAAGTAAGCCAGACTCAAAGGAACATAGGCTCAATGGTTTCCCTCATTTGTCATAATCAGTAGAAACCTTGGGCTCTCCTAGCAGAGATTTCCAATAGAGCAAAACCTTGATACAAAAGGCCATATAGTAGGACGCTAAATGAAAGGATTTCTAGGATATAGAAATATAAGCCATATAATGAATGATTGTTGTTCTTAAGGTACTATGCTATCTCTCATCTCTTTTGCTGTCCCTTGGTTATCGCATATTGTTACAGTATCTCACTTTGTTACCTGATATATGGGATATATTTGTATTTGGTTATCTGAAATTGGATAGGGAAGGGGGGAAAACAAGATGAGGGGTGGGGGTGGGGTGGGGGGGAGGGAAATGGGGACCAAGACATGTGAAAGGGTATCAGTGTATGGGAATTAATGCACCATCTATCTGGCAAATATCATGTAACCCTTCTATTAATTACAATAAAAATATATGAAAAAATGTAAAAAAATGAGATTTGTAGCTAGATCATTAAAAAAAGAGTTTGGGCCCACTTGAACCCAAAATATCAAACACTACCTCAAAAATAACCAAAGCAAAAAAAAAATGGTTGCACGGGGGCTCCAGCACGCTTGAAGCCTTGAGTTCAAACCCCAGGACTGCCCAAAATAAAACAAACAAAACAACAAAAATATTGAGGAAATCTGAGAGATAAGGAAGCTGAATTGGATTAAGGATACAAGAGGCAAGAAGTTACCTGATGGAGGTTGCTGAATGTGACCCAGCGGCGTCACCGTGAGGTCACAACTAACATCAGAAAAGTCAGAGGGCAGCTGTGGTCAGGTGTGAGGAGTAGAGGGCAGGCTGCCTGCTTAGTGGGTAACCAACTTCTACTGGCTTGGCTTGAGTTTATTCCAATGTCTGTTTCTGAGTCCGAGCTCTCCTTGGAACCTCCCTCTGGGAAGCTTCATGCGTGGGCAGGCAGAAACAGACCTGGAGGCTCTGTATCTGAGCTTCTCTGTTGTGGAGCATAGCAAGAAAGAGATACAGCCGATGTAACTGGCAACGGTAAAGTAAATTGCTTATCGTTACATGCCGTATTGAAGATTGTTTGGCATCTTTCCATATCCACCCATGTCTACTTTTCAGATATCTTCGATGTTTCATTTTTCTAGGCTTTGATTTGGTTTTTCCTGTTGGCCTAGAAAACACCAACATTCAAACCAATAATTTTTTCCATTACAAAGAGACCCAATTTTTATACATGTTGCTCTCTACCACATCTCAGTGTAGGCATACTAGAAAGCAGCATTATCTGGAAAAAGTCTACTGTGTGCAGGTCAGTTTTGCAGGGGAAATGGTGGCTTTATTTATTTATTTTTAAATTTTTGGTTGCTTGATGTTTCTGGACCAGCCTCGATTCCACAGAATAACACAGTCAGTTCCTGGATGTGTCCATTTCTCTTTTGATGTCTTACTGTCAGTTCTTTCTCTGTTTCCCACTTGGGATAAGGTCCTTTTCCAGGATTTTCCTATCCCAGATCTTACCTGTAAAGGATGAAACTCCCACACATGGAACTGTGTAATCTTTCTCTCCCTTCTATTTATCTCAGCCTTCCAACTCCTAAGGAAGCTTCTTGCTTATCATCTTGACATTACGCCCCTTGTCCAGAGTCGTTTATCAGTGGATCTGTTTTGCACAGCTATTGGACCCTATCCCACCTACAGTATTGGTGAGATATTTCCTCAACTAGTAACACAGTGTTTTTGGTTGTGCTTTGTTTGTTAATGTTGTGTTGGTACTGAGACTTGAACTCAGAGCCTTGAGTACTTGTTTAGCTCTTTTGCTCAAAGCTGGCATTCTCCACTTTCAGCCTTTTGATATTTAATTGGAGATAAGAGGTCACAGACTTTCCTTCCTCAAGCTGTCTTTGAACATCAGGCCTCAGTGTCTTGAATAGCTGGGATTACAGGTCTGAGCCACTGGCATGCACTCAAACAGAGAAATGTGATCCTCAGATCTGAGCCTCCTGAGTAGTTAGGATGACAGGCGTGAGCCGTTGCTCCCTGGCTGATTTAGTTATTTTTTCAGATAGGGTCTCCTAATTTCTCTGTAGGATCATTGGATTATGATTGTCTTACTTCTGCCTCCCGTGTGGATGTGACTATAGGCACTTACCCTCATTTCCTGGTTTGTTCTATGAAGATAAGTTCTTGGTTACTTTTTGCTCAGGTTGTTCTCAAACTGAAATCCACCTATTCCCACTTCCCAAGTGACTTATGTTATACATATGAGTCATCACATCTATTTAATTCTATTAAATTCTATTAAATGAATAGTTTTAATTCTATTGAATACATAGTTGATACCTGGGATGTTAAATAATTTTCAAAATTATCACTTCCATTACTACCAATATTTGTGGAGCAATCAACATGCACCGATATAGATAGTGTTGTCTTATAATATTAATTCTACATTGATTGGTAAAGTTAGTGATGAATGAGCATTTGGATTTCCAAATGGTAACTGGATGGGAGTGTGGGTGAAACAGTCTACCACTGATGTGGAAGACTTGATTTGTTGATTGCAGAGCCTCTTAAACTCAAGTTGTCACTTTGCCACCTTGGAGCCATTACCCAGAACAGAAGTAAAATTACAAAGTGCTTATGGTATATATTGTTTCGTATATGTACGTTGGTCCATCTTGTACCTTAAATTTCACAGTAAAACATTCAAAGTTTTGTAGAGAGTCTGCATTTTTTTTTACCAGTCCTGGCGCTTGAACACAGGGCCTGAACACTTTCCTTTTTTTTTTCTCCTCAAGGCTAGCATTCTGCCACTTGAGCCACAGCACCATTTCTGCCCTTTCTCTAGGTATGTGGTACCAAGGAATCGAACCCGAGTCTTAGTGCATGCTAGGCAAGCACTCTACCACTAGGCCAAACTCCTGGTCTCCGAGAGTCTGCATTTTTTTTGATGACAAACTTAGCCTTGAAAATTTCTGTTACTATTTATGTAAACTTTAGACATCAACTTTTGCTCCTGAAAATATAGATCCCCAAGACCAAGTGGCATGTGAAATGTGTGCATTTTCCACAAATAATAACTCTGTGGAGGTATTGCTATAGGAAGAGCTGCTTATTATTATACATATGTATGGCCCTGCTCTGCCATCACAGAGATATTAAGTAACATGTATAAATGCATTTAATGTTTGAAAAATATTCTTTTTGCTCCATTATATAAACACATAGTGATTGAAAAATTGAAATTGTAGAACTTTAGAATTGCATAGATTATCTAATTCTTCCAGTTTATCTTGGCTTTCAAAGCACAATGCACCTTTTTACCTAGAACTTACCTAGAACAATAGAGAGTCTAAGATTCTGTAGATCCTGACAGTAGACAAGGATTGTAAGAATGATGTGCAGTGCATGGATATAGGTCAGAATAGCATCATGCTCAAATTTAATGTTCGTATTTTTTTTTCTGTAGGGAAAAGAGATGGAAGTAGAAGGGACAATTTATGAGGTTCAAAATGGTATCAATATACTTAATTGCCAGACATTTGATGAATTACTCTCTTGGTTTCTAAAGTAACTTACTTGAATGGTTACATGGTTAGATGATATAACTTAGATAAAGCTTCCTATTCTATTTTCAATACATACATTGATTGGTTCATCCAGGAAGTAATTTATAATGATGAGTAATAGACAGTTTTGAAGTAGACTGGTCTCAGAGTTGTTAATAAGGACTTTCAATGCTTTAGTATTAGAATTGATGACAAAACTCACAGACTTGGAATAATGCAGCTTATTCTAACTAACCCCATATAATCCTCCCCACCATCCAATATGAAGAAGATTCTTGAGAAAGGGAGATCAGTGATTTTCCATGTATTAAATTCAGTGGCTGGCTGGCTGGATTTGGGACAGATGGACAGAATGATCAAGATGTATTGTAATCATCAAATGACATGTTGAATTGAAACCCTTTTGTATAACTACCTGAAGATAATTAAAAAGCAGAAAAATGAATAAACAAATTTATTGGCCATACATAGTCACTCCATTGATAATTTTTTGTCTTTTTATAATATGGGACAAAGGGGAAATGGATGCTTGCAATATAATTTTAAAGGATCGGAGTGTTTTATTTAGTTTATCAAGTCAAATACACTAAACTTAACAAAACAACCAGTTTTAGTCCTAAATCTTGTTTGTAGTTTTAGGCCATAGAAAATGCTCTAATGAGAATTAGAAAGCAGACTCACTAGAAGAAAGGTAAAATGTCAACTTGATAAAAAAAATTATTGCCAAAGAGAATTTGAAATCTCTAGTCACCTTTGATGAGTGTTACTGAACCATAGCAATTATGAGATCTCAAAGGACAGAATTGGAGAAAGGTCATTTTCAGAGTGACATGAACAGTTACAACTCCTATATGCCTCATTTCTCATTAACAAGACTATTTCTTTTGTTCTTCAACCTCTAAAAGCAACAAAAATATGCATATTAACTAATACATATCACAAAACTGCTTAGGATGGCAGGCCCTCTGTACTTTATTTATGAACACATGCATCTTTCCAATTTTCTGTTTTTTTTTCAATTAGGCAGGAGTCATCATTGAAAGGATCAGATCTAGAGAAGTCCTAGAAGCCATTCTGAATGTAAAATCCAGTACATGATTATATACATTGTCTGCAAAGAGTAGTTTTATATACTCTCCTCATCTCCTTCCACAGTGGTGAAGAATAGTTTCTAAACAATTTTATAAGGAAAATAAATGAGAAGTAGAGATAAATCAGAGGGGTCATGTGTTCCAACCTAGTAAATCACTTCATGTACACATTATCAAGGCTATATCTACAGCAGAAAACAAGAGGACAAGGAAGCCACAAATGACCCAGGAGGGGCGGAAATATCATTATGTACATTTATGGATCCTACGTAGATTAAATATAAAATCTTTCCAATTTTTCTTGCCTAGAGATAAGAGAGCTAAGGTAATTTAAAGTACAATTCACATACAAGTCAGAATCTCAGTAGTTATACAAACATGTAGATATAAGAACCTCAGGAACTGCTTTTTTAAAGTATCCCTGCTTAAGTGATTTTTCTCAGATTATAAATTGATTTGTTCACTACATCTTAGTCATTGGCATTTTTTTCCATACTGTCCATGATAGTAATGCTCTAAAAATACCAGTTAGGGATGACTTGAAAAGATACCTTCAGCACAAAGACCGATTTTCCCCACCTCACATTTCCCACAGATGAAACCTGGGAGTCTTCTATCAGGTCATTTCAAGTTTTTGCAAGTTTTCCAGTGGAGTTGAAAGCCCTTTAAATAGTGCACATTGTAGATACAGTATTTGAGTAAATCAGATGTCTGGCATAGTCTTGAACTCAAATTCAAAATTCAGATAAACACAAATTTAGAGGGAGGTATTCAGTTGAGCTTCCTCATGAGTGCTAACTGTAATAAGCTAGTAGTAAAGTTCTGAATCATTTTAACATGTAACATCATAGAAACTGAGCCAATTTTTTTCTTCTTCCACTTTTTATTGCTGGTGGCACTGGCATTTTGAAGTCCAAACATTGTCCTTGCTGAACAAATGTTTCATTACTATATCTCACCAACAAACTTTTTCAAAAGTTAGATTCATTTGCTCTCTGTTCCACAGAACAGAGACTTACAGGAAGGTATTAACATTCCTATACATCCTAATGACATGAAAAAAACACTGATTTTCTTTTATCTGTTTTATGCTATGTTTTCTATTATTCATGGCCTCACACCTGTAATCCCAGGCTGCAAATAAGAGGATAATCATTTGAGATTATCTTAGGAAGAAAAATTCATCAGCTATATCTCAATCTACAGGTTGGGTGCAATGGCACAAAGCCCCTTCAGCATAAACATTGTGGAGGGCTGATATTGAGAGTATCAGAGTTCCAAGCCAGTCTGCCCACAAAATTCCATGAAACTTTAATTCAGTGGAGAGAAGCTGGATACAGTGTCATAGACTTGCCATTCCATTAATGAAGGGAAGCTTAAAATAGTCTATTTTTTAAAAAAGTATAGCTGGGAGTCAGTGACTGATGCTTGTAATGCTAGCTACTCAAGAGACTAAGATCTGAGGATTGCTGTTCAAAGCCAGCCCAGGCACTAAAGACCAAGAAACTCTTATCTCTAATTAATTTACCGTTAGAAAACCAGATGTGGACCCATGGGTCAACATGGTAGAATGCCTTGAGCTGAAGAGCTCAGGGACATTGCTCAGGCCCGGAGTTTAAACCTCATGACCAAATAAATAAATAAATAAATATCAAATGCAGTAAACATCTAAGGATCCTAAAATTACCTTTTACTTTGTGAATTTTCTAAATGACATGAAAACACTAAGCAAGTTGGGACTATACTACAGGAACCATTTTGTTAGGCATTTCTCAGTTGAGTTGTCTGTTTCCTTTTGCAAAGCAGATGTCTAAAATACACACCATTTTCATTTTTTTCAAAGTGTGATGTTTCCAATTGACTTAAATGATACCATAGCCCAGCTGGGCTTAACAAATATACACAGAGTCTTCCATCCAATGTTGAAACTTTATACATTTTTCTCAACAGCCCATGGAACACATTCCAAAATAGTTCATACAGAAAACTTACACAGATACAAGAGGACTGATATAATCACATGCATTCTATCTGATCACAGTGGAGTCAGACTAGTTCTGAACAATGCAGTAAAAGTCAGAAAACATTCAAACACTTGGAAGCTGACCAACACACTTCTGAATAACTCCTGGATTACAGATCAGATCAAGGAAGAAATTCAAAACGTTATTGAATGTAATGACAATCAAGAGACATCACAAAGGAACTTATGGGACACAGCAAAGGCAGTTCTAAGGGGCAAATTTATCGCTAGGACCACATATTAAAAAGACAGAAGAAGAGCATGTAAATAACCTAAAAAAGAAACTGAAACACCTAGAGGAGCAAGAAAACAACTAGAAGTACAGAAATAACAAAAATAAAATCAGAAATATCAGAGATTGAAATAAGATCCACTATACACAAAATTAATAAATCAAAAAGTTGGTTCTTTGAAAGAGTCAACAAAATTGACAGACCCCTGGCAAGATTAATCAAAAAAAGGAAAGTAGAGACTCAAATAAACAAGACTGGAGACCCCACGGGAATAATCACAACCGATATCCAAGAAATTCAGTCCATTATAAATAAGTACTACCAGGACCTATATTCAAAGAAACAAGAAAATCTAGTAGAAATGGATGATTTCTTAAATAAGTATAGGCTATCCACATAGAACAATGAAGAGGTAAACAAACTGAACAAACCAATCTCTTACAATGAAATTGTGGAACCAATCAGGGAAATGCCAACCAAAAAGAGCCCAGGTCCAGATGGATTCACTGCGGAATTCTACAAGATGTTTAAAGATGAAGTAACAGCTATACTCTTGAAACTTCCAAGAAATAGAAGCAGAAGGAGCAATACAAACTCATTTTATTCATCCCCAAACCAGGGAAAGACCCAACAAAAAAAGAAAACTACAGATGCAAGGCTGGTTTAACATTTGCAAATCAATCAATGTAATACATCACATCAATAGAGCTAAGGATAAGAATCATATGATAATTTCTCTGGACACGGAGAAGGCATTTGACAAAATACAACAATCATTCATGTTGAAAGCACTAGAAAAAATAGGAATAAGAGGTACATTCCTCAAAATAGTGAAAGCCATATATGAAAAACCTACAGCCAGTATTATACTAAACGGTGAAAGACTGGAACCATTCACCTTAAAATCAGCAACTAGACAGGGATGCCCACTCTCTCCACTTCTCTTCAATATAGTGCTGGAACCCTTAGCCAGAGCAATAAGGCAAGAAAAGGACATTAAAGGGATCCACATAGGGAAAGAAGAAATTAAACCATCCCTATTCGCAGATGACATGATCCTCTACCTGAGTGACCCAATAAGCTCCACTCCCAAACTCCTAGAATTAATAAACCACTTTAGCAAAGTGGCAGGATACAAAATTAACTTTCAGAAGTCAGTAGCCTTCTTGTACACCAACAATACACAAACAGAAGGCCAAATCAAGAAAATGATCCCATTCACAACAGCCCCCCCCAAATAAAATACTTAGAAATTAACTTAACCAATGATGTAAAGGAATTATTTAATGAAAAATATAAAAGCCTAACAAAGGCATCCCATGCTCATGGTTAGGGAGAACCAACTTAGTGAAAGTAGCTATACTGCCAAAATAGATATATAAATTCTGTGCAATCCCCATCAAAATCCCAAAGACATTCTTTTCTGAAATAGGAGATACAATCCAAAGGTTCATATGGAATAAGGAAAGACCTAGAATAGCCAAAACAATTCTAGGCAAAAAGAGCAATTCTGGTGGTATTACAATACCAGCCTTCAAACTCTACGGAGCCATAATAACAAAAACAGCGTGGTAGTGGCACAAAAATAGGCCAGAAGATCAATGGAACGGAATAGAAAATCCAGAAATAGAACCACATACCTATAGTCAACTTGTATTTGACAAAGGAGCTAAAGATATACAGTGGAACACACAGTCTATTCGATTATTGGTGCTAGCAAAACTGGGCAGCCACATGCAGAAAACTAAAAAAATTAACCCTAGTCTTTCGCCATGCACAAGCATTAACTCAAAGTGGATCAAAGATCTCAATGTCAGACCAGAAACGGTGAAACTGCTACATGATAGAGTAGGAGAGATACTCGAACTCATAGGCACAGGCAAAAGATTCCTAAACAGAATCCTAGGGTCACAACAAATTGGAGAGAGACTTGATAAATGGGACTACCTAGAAATAAAAAGTTTCTGCAGAGATAAAAGCATAGCCACAAAAGTAGAGAGACAGCCAACCAACTGGGAAAAGATATTTACCAATAATACATCTGACAATTGTTTAATATCCAATATCTACAGGGAACTCAAGAAACTAATCCCCCCCTAAACCCAACAAACCATTCACTAAATGGGCAAGGGAACTAAAGAGAGACTTATCAAAAGATGAGATTAAAATGGAAGAAAAGCATATGAGAAAATGTTCATCATCCATGGTCATACAGGAAATGCAAATAAATCAACCCTAAGATTCCACCTTACCCCAACAAGAATGGCCAAGATTTTGAACTCAGACAATGACAGATGCTTGTGGGGTTGTGGAGCAAAAGGAACCCTACTGCACTGCTGGTGGGATTGTAAACTAGTTCAGCCACTCTGGAAAGCAGTGTGGAAGTTTCTTGAAGAACTGAAAATTGACCTTCCCTATGATCCCGCCATACCACTTCTGGGCATCTCCCTGAACATCATAACCCAAGATATGATAAGGACACCTGCTCAGCTATGTTCATCTCTGTACTATTCACAATAGCCAGGCAATGGAAACAATCCAGATGTCCTACTGCAGTTGAATGGATACAGAAAATGTGGTATATATACACAATGGAATTCTACATAGCCAACGGACAAGATAAAATAATGGCATTTGCAGGGAAGTGGATGAGTCTAGAGTGAATCATGTTGAGTGAGACAAGTCAAGACCAAAGGAACAAAAGGCGCATGGTATCCTTAATACGTGGCTATTAGATCCAAACAGTACAAGAGCAAGGACTCAATATTTGCATACCCAATGTTATGGACATGATATGGGAAATATAAACACAACTACATAGACATAAAAACCTATGACTCTATAGACATAATGTTTTATTACATGGATTAATATGTATCTATGATATACAAATCCTTAGCCTAGTTTTGATTATGTTCTAAAAACTCTGTGCCAATGATTGTATATAGAGATTCCCTTCTTGAACACTTGTTAAACATGTCATTTGAAATATGATGTAAAAATTAATGTTAATAAATTCTTTAATAAAAAAATACAAAGCCAAAAAAAGTAGCATGTTTCACTCCAAGCGCAGTCTAAAGTTGCTAGAGCTGGACCTTTTAGCTTGTATTCTATTGTCATCATGATATTGAAAATTAAGCCAGGAAAAATGAGGATATGCATAGGACTTTGAAATTACACAATATGCTATATTAATTTAAACATCAGGATTTTGCAAAGCTTTGTGTTATGTAGATCTTCTTAAGAGAAAATCGGGAATCTTTCAGTATTTGATTTACAGACTCTAACCTATTATATACACATAAAAGATGCAACTATTATGTTTTCCCTAAGTGGTTTTTCTGATTTGTGAAGCTACCTCCACAAATATTAGCGTCTTCAGCATTTATAGATGTAGTAATTACTGTAACTATAGAGCAATCGTTATAATTACTATAATTCCTACTATAATATGGTAATTATAAGGCTAAGGACTAAAGTTATCTTTTATAACTATATGTCAGGGAAAATACACTTATCTTCCTCTACTGGTTACATGTTATTTAATTCAATGAAATTATAATTACCATTTCAGCAAATATCATAACCTGTCAAAGTGTGGCCAAGATCATCCTTCCATTTGAGTAAACAGAAAGTATCTATTTGGAATGACCAAAGGAATTTTTGATGCCCATGATCTGACTTTTATTCATGCCAAATGGCATCTCTAACTTCTGAGTGAAGTCTGATATGAAGGAAAATTTGATTTTTTTAAAAGCAAAAAGAAAAATCATGTTTTATTTTTATCTAGGAACTCTAGACTGCATTTACGAATGAAACAACCTGCTTTTAAAATCATAAAAGTGGTGTATATTTTAGAGATCAGCTTTACAAAAGGAAACCAACAAATCAGTTGGAAAATGCCTAACAAAATGGTTCATGTAGCATAGTTTATTTTTATCATCATTTATTGTTTTTGCATAATTTTACTTTTTGTAAAGTATAACTTTTTTTTTGCCAAGCTTGGGGCTTGAATTCAGGGCCTGGGCACTGTACTTGAGCTTTCTCTCAAAGCTAGCCCTCTATCACTTGAGCCACAATACCACTTGCAGGGTTTTCTGTGTATTTGGTACAGAGGAATCAAACCCAGGGCTTCGTGCATGCTCGAACTCTACCACTAGGCCACATTCACAGTCAAAGTATAACTTTTTAATGCATTATATTGTTGAGTATCATGTAAGTCTCCTGTTGCTGAAAGAATAACCTTAATCTGATCATGGTTTCTAGTCCTTCATTATGTGAGCTTGCTCAAGTAAGAATGTGTAACTTCTGTGCATCCGGAGCCACCATTCATTTTGATTCCTTTGTTGTAATAGTTTTCTTGAACTCATACAGCTGTCTTCTGTCATTTGTACTAAATATTGTACAATGTTCATCAAAATTCCACTTTTAATCAGAGCATATTTAGTCATTATTTATTTTGCAGGCATGTACATAATGAATTTTCTATCCTTTTTTATTTTCAAATAAGAATTCACTAGACTATATATACTGTGATGCCTTGGAATTTATCAAGGCTTCCTTCGTGGCTTAAAAATAATAACGTTCCCTGTGAACTCAAAGGGAAACTTTATTTTTTTTAATTTGGTCTCCAGATCTCCAAATGTCTAAGATGTAGTTATATTTATTTGATTCATATGTATTTTTTTGCAGTCATACTATGGATTGATTTAGAACCTTCTGATACTGCAGTGTCAAAGGAGTAAGCAATTTGACATGGGTGATCCTGTTCCCATGATCTCTGCTGATAGTATGTACAACAGAAAGCTGAAGTCCAGGCTATTAGCTGCTTCCTTCCTGCTAATATGATCAAAGAAATAAGGCTCAAAGAAGGCCTGCCAGAGACTTGGTTATCTGTTCTCATTGGCCATCATTCAATCAGCGACCCCCTCCCAACCCTCCCCTTTAAAGAGACATCAGGAACACTTTGACATGTGCAACTTTAGGGAAAATAGTTATTTCACAATTTTGGAGAGCAAGGAGTTGGAGAAGAAAATATTTAATGGAAAATGATCAGCTTACATCTATTTGTGCCAGCCCCTAAGTAAAGCAGGGCATTTGCACTACCCTTGTATTATCTGCGTATTTCATTGGCCTGGGTTGTTGTCGCTGATCTTTAACACAGAAGCAGATCAGGGTGGCAATTAGTTTATTAGATATATAATTAGTTTTCATATTATGGCAGGTTTATGAAATGCTAGTTCTCTTGGTCTTCTACATAGCATGGTATCCTAGACATCTACATTTCCCAGGCTGGTTATTGTCTCTTTGCTTCAGTGTGCCTTATAAATGTTACTTTCTAAGTGGGATGTAGTAAGAGAAAGCTTGAGAAATTCTGTGTTCTACAAGCATATTGGGCTGAGTTGTTGAAAATGATTACACAAGTTTTACTTAAACAAATGTTACTTGTTTAATTAATTGAATGAAATGATGGCCCATCATTTTATCATTTTATATACATTGCTTTCAGTTATTTCTGGTGCTTTGTGTATTTTGTACTATAAGTGCCTTTGAATCAATTTACTTACTGGCTCTTTCCAGCCTTCTGAAATCTGGCTTCTTGTTTCCCCAGAAAATGATGTAGCAAGCTCATTGGAGGGTCCATCCTGTCAGCATACCAAAAATATCTATTTCCATTACTTTCAGCATCTGAGCTGTTTCTCTGAAATCACTTCATTATACTCCCCCCCCTTAACTTCAGCTTTGGTCTTTTTATTTCTTATTAACATAACATTTAGAAAAATGCATCTTCTTTTTTCCTAAATTCCTTTTAAAATATGTTTATTGTAAAGATGATGAATGGGGTAGGGGGGTTACTGTTACATAAGTAAAGTAATGAGTTCATTTCGTTTTTTTAAAAAATATTTATTGAAAAGGTGATGAACAGGGGTTAGTTACATAAGTAAGGTAATATGTACATTTGTTTTTAAACACTGTTACCCCATCCCTCATTTTCTCCTGCTGACCCTTCCCTTGTCTCCTCCCCCAGTTGTACAGTTCATTTCCAATGGAGTGTCAAGTGTCTGTGTTGCATTAGTTCATCCTCTGTCCTCCTGTATCTATGATTCCCTTTCCCTTTCACAGATCGATAAAAGAAATCAAAGTTTATACAGAAAACTATGAGAAATGGAAAAATTGAACAAAATGAACAAAAAACCCAACTACAAAAACAACATAATAAGGCCCTTCTATTTCCATTTCTTGGAGCTGATGTTGATATGCTTCATTATATATATATATATATATATATATATATATATATATATTCCTATGCACTTA
The DNA here is from genome assembly GCF_031878675.1 of Megascapheus bottae. Classification (NCBI taxonomy): domain Eukaryota; kingdom Metazoa; phylum Chordata; class Mammalia; order Rodentia; family Geomyidae; genus Megascapheus; species Megascapheus bottae. The sequence continues at coordinate 6,008,396 of NC_143512.1, forward strand.
GCAGTTGGGTTATTGAGATCCCTTGTTCAGAATATCATAGATGTATTCTAGTTATTACAAGTGAGGGATACCAGGCAACCTACTTTTCTTTGGGTCTGGGTTACTGTGCTTAATGTAATTTTTCCCCAAGTCTATTTCTGTATGAATGAGGCAATGTCATTCTTTCGGATGGAAACATAGAATTGTGTATATATGCACATCTTGATCCATTCATCTGCTGAGGGGTATCTGGGTTGGTTCCATATCTTAGCAATGGTCAATAATGCTACAGTGACCGTAGTTGTTCTGGTAAGTTTAGTATAGCCTTGTTTGTGGTCATTTTGTTAAATGCCCAGAAGTGGGATTGCTGGGTCACAGGGGAGCTCTATGATCAGTCATTTTTTTTCTTTCCAGTCCTGGGGCTTGAACTCAGGGCCTGGTCACTATCCTTGAGCTCTCTCAAGGCTAGTACCCTACCACTTGAGCCACAGCACCACTTCCAGATTTTCCATGTACTGAGGAATCAAACCCAGGGCTTCATGCATGCTATGCAAGCACTCCACCACTAGGCTATGCTCCTGGTCAGTCTTTTGAGGAACCTCCACACCTCTTTCCAGAGTGGCTGAACAAGTTTTCACTTCCACCAACAGTATAGTAGCATTCCCTTTGGACACATCCTCACCAGCGTCCGTTTTTAGGTTTCTTGATAATGGCCATTCTGACTGGGATGAGGTAGCATATCAGTGTTGTCTTGATTTGCAGAGAATTGCATTTTTTGATAATTTTTATTGTAATTAATAAAAGGCTTACATGATATTTGCCAGATAGAAGGTGCATTAATTCACATACATTGACACCCTTTCACATGTCTTGGTCCCCATTTCCCTCCCACACCCACCCCCCAATTTTGTTTTCCCCACTTCCCTATCCAATTTCAAATAACTAAATACAAATATATCCGATATATCAGATAACAAAGTGAGATACTGTAACAATATGAGATAACCAAGGGACAGCAAAAGAGCTGAGAAATAACATAGTACTTAAGGACAAAAAACATTCGTTGTATGGCTTTTGTTTCTATATCCTAGAGGTCCTTTCAATTAGCTTCATATTATATGGCCTTATTAATCAAGGTTTTGCTCTATTGCAAATTTCTGCTAGTAGAGCCCAAGGTTTCTGCTGATTATGACAAATGAGGGAAACCATTGAGCCTATGTTCCTTTGAGTCTGGCTTACTTCACTTAATATGATTTTTTCTAAGTCTTTCCATTTCCTAACAAATGGGGCAATGTCATTCTTTCTGACAGCAGCATAGAATTCCATTGTGTACAAATACCACATCTTGTTGACCCATTCATCAACTGAGGGACATCTAGGTTGGTTCCATATCTTTGCTATGGTAGACAGTGCTGCAATGAACATTGTTGTGCTGGTGGATTTAGTATGTCCTTGTTTCTGGATGATTGGGTAAATGCCAAGTAGTGGAATTGCTGGATCATAGGGGAGCTCTATCTCTAGCCTTTTGAGGAACTGCCATACTGCTTTCCATAGTGGTTGAACGAGTTTGCACTCCCACCAACAGTGTAGTAGTGATCCCTCCTGGCCACATCCCCTCCAGCATCTGTTGTTATTAGTTTTCCTGATCCTGGCCATTCTAACTGGAGTGAGGTGGAATCTTAGAGTTGTTTTGATTTGCATTTCAAGAGAATTGCATTTTATAAAAGTCATTTCTTATTAAAATTTTGAATTGGTTCTCAGAACTTTCAGTATAAAAACTGGAACATTTATTGTATTGGCCAATATCTGATCAGTGTGCCATATTTCTGCACACCTTTCACTGTTGTGACTAAGATAGACTGAGATCAAATGATCTGTCCATTGCAAGAGCCACCAAACAAGTCAAAGTAGGAATCCAAAAGTCCATAAGAACGTAAATTAATTTTAAGTTTAGATAATGATACATCATTTTCACATGCATTACCTTATTTTCCTATTATGTATTAGATTAAAATTTGGATTATTCTATCACGTGTAGCCTGATTTTCACAAGTTTATGGTGAAATATTTCCATCAATGAGCATTCATTTACAATTTTGTTTATAATGGGTTTATATTTCTCTTTTTTGGTTTCTCCAAAACCCAACCTGTCATAGCTAGTATGAGATTCATTTGGTAGTATTATAAATATTTCTACTATAAACCACTTATATTCAAGTAAAAGTGAATATGATAAAAATATGAATAGGATGAGCCCCCAGAAATTCTACAAGTGTATTCACCTAGTACATCTTAAAAACTGACAAAGATATTTTTAATCTTGAATATTTCTTCTAAATTCAATTTCAATATCTACTCATCATTGGTAGGTTCATTCCTTTTACCTACTGATGAATTTTCTCGTGACAATACTTAAATTCCTAAACACTGCCTAACAAATCCTAGAAATACATGCAAATGTATCAGTGCCTAATTACTAGATGATATTTTTCAATTCATTGATTATATATTTCTAGGATTTTTAGTGATACTTAGCATATGCAAATTGCACCACTCAGGAATTAAAAGGAAAGAATGTTCACAAAAATAAAACACCCACATAAATACTACCCAGAGGAAGAAAGCAAATTTGCGAAACCCAATCCTTCGACTCCATTAGAATGACTACCCCATCTACTTAGATGGTCTAGCATCATCTCACGTCTTTGGCCTAGTCTCTGTGCACCTTCATCTCTCCTTCACTGGTACTAGTAGCCTCCAGTGTCACGGGATCAATCACTCTCTTTACTTACAGAAGTCTCAACTCCAGTACCTAATGTCAGGTTTTACATTGTAGTCTGAACTTACTTATGGAACACTGCAGTCCTGGCAATTCTTATCCAAGTATCTGTTTGTCACCCCCACAGAGACATCAATGTGGACCTCGTCCAATTAGTTCAGCTTCACTACAAATTACAGAGCACAATGACACTAATTTTGGATGAAAAGAGGATTTTAGTTAAAGTTTTAAACCAGATAGCTTTTTTTTCTATTCTGGTTAAATGTCCTGATTTGTATAAAACGTGCTGTTGATTTGCTTGGAAAACAAACATATATTACTTAGTTTATTTTTTGCCATATTCATGTGATGAAGGATGAATAACCAAATTATTGTAAGGAACTCATACCATCCAAAAATTGAGAAAAAAAGCAAAATCTGAACCACTAACAATTTGTAGAATACATGAAAAGGCATTTCTATAAAGAAAACCATACAGATGGCACACATGAAATACATGAAAATATGTACATCATCATTAACTAAGAGGAAGATACACTCCCAAATCATAATAGGGTATCTTTCCACACTTGTTAAGATGTCCACTATTAGAAAGTAAGTATTGGCAGTAATGAAAGGTGATCAGAGACTCACCAAGTTCTGTTGAGTCTCTTTGCAGAATGAACTTGCTAATGTTCCTTTTTAATGGAATCATTTCAGGAGCATTGGTGTGTGTTCTACTTTAATAGTCTGGAAGACAGCTGGAGGTATGGCTCAGACAGTAGAGCAACTGAGTAGCAAGCCAACCTCAGTGACTCCAAAACACCAATAGAACTATAACCCAGCAAGTCTTAGTCTGGAAGAACTCAGATGTGAATCTGTCTGGGCCTGGACCTTCCTTTATTGAGAAACTCTTTATTAATGTTTCAGTCTCATTGTTCATTATAGATCTGTTTTAGTTCAATTTTGGTAGGTCATTGAGTGTCTAACAACTTATTCATTTCATTTGGATATTTTTATTACTGGAGTAGTGTACATTTTAGAAATATTCTTGAATGAACTTCTGAATTGCATTGGCATATGTTTTGACATTCCCTTTTTCATCTTTAATTGCATTAATTTGTGTCTTCTCCCTTTTTTCTATTGGTTAGTTTGGCTAAAGTTTGTCAATGACGTTTATCTTGTCAGAGTTGTTTATTTCATTAGCTTTTTAGTGTTCTTTCTGTATATATTTCATTGATTTTGCCCTAATCTATTTGAGATTATTTATTTGAAATCTTGACAATGTTTCAATATTATCATTTATAGTGATAAACTTTTCTCAGAGCTCTGATTTTGCTGTGTGCCAGAAGTCGTAGTAATCAGTGTTTTCACTTTCATTTGATTCTATACATTTATATATTCTCAGTATAATGACTCCCATCCCATAATCAGAAGCTGAGTGGAAGAAAGAAGACTCCTACTTTAGAATGTCTTACCCAAGGTTTAGACTTAGCCATAGGCAGCTGGGGGCAAAATGAGAAAGAACAGTGACGTCCTACTCTTACCAAAAAGAAAAAAAAACGTCTATCTAGAAGCTTCAATGAAAGAGATAGCTTAAAAAAAGAGAAATCTGGGCCAGGAATTTTGCCTAGTGGTAGAGTGCTTGCCTAGGATGTATGAAGACTGGGGTTCGATTCCTGGGTACCACACACATGGAAAAAAGCCCAGTGGTGCTGAGGCTCAAGTGGTGGAGATCTAGCCTTGAGAAAATCCAAGGACAGTGCTCAGGCCCTGAGCTCAAGCCCAGGACTGGAAAAAATAAAAAAAGTGGAGGGGGGATCTGAAATTGAGTCTTCATCATGCTAATCTGAAAGGAGGAGAGAGGGAATTTAATGATTCCATGACTGTAATCTCTTGATTGCCATATAAATTTTTATAGATTTGTCAAATAAACACTGAGTCTTGACTATGCATGGTAGATGAAATTTGAACTGAATACTCTAGTACTTCATTCAATTGGGGTATGAGGCTGATTGGTTAGTCAGAAAGAAAATAAAGATTTAAATTTCTCCATTATTCTAGAATTGTTTAATAATAATTGCTACTATTTCTTGTCCCTTTGCTTCAATTGTCTTCATCTATTCCAACTTACCTGGTTGCAACAAGTTCACATGTCTTATCTATCTTAGGATCTGTGACTATACCTGTAACTTCTCTCCCTCTCATACTTGGGGGTACATGAGATCAACCTGTTCCTGTACCTCCTGCTGATGGAATACCTGATGAGAGGTGTGTGACAGTCACTTCTTGTTTTACTATTACGGGGAAGGTACAGACGATCTGTATCTAGTCAGGCTTGTTCCAACTATCTTACTTCCATGAAGTTCTTCACTCAAAGATTGAAAACAAAGAATCAATTGGAAGACCAGGGCTGAAAAGGGAATGCAAAAAGATAGCTAAAGTTTCGGAGCTGTTAGGCTTTAACCAAGCATCTCTTTGTGGGAGGAAGAGCAGGAAGAGGGAAGGGCAATTAAAAGATAGCCTTAGTGGAATCCATTGGCATGAGTAGTATTCCAGATTAGCCCTTTCTAAGGAAAATACTCTTTCAAATCATTTTGTTTTTTCAAATATAGCCAGGGTTCTTGTGTACATATTCAAAGATTTGGGGGAAAATGTAGCTGCATCTCAGGTCTTCACAGAAGCTCCTATCGGTAGGCTTTTCATTGATATTTGATATCTTGATGCATACATTGTGGGGCTGGAGTTCAAAAAGAGAGAATCCTCTACCTTAATTCAGAATCTGCAGGATTGGTGAAATTCAGTGTGAGTAAGATATTTCCAGAATTGGACTCTGGGCAATTTTTGTTTACAAACTGGAAATAGGCAATGTGCCATGTACAACTGTAATAAGAAATTCTGACAGATTTCTTCTGCACATTCCATCTTCATTGTCACTGTGAATCAAAGGCATTTTCATCAATGACATTATGTCTTTACTCTGATGAGTACATTTTCCGGTCCTAGATAGAATATATCACATATATCCCTGAAGTGCAGGAAATTGTTTTGACATAGGAGTGGGGGGATTGTTTTTTATGAACTTTACACTTCTTAAACTTGTTTTTCCATATTATAAATGTCTTCTTAATATTTGTCATTAAGTGTCTTTTATTCATTGTATTAGAGAAATAGATTGATGGCTTGCAATGAATTGTAATATTTAATATTGTCTCTACTGCTAAATTATAGGTGTCTGATTACTTTTCATTGTTAATAATTTTGAATGCTTCACTTCAATAGGCAAAATGTAAAAGTTAAACACAGAATCTATTCTGGAGTGCTGATAGTTATTATTCATTCAGTTTATGAGTCTGTGTCTGAGGAAAGAACTCATTTATCCTCTGATGTTGTCTTTTTTTCTTAAAGCTTGATTGGCCATGAATTCCAAAATGAAGTATCTGAGGTTGAAAAAGGCCATGATATTAGAGCAAAATATTTTCATATGTCAAAAACTTAAGTCAAATCATTTTCTTTCATTCTGAAAAATCATTTCTTCAGCAATTCTGTATTTTTAAATTAAGTTTATCTTAAACTAAAAGTAATATGGGCACTATCTTTTATTTCACTATGGATTGATTTTTAAATAAATCTAATTCATTTGGATATATTTGAGAATATTTATTATTTATTATTAGCAAGAAGTTTCACTTAAATAGTATCAATTCCTTCATAAGTCTTGCATACATCTATGCTACCTTTGTGGAATATACATTTTTATAACTAAAGAATTTATCAACATTGACTTTTACATCATATTTCAAATGCCATGTTTAACAAACAAGTATTCATGAAGGGAATTTCTATATACAATCACTGACACTTAGATTTTAGAACATAATTAAAATTAATCTGAGGGTTTGTATGTCATAGGTACATATTAATGTATGTAATAAAACATTATTTCTACAGATTATATAGCCCATTATAAATTTTTATGTCTATGTGGTGTTTATATCTCCAAGAGTATGTCTCCTACACTGGATACCCAAATATTGAGTCATCTCTCTTGAACTGTTCGGATCTAATATCCAAATATTAAGGATACCATGTGCCTTTGATCCTTTAGTCTTGACTTATCTCACTCAACCTGATTCACTCTGGCTTCATCCACTTTCCAATGAATGCCATTATTTTATCTTGTCAGTTGGCTATGTAGAATTCATATATATATAAATAAATATATATATATATATGGCATTTTTTTGTATCCATTCATCTGTAGTGGGGCCATCTGGATTGTTTCCATCACCTGGCTATTGTGAATAGTGAAGAGATGAACATGGCTGAGTAGGTGTCCTTATCATATCCTGGGTTATGATGTTCAGGATAGATGCCCAGGAGTGCTATGATGGGAGGGAAGGGAAGGTCTATTTTCAGTTCTTTAAGAAACTTCCACACTGCTTTCCAGAGTGGGTAAACTTGTTTACATTCCCACCAGCAATACAGTAGGGTTCCTCTTTTCCACATCCCTGCCAGCATTTGTTGTTGTCTGAGTTCAGAATATTGAACATTTAATTGTGGTAAGGTGATATCTTAGGGTTGTTTTTGCATTTCCTTTATGACCATGGATGTTGATAATTTTTTCATATGTTTTTCTGTCACTTTAACCTCTTCTTTTGATAAGTCTCTATTAGCCTTGCCCATTTAGTGATTGGTTTGATGGGTTTAGGGGTAGTAATGTTTTGTGTGAAAATTACATGTATACATATAGGATATTTTAAGCAACTTTATCCCTTCTATTCTTCTTTTTCCTACATTTTCCCCCCATTACTCCCATCCTGTGGGTCATGAGGCTTGAACTCTGGGCCTGGGCTCTGTCCCTGAGCTTTTCAACTCAAGGCTACCATCCTACCCCTGAGCCACAGCCCCACTTCCTGTTTTCTAGAGATTAATTGGAGATAATGTCTCAAGTTCTTTAGAGCCTGGGCTGGCTTTGAACAGGGTTCCTCAGATCTCAGCCTCCTGAGTAGGCCAGCTTTTCCTACCTTTTTTAAAAAATATATATTTTAAAATAATTTTTTATTGTGATTAATAGAAGGTGCATTACTTCATAAACATTGATACCCTTTCTCATGACATGGTCCCCATTTCCCTCCCCCCCTCCCCCCACTTATCTTGATTTCCCCCCTTCCCTATTCAATTTCAAATAACCAATTAAGCACATATAAAATATATCAGATAACAAGGTGAAATATTGTAACAATATGAGATAACCAAGGGATGGCAAAAGAGGTGAGAGATAATACAATACATTAAGGACAGCAGTCATTCATTATATGGCTTTTGTTTCCTTATCCTGGAGGTCCTTACATTTAGTGTCATACTATATGGCCTTATGTATCTAGATTTTGTTCTATTGTAAATCTCTGCTTAGGAGAGCCCAATATTTCTACTGCTTATGACAAATGAGGGAGACTATTGGGCCTATGTTCCTTTGAGTCTGGCTTCCTTCACTTAATATGATTTTTTCTAAGTCTTTCCATTTCCTTACAAATGGGGTGATGTCGTTCTTTCTGACAACAGCATAGAATTCCATTGTGTATAAATACCACATCTTGTTGATCCACTCATCAACTGAGGAACATCTGGGTTGGCTCCATATCTTTGCTATGGTAAATAGTGCTGCAATGAACATCATTGTGCTAGTGGATTTAGTATGCTCTTGTTTCTGGACGATTGGGTAAATGCCAAGTAGTGGAATTGCTGGGTCATAGGAGAGCTCTATGTTTAGTCTTTTGAGGAACTGCCATACTGCTTTCTATAGTGGTTGAACAAGTTCACACTTGAAATCAACCTTGTGTAGGATATTTTATGTTGTCTTTCTGCACATATATGCAGTCTACCTCCATTCTATAAATCAAATATATATATATATATCCGTATAAAACACAACATTTAAATAATCTAATATTCTATGTAATTATTAAAAGCTCTGGTATGGAATTTGTTCTTTTATAATTTTATTTTATTGTCGAGGTGATCTACAGAGAGGTTATAGTTATACATATAAGGTAGTGAGTACATTTCTTGTTGAATTTATCCTTACACCTAGAGTAAGGAAGTTGTGAGTTAGAAAGTCTGAATATGCTATCAGGTCAATCAGTGGTAGGGTTTTCAGATGCCAAAGGCCTTTCCAGAAATCAGAGGAGAGAAATTTAAGAAACTTGAACATATCCCACCTCCAAATCCTGCAGAACAGGTAAATTTATTTAACATAGAATTTGTGACATTACACAATGTGGTCTTTATCACTGTGGAGTCTTCCTCTTCTCCTCTTTCTACGATTTTCTTCTGCATTCTAGCCAGGATTCTTTAGTCTTAGTGTGATCTTGAACACTCATTCAGGTGATTTTCAAGTATACTATTTTCTAAAGAAAACTCATTGTTTTGGTAGTGGAAGTGGACAGTGGTAAAAGATCTCCATCTCACATATATTTCTGGTAGTACATTTATGCTGTTGGTTCAGAAATATTTTCATTTGGGGAATGTGTTTAGAAGGAACATGGTAATTCTATGTATGTAGTTAAAAGCTTTTGTAAACCTACATTTGCCCCAAAATAAAAAGCTTAATAAAAGTGAAACCTTCAATTCAATTCATTGTTTCTGGTGTTCCAGAATAATAATGACTAAGGATCTATCCTGTAGGGAATTGCAGTTCTCTAAAATAGGTTTTGTTTTGTTTTGTTTTTAGAAAACTATCCTTTTGTCCTTTCCAGCTCAGTAGTTTGAAAAGCTTTTATATCTCTTCTTCATCTTAGGATCTCTAAGTACACATTGCCTTCTCTCTTTGTTCTTCATATGTCTAGATATGTTAGATTAAATTGTTCCAAGCCTCCTATGGAGAAATAAGTGAGGTATTTGAAATCCTGCAAGAGGAACACATTATAACTTGGTCTTATCTCTGATGGGCAATCAGTTGTACAGACATCCAGTTCCTAACCAAGCAATTAATAAAGGAGGCAGGTTCCTCACCAAGCAATTAATAAAAGAGGCAGCTTAGCTGAATGGAAGAAACTGAGGAGGCAAAAAGCCACTGCATCCAGAGCTGCTGCTCTTTCTCCTCTCGTCTCCAAGTAGGTGAGATGGAAACTTTAGAGGGAAACGTAGACTATAACAATGCTATCAAGATTTCTCTATATCCATTCTTTACATAATAGATTCCTAAGTGTGTGTGTGTGTGTGTGTGTGTGTGTGTGTTTGTTCTGAGGAAAAACTGAGACTCTACTGTGAACATTGTCTCAATTACAGTCCAGTGGCTAAGCCAAGGGTTGTGAGAACACACAGACTTTGCTGACATGTATGATGAGGACTTTTCATGGCATTCCCTTCATATATCCAAGATGGTTTCTATGCATATGTTGTTTTCTTTGCTGATGGGGAGAATTGGAGGAAGAGGTTATCATAACTAAAAAATCACTCTTCTATGAGACAGCCAGTTTCTCCATCTGAATCATTTTACATAGAGAAAGATGGTCTAAACATTACTAAAACTTTCTTCCATAGATTTGTTAAAAATGACTTTTTCCTTGTGCTGGATGAGATTTCTTTACATCATTGCTCTGATGTTTCCTCTTTATTCTGGTGAGTGAATTTTCTAGTCCTGGAGGGAGTGGGGGTGTAGGACACATCGAATATACTCCCGAAAACTTGAGCCTTTTCAGGGATGGGAACTGGAGGTTCGAAGTCAGAGCCAGGTATGTGCTTGCTAGGCAAGCAGTCTACCACTAGAGTCACTCCTTGTTGGGTTGGTTATTTTCAAGATAGGGTCTTGCTTTATTTCCAGCCTGGATGGTGGTTTTCCTATTTGTGCTTTTCTGAGTCAGAGGCTCACACCACTAGGTCTAGCCATTAGTCAAACTGAAGTCTCATGATTTTCCCCAACCCACTCCCATGCCATGCTTGACTGATTTCAACATACATTCTCCTAATTTTCACCTCTAAGTAGCTAGTATTACAGATGAGAACCAGACCAGCTGGATCTACTGGATCTATATCCCCCCCTCTCATTTTTGCCTGTTCTGGACTTGTTTTGTGGGCCAGAGCACTCCTTTTCTTCAATGCTGATACTCCACCACTTGAGCCACAGAACCTCTACCAGCTCTCCTATGATAAAATGGATGTAAGATCTCATAGACTTGCCTATCTGAGCTGACTTTGAATCATTCTCCTCAAATCTCAACCTCCCAGGTAGCTAGCATTACAGTCTTGAGACAATTGAGCTGAGGTGGATGTCTTTCAAATTTGAATTTTAAATATTAACTTGGTAGGTTGAATCGGGCATGTCTTAAAGCTTCTTAAGCATTGCAATAGTGAATTGTCTTTTGCTCACTTTCCATTTGAGAGACCTGTGGCCAAAGAAGTGAATTAGAGTCGATAGAAGAAGCTTTTCATGATGGCACATACTTAGAGACAGGAGGACTGCTTGAGATGATGATGAGTTCAGTGTGGTCACCATAGTAAGACCTGACTCTTCAAAGAATAAATTAAAAAGTAGTAGGTAGTGTTTGATACACTTTATCATAGAATAAAGATAATTTATTTTGTTTCACTTTAGAAGTCAAAATCCATAGTCGTTGAGAGGCATGGGAAGTAGCAATGTCTTATAGTTCTAGAATTCCTGCACACACTGAGTTGTTGCCAGCTCTGAGTAGCCTCTGTCAAGAACTTGCAATAAGGAAAGAAATAGTTGATTCTTCTGCTGACAAGTTATCATTCTTCCAGTTCAAGCTGGCTCTCTAAGTTGAGAATAAAGTCACTGGCTTGGTTCTGGTGACCTACACCTTTAATTCTAACTACTCAGGACACTGAGATTCAAGGGATCATGCATGGTTTGAAGTCAAAATTATTTGAGAAACTGGGCATGCTAGGATCACACGTGTAATCGTAGCTACTCAGGAGGCTGAGACATGAGGATCTGGGTTCAAAGCCAGTTAGGACATGAAAGAATGTGAGACTCTTATCTCCAATTAATCACTAGCAGAAAAATCAGGGCTGCAGGAGTATCTCCATTGACAGACTACTAGCCAAGCTGAGAAAGTAGCATGTTTGTAAACTTCTAGTCCAATAATTATGCAACATATAGACCTTTGCTATTTGGAAATGTGAGAACATCTCACAGAGGCTATATTATTCTCATGCTTCCTTTCCTGTTTTGTGCTGTCTGCAGACACTTCTTTCTCCCGTGCAGTACGTCCACGTGAAGGGGTAAGTTAACAGAGGATCTTGGATATTGAAAAGTGTAAACTTCTAGTTGTCTTATAATGTCTTATAATGTAAATATTAATAGCAAACATCACCAAATAAAATGTACAGTAGAATGGTCATGAGAAAAAGAAAATACCAAACAAAATTAAAACTCATTTTTGTATTGCTCTTGTATAAACATGAAGAAATGGAATTAAGCTTCTATAATTCTATAGCAATATATGTAAGGTAAGATATTGCATTATTAACAACTCCATTAGTGGGCATAATCAATTGTCAAAGACCTAAAATAGTTTAGAAAGTGATGGGATATGTAGAATTATTATTTGAGCAAAGCAAGAAGATTTAGAATAAAATACCTAATTATTAGTGATGAATTCTATGATATTCTCATATGTTCATATACTAGATATATTATACAGTGGGGAAGGCAAGGAGTTATATTTCTCAGCAACTGAAAAAGCTCACAAAGAAGTTTAATGTCATATTTAGCAAAAAATACACATTTTTATATATTACCCATAGTGCCAGGACTAAATTAAGATCTACATCTATATATGTATATGGTTTTACATGTATATGCATGTATATATAAGTAGTGACAGAAAGACAAAAAGAATGAAGTCTCATGATTAATTATATTCTAAAGTAATGGGGAAGATTTCAAGAAGAGAAATAGAAGTGCCATATCTCAATGATCAAATTGCCCTCATCTTGCTAAGTAGAGGTTATTTATGCAACTGAGGAGGCTGAGATCTGAGAATCATAGTTTGAGGCTAGCCAAGGTAGGAAAGTATGTGAGAGTCTATAATTGTGAAGAAAAACCTAAAAATTGAGGAATGGCTTAGACAGTAGAACAGTAGCCTTGTGCATAAAAGCTAAGTTAGCTTGTGAAGACCTAAGTTCAAGTATTGGAATAAATAAAAAATAATTACCATCATCCATTCGTATGAGTAAAATAACAATTTTTGTATGGCAGGTAACTCAACTACTTTTAAGCTTTATGATTGAATATGTCCTACTTTAAGCTTTATCATTGAATATGTTCTACTTTTATATATAATATGTATGAAAAGTGACAATACTTTACATCTATCTCTCTCTCTTTATGTAATAGTTTATGTAAAATCATCTGATAAGCCTGGTGCTGGTGGCTCATTCCCATAACCTTAGCTACTCAAGAGGCTGGGAGCAGGAGTACTGGGTCACAGCCAGCCCAAGCAGAATGTTCCTCAACCAACCAAATTGATAGAAGTGGAGGTATATGGGAAAAGACAAGTAAGAGCTCAAGGTTTAGAGATCAAGCTCCAGTACATGCACGAATATGAAATAATATAATAAACTAAGCTGACAAATCTTGTGTTGCTTCTCTATGTTTAGCGTATGGATTGCTCTGTCTATGAAACCCACCTCTACGCATGTACCAGACAATATGACCCAGTCTGTGGATCCGATGGCAGAACCTACAGCAACGAATGTATTTTCTGCAGCCACAAGTTGTAAGAACATGTTATTAAGCGCTGATCTTCAAATGTACTAAGGAACCAGCAGGAAATGATAGGAAACTAAGATGATCTAGGAATAAAACATAGACTAAATAACTACTGTCTCTAAAAGTAAACTATTTCTAAAAGTAAAAGAGCTCACTTCTACCTTCCATTTAAATTGCCACTTTTACAAGTCATTTGCTGCTTGAATTTTCTGTAGCACATGGTCTGCGCATGTATAAAATCAGTTCATCAAACTTACTTTAATCATTATGACTTATGAGAGGCAGGCTAGTAAGATTCCAAGACACTTTGTATTCTCCAATCTCCACATGCCGTGACAGATAACAGGAAGAATAATTGATCAGGAAACCTGAAAACTCTGAAATTGATCACAGTGGAGTCTAGTGCTGTGACAGGGCCTTGCTGGTGATGTACTTTGTCTCCCAAGCTTGGTGGTAGCTTAATGATATTCCTTCAGATTCAGACTCTGAGACTCTTCCATGGGATCCCAGATGAGGGGAATGAAGTCCAGCCAGAGGGCATAGGAAGGCTCTAGCAATTTGGAGAAAATGAACAGAAGTCTGCATTTCTGCCCCTGCAAACCTCCCCAATACGAAGCATTGAAGTAATCTCTATGCCTGTTTCTCTTTCTTTATAGAGATGGCCAAGGAGATTTAAAAGTGACTCAATATGGTCGTTGTTGAATTTTGCATGGCCTACACATTCTTAGGGCTTTGATTGTAATTCTATTTCAACCTGGATCCTACCATCAATCAGCTGGAATCTTCTCAAATCAACACGTTCAATTCCTAAACAACTAGTGAAGGCACCTCTGTGACAAGAGATGGGATATGCATTTACAGAACCTTTCCAACCCCAAAGCTGGTGATTGTGCATAGATTTTTGTGGATCTTCAATGGTTTGATGATAGTCTGAGAACTAATCCTAAATTTCTGTTAGACAAAATAAAACCTAATATAACTGATAATCACAGACATTTCATCCAATAAAATGGAAAAACAATCCATTTTTTATGAATTTAATTTTATTTTCAGAGTGATGTACAGAGGGGATACAGTTACCTATGTAAGGTAGCAAGTACATTTGTTTTTTTCTAACATTATTACTACTTCCCATGTTTTTCTTCCTCCCACTCTACCCCCACATTCCTCTCCCCTGCCAAACTGTCAACTTCATATTTTTTTAATCTTTAAGTAGGTGTACAAAGGAATTGCCATTTAACAGAGAAGTTCATGAATACAATACATGGCAAATACCAATTCTTTCTACATTCTAACTCTTTTTTTCTCCCAATCTATGCCTCCCCTCCCTTTTCTTATTTTTGGAACATACATACTGACTGCCTGACACAATTTTCAACTGCCCTCAAGTGTATTCATCTATACCTCACTCCTGACCCCATTAGCACCACTGGGTTTTTCTTGAACATTGGCTTAAATTGTTGGATGCTTCATGAATTCATACTGTGTCATTGTGCAGAAGCCATGTGAATCTTCTCTGTATCCTTCCAGTTTTGGTTATGTGGTGCTTAAGTGAGCACTCTGTGTTTGGTAAACATCCTTTCTCTGTTGGACAGTTAGTTTGGAAAGATGAATACTTTTGATAACTTTAAATAAAGGATGACTTAAATGAAACATATTCAGAGATGAGTAAATAATGCATAAACATTTATCAAAAGAATATACCCCTGGGATCCTCTTTCTCCTAAAGAGTGTGACTCTCAGGGCTAGATCTGGGAACTTAACTTTTTTCCCCTTTTAATTCCCTGTCTTTGGTACTGCAAGAATATTTCATTATTATTCCATTATCTTTAGTTAGTTGCCCAAAGAACTTTCTATTTAACATGTCAGTTTGTGAGTATAATGTATCTTGCTCAATGTCATCTGTTTCATCATTTTTCCCTCTCTCCCAACCAGACTTTTCCCTCCATTTAACTGCTTCCTTTCAAACCAAATCTTTAATTTTCCTTCTTTATTTTTGATATATAGTCACTTGTTGACTGCATTCTCCCCTACTTATTTCTCTATTTGACCCCACAGCCCCCCTTTCAATTAGCCATTACTTGGTGGTTATTTTGCTTTGACTTAAGAATGTGGAATGCTTCATAAGTTTGTAGTAGGTCAGTGACATCATTGAGCAGTGGCTAAGTTTGGTGTCTATACTATTGAAGCTAGCATTCCATGTTTGTTAAGTGACCTTCATCTTGGACAGTTAAGATAAATGAATACTTTTTTATTGTATTTAATAAAAGGGTAACATGATATTTGCCAGATAGAAGGTGCATTAATTCACATACATTGATACCCTTCCACATGTCTTGGTCCCATTACCCTCCCCCCCCCACCTCCCTCTTGGTTTTCCCCCCTTCCC
This sequence comes from Megascapheus bottae, assembly GCF_031878675.1. Taxonomy (NCBI): domain Eukaryota; kingdom Metazoa; phylum Chordata; class Mammalia; order Rodentia; family Geomyidae; genus Megascapheus; species Megascapheus bottae. The sequence goes on from NC_143512.1 coordinate 6,024,260, forward strand.
TGTCCAATTTCAAGTAACCAAATACAAATGTATCCAATATATCAGATAACAAAGTGAGATATTGTGTCAATATGAGATAACAAAGGAACAGCAAAAGAGATGAGAGACAACATAGTACATTAAGGACAACAATCATTCATTATATGGCTTTTGTTTCAATATCCTAGAGGTCCATTCAATTAGCTTCACATTATATGGCCTTATGTATCAAGTTTTTGCTCTATTGCAAATCTCTGCTAGTAGAGCCCAAGGTTTCTACAGGTTATAATGAATGAGGGAAACGATAAATGAATACTTTTAACTATACCTAAAGAAATGTTTATTTAAACAAATGCATTCAAAGATGAATTAGAGAGATAATTATTTATGAAAAGTATATACCCATGTTCCTCTTTCTCCTATATTGTCTGCTAAGGAGCAGGAAGGATAGTGGGGATTTCCAAGTGTTTCCTGTCTTCCAAGATGGGTAGCCCTGGGGAATCAGCTTCCTCCAGCGAATCCTCACAACACTGCCCACCTGAATCAGCTCTCTCAAAATGGGGACTATTGGAAGTGCCCATCCAGACTTCAAAACCACAGAGCTTGTGTATTTGGAGGAAGATCTTCCTCTGGTCGCCATACCCACTGTGTCTGGAGGCCTTTGCGGTCTGGGAGAGCAGGCTTCGTGTTGAGCAGCTCCATCTGGACCGTGAAAGGACTGATTGTCTACCCAGATGTCATTGAGAATTAGCACACAGGAGATTAGAATCCTGGCTGGGCTGGAAAAAGGACCCTGGCTTGTCACTACCCACACTCTACTGCTCATTTGATTTCACTTCCTTTGGTTCCTCTTTGTAATGGGTCTCCTCCACCTAACTCGGCTCCATGGACAAGGCCTTATGACATCAGAGAGTTGGAAGTCCACACAGGAGGGAAGCCTTTCATAGACTTAATTGACACTGAGCTGATGTTTCTGTTTGATCTGACCTACACTGGCCCCCTCCTAGCCAAAAGGAGAAGACTGTCCTAGCTGCAGGTTGTAGGCATGCCTAAAGTTACTCAGAAAAGTGTTGCCGTGCTGAGGTAGTTGCCCCAGGTGCATCATTTGGGCATCTTTCAACTCTTTGTCTTGCCTGACCTTGCCGCAAACCTGTGGGACTGTGACATGCTAGCTCAGATGGGTGTTACATGCATAGTGCCTGCCCAGTTGTAATTCAACATATGATTTATCAAGGGTGTATGATGGGATGCTTTATCTGGCACTCCAAGGGAATGGAAAGTTAGAACCTTACCAACCTGTTGCAAGCTCAAACAGACAGGGGTTGGGTTTTCCATAGTGTCACTGATAATGACAGCTTCAATGCAGAATCTCTGTGTTGGAAGGCCTCAACACCTGTATGGGTAGATGAGTGGCCTTATCTAAGAAAAACTTGAAGCTGCCAAGGCTCTGGTTCATGAGCAATTGCCACAAAGCCCTTTTGAACCTTCCACTAGTTCCTGGAATACCCCTGTCTTTGTTATTTTTTTTATTGTAATTAATAAAAGGGTTACATGATATTTGCCAGATAGAAGGTGCATTAATTCACATATATTGATACCCTTTCACATGTCTTGGTCCCAATTACCCTCCCCTCCCCCCCGCCCCTCGTCTTGGTTTTCCCCCCTTCCCTATCCAATTTCAAATAAACAAATACAAATAAATCCAATATATCAGATAACAAAGTGAGATACTGTAACAATATGAGATACCCAAGGTACAGCAAAAGAGATGACAGATAACATAGTACATTAAGGACAACAATCATTCATTATATGGCTTTTGTTTCAATATACTGGAGGTCTTTTCAATTAGCTTCATACTATATGGCCTTTTGTATCAAGGTTTTGCTCTATTGCAGATCTCTGCTAGGAGAGCCCAAGGTTTCTGCTGATTATGACAAATGAGGGAAATCATTGAGCCTAAGTTCTTTTGAGTCTGGCTTACTTCACTTAATATGATTTTTTCTAAGTCTTTCCATGTCCTAACAAATGGGGCGACGTCGTTTTTTTCTGACAGCAGCAGAGAATTCCATTGTGTACAAATACCAGAACTTGTTGATCCACTCATCAACTGAGGGACATCTAGGTTGGTTCCATATTCTTTGCTATTGTGAATAATGCTGCAATGAACATTGTTGTGCTAGTGGATTTAGTATGTCCTTGTTTCTGGATGGTTGGGTAAATGCCAAGTAATGGAATTGCTGGGTCATAGGGGAGCTCTATGTTTAGCTTTTTGAGGAACTGCCATACTGTTTTCCAGAGTGGTTGAACGAGTTTGCACTCCCACCAACAGTGTAGTAGTGATCCCTCCTGGCCACATCCCCTCCAGTATCTGTTGTTATTAGTTTTCCTGATCCTGGCCATTCTAACTGGAGTGAGGTGGAATTGTAGAGTTGTTTTGATTTGCATTTCTTTTATGACCAGAGATGTTGAGCATTTCTTCATGTGTCTATAGGCCATTTTTGTTTCTTCTTCAGAGAAGACTCTCTTCAAGTCTTTGGCCCATCTTTTAATGGGATGGTTGTTACTTTGGAGGTTAGTTTTGGATTGATTCAATTTTTTGAGCTGTTGATATATTTTAGATATGAGGCCTTTTCCATTGTTTCATTGGTTTAGATCTTCTCCCACTCTGTAGGCTTCCTAATTAGTTTACTAGCTATGTCCTTTCCCATACAAAAGCTCTGCAGTTTAATGCAGTCCCACATATCCAGCCTTTCTCTTATTTGCTGTGATTCTTGGTCCTTATTAAGAAAGTTTCGACCTGTGCCAAGGAGGCCTAGTGTATCTCCTATTCCTTCTTGTAAAGTTTTCAGTGCGTCAGCTTTTACCTCCAGGTCTTTGATCCATTTGGAGTTAATTCTAGTGCAGGGTGACAAAGAAGGATCCAACTTTAGTTTTCTGCAGGTGCTTAACCAGTTCTGCCAGCACCACTTGTTGAAGAGGCTGTCTTTCTTCCATTCTATTTTTTGGCTCCCTTGTCAAAGATTAGGTGGCTATAGGTCTGTGGTTTAATATCTGAGTCCTCAGTTCTATTCCACTGGTCTTCAGGCCTGTTCTTGTGCCAGTACCAAGCTGTTTTGAGAATTATAGCTCTGTAATAGAGTCTAAAGTTTGGAATTGAAATTCCTCGCTGTTCTTTCTGCTAAGAAGTGTTTTTTCTATACGGGGTCTTTTATTATTCCATATGAAATTTTGGATTGCCTCTTCTATTTCTTTAAAGAATGACATTGGGATATTGATGGGTATTGCATTGAATTTGTAGATACCCCTTGGCAACATTGTCATTTTCATGATGTTGATTCTTCCAATCCAGGAGCATGGGAGGTTTTTCCATTTCCTCAGTTCTGCTTTAATTTCCTTTTTTAGGGTTTTAAAGTTTTCATCAAAAAGGTCCTTTACATTCTTAGTTAAGCTAATTCCTAGGTATTTTATTTTCTTTGAGGCTATTGTGAAAGGAGTTGCTTTTCTGATTATTGCCTCGTTCCTCTCACTGTTGGCGTAGAGGAAGGCAGTTGATTTTTGAGAGTTAATTTTATAGCCTGCTACTCTTCCAAAGTTTTGAATCAGCTCAAGGAGCTTGGGAGTAGAGTCTATAGGATTCTTTAAATACAGAATCATGTCATCTGCAAAGAGGGATAGTTTTACTTCCTCTTTCCCTACTTGGATCCCCTTTATGCTTGCCTCTTTCCTTATTGCACTGGCTAGGAATTCTAATACTATGTTAAAGAGGAGTGGAGAGAGTGGGCATCCTTGTCTCGTTCCGGATTTTAGAGGGAATGGCTTTAGCTTTTCAGCATTAAATGTAATACTAGCAGTGGGTTTGTCATTCACAGCCTTGAGGAATGTTCCATGGATTCCTAGTTTTTCCAGAACTTTTAACATAAAGGGGTGTTGGATCTTGTCAAATGCCTTTCCTGCATCTGTTGAGACAATCATGTGATTTTTGTCCTTGCTCCTGTTGATGTGTTGAATTATGTTAATAGATTTGTGTATGTTGAACCAACTTTGCCTCCCTGTGATGAATCCTGTTTGATCATAGTGTATAATTTTTTTGATAAGTTGTTGTAGACGTTTGGCCAGTATTTTGTTGAGATGTTTTGCATCGATGTTCATCAAAGAAATAGGTGTATAGTTCTCTTTTTTTGATGAATCTCTGTCTGGTTTGGGGATGAGGGTTATACTGGCTTCATAGAATGAGTTTGGTAAAGAGCCTTCATTTTCAATTTCGTTGAAGAGCTTGAGGAGTATTGGTGTGAGCTCCTCTTTGAAGACCTTATAGAATTCAGCTGTGAATCCATCTGGCCCAGGGCTTTTCTTAGGTGGAAGTTCTCTAATTGCCATTTCTATTTCAGAGCTTGAAATAGGCCTGTTTAGTTGGGTTAGTTCTTCTTGGTTCAGTGTGGGTATGTTAATATTGGCTAGGAATTCGTCCATTTCTTCTAGATTCTCAAATTTGTTGGCATAATGGTTTGAGAAGTATTCCCTGATGGTATTCTGGATCTTGGTAATTTCTGTCGTGATATTACCATTTTCGTCTGCGATTTTGTTTATTTCGATATGCTCTCTTCTTTTCTTGGTAAGATTTGCTAAGGGCTTGTAAATTTTGTTAATTCTTTCAAAGAACCAACTCCTTGTTTTGTTGATTCTTTCTATAGTTTTTTTGGATTCCAAATCATTTAATTCTGCTTTGATTTTAATAATTTGCTTTCTTCTACTGGGTTGGTTTGTTGCTCTTTTTCCAGGAGCTTAAGGTGAGACATTAACTTGTTGGTTTGTGATTTTTCCAACATGTTGTTGTAGGCACTCAGCGCTATAAATTTTCCTCTGAGTACTGCCTTTGCCATGTCCCAAAGGAGTTGGTATTTTTTGTGCTCCTTATTGTTAAATTTCATAAACTCTTGGATTTCTGTTCTGATCTCTTTGATGACCCATTGGTGATTCAACAATGTGTTGTTCACTCTCTATGAGTTACAGGGTTTTCGTTGGTGGAGATTTGTGTTCAGTTCCAATTTGATTCCTTTGTGGTCTGAGAGCATGCAGGGAATAATTTCAGTGTTTCTGAATCTGTCCAGGTTTGTTTTATGGCCTAAGATGTGGTCTATTTTGGAAAATGTTCCATGTGCTGCTGAGAAAAACATATATTGTGTTGTTGCTGGGTGGAATATTCTGCAGATGTCTGTTATATCTAGTTGGTCTATATAGTTGTTCAGTTCTAAGGTTTCTCTGTTGAGTTTTTGCTTGTTGATCTGTCCATAGGTGAGAGTGGTGTGTTAAAGTCACCGACAATCACTGTGTTTCGATCTATGTATGGTTTCAGTGTAAGTAAAGTTTGCTTGATGAAGTTCGGAGCGCTGGGATTGGGTGTGGAGATATTTAGGATAGTTATGTCTTCCTGGAGGAAAGATCCCTTTAGTAATATGTAGTAACCTTCTTTGTCTTTTCTTACTAATTTTAGTTTGAAGTCTATTTCATCTGATATGAGGATGGCAACCCTAGCCTGTTTATGGGGGCCGTTAGCTTGATAGAGTTTATTCCAACCTCTCACTTTCAAAAAATGTTTGTTTTTTTTGGGTAAGGTGTGTCTCTTGAAGACAGCAGAACGATGGATCTTGCTTTTTGATCCAACTGGACAGTCTCTGCCGTTTAATTGGAGAGTGAAGTCCATCGATATTGAGTGTTAGGATTGAGAGATATTTATTAGTTCCTACCATTTTTAAAAGCTTTTATTAGGGCCTGTGTCTTGACAGTTCTTGTGGTCCTTAGATGGTATGATGTTTAGGTGCCATTTCTTTCCCTATATTGCATTTATTTTTATTTTCTAGTTGTAGAACATCTTTCAGAATATTCTGTAGTGTTGGTTTTGTTGCTACATATTGTTGCACCTTTTCTCTAGAATGGAATGTTTTTATTGTTCCCTCCGTTATAAATGAGAGCTTAGCTGGGTACAGTATTCTTGGTTGGTAGTTATTTGACTTAAGGGCATGACATATATGCTTCCAGTCACTTCTTGCTTGCATGGTCTCTGCTGAGAAATCTGGGGTTATTTTTATTGGTTTGCCTTTATAGGTTATTGATCCCTTTTCCCTGGCTGTCTTTAGGATCCTTTCTTTGGTCCTATTGATCCAGTTTGGATTACAATGTGGCGGTGGGATGTTCTTTTCTGGTCAGGTCTGTTTGGGGTTCTAAAAGCTTCTTATATCTGGATGGGCCTGCCCTCTGGATATTTGATAAGTTCTCTGAGATGATTCCCTGAAGTATATTTCCAATACCATTGACCTCTTTCTCCAGACCCTCCTCAATACCAATTAGCCTTAAATTAGGCTTCCTAATTGTATCTTGGACCTCCTGAAGCGCTCTCTCATATTTCCTAGATTTGGATTGACTCATTTTCTGTTCTTTCTCTATAACAACTAAATTATCTTCAGCCCCGGAAATTCTCTTTTCTGCATTGTCTAACCTACTATCAAAGCTATCTACTTTATTCTTCATCTCCCTTTCTTCTAATTGCTCATTTTTGATGCTTTGCATGTCTTCTTTTAGATCATGTATGGATTTCTTTAGCTCCTTGATTTCCATTTGAGTGGTTAGCTCAGTAGCTTTATTTTCTTTGGACATTTGCTGGAGTTCTGTCACCTTTTTATTTGTGGATTTTATGAATTCATCCATTTTTTTTGAAAAACCTTTATTATGGCCTCCTTTATGGCTTCTCCTTTTTCACTTATCACCTTGTTTATGGTTTCCTCTTGTTTAGCTATGGCTTCCTCCCTTATCTCTTTCTTTATATTTTCACATTTTTCATTAATGATGTTTATCAATTGCAGTTGAATACATGCACACTAAACCAGCATAACAAAAATATTAAATAATCAAGAACAAGTTGTTGTTTCTATTTTGCAATTCATTTGGGATGCCATTTTTTGAAAGATTTTATTAACAGTGACTTTTACATCATACTTCAAATGTCATGTTAATAAACAAGTATTCGAAAAAGGATTCTCTATTTGCAATCACTGGCACATTAAGTTTAGGACATAATAAAAATTAAGCTGAGAGTTTGTGTGTCATAGATACATATCTATATAATAAATTATATGTCTATAGAGTATATATTCTATGGTATATTTTTATGTCTATGTAGTTATGTTTATATCTCCAAGACCATGTCCATAACATTGGGCACCTGAATATTGAGTCATAGTTCTTATACTAATATCCACATATCAAGGAGACCATGTACCTTTTGTGTTTTTGGTCTTGATTTATCTCACTTAACATGATTTACTCTAGCTTCATCCAGCAAATGCCATTATTTTATCTTGTCTGTTGGCTATGTAGAATTCCATTGCATATATATATATATATATATATATATATATATACTACATTTTTGGGGGTATAGATTCATCTGTAGTGGGGCATCTGGGTTGTTTCCATCGCTTGACTATTGTGAATAGTGCAGAGATGAAGATAGCTGTGCAGGTGTTCTTATCATATGATGTTATGATGTTCAGGATAAATGCCCAGGAGTGGTATGGCGGGATCGTGGGGAAGGTCTATTTTCAATTCTTTTTTTATTGTAACTAATAGAAGGGTTACATTATATTCACCAGATAGAAGGTGCATTACTTCAAAAACGTTGATACCCTTTCTCATGTTTTGGTCCCCATTTCCTTTCCTTCACCCCCGCCCTTCATTTTGTTTTCCCTTCTTCCCTATCCTATTTAAAATAATCAAATAAACATATATACAATATATCAGATAACAAGGTAAAATACTGTAACAATATGAGATAACCAAGGGACAACAAACGAGAGATAACTGTACATTAAGAACAACAATCACTCATTATATGGCTTTTGCTTTTATATCTTGGTGGTCCTTTCATTTAGTGCCATCCTATATGGCCTTAGGCATCTAGGTTTTGTTCTATTTTAAATCTCTGCTAGGAGAGCCCAAGGTTTCTATTGATTATGACAAATGAGGGAAACCATTGAGCCTATGTTCCTTTGAGTCTTGCTTTCTTCACTTAACATTTTTTTTCTAAGTCTTTCCATTTCCTTACATATGGGGCGATGTCCTTCTCATTTTCAGTTCTTTAAAAAACTTCAAACTGCCTTTCAGAGTGGCTGAACTAGTTTACATTACCACCAGCAGGGCAGTCGGGTTCCTCTTTCTCTATAACCCCACCAGCATTTGTTATTGTCTGAGTTCAGAATGTTGGCCATTCTTGTTGGGGTAAGGTGGTATCTTAGGATTGTTTTTATTTACATTTCCTTTATGACCATGATGATGAGCATTTTCTCATATTTTTTTTTTGCCATTTTAACCTCTTTTTTTTTGATAAGTCTCTCTTTAGTTCCCTTGCCTATTTAGTGATTGGTTTGTTGGGTTTCCGGGGTGGGGGGGGGCAGGGATTAGTTTCTTGAGTTCCTGTAGATACTGGATATTAACCATTTGTCTGATCTGATGTATCATTGGTAAATATCTTTTCACAGTTGGTTGGCTGTCTTTCTACTTTAGTAGTTATGCCTTTGCTTTATAGATATATCCAGAAAGATTTAGAAGTGACTCACTATGATCACTGCTGCATTTTGCATGAGCTGCATTCTTATGGCTTTTATTGTAATTGTATTTCATCCTGAACCCTGCCATCAACTGGAATATTCTCAACTCAACATCTTCAATTCCTAGACAAGGAGTGTCACCAACTCTGTGACATAAAATGGAATTTGAATGTTGTAGAATCTTTCCAACCTGAAAGGTTGTGATTGTGCAGGGATTTTTGTTTATCCTCAATGATTTGATGACAGTCTGAGAAATAATTTTAAATTTCTTTTAGACAAAATTAAACCTATCATAGCTGATAATCATCAATATTTCACTCAATAAAGTGACTAAACAATTCATCTTTCCTTTTTTTAAAATTTTTTTATTGTAATTAATTGAAGGGTTACATGATATTTGCCAGATAGAAGGTGCATTGATTCACACACATTGATACCCTTTCACATGTCTTTGTCTCCATTTCCCTCCCCCCCACCCCATTCATCTTTCCACTGCCTCTCCACTGTCTTCATCACACCTCTCTCCTGACTCCACAGCACCACTTTCAAGAATCTGCCCACTGGGTTTTTGCTGAGCATTGGCTTAAAATATTGAATGTTTCATGAATTTATGGTGCAGCATTGTACATAAGCCATGTAATCTTCACTGTATCCTTCCAGTTTTGTGTATGTGATGCTTAAGTGAGTGCTTAATGTTTGGTAAATGGAGAGTTAGTTCAGAAAAATGAATACTTTTGATTACTATACCTAAAGAAATGTTTAAACATGTTCAATGATAAGTAAACAATGCATAAGCATTTATTAAAAGTATACAAAAACTGACACCTTTTCTTCTAAAGTGCCCGACTCTCAGAGAGAGAGCTTGGAACTTAAATTATTTTTTAAATTCTCTTTCTTGGTACTGAAAGTGTATTTTATTATTTTTAATATTATAATTTTATTATCTATGAAGTTAATTTCTTATCTATTTTCCCCAAACTCCACTTTTTCCCTTTTCTTAAATGAGTCTCTCTTTTTTCAGAACATTCGCTTGTTTGAAAGCTTTATTGGTGTTCTGTATTTTTGGAACCTGTGGCTACTTTCATTTCGTCTCTCTCCTCCTAACACATTTGTACCTAGAAAGGTAAGTGGGATCAAATTGTCCCTTGCCTCTTGACGTGGGATGGTCCACTGTTATGTATGTGGTAGGTGTCTTTTAGGACTTCACAGCCTCCAGAGAGCACACAGAATACCTGTTTTATATCTTTTCTCACCGACCAGTGAAAAAGTCTTAGTTGATAGGTTACAGTTGAAAAGCAGTATGGAAGAGAGCCACAGTCTCAGAGCTGCTGTTCTTAAAGCATTACCTCTTTGGGGCAAGTAGTTGGGCAGGCCTCTGGAGAGACACCACTGCTTCAGTCACTCCTTATGTCTGCATAGTTTCTGCAGGAAACCGAAGTAAGAATGTGATTTTACATGGAGTAATCCTTGCATAAATAAATATAGGAGAAGTCAAGCATCACCCCCTGCCCAATTGACACATGGAAAAAGTATCTCTAATTTGATACGTGGCAATCACTCCAACTTTCTCATACAGTTCACGTGTGTCAAAGGAGAATTGCACTCCTGTTCTCAATACAATGCAATGAGGTGAATGTTCTGGTAGAAGTGATTGATTTTGGAGAATTTATTTTATATGATTTCCTATGGCAGGGACTCATGACTCTTGAGACTGAAAAGTACATCTCCAAAATGCCATGAAAAATCAAACCTGTGAATCCCAGGCTACAAAAAGTGTGTTTGGGACACATCTCATTCCAATAGGAACATTCCAACTAGACACTATCCTCCAATCACTCCTAGACATTTTAAGACAGCTTAACAAGTCAGACCTTCTTCAGACTCTAGAACAGTTTTCCAAGTTCCACCAGAACACCTTTCTGATTTTTTTCATGTGGTGGTCTGAAATTCTTTCAGCATTCCTGCCCTTGTCACTTGATTCAGTTCATACACTATTTCTACTGTGTTTCCCAATGCCATCTCTTTCTTAGGGGTCATGACTGTTGTGTCTAGTTCTCTCCTTTCTTGAGGATGAGCAGGTTCCTCAGCTGGGTCAGATCTGAGCAGGCAGTGAGGACACAGCCTGTGGATCAAAATCCACTTGTTTTAGAATTGTGACTGAGTTCCATTACTTTTAACCAAGTCATACCTTTTTCATTGCACTGGCATATTATTTGACAAATTTCCAGAGGAATTATTCTCCTCCTCCTCCTCCTCCTCCTCCTCCTCCTCCTCCTCCTCCTCCTCCTTCTTCTCAGAACATTCATTGTAAGAAGAGGTCAAGCTGATCCTTCTACACTGGTTCAATGGTTACTGACCAACCTTACTCCCTTTATTATGCTCCTTTATCAACTCCCCATTTATAGAACTAGTTCCATGGATTTCATTATTCTAAGTTTATTCATGCATATGAACTTCTTCAACCTCCTCATTTATAGCTTTTGTGAGAACATTCCCTCTCCTGTTGTGTCTATCCCCATGTGATCTTGCTTTATTTTCCCCTCATTTATGTTCTCCTTTGCCCAAGTGTGTATGAATCAAACAATGGTTTTATCATAGCATTTCAGATGTGCATATATTGAAGTGTTTCTGCCGAGCAAAGGAAACCATGACCAATAATCAATGCAATGGGGGAAAAATCTTTGTTCACTATTCACTAGACAGATATTGAGTTTAGTAATATAATGTAGACAGTGATCAAAAAAACTGAAAGGAAAAGGAATAAATAATCCATTCAATAGACAGGCAAGGACAGTTCTTAGAAGACATACATTCATGAAGAAATCTTCAACATCATTTTCCTTGAAGAGAATGCCTGTGAAAATGATTCTAAGACTCCATCTCATCTCAGTTTGAATAGAAATCATCAAGGAAACAACAAATACTGATGAGGCTGTGACAGAGGAAGGAACCCTGTTACACTGCTCCTGACAACCAGTCTAGAAGTCAGGAGGGAGGTTCCTTAAAATATCAAAATAGACCCACCTCCACTCCTGCCTCACTGCCATTAGGCATATTTCTGAAGGAAAATCAATCCATTTACAAGAAAAATACCTGTGTATTCACGTTTATTGCAGCGCAAGTCACAATAGTCAATTGAAGAATCAGCCAAAATGCCTACCAACAGAGGAGTGAATAAAGATGTACATATTTTCTTCAACTTCACCATTTTCTTATTTTTTTTTTGTTTTGTGTGCCAGGTCTAGGGCTTGAATTCAATGCCTGTATGCTGTTCATGAGCTTCTTTTGCTCAAAGCTAATTCTCTACCACTTGTGCCACAGTACCACTCCTGACTTTTCCTGAGCAGTTTATTGGAAATGAATGTCTCACTGACTTTCTGCTAAGGCTGGCTTCGAACCATGATTCTCAGGCTCCTGAGTAGCTAGGATTACAGGTGTGAACCAACAGGGATGTGGTAGTAACCTTACTGTATTTATTGGTATACATTTAAAAAAAATTCACCATATATCAGTATCAATGCTTACAAGATGTGGCATAGGGGATCTTTAGTCTACAAAAGGAGGAAACTGTCCTATGTAACAATAGAGAGCATTCTGAATGAGAACATTATGATAAAGGAAATAAGCCAGTCATAGAACAAAAACTTGATTTTTAAAATAGATAAAACAAAACTGTGTGTGGCAGTACATTCCTATAGTTCTATTGTCCAGAAAGCTTTCAAAGAATCTCACAAGTTTGAGGCCACTGTTGGCACAATGTGGGTTCTTGTCTCAAAAACTTAAAGCAACAATAAGCAAAAGGAAAAAGTGAGCTGGTGGCTCTCTCACTTTAATTGTAGTTACTCGGTAAGCGGAGACTTGGAAGAACACAGTTTGTACCAACTTAGGCAAAAAAACCATTCTAGACTCTATCTCTTATTAAATAGGGGAAAGCAGGATTAGAGGCATGGCTTAAGTGGTAAAAACCAGTCAAGAAAGCTGAGTGACTATGAGTTTCCGAGTTCAATTCCTGTGCATGTACACATGCCGATAAAGGAAGAAAGGCAGTAGGGAGAGGATTAAGAGAAGAGATATATACTTCATCTTCCCTAATTTCAATTATATGATTCTAGAGAAGTTCAACCTCATAGGAAGAGGAATAAAATGGTAGCGGCCACAAAATGAGATTAGTGGGTCATGAAGAATTGCTGTTCAATGGCTGCAGAGACTGAGTTAAACCACACAAGGTTTTAAAGATCTGATCTACTTTGTGATTGTATTCAATACTTAAACATGAGCTAGGGGATTAATTTGGTTGATGTGCTTGTGAGTCTTCTAAATTCATTACCAAACAATCAATAATCTTGATTAGGGAGATGATCCACCCCTAACATTCATATTTGTCCAATGATTTTTAAATTATTAAGAATTTAGGTCCAATCCAGGTGAGGTGGCTCACACCTGTAATCCTAGCTAGTCAGGAGGCTGAGATCTGAGGATCAAGGTTCAAAGCCAGCTTGGGCACAAAAGAACCTGAGACTCTTATCTCCATTTAACCTTCAGAAAATGGGAAGTGGTAGCCTTGAACTGAAAAGCTCAGGGACAGTGCCTAGGCTGAGCTCAAGCCCCATGACCCACAAAAATAAGTAAGTAAGTAAGTAAATAAATAAATAAATAAATAAATGAATGATTTGGGTCCTTGTTGAATTAATGTGTCAAAAATCCCTTTCAACATGACTGATCAACCCCTTAAGTTTAAATTTTGCTTTTTAAAAAATGTTTATGAGTAATATGTTGTGATATACTGAGGAGTTACAGTTACCTCATTTAATGAATCCATTTATTTTTTGCACAGTCTCTTGGCTTCCTTTGCACACTCCCAGTTTTCTCCTCTATTCCACCAAGTTTATAAAACTAATTTTCAACATAATGTCTAGTATGCATCATGCTGCATTTGTGCATCCTTTTTCCTTCCATTTCTGTATTAAAATTCAATATTGAGGTATATTCTTCCTACTTTTGCATAGCCTGACCTCAACCTGTTCAAATTTCTGCCTGTGCCTTCTGAGTTGCTGAGATTACAGCCAGGAATCATCTCCTCATTTCCTATTCACATAGCTCTTTAGGATCTCTATGCAGACTGTTAGGGATCTGTAATCATCTTTGCTTATACTTTACTTTCTGATCCCCCATGTGATCTGTTCTGAAGACTATTTCCAATGAGCTTGACCAGAATGTACATGCAGCTGACATTGGTGGAATAACCTGTGTGTTTGTGAGGTGGGTTTTTATTGATCTATGGAATCCTTCTGTGTGTGTGTGTGTGTGTGTGTGTGTGTGTGTGTGTGTGTGTGTGTGTGTGCTGTCATGCTGGGATTGAATTGCTAAATTGAAGTATTAAAGTTCTTACATAATTATGTTGCTGTAGTAAGTTGTATTTACACATCTTTTTTCCTGAATGTATCTTTCACTAGTATAGTCTTTGTGGAGTTTATGTACAAGAAAACTATAATACAATAAGCAATTTTAAGTGACTAGCGATGTACATTTTTCCCGTAAGGAATTTTTTTAATTTGTAATTTTTATTAAAGAATTTATTAATATTGATTTTTATATCAAATTTTAAATGATGTATTTAACAAACAAGTATTCAAGAAGGGAATCTCTATATACAATCACTGGCACTTAGATTTTAGAATATAATTAAAATTAGGCTGAGGATTTGTATGTCATAGATACATATTAATCTATTAAGAAAGAAGACTCCACATGATGTACATTTTGTTGCACACAGAATGTATACTTTTCTTTCTCTGCTACCACTCTCTATATTATGATGATCTTGTTCTGTCCATTTTCTTGTTTGCTTTTGCTTTAAATTTTACCCTTTTGTTTATTGTTGCTTTAAATTTTTGAGACAAGAACCCACATTGTGCCAACAGTGGCCTCAAACTTGTGAGATTCTTTCAAAGTGTTTTGAATGCCAACACTACAGGAATGTACTGCCACACACCATTTCATTTTATCTATTTAAAATTGTGACTTATCTATATATTTATTTATTGTTTTATCAAGCTGGAAAGGACCATTGTTTTCTGTATTGCTGGCTTTTGCGAGTTCTACTCTATATCGGAAAGAAGTTTATCATTAGATGCATGGCTTACTCATTTTCTACCATTCTGCAGCTGTGTTTTTACTTCCTTGGTGATATACCATAAAGCACAAAATCTTTAATTTTGGTGTAATCCAATTGATACTTTTTATGTTATTTGTATTATAGAAATAAAATTATCTAACTCTAATTAGGAAGACTTAGTCCTCTGTGTTTTTTTTTCTAAAGGTCTTTTTATTTTAGATTTTTCATTAAGTCTACCATTTAGTGTAAGTTCACCTTAATACATGGCATCAAGGGGTTGTCATGATTTTGCATGTGAATATCACATTTTAGGGACACCATTTGTTGCTAAGAAATACAATCATCCATCTGAGTACTCTGTACATCTTTGTCAAATGTCAATAAGTGGAGACTGAGGCAGACGAATCACAAATTTGAAGTAAGACTAGTGAGACAGTTTTGAAAACAAGAACAGAAAAAAAAACCCAAAACAATTAGATCCAGGCCCTGGTGGCTCCTGCCTGTAATCCTAGATACTCAGGAGGTTGAGATCTGAGGATCACAGTTAAAAGCCAGCCTGGGTACAAAAATCTGAAGACTCTTATCTCCAGTTAACAACCAGAAAACCAGAAGTAGCAGTGTGGCTCAAGGTGGTAAAACAATAGCCTTGAGCCAAAAAGCTCAGAGACAGAGCCCAGGCTCAGAGTTTAATCCCCACAACAGACCAAAACAGAACAAAACAAAACAAAACAAAAAAACAAGAAAAAACACCCCAAACAAACAAACAAACAAAAACGAAACACAGTTAGTTGCCAATAACATGAAGATTTACTTCTGGACTCATAATTCTAGTCTAATACTTTGCACCTATCAATTCATGTTAATATATCATCTTGATCATAGTGGATTTTTATTTTTTTCATATATTTTTATAGTAATTAATAGAAGGGTTACATTATATTCACCAGATAGAAGGTGCATTAATTCACATACATTGATACCCTTTCTCATGTCTTGGTCCCCATTTCCTTCCTCTCTCATCTTGTTTTCCCCCCTTCCCTATCCAATTTCAAATAATGAAATACAAATATATCTGATATATCAGGTAACAAAGTGAGATACTGTAACAACATGAGATAACCAAGGGACAGCAAAAGAGATGAGAGATAACATAGTACCTTAAGGACAAGAATAATTCATTATATGGCTTATGTACCTTGAAATGAGCTCTTGATTTGGTTATCTTTTTCAAAACTCTCCTAGAAATTTCTAGTCTTCAAAAATTCCAAAAAGATTCAAAGCTACATAATTCACTGTATTTATGGAAGAGAAAAATATCACATATTGGCTTCAATTAACATAGAAAAATATCTATGCTTAAAAACAATTCTGTAAGTTGGGAAAGGAAGGAAGCTTTTTCATTGCATAGAGTCATCTTTGACGCAGCCCAAACTAATATCAAATTTTTCATTTTAAGCTTGTGTCTAGCAAAATTATAGTCATAGGACTGAAGAGAAAGTTTATAGAATACAAATATATTTTTGTCAGCAATACTTCTGACTTTGTATGAGGAACCAGAATATGCAAGAAGGTCAAAAAGTAAACTCCCAAAGAATCTACAACTCAATTACTAAAAGAGCAAATTAACAGAGTAGAAAATTCCTAAAGAGAGTAGAAATTGCCAAAAATGTATGAATAAATACTTCACATCCATGGCTCTTTCATCCCTGGGGGGAAGGAGATGAGATTATGAGAGTGAGACTAATCCAATCGGATTGAAATTCAGTGTATTGTGAAATACAATAATGAAGCCTCTCTGCAAACACTCAATGTGTGAATGACATCCATGTGAACAGGTCCTGTGAGAGTATGAGTTCTACTAGAAAGAGACTAAATGAAGAGAGGAAGGAGACTGAATATATCAAAATAGGAAACAAAGCTTGTTGAAAGTGTTTTGGGAAGCAGTGAAAGAGCAAAATGAAGAGTGACAGGGAAAAGTCTGATGAAGTCAAACTGAATGGAAATATGAATACATCATATTTAATCATCTTTAAGAAGTTGTACAAAGGGGGTTAAATTAAACATACCAGTTTCTGAGTGAAATTGAAATGCCCAATACAATGAATTGACACTAATAATTAATCTCAGGTCTGATTTATGGATGGTTTCCTATGGTGGGTGGGGGGAGGAGGGAGAGAGATCAACAGAGGAAGAGAGAGAAAAAGAGAATGAGAGAGGGAGAGAGAGGGAGAGTGAAGTGAGACAGAGAACTTAAGAGACAGCTACAGGGACAGAGACAGAGAAAAAAGAGAAAAGGAGAGATGAAGACAAATAAACATGGGAAAGAAAGGGAGACAGAGGTTTTGGCACTGAAAAAGACAGGGAGACAAGAGGGAAAGGCAAAGAGAGACTGAATGAGAGAGAGCTCAAGGCAGAAGACTTCAAGGACATTGCTGTTTTGCCAATGGAAGTGTACATTTTCTGGTAGGTTATGTTGTCAAATAGGGAGTAACACATTTGGCAGTTCAAAGCTACATTTCATTTACTAGTGTATGTTAAACTGTTCAAACAATGAAATCACATTTAATACCACATCTGAAAATAAACTCACAAGCTGGTTGATGTCACAGGACTTTACTGTTGTCATTCTCTAAGATTGAGCTGTGGTCTGCACATTGTGTATAAAGACCTGCATGGAAAGTACCAGGAATCAATGTACAGCACTGGAGTTCTTGTAAGTGGTACAGTAATGTCTGCAACCATCTCAGGAATTAAAGTCACTGTAGCTATTGTGTCAGCATTCAGTTGTTCCATGCCTCCTGTAGTGAAAGAAGTGTGGTACCCCAAATCATACACAGAGACCACATAATACCACGCAATGATGTCACATCTCTATCAATCTTACACCCATCAAGCTTGTCACCCACAGATTAATGAAGGAGGTTCCCTAGTTTGATAGAAGCAGCTGAGGAGAGACAGGCAAAAAAGGACACTGTATCCAGAGCTTTTGCTCTTTGTCTGCTCTTCTCCAATCCAGGTAGGAGAGATAGGAAAAACTGGAAGAGAATCCTAAACTAAAGGTTCTGCAGATCGGACCTTGCCAAACTAGATTCCTTAGGAGAAACAGAACTCAAAGGTAAATATTTTTTGTAAGTCAGGTAGTGGCTAAGACAAGGTTTGGAGAGCATACAGATTTTCTGTCATGTGCAATGAGGACTTTCATTGAGTGCTTTTCATATGTGATTTTATTTGCAGTTTGAGGAAGAGGTCACCAGGTGCATGTCACCATGGCTGGAATGAATCTCATGAATTGCCCCCCGCCTCCCACCATTGTGGGTGAGATTTCAACCCACTGTGTACTAATTTACATCTCCATGTACCTGGGGTTACAGACTGGAGCCACAGAACCCTGTAGAATGTCTATTTTTTCAGTCAGTCCTGGGATAGAATTCTGGGCCCATTGCTCAAGGCTGCTTTTCTACACCAGGAAACCCAGATCCACTTCCAACTTTTTCTGTAATTTCTACTCAGAAGACAGGGGCAGGAGGTTTGCTTGAGATGATGAGTTCAGTGTGGCCACCATTAAGACCTGACTCTTCAAAAAGTAAATGGAAAAGGAATAGGTAGTGTACAATACATTTTTTGTTTAGCCTAGAATATTGGTATTTATTTTGGTTTCATTTTAGAAGTCAAAATCCATTATGCAGAAAGGTATAGGAAGTAAAATTGTCTTGCCATGTTAGAATTCCTCCAATGTGGGTTGGTTGTTGCTTGCTAGCTCCTGGTTCCCTCCATCAAGAGCTTGTGTAAGGAGAGAGCTCACTGACTCTCCCACTGACAAGCTATTTTTTTCTTCAAGTTCCTGATAGCTCTAATTTAAGAATAAACTCACTGGCTGGGTGCTGGTGGTCCACAGCTATAATCCTAGCTATTCAGGAGACTGATTCAAAGGATCATGCATGATTTGAAGTGAGAAAATTTGAGAGACTTCATCTCTAACAAACTAGCAAAAGGCAAGGCTGCAGGAGTGTCTCCATTGATAAGAGTACTGACCAAAGCAGTAAGGTGAGAAAGAAAGTACCATGATTATAAACTTGCAGGCTAGAAAGTATGCAAAATAGTTCATAGAGACTTTTTCTACTTGAAAATGTGGGTACTTCTCATACAGGCTATATTATTTTCCTCATTTTTTTCGTTTCATGTGTTGTACTGTGTGCAGAAATTTTGTATATTCCTGTAGCATATCCTCCTGAAATGGTAAGTTACTAGAGATGATTTGCATATTGAAACATGCAAATTTTACTTTCTTATAATGTAAATTTTTATTACAAATGTCACCTAATAAAATATGCAGTAGAATTCAGTCAAGAGAAAAGTAAAACACAAAACTAAACAAAAATCATCTTTGTATTATTCTTGTAAAAACATCAAGAAATTGAAGTAGTCCTCTATAAAATCTTTAACATTATATACATAGGAAAGATATTGCATTATTGAAAATCCCATTATTGTTCATAACTAACTAAAAATACGTAAAATAGTTTAGAAAGTGATTAGCATTATTATTTGAGCATAGCAAGAAGATTTAGAATAAAATAATTTAGAATAAATTATGAAGAGTATATTATGTGCTTTTCTCATATGTTCATATACTGGGTTATTATATAACAGTGAAGACAAAGAGCTGTATTTCTCAGGAACTGAAGAAACTTCACCTAGAAGTCTAATGTCATATTGAGAAAGTATACACAATAATGCTTTTTTTTACATATTACTCATGGGATTACACTGAATTAAGATCTATATCTATATTTGTATATGGTTTCAATGTATATGCGAAGGCATGCATGTGGGAATATAGAAGTGGTAGGAGACAAAGAGAACAAAGTCTTAAGATTTATAATGTTACAAAAACAATGAAGAAGATTTGCTCTTAGCATGTAGAGAAAGTTTGTTATTCTAGTCCAGGGGCTTCAACTCAGGATTTGAGCTTTCTCAAGACTAGTGCTCTACACATGAGATATGGCACCAGTTCTGGCTTTTTCTGTGTATGTGGAACCAAGGAATTGAACCTAGGTCTTTCTGCATGCTAGGCAAACACTCTACCACCAGCCCACATTCCTGGTTTGCATGAAGAGAAAAGGAAGTAGCATATCTCAATTATCAAATTGCCCTCATCTTGCTGAGTGGTGATGGTTTATGTAACTGAGGAGGCTGAGATCTGAGAATCATAGTTTGAGGCCAACCCAGGCAGGAAATTTTGTGAGAGTCTATAATTGTGAAGAAAAACAACAAGAATTGAGGAGTAGCTTAAATAGTAGAACAGCAGCCTTGTGTGTAAAAGCTAAGTAAAGTAAAAGTGTGATGACCTAAGTTCAAGTCAGTATTTGCACAAATAAAAAATAATTACCTTCATCCATTTGTATGACTAAAATAACTATTTTTGGCTGCAGGTAATTCAATTGTTACTTTTGCTTTTTGTTAAAGACTAGCCCTCTACCTACGATTGGCTTTTTCTGTGTATGTGGTACTGAGGAAACAAACCTAGTGTTTCCTGCTTGCTAGGCAAGTACTCTACCACTAGGTCACACTCCTAGCCCTAACTCAATTATTTTTAAGCCTTGTGATTTAATATGCTCTACTTTTATGTCTAATATGTATGAGAAGTGATAATACTTTACATATACATAAGACTTAATTTAAAATCACCTGGTAAACTTTGTACTGGTAGCTCATACCCATAACCCTAGCTACTCAAGAGTACTAGGGTTAAAGTACTGTGTCAAACCCAGCCCAAGTAGAATGTTTATAAGAATCTTATCTCAATCAACCAATAATTTCCTAGAAGTAAAGGTGTACATGAAAAGTCAAATAAGAGCTCAAGGTTTAGATATCAAGCCCCAGTATCTGCATGAATGTGAAATAGTATAATAAAATAAGATAATCTAACAAATCCTTTGTTGCTTCTCTATGTTTAGGGGTGGATTACTTTGTTTATGAACCCACTTGAACGTATTTACAAGACAGTATGACCAAGTCTGTGGATCTGAGGACACAGCCTACAGCAAAGAAAGGATTTTCTGCAGCCACATGTTGTAAGAACATATTATTAAGCACTGATCTTTGAATGTTCTAAGAAACCAGCAAGAAATGATAGGAAACCAAGATCATCTAGGAATAAAACGTAGACCAATTAACTATTATCTCTAAAAGTAAAAGAACTCACTTCTACCTTCCATTTAAATTGCCACTTTTACAAGTCATTTGCTACTTTAATTTTTTATGTAAATATAGCACATGGTCTGTGCATATATAAATCAGTTCATCAAACTTACTTTAATTGTTGTGACTCATGCGAGGCAGGCTATTAAGATTCCAAGACAGTTTGTATGCTCCAATCTCCACATGCCGTGACAGATAACAGGAAGAATAATTGATCAGGAAACCTGAAAACTCTGAAACTGATCACAACGGAGTCTAGTGCTGTGACAGGGCCTTGCTGGTGATGTACTTTGTCTCCCAAGCTTGGTGATAGCTTAATGATATTCCTTCAGATTCAGACTCTGAGACTCTTCCATGGGATCCCAGATGAGGGGAATGAAGTCCAGCCAGAGGGCATAGGAAGGCTCTAGCAATTTGGAGAAAATGAACAGAAGTCTGCATTTCTGCCCCTGCAAACCTCCCCAATACGAAGCATTGAAGTAATCTCTATGCTTGTTTCCCTCTCTCTTTCTTTTTTTAATGTTACCCTTTTCATTTTATTATTTATTATCGAGGTGATGTATAGAGGGGTTACAGTTACATTCGCCAGATAGTAGGTGCATTATTTCTTACTCATTGATACCCCTTCTCATGGTTTTGTCCCCATTTCCCTCCCCCATCTCCTCCCAATCATCTTATTTTCCCCCTTCCGTTTCCTATTTCAAATAAAAATGTAACTGTATATACAATATGCCAAGTAACAAAGTCAGATACAGTAACGATAGGAGATTAACCAAATGCAGCAAAGAAGAAGAGAAATAACAGTACATTAAGAACAACAATCACTCAAGATAAAGCTCTTGTTTCCATATCCTAGAGGTCCTTTCATTTAGTCTCATCCTATATGACCTTATGTATCTAGTTTGGTGCTATTGTAATCCCATTCGCAATAGCCCCCCCCCCACAAAAAAATAAAATACTTAGGAATTAACTTAACCAAAGATACAAAATATGCCCCCATGAGTCCTGTATATAAAAATATTTGCTTAAAAAATGAAACCAAATTGGGCCAGGAGTTTGGCCCAGTGGTAGAGTGCTTGCCTAGCATGCACTAAGACCATGGTTCAATTCCTCAGTACCCGATGTATAGAAAAAAGCCGGAAGTGGTGCTGAGGCTCAAGTGGTAGAGCTCTAGCCTTGAGAAAGTCCAAGGACAGTGCTCAGGACCTGAGCTCAAGTTCAGGACTGGCAAAAAAAAAGAAACCAAATTGCAGTGATCTAATACATTACTAAGACGTGCCTTTCATAGTTGACTAATTTTTGGTTTCCTTGGCATGCTAGTCTACAGTCCCCGCAGAAAAATTCAGATTCTTGAGTAATTCTAATGATTTGTTTGTTATATTCCTTTTTACAATAACCCAATGGCTACTTCCAGTCATGTTTTTTTTTAATCTCCAGAATAATAGTGTTCTGGTATTATATGCCAGGGGCTTGAACTTAGGTCCTTATTATTACTGGGCAAGCACTCTATCATATGAGCCATACCTCAAGGCTTTTTACGCTTTCATGATTTCTTTTTGTGTTTTGTTTTTTTGCTTTTGGTCATTTGTGCACTTGAACCCTGGGCCTGGGCACTGTCCCTAAGCTCTTTAGCTCAAGGCTAGTGCTCTATCCTGTTGAACCAGTGCCACATTCATGATTGCTTTTTTTTTCAGACAAGTTTTCACATTTTTTTTCTGGGAGAGTTTTAGACTGTGATGTTCCTACTTAAACCTTCCTTTGGTTTGTGTTATAGGTGTGTACTGCCATTTTCAGCAGATACTTTTATTTTCTTGTTCTAGAGCTTCTAACACTATGCTTAACAGATTTGGAAGAACAAATATCTGTGTTATATGCCTGCTCATAGAGAAAAGATGTCTTAGTCTTTTGCTATGAAGGTAGTCTTAGCTGCTTTTTATTTCATATTGTGATGACAAAGGCTCCTTGTATTCAGTGTTTTTATTATGAGAGCAATTGAATTTTGTCAAATGTTTTCCTGCATCACTTCAAACACCATCACGTTTTTATTTTGTTTTCTGCCAATGAGTGTGTTACACTGATATTTGTCTGTTGACCCATTGTTTTATTCCAGGAACAACCCAGTGAATAATGGTGTATTGTCTTGTTAGTATGCTTCTAAGTATACTTTCCTAGCATGCCATTGACTATTTTATTATTTTTTTTTGTTTTTTTTTGCCAGCCCTGGGCTTGAGCTCAGGGCCTGAGCACTGTCCTTGGACTTTCTCAAGGCTAGAGCTCTACCACTTGAGCCTCAGCACCACTTCCAGCTTTTTTCTATGTATGTGGTACCGAGGAATCAAACCCGGGTCTTCATGCATGCTAGGGAAGCACTTTAACCACTAGGCCAAACTCCCGGCCCCCCATTGACTATTTTATGCATCTGCATTTATAAGAGACATTGGTCTGTAGATGTATTTTCTTTTAGTTTAGTTAGACATTCTCTCTACTTCAATATTTTTAGGAGGTACCTGAGAAAGAATGACTGAGAAAGATGATTTTCCCTTTAATTTTTGGTTTAATGCTCCAATGAAACTCACTAGTCTGAAGCATCTTTTGTTTAAAGTCTTTGGTTAATGATTCAATCCTACTATGGCAAAGCCTGCTTATGTATTGCTATTTCTTCACGATTTAGCCACAAACAGCAAATATTTATGAACACAACTTTTATAAATTCATGTTATGGGTTTTTGGCATACACTCAGTCACAAGTTTCTCTTGTAAAATATGTTGATACTATATTATAAAATGCTGCAATGAACTTAAAAACAATATTTACTTGGGAGCTCCTATCAATATTCCCAAAATAGGAGATTTTATATTTTATAGACAACCTTGACAGTTTTAATCTATTAGCAGTTATAAATTGTGGGCCTTGAAACTTTAGCACTGAGAAAGACCAGAATTCATAAGGTCTGGGTACCAGGAAAGGAGATATCTTAAACAACTATAAGAAAATATAGACAAAAATATCAGAAATCAGATATTGCTCTGCAACTACTTTTATTTTTGTCAGATAAACAGGAAAATATAGAGAAGTCATTGAATCTGTAAGATTTTGGTGAATTTGCTGTTGAACTCCCTGTTTTCATTATGAAAACAGAATTGCAGGAAGGTTTAAGGTTCCAGGAATTTTGGCTCACATCAATGCCTAGCATTTCCCCTCATGCTTCAAGTTCAGTTTTCCTTTGCTCAACCTGAAGGACATAAGAGAGAAATCAAAGGCTAGCTGTTTTGGGACCACCACCCAGAGATAAATGTGACGACTGAACATTGTCTAAGAGAAAGCAAAACTAGACATTAGCTCTCTTGGTTCTTGTTGGGTACTTGGAAAATCTCTTCTATTTTCTTCAATCTTTGCTCAAATCTTTATCCACATAGGAGAGAATTGTTGTCTATTGTTCTTTCTACTTCCAACTGAATAAGGATCCTTAACCTTCATACTTATTTCTAGAATTGGATTTATGAAGTAATTACTAAATTCTTTCCTGCCCATTTCATATAAAAACTCTAAAAGCTTAAAACCTTAAGTATCTAACTCTTTAATATTTCACCTATTTGAAACATCTTTAAATAATTTTAGTTTTTTGTAGATGCTACATAATTTTTAAAGGGTTAGATTGTTTACCAAATCATGCTGTTAACATTAGGACAGAATTTAGCAGCCCACAATGAGTAAACCAGGGCTCATAGTCATTTTTTTTTTGTCCTGTGATATAATTTGTTTCTTCCCCACTGCAAAAATTAAAACTGAGAAAAGTAGTGAATTTTTATGCTTTGTTCATTGTTCTAATTCTTTTTTTTTCTTTTTTGTTAGTTGTGGGACTTGAACTGTAGGCCTGGGCGCTGACCCTGAATGCTTCAGCTCAAGGCTATCACTCTCCCCATGGGCATAGGTGTCCCTGAGCTCTTCAGCTCAAGGCCAGTGCCCTACCCCTAGAGCCACAGTGCCACTTCTCATTTTCTAGTGGTTTAATTGGAGATAGGAGTCTCAAGAACTTTAGTGCCTGGGCTGGCTTTGAACCATGAACCATGATCCTTAGATCTCAGCCTCCTGTGTAGCTAGGATTACAAGTGGGCGCCACCATATCCAGTTTTCTAATTCTTTTTGTTTGTTTGTTTTTCTTTTTTTCACTATTCTAATTCTTTTTTTTTTTTTTTGGCCAGTCTTGGGCTTGAGCCCAGGGCCTGAGCACTGCCCTTGGATTTTCTCAAGGCTAGAGGTCTACCACTTGAGCCTCAGCACCACTTCTGTTTTTTTTTTTTTTTTATTCTGTATATGTGGTACCAGCGAATCGAATCCAGGTCTTTGTGCATGCTAGGCAAGCACTCTATCACTAGGCCAAACTCCCGGCCCTCACTATTCTAATTCTTAAGGCACTGTCTGGTATGTGGTAGATGTTCAATAAATATTTAGTAAATGAATAACTCAGATATAAATTTAATATATGAATATATCCTTACTTTAACATATGAATAAATTCCTCTCCCAAGGAAGTAGCTGAATTTACAACTCAAGAATTAGATATGCTTTTATGGAAGCCAAGTCACAAAATAACAGAAAATTATACAAACCCACACAATGTAATCTTTCTTTCCTATGGATCAACTAGTTCTTGCTATAAATGAAAACAAAGTTCTCAAAAAAAAAAGAAATAAAGCTCTCTTACCTCTTCGCTTCCTTGAAAAGACAATGATTTCCATAGGTTTTGCCATTAGTACCACAAACTGGTTTGTAGATAGATTCACACATTGTATTCATGGGTGGGTTTTGGCTAAGGATACTTTTAGTCTATGGCAATATGGAAGATGAGGCAAAGACAAAGGGATCAGTTTAATTCAAACACTATTATGAAAAATATTAGATTTTCATTTATTACTAAGGAATAATATACATTATAAAATAATCTCCCAGATCTCTGGTATTTAGCCTAAGTATCCAAAGCCCCTTGCTCTTATGATGTTAGACACATGGCTTTTAGGATCTTTGAAGAGGTGTCTTCCCTTATACAGATAAGCAATAGTCAGGAGAAAGTCATACAGAAAAAGCTCAAGCATATATGGTCAAAATTTATTGACACCCTCACTCTTTTACCAGTGAAGGAAGTTTTAGCAGGAAGAAAAGATCATCTATGGAATGCCAGACACCCATGAGGATGAAGGAAAACAGGACAATAGTGACAATGATGACATAATGTACATAAGAGTATTTTTATTACTGAAACATATTTCAATATCTTCCATGATGTAAACTTTTAATTTTTTTCATGATAATTTCTTTTTTGTCTATGAAGTTTATAGTGATATTTTTCCCATTTAAAAGTCGGCATAAATTTATGAAAGTTACATGGTATCTCCAGAACCCACTGATGATGGCATAAATCTCTTTGGGAAAGTAAATTTTCATGTTACCCAAGAGACAATCACCAAAAAGAAGAAATAATTTTCTTTTGAGAGAGCGATGAGGACTGACAAGTCATCAAATTAAAAAAAGAAGTTTTTCCTTTAACATGATGACATGGAGGAAGTGTTCTAGAAAACTGTTTTAGGTTAAAGTATAAAATGGAATATTCAACCATTGTCAAAAGAAACTAGGAGTTTGCTTGACACAATGGGATCTGAGTCGGGCACTGGTGGCTCAAATATGCAATCCTAGCTATTCAGGAGTTTGAAATCTTATGAATCGTGCTTTGAGCTGGCTCAAGGAAGAAAAGTTTTTGAGACTCAATCCTCAACTAACCAGTAAAATGCTGACATATGCCTTAAGTGGTAGAGCCTTTATTGAAAAAGTCAAACAAGAACGCAGGCTTCTGAGTTCAAGCACCAGTGCTGGCACAAATACAAAACATAAAAACAGGGACTGAAAGTGTAATAAAATTCAGAACAGACCCAAGGGTCAGCTGGATTCTTCTCTGTTTGGAAAGATTATTCCAAATGAAGAATCAAATTTAACATACAAATGAGAAACTCTAATATGAACACCAGTTATCATAAGCAGGTGATATGTGTCTAATAAGAAATGATTTGCTCTTCTAGGTGTTCATAGTCTAATCAAATAAATATACAATCAATTATAAGAAATCAAATTCTGAGGTCTAGTGGCAGAGTGTTTGCCTAGCATGCTTGAAGACCCATGCTTCAATTTCTTGGTACCACATACCCAGAAAAAGCCAGAAGTGGTACTGTGGTTCAAGTGACAGAGTTCTATCCTTGAGAAAGCCCAAGGACTATGCTCAGGCCCTGAGTTCAAGCCCCAGGACTGGCAAAAAGAAAAAGAAAAGGAAACAAATTCTATGGTGGAGAATCTTTAGTATCAGGATTATACTAGTGGAAAAAAGACCAAGGTTTGTATGAAATAGATGTCATGTAAAAAAAACAATCTTAAATGCTATGATTAAGAGCTTAAGTCTTATAGGTAACTGAAACCACTAAAGAATTTTGAAATTATTAAAACAATGGATCAGAATCTTAAATTTCAAAATACCAAAACATTGATATGTAGATTATGGATTGAACGGGATTGGGCATGGAAGTTTAGCCTGATAGGGACAAGGGAATGGTTAATGAAATCCAAGTTTATTCAGTGAAGGCAGAATTGTTTGAATGGAAAACAGTGAAGCAGAGAAAGGAAGGATGGGATAAAGGTGAAGGACACTCAACCATCATCAGGACTGTGGGAAGCCAATCAGTTTCATGTTCCTCTCACCTGATTTGATCAGTCTCATGGCAAATAGCCATTGATACAGTATGGTTTCGTTGACCATTTCTAGTCTTTGAAAATAAGAATGACTGCAGCAAATGGGCTTAAGAAATAAAAGCTACTAACACTAACCTGAGTATCCATTACATTGCTGTTCAAAGGGTTAGCTACATGTTTAATTTCTTCTTGCTTGTAAAGAGATCTCGATTTTCTTTGTTGACCAAAAGACCTTGGCTTCCTCTGCTGGCTAGAAGAACCAGGCTTTCCCTGCTGGCTAGAAGACCCAGGCTTTCCCTGCTGGCTAGAGGACCCAGGCTTTCCCTGCTGGCTAGAGGACCCAGGGTTTTCCTGCTGGCTAGAAGACCCAGGCTTTCCCTGCTGGCTAGAAGACCCAGGCTTTCCCTGCTGGCTAGAAGACCCAGGCTTTCCCTGCTGGCTAGAGGACCCAGGCTTTCCCTGCTGGCTAGAGGACCCAGGCTTTCCCTGCTGGCTAGAGGACCCAGGCTTTCCCTGCTGGCTAGAGGACCCAGGCTTTCCCTGCTGGCTAGAGGACCCAGGGTTTCCCTGCTGGCTAGAAGACCCCGGCTTTCCCTGTTGGCTAGAAGACCCAGGCTTTCCCTGCTGGCTAGAAGACTCAGGATTTTCTTGTTGGCTGGATGAGCCTGGCTTTCCCTGTTGGCTAGAAGACCCTGCCATCCCTTGCTGGCTAGTAGATCCTGCTATCCCTGGCTGGCTAGAAGACCCTGTCATTCTTTGCTGGTTTGAAGACCCTGGCTTCCCTTGTAAATCCCGAGATACTGCAGGCTGGTTCAAACCACCTGGCTTCCCTTGCTGATTAGAATTCCCTGGTATCACTGGCTGGTTAGGGTATATTGGGTTTCCTTGCAGAGTCGCCAGCGCTGGTAATCCTAGCGTGTCTCCACTTCCTTGTCTATTAGATCCTTTTAGGCCTCCAGGATAACTAGATTCATAATTTCTTTTTAGAATAAGTGCAGGTTCTTCATTATCATCTACTTGGAAACCACTTGGCTTTGAAATCTGGGTTGAAGACACTGGAACGACATTATAAACACAAAAATAAAATGAATCATGAATTCATTTCCAATTTCCAAATCTAATGTGGATTTGGCCCTTGCCAGTGTTCCAAACATAAAGACTGGAGATATAAGTTGTTCTTCTGCTATTTCTTCATTATCTCCATTTGGTCTTTCTGTAGCCATGTTCCTTCCTTTCCCTAATACAGACAAAGGCCTCCCTTTTCTTTCATGATATTCTTTCTTCCTCAACCACATTTATTCAAATAATTCCCAATGAAGACACTGGCATCATGCACTCTCTTTGAAGACTGTATGTTTCTTTTTAATTTATTTTTGTAAAACTTAAAGAGAATGCTTGGTATCATGTGATCATGTCTGTGATTCATTTGATTGTGTCTATGATCATGTGATTATGTCTATGATTCATGTACTCCAGCTGTTACTCCAATTTATTTTTACTACACACATCACTCAACGTGTGGGTATGTGTGTGTAATTTCTTTTCAGATTTTATTCCAAATTAAGAATAATCCAGAAAATAATGATAATGGTTTTAGAGCTGTAAGTAACAAGGTTTGCCTTTGGACCTTGTGCCTCTAATTCTCTCTTAGTACAACTGTTGTTTTCTTTGCCTCCTCTTCATTTTATTTGATGTACAATCATGTTTCTTCTCTTTTCCTTTTCTTTTTTTTTTCCCTAGTAGTTGGGTGCTTGAACTCAAGGCCACTTACTCTTGATTGACATATTTGCTCAGCACTCCACTTCCAGTTTTGGGTGGTTTTTGGGAAATAAGAATCTCATTGGGACCGGAGTTTGGCCTAATTGTAGAGTGCTTGCATAGCATGCACGGAAACCCAAGTTTGAGTCCTCAGTACCAAATATATAGAAAAAAAAAAGCCAGCAGTGGTGCTGTGGCTCAAGTGGTAGAGATCTAGCCTTGAGAAAGCCCAAGAACTGGGCTCAGGCCCTGCGTTCAAGTTCCAGGACTGGCAAAAAAATGTAAAAAGAATCATACGAACTTTTCTATTAGATCTGGTTCTGAACCCTGATCTCAGATGTAATCTTCTTGCATAGCTAGGATAAAGGCATGAGCCACTGACAGATGGCTTCTCTCACTATCTTTATTTTTTAATTTTTTTTTTTTGCCAGTCCTGGGGTTTGGACTCAAGGCCTGAGCATTGTCCTTTGGCTTTACCACCTAAGCTACAGCACCAGGTCCCGCTGTTTCTGTGTATGTGGTTCCAAGGAATCGAATCCAGGTCTTCATGCATGCTAGACAAACACTCTATCTCTAGGACAAACACCTGCTCCCCTCTCACCATCTATTTTTTAATATAATTTTTATTGTAATTAATAGAAAGGATTACATTATATTCACCAGATAGAAGGTACATTACTTCACAAACATTGATACCCTTTCTAATGTTTTGGTCCCCGTTTCCCTTCCCTCATCCCCACCCCTCATCTTGTTTTTCCCCTCCCCTATCCTTTTTCAAATAACCAGTTAAACATATATACAATATATCAGATAACAAGGTAAATTGCTGTAACAATATGAGATAACCAAGGGACAGCAAAAGAGATGAGAGATAACATAGTACATTAAGGACAACAATCACTCATTATATGGCTTTTGTTTCTATAACCTGGAGGTCCTTACATTTAGTGTCATCCTATATGGCCTCTACTGTGCCATATCTGAATAAAATCTTAGAGATTTTATTCAGGCTTACTATGTGTGTGTGTGTGTGTGTGTGTGTGTGTGTGTGTGTGTGTGTGTGTGGAGAGCTCCTTTATATTTTTCACTTTATACAACTTTGAATCATTTTAATGTTAATGTTAAGATCTCATTTGAACTTTTATTTTTCTTTGCATCCCATTACTTATGAAACTTTGTACCTTCAAGTCAATTTAAATAAAATGAAACAAACCATTGAATACTGAGCATGCTATGTGGGTGGTTAACGCCATTGTCAGAGTTAGGAGGTAGCAATATGCTTAGCAAACTTTTTCTTTCTTTTTCCTTTTTTGGGGGGGGGCAGTTGTGGGGCTTGGACTTGGCCTGGGCGTTGTCCCTGACCTCTTCAGTTCAAGGTTATCACTCTACCACTTTGAGGCACAGCACCATTTCCAGTTTTCTAGTGGTTAATTGGAGATAAGAATCTAATTTTTGTGCCCAGGCTGGCTTTGAACGACAATCTTCAGATTTCAGTCTCCTGAGTAACTAGTATTACAGGGTGAGCCACTGGCCCCTGGCTTAGCAAACACTTAAATAGTCTGTGAGTATTATCCAGTTATTCATCTTAATAAACAATAACGTATATTTAAAGAGTACATTGTTATGCTAGAACTATAAGAGCTAGAATGAATATGCATAAGTAAAATATGTATTTATAATGTAAGTATAAATATGCAATATAATATAAAATGTATATTATATAGAAATATAAATGCTGTGTTTATAAAAGTATAAATGTAAGTATAGGCATAATTGTAAAATCTTTCCCTCGTGATGCTGGGAAGTTTTGTAGTGACTATAAACAGGCAAATAGTAATGTATGTAGTAGAGATTAGTTGTACAATGTGAGATGTGAACTACACTGTTGATCCTTAATCAAGGAGTTGACAAACTATTTTTCTCAGATATGGTGATAGACAAAAGTATACAGGATGCAGGCAGAAAGATAAACAAGGATTATTTCAGTAAATATGCCATTATTTGTACAAGTTCTTTGACTTCCAAAAATTAGTCATGAAGTCACTATCATAAATTAAAAATGAAATAATTAGACATGAGAAGAGATGGAACAATAGGTTGCTGAATTTTTTTTATTTTTGTTTCCTGATTGATGACACAGAAAACACAACCAATTCCTAAAGATGTCTCTTCCTTCCCTTTCTCCCTGCTTTACCCAGAGTATTTCCTCCCAGAACACAGTGCCATTTACTAAATGTGTTAAATTTTCCAATTATTCCAGATATAGCCTATGTATTACAAGCATGTAAGAATATCTTTCCCATACAACCAGCATATTCTGGGTTTTCTTCCTTGAAATGGAGCAATTCTTATAAACCATCTGCATTACTTTATCTTAATGGATGCATAATACCCAGTTTTTATGGATTTAGGATCATTTATTCACTCAGTATTCCAACAATATGCAGTTTGTGTCCTTCGGCAATTTAATAACAATCATTTAGTAAAAATCTAATGCCTCATTATGAAAGGGTCCCTAGGATATGGAAACAAGAGCTTTATCTTGAGTGATTGTTGTTCTTAATGTACTATGTTATTTCTCTTCTCCTCTATTGCCCTTTGGTTAATCTCATACTGTTACTGTATCTGACTTTGTTACCTGGTATATTGTATATATGTTTATTTTGTTATTTGAAATAGGAAAGGGAAGGGGGGAAATCAAGATGATTGGGAGGGGGTGGAAGAGGGGAATGGGGGCAAAACCATGAGAAGGGGTATTAATATGTGAGAAGTAATGCACTTACTATCTGGCAAATGTAACTGTAATCCATTTATACATTACACAAAATACTAGGAAAAATAAATTATAATAATTATCCCAATTAATAAAATATTAAAATTTTCATCATCTAAAAATTATAAAGTAAAAACTATAAGTATAATACAAAAGTTTTCCAATAGGTTATGATTTGAATATTTTAAGTTACAATTTGGCAAATAATGATCCTCAGCTTTGATTTTATTTTTGTTTAGTATAACTCATATATATATAAATATATACATATTACAATCTAAAATGTCCTTGGCATTGCTTTCATTGAACCTATCTTCTTCACCTCTCAAATCCCTACAACTTCTACATCTGGTTTCCACACTTTATTCTAACACCTGCGAAATGCATCCTATGCATTATCAAGATATTCAAACGGCAATGGATTCAGTGCCTGCCCTTGAATGCTACCTGGTCTAGAGAGGAACTCTAAATGTCCAGCTTTTTTCCCCACTCTAAATCCAGTTTATTCTTGTTCTTATCTTCTCACACCCACCTTGGAGCTCTCTGTTATTATTTAACTGTTAACATTTGTCCTTTTTCCACAGGGAATTTGCACGATTTCCACCTCTGGTCTATTTCCCATGTGACTGTGTTTCTCCACCTACTACCTGTGATCACTCCTGCAATCAGGGATATGAAACAAGTCTGTAGCTCCCCTAATTAGAAGAGATTCACTACCACTTCTTTATACGTATGAGATATTCAGGTATTGTACACACAATTTTTCACTGGGTGGTTGGTCAAATCAGAGGCCCTAATTTAGACACAACATGGAAGCTTGCTTTTGCTGCTGGGACTGAACTCAAGGTCTACTCATGTTAAGGACATACTGTACCACTGAGCCCCTGAAAACTTGTCATTTATTATCGTGATAAATTTGTTTCTGGAGTATAATTTAATTTTTTGAAATCAATTATGCTGAGTTATGGAATAGAGAAAACTAGTGTAAAAAATCTGAAAACCCCAACTAATGGTGTCAAGTGTGATCATCTACCTAATCCCTATAGAAAATGCAATTATTTCTATTTTTCTAAGCCAATAAGAAAAGAGATTCAGTTGGGTATCAGTGGCTCATGACTGTGATTCTAGCTACTCAGGAGGCTGAGACCTGATGATTGCATTTCAGTCAGATGGGCAGGAAATTACATGAGAATCTTATGTCTAATAAAGTACAAAAATAAAAGCTAAAACTGGAGCCGTGACTGAAGTGGTTGAGTGGTAGCCTTGTGCACAAAAGCTCAGGGATAGTGCTCAGAGCCTGATTCACGCCCTGGGATTGGCACAAAATGTACGCATTACCTTACTTTTGTAACTGTAATCCCCTGTCCATCAACTTTACAATTAAAAATTTAAATTAAAATTTAAAAAAAAGAAGGAGGAAGGGAGAAAGAGTAGGAGGAAGAAGAGGAGGGAGGAGGGAGAGGAGGAGAAGGGGGAGGAGGAGGAGGAGAAGGAGGAGGGAGGGGGAGAGGGAAGAAGAAGAAAGAAGAAGAAGAAGGAGGAGGAGGAGGAGAAGGAGGAGGAGAGAAAGAGGAAGAGAAAAAAGAAGAAGTCAATGATGACTTCAGTGCCTCTAAAGGACATGAATTTTAAAAGTCAAGTTTTAAACATGATGTAATTGGTCTTCACGATCTAGCACCACAGCACAAAAGTCTTCTCTCCTGGAACAGTAACCTGAATATGCTCATGCTCTCAGGATTTTAGACTGCAAGCATCTTTGCAGTCAAATGCCTTGCCTTTCTCTTCATTTGCATTTACTTCTCTTTGACAGCACCAAGCCCTACACTCTTGTTACATTCAGTCCCCATTCTATGTCTCTAAATCTGAATGTATTTTTCTGTCATGACTATCTCTGTCTGGTGGAGAGTTCTTATTTTCAACTCTTCGTGCTTCAACCACTCAACCTTTTTCATTCAATACTTCGAACAATGGAAGTAAAACCATCAACTGTGAGGGTCTTACCTGAGAACACGACCAGACACATGAAGGGTAGGAGAACGAGCAGTTCCATGCTTCCCCTAGATGGTTCTGACTTAACTGTCGGTGAATTTCAGCGTAACTCTTCGGTCCCTTCCTTCGAAATAAACTGAGTTCATCACTCCCGTGTTATATATTTGAAAATTTCTCCACCCTGATTGCTAAAGAGTGTCACTGTCTTCAAAAATTACAGAGTAACTTTTACTAACTGAAAGGTGTTGTTTCTGGAATGAATTGTCATTTTGAAAATTAGCTTCACGCCCAACTCCCATAAATACCCAATATTTAATATCCATTTATCAGATCCCTTTTCCCAGAACAAAAGGAAAAGGTGAAGTCTATCAAGAAAATTCATAAAATTTAGGGACTATTTTTTTATTTCAAGGGGATAGTTTATTTTCAGTAGCTATTGGTATTGATATGCCAAGTTTACATGTTTATATTAGAGGACCTCAAGGCATTTTCCCTCAAATGAGTTATATACCCCAAATTATATAGTAAAATCAAGTAAAATTGCACTGAGCATTGGTCATTAGTAGGTAATGAATGTGTTCAATGGAGAATGATGATAGGCCATGTGTTTTTATGAGGTAACAAGAGACAATAGAGCTCATGTTTGGAGAATAACATCGCAGTATTGACCTTTTCACCATGAATTACAGCAAAGAACTCATGTGAACATCATCTGGATATACTTACCCACTATCATGAAATACTGGAGCAAAGAGTATTCAAGGTTGGCCGCCCAATATTAGGAAATCTTGAAATATTTGGAATGTATCCAGAAGATGACTTGGATACTGAGGTCACATAACATAATGTAGGGTAATGGCAGTTGGAAATATGTTACTAAACATGGAGAGTTCTAGAAATATAATGTAATTTGCTTCACATTCACAAAGACATTGATATAAATAAGGAATATACTATTGGGTTTGTATCCAGCTAAATGACATATTAAGCTTAAGTAAATTTCAGCCTAGAGGAAAAGTTTTGTATTTTTAAAGAAACAATTAACATTGGGGTGAGAGGTGATGTAGATAATTCTTACAATTCCTGGCAATTCTAATTTCCACAGATTTATCATTCTAGATTGTGTTCAATTTTCTACTTAGTTCATGTAAGACAGGAATGATTTTAAAAATGGAAAAATGATTTATCTTAACCAAACTACTTTGAGCTATCAAAAGAAAAAAAGAAAGGTCTGGAAGTTTTCTATGAAAAGGCAACATTTTTTCCCTCAAACAATAGATCTCTAGACCAAATGAGATTCATACAAATGTCATTAGGAAATTGAAAGGCCATGATATAGAAAAATCAAGTATTTTCCAAAGATTTCATTTTGAAATTTCATTAGAGAAACTGAAAGTGCTAGACATTGAAAACCTCTATACAGACTGATGAGATTTCTCAAGTAGTATTGTACTCTACTAGACAGAAGGATCTACTGTATGAAATCTATTTTTATATTGAGGTTACTGGATAGAACTCACTGTAGTAAGTGTCTGTATAATGAATGAGACACCTGTACTTGCATTTGTCTCTTATAGATTCCCTGCTCTTATCTGTGTTGCCTATATATTTCCCTAATCCCTTGTCACTTCACACAGCATCTGTAATTATTGGACTGTTAGGTGCAGTTGAAGGTTAGGGAAAGCTGAATTCTTGAGGCTTGTACCTTAACACTTGAGCCACATGTCCAGCCCATTTGCTTTGAGCTTGTTTTTGCAGAGAGGAATTGGAATGAACTTCATCCATGCTGCTCTCCATCTGAGTACCTCTACCTTCTACTTCAAGGCCCACAACCCACAAAAAAAGTCTTTAACGGAAACATTTATCTTTAAATAACAGTATTTTTCTCATCTCTACAATTTCCATCCATTTTTATTTCATGTTTAGGAGTATGTCAAAATTTTTGATCGAGTCAAGTTCAGAAAATGTGTACCACATTCATATGCGATGTTTCGCGTGTGTTGGTGTGAGATACTAGCCCAAGGATTGCCTCGGCAGTCACGAGACTAAAGTGGAAATAGTAATAGCAATAATATAGTGGAAATAATTATAGAAGAGGAATCAAATTGCTCAAAAATAAAAATATTGTTGTGTGTGTGTGTGTGTGTGTGTGTGTGTGTGTGTGTGTGTCTTAGGGCTTGAATTCAGGGCCTGGGTGTTAGGCCTGAGCATTTTTGCTCAAGGCTAACATTCTACCACTTGTACCCTAGCTTTACTTCTGGCTTTTTAGTGGTTAATTAGAGAAAAGAGTTTCAGACTCTCTTGCCCAGGCTGGCTTCAAATCATGATCTTCCCATCTCAGCCTCCTGAGTAGCTAGCTTCTTATGTTACATTTTAGCCTTTCCTCTTTCTACCTTCATAAAGATATTACTCAATTTAAAAAATCAGACTTCACCACGTGTGCCAATGTTCTGGAAGGCAAAAAGGAAATCTGAAAGGTGGGGACCTCAGTTTCTGACTATGACTGTCATCCTTTTTCAAGAGAAAGCACAACTATATAGGATTCATTAGGTTATTCATTATAAAAACAATACAAGCAAGTGTGCAGTCAAACTGAACACTTAGTCATATTTTTGAAATCTATTTTTATTTCATAGGAGACACAATACCTCTTAAACATAGCTTCATGTTGCTCAAGTTTTCAGTGGGAAGCCTGCCAGTTGGTTAGCAAGTCTTATTAAATATTTTACAACATTAAAACCAAAGGCTACCTTCCATGTAACCCATACTTAATGCACAGCCCTTTGTCACTACTCATTAACTCACTGGTTTACAGTTTTGAAAAATGTTCCCACTATTTCCACACAAATGTAAGGAGGCAGATGATTGAGAAAGGTCTTTGAATCACATCGCTACTTTTGGTTTCCTGTATTTCATTCAACATACAATTTAAACAGAGATGCAAACTGAAATTCAAATGTATCCAATATTTGTGATGCATCCATTTGACATATACTCATTCTATTCATGTAGGGAACGTTAGAGTAGAAAAGTAAAAAAATAATACTATTTTATTCACATCAGCATGTAAGGAAATTAGAAATGCAACAGCCACCTCATTGATTTTAGTTGACACATGAAGTAAATAGAGAGCAACAAAATATACTGCCACATAATTATAGTAGTCCTGAAATAGGTTGGCTATCAGAGGCATTTATTGGCTTAGTTTCAAGATTTTCATCACATGGCAATCCTGGGTGTGTCTAGCTTTGTAAATTGTGGCAATAAAATTTAAGATGTAATAGCTTTCTCACCCCCCAAATGAATTCCCCATTAAAATCTAATGGTCAGCAGTGACCTTTGGTTTAACTTTGTCTTCATATTTATGAAGAAATATGTTGAATAATCTGATATGACAGCCATCATCATATCTATGATTATAACAAATCAATACTAGAATTTCTGTAACTTGTTTCTCAAGCTTTGTTTGCTATTACAGTTCACAGACTATTTGTAATTAGACTAATAGTGCTATTTTGAAGGAAAAGTGTGTTTTCTTAAGCATTGTTACAGCCGGGTGCTGGTGGCTTACACATGTAAACCTTAGCTAATCAGAAGGATTACTGAGGATCACAGTTTGAAGCCAGCATGGGCAGAAAAATCTCATGAGACTCTTATCTCCAATAAATCACTCAGAAAAAGCTGAAAGTAACACTACACTAGCCTTGAACCAAAGAAGCTCAGGTAGACCATCCAGGCTTCAGGATCAGCAAAGAAACAAAGAAAACAACCCCAAATAATAGACAAACAAGCAAAAAAAATCACAAAGATCAACACCAATTAATACTCGCCTCTCTCTGCATGTCAGTTTTTGTTCTACAAAAGTGTCTAGTCCCTTTCCTAAAAACTGAGCCAGTATAGTTTGTTTCCTCTATGAAGAAATTCTTCTCTATTGATGAAGTGTAATCTGCTTGTTTAAATTGTGATTTTTCAAACTCACAAGTATTTAATGAGAGGCTTATAACTCTGATGCCTTAAGGAAGAAGCATTCCTCCCTAGCCTGAGAAAGAGCTGATATGAAAGCATCAGGCAGACCTGACCACCGAATCAATAGTCTACCTAGAGGTCTCAAAAGAAATAAATTGTTGTGTGTTAAGGAATTTGGGCATGAAGGAAACCAGATTTTCTCATATAAATTTTTAGAAATTCTGATTTGTAAGTGAACTTTAATAATAAAAAAATAGCATCTAACAAAAAAGATAACAAATCCATAAATGTTGGGGCCAGGAGCAGAGCCCAGTGGCAGAGTGCTCGCCTATCATGAATGAAGCCCTGTGTTCAATTCCTTGGTACCACAGGCTCAAAAGCCAGAAGTGGTGCTGTGGCTCAAGTGGCAGAGCACTAGCCTTGAGCAAAAAATAACCAAGGACAGTGGCCAGGCCCTGAATTCAAGTTCCAGGACTGGCAAAAAGAAATCCATAAATGTTCAATTGCTAGCTAAGAGCCACAGCTAGCTTCTTGCTCATCTAGACACTGATTCCACAATATCTTGAATCATGTAATAGTGAAATGCTTTAAGTTGTGATTCTTTTCCATTCCACATACTCAATTGGAGACTTTGGAAACTCTCTTTTCAAATCTAGCAATTTTATAGTGTTTCTGGTTGTTTTCTCCTGCCTAAAATGTTACTACCCCTCTTGCCACACCCAGAAAACTTCTTGTATGTCAGAGGTTTTCTGTACCATCGATTATTCATTGAAATATTTAATTAGTTCCCTAAGTTGAGCATATCTATTTTATTTCATTTATGATTTCATTAGCAATTGCATATATTTAGAAATCTTGTTTTCTACCTAGTTTAAGATCTCTCTCTCAGTGTGTGTGTGTGTGTGTGTGTGTGTGTGTGTGTGTGTGTGTGAGTGTGTGTGATATTGGGCTTTAAATTCAGGGTTTGATGCTTATTAATTGGGTCCTTTACTGCTTGAACCATGCCTTTAGCCCTTTTGTGCTCTGGTAATTTTTGAGGTAAGTTTTTGTGTTTTGTCCAACACAGCCCGGACCTCAGTCCCCTATTTAAACTCCCTGTGAGAGGTAGGTTTACAGGAGTGTGCTTCCATGCCCATCTTTTTCTGGTGAAATGGGATCTTGTGGATATTTTTGATAGCTTGTAATCACAATCTTCCTGACTTCAGCCTCCCATGTAGATGGGCTTGACTGGTTTGTATAGCTGTGAATAGCTATAAGATTCTTTTTTTTTGCCAGTCCTGGGCTTGAGCTCAGGGCCTGAGCACTGTCCTTGGACTTTCTCAAGGCTAGAGCTCTACCACTTGAGCCTCAGCACCACTTCCGGCTTTTTTCTATGTATGTGGTACCGAGGAATCGAACCCGGGTCTTCATGCATGCTAGGCAAGCACTTTAACCACTAGGCCAAACTGTAATAATCTTGTTTGTGTTTGCTATATTGTTGGGATGGTATCTGGTGTACCATAAGAAGGGAATACTTATTTGTGAAATTAATAAATGTAATAATGTATTCACTGTGATTTTTCAAAGCTAAAGTGTCTCTGGACATACTGTAGTTAGTTGCTATACATTTCTTCCTCTTAATAGTGACAGAAATTTTGTGAGCTTCTCTATGCACATCTAGGCATTCACAGCATAATAATGGATCAGTGATTTAAGGTTTTTTACATCTTTCCATGTGCAGAAATTAGAATACTTTCCTTAGTACACTGATAAAGTCAGACACAAATACACTTGAGGCTTTATACACTCTAGATCCTCAGCTATCTACCTGATAACTGAGGACAATACTTAGTTTTACTTATTATTTATCTCAGGCCTCAGCATAAAGGTTGAAAAGTCTGAAACCAAACTCGGTGTGTATGTTAGAGAAAATTGCTTCACAAATATACCATATACTAAAGAGCTAATGCATGGCACATGACATAATTATTTCCTTGGGTCCAGCTTTATGATCCTTGAATTTAGACCTTCTGAAGAATTGCACAACAAATAGAGGAATCTTGGGTAGTGATGCAGTCCCTGTTTTCCAATTGTGCCATTTCATACTGAGTTGGGATATAGGATATTCTAACTTGATTAAACAAAAGTGCCTTCATTATTAGCTGAAAAAAATCCCATCAAGGTAGAAATTCTGCCAAGATGACTTTATTGAAACGTTGTATATGCGTGTGCATGTGTGTGCATGATAGCTGTGGGAAACCACATCAATGGCCAATTGGCACTGAGAAGTACTGCTTGTAAAATAAAATCAAGCCAAAGGCAGTTGTAGAATTGCAGTGTCGGAGGAATCAACATTTTCCTTCATGTTTGAAGCCAAGTTTTCCATTTTTCACCCTGGAAGGAAAGAAATGAGATACTGAGATGAAATGAAAAAGAAATAACATCATCTCAGATTAGTTGAAGAAGGAAAAGGCAATTAGATTTCCTGGGTCTTAGTTTGAGAATAATAATATGATCTAATTGTATATGACATTATATGTAAAATAATTATGTGTTCAAGCCATTCCTGGGGCTTGAACTCAGGGCCTGGGCACAGTCTCTGAGCATCTTTTGCTCAAGGGTAGCACTTACTGCTTGAGCTACAGTACCACTTCTGGCTTTTTCTGTGTATGTGGTGCTGAACAATCGAACCCAGGGCTTCACGCATGTTAGGCAAGCACTATAACACTAAGCCACATTCCCAGCCCAAGTAATAAATCTTAATATTTCCTCTGGCTCTCCCCCCACTGGCTGAAACCAAAGATGCTATAAACATGGTAGCCCCTACATGCTTACATGGCTGCTCTGCAGAATTCACAGGGGTTCTCATAAGTCTGGCCATCAGTTCCACACACTGCCTTGTGGATGTTGGCACATGGTTTTCCATCTGTAGGTGTTTTCTGCCTGTAGTTACTGCAAAAGGCCTGTCATTTAAATGAAGTCTTTTTATTTCATGGACAGTAACATTGATTTCATTTTCTTTCAAAAGAATGAGAAAAGTGTTAGTTTTAGGCACTTACAACTTCCTGTAAAAAAACACCTATTTTATGATAATGATTATTTCAAATTTACTTTTATTATACATTTAAAACAAAGGGAAGAGAAAAAAAGTCATGCAGTCTTAGTACCCAGCGTTTTAGCACTTTACTCCTCTTCCCTTTATTCATTGTATTTCTGTATATTGAATATTAAAAACAGAGCCAAGGGTGTACATATATTTCTTTTATTATATATCACCTAGCCCTTCTATGTAATGGCATACATTCTAAAAATGCATGTGTGCCATAATAATCCTTCATAAAGATGGGGCATGATTTCCTTCCTTAATAAATTAGTTCTGTGTTTCTTTATTGCCTGAACTAGGGTGATCACTTCCCATGGTCTTTGATACAAAATGTTTTTGCTTGTTTAGGTAGAGATTTAGTTTATTAAAAACGAACATATAAGACATAAAATTCTCATTTAAATTTTCTCTTTTTTCAAATGTCAATTTCTAAACATTTCTCTTTTGTTTATATTCCCTTTTGCTTTCTTTGTGACTTGAGTCAAAGCACCACTCCTGGCTTTCCTATGTATATGGTCCTGAGGAATTGTGGATGCTAAGCAAGCACTTTACTACTAAGCCAAACTCCTGGCCTCTAACTTTTTTTTTTACTGTGAAAAGAGGCTTTATTAATAATAGCAATAAAACTTAGTTACAGGTTTCATCTCCCTTATCTTAAATGTTAATATTTCAGATTTTGGATTTTTCTTGATGACTTTGGAATATTTTCTTTTTTCACATATTTTTATTGTAATTAATAGAAGGGTTACATTATATTCACCAGATTGAAGATGCATTACTTCACATACATTGATACCCTTTCTCATGTCCTGGTCCCCATTTTCCTCTCCCCACTCCCGCCCATCATCTTGTTTTCCTCCCTTTCCTATCGACTTCAAATAACCAAATACAGTATATATACAATATATCAGATAACAAGGTAAATTGCTATAACAATATGAGATAAACAAGGAAAAGCAAAAGAGATGAGAGATAACATAGTACAACATTAAGGACAACAATCACTCATTATATGGCTTTTGTTTCTATATTCTGGAGGTCCTTTCAGTAAGAGTCATTCTATATGGCCTTATGTATCTAGGTTTTGTTCTATTGTAAATCTCTGCTAGGAGAGCCCAGGAAACAGTTGTTTTATTAAAAGACTGTGGAGATAGGTATGCAAAATAACCAAATATAATCTTAGATTACATCCGTGTCAGAAAAATGATGTTTCTGAAACATTTTGTGAAAATTGAACCAAGATGCGAACAGATTGAAATACCAAAGGAAAGAATTGGAGGTGAAAGGTATCAGTGAGTTTTAAGTAAAACAATGATGTTCAAAAGTATATCATCAAACATAATTTTCAGTAGCAGTGTGGGAGGTATTTATTGGATCAATTTATCTTTTATAATGACTGTTATTGCATCTCTTGATGCGTTCCATATATGTGTTGTATATAAATAATGTGTAGTCTCTATGATTACTAATTACTCTTTTAAGTCTGTAAAGCCATTATCCCTAATTGCAAATCGAGTCAGGGGTTTCAACATCTACTCTTTTTCAACTTTTTAAAAATTTTATTATCTTGAAGTAGTTATATAAGGAGTTACCATTTATTTCTTTTTAACGTGTTCGTGTTTTGTTTATTTATTGTCGATTTGGGGTCTTAAACTCTGGGCCTGGGTGCTGGCCCTGAGCTCTTCAGCTCAAGGCTACCACCCTACATCTTGAGCCACAGCACCACGTCTGGTTTTCTGGTGGTTAATTGGAGATAAGAGTGTCACTGACTTTAGTACTGGGGCTGGCTTTGAACCAACATTCTCAGATCTCAACCTTCTGAGTAGCTAGGATTGCAGGTGTGAGCTATTGGTGCCCACTTTAGGAGTTGACATTTAACGGGGCAGTTTATGAATAAAATGAGTCTTGCTCAATGTCAGCCCTTTCATCTTTCTCTCCCATTCCACCCAACCTACCCCCTCTTTTTTTCAAAAAATTATAGGATGGACTTTGAATTCTTGACTGCATTCTCCTTCCCTCCTCTTTTTCACTTGGCTACCCCTAATCTCAAATCTGTTTCATGAAATGCAGAAATGTGGTTCTCAAATTTGTAGATGCATCAAAATATCAGGGAGATTCCTAAATTCAGATTCCTGGTCCTCCCTATTCTTTGAGGTTCCCTTCTAATTGAATACTCAGATGAGAGGAGCAGCAGTGTGTATTTTTCCATGCATTTGTCCTGACTTTTGTGCACATGGTCCCCAGATTGAGTGTGACAGCCTTCTGAGTGACCTCGGTTCATCCTAGCTTATAACCATTTTCTTGTTATAACCATCATAACTATCACTTCCTCAAGCTTATTTTGACGTGAGATGGAAATTCTATTTACCCCACACTTTTATTGACTCTGTGCTACTACTTAGACACTGAATGAATGGAAATGTGATATCTGGCAGGTAGGAGAGAGCAGGGATTGACATTCAAGTCATAATCCACCATGAGCCTATCTGAAGTAGCTGATAACGTGATCTGAAGTGCTTCATAGTACCCTCCTCCACTTTC
The DNA here is from genome assembly GCF_031878675.1 of Megascapheus bottae. NCBI lineage: Eukaryota > Metazoa > Chordata > Mammalia > Rodentia > Geomyidae > Megascapheus > Megascapheus bottae. The sequence continues at coordinate 6,068,000 of NC_143512.1, forward strand.
TCTGCCAGGGAGCACCAAAGATTTTTCTGGGACAGCCACAGTGCTTCCCAGGCCTAATGTCTCCATTGCAATGAGCCTTGAGGCTATAAGAAACAACCAAGAGAAGAGGGCAGAGGGGAGAGGGGTGGGGGGAAGGGGAAGAGGGGAGAAAGGAGAGAGAAAGAGAAAGGACACTTACTCGAACACTTCCATGGCTCACAGCCTCTGCAATGAGAGAATAGGCACTGATGAATCCAAGCAGGTCAGAATATCAATATTTTCAGTTAAAATTAACCTAAAATCTTGTTTTGATTCTGTCTGCCTTTATGGATGAGAAACCAAGGCTCAGGAATGAGGACAGCATCTCTGAGACACATACTTGTTACCCGCATAACTGAGGAGTAGCATCACAAATAAACAGTTCAACTGTTCAAGAGTTCTCATCACATTTTCTGTTTGTGTGGTTTTTATGGATTAAAAATATCGAGCCAGGCATGGATGGCTCATGCCTGTAATCCTAGCTATGAAGAAGGCTGAGATCTGAGGATGGCAGTTCAAAGCCAGCCCAGGCAGAAAAAGTCCATAAGCATGCATAAAGGTGATGTACAGAGGGTTTACAGTTACATGAGTACATTTCCTTTTGAATGGTTGTCATCCAGATAGGCAATCACTTGATTCATTCTGTGTTAAAAAGATACATAGTTACTAGGAAGAGAATGAAGCTTACAAAACTCTAAGCCATTCATCAGTGAGATATTAATGTAACAATAAATTTACAAAATAATTTTGAAATCACTGAAAAGCAATATATAATTTACCCCCATTCTCACTAATACAATCTACCACCTATTAGAAGTGTTCTATATTGCAAGTACTGCATCAGTATTGCATTTATTAAGTTCCACCACTAACAACCTCATTTTTTAATGGAAGGAAGTTGAACCATAGGAAAAATGGTAGTCTCTGGATATTCACCTTAAATGACAGGAATAAAATCTAGATATCTTAGAATGCAAAGCCAATATACTGAAGCATGGCATTTATTATTATCATAAAGATGATGAACAGAGGATTTACCTAAGTCAGGTAATAAGTACATTTCTTTTTGGACAATGTCATCCCTTCCCTCAATCACTCCCTGTTTTTGCTCTGAAGCATGACCTTTCATGAAAGGAGCACTGATGCATGGAACTGCATACTGATGCAAGAAAAATTCATTTTATTCCTATGATGCAACAAGCCAGAGAAAGTTCATGACCTTTTTGATGTTAAAGAGATAATAGAAGCAAGGTTAGAAAGAAACTTTAAAATTAGTCACTTGGGATCTTTCTATTATATTATTTACTACATTATCTTGTGATTCCTTTCCCTCCCCCTTTTTTCTCTTTCTTTTATTCTTTCTTCCTCTTTCTCTTTCTCTCTTTCCTCACCAATTTACTTTGCTTATTTGAACATGTATGAAAATATCTGGCAGGCAAAGCTTACTAGATAAAAATTGGCTTTTTTTAAATAAATTTCATTTTATTGTCAGGGTGATGTATAAAGGAGTTACACTTACATTCTTAAAGTAGGAAATATATTACTTATTGAACATTATTACCCCTGCCCATGTTTTTCTCCCACTTTCCTTTCCCCCTACTCCTTCCCAAATTGTAAAGTTCATTTCCAATATATTGTCCTGTGAATATTGCTTTTACACAGGTAGATAAAAAATTCTTAAGATGATTTCTGATAATAATATCTTTATTCTTGTAGAATGAAGCTTTAATTTAGATAAAAGTTTCTGGTTTGGCCCTTTTTTTTTCTTCCATTGTGGGGAAAAATCATCCTGTAAATAAGGATATAAATTAGGTGGGTGCTGGGAATGGACTGGACAGCATTTTAGATTCATGGTGTGCATGAGATTATGCAGTTTTTGTTAACCAATTATTATTTTTAAGGAGTTGTGCAAAAGAATTTCCATTTAAGAAAGCCACTTATGAATACAATGTGTCCCATCACTGTCACTCCTTTCCGGACTCACCCCTACCCATCCCTTCCCTCACTCTTTTTAATTTTGTATATACTGATTGCACTATCCCCCTCTTCTCGTCATCATTCATCAACTCCTTTCCTCATGACCTCACCCCCCCCCTTCTAGTACCTGCTTCCCGGTGCTTATTTTGTCAAACTTTGACTTTGTCTTTCTAAGGAATCCCACTATTTAAGAATTCATTTTATAACTTACCTGCAAAGAGAAGCAGACAGGACATGCTGACCAAAAGCAGAAAAGCACCTGATGGCTTCATGTCAAGAAGGTCCACGAGGTCTGGAGGAAATGTGCTGCAAGGTTCCACACTGAGTGCTTTGCAGATGGTTATTTGTAAGTGGATCTATATGGTGATCTAAATACCTTTACGTTTGTCCGTCATCCAGTCTCTCCACCCTGATTATGCAATCGATTTCTCCAAAGAGCAAAGAACCAAAAGCTAAAGAAGTCTGTGTCAGACTTTGTCTAAATAGTTGGAAACAATGGCCAAAAATAATACTTAGTCATAATGAAATGTATTACCTGCAAATAACACATTCAAATTTCGCCTGCTCAGCACACAGTGATAATTGTAATCAAATCACTGCTTTCCTATTTTGGAATTTTCTGCACTGGGGCCTTGAGCCAAAAAAGCGTCCATATAATAATAGCCTGAAGGAGGTCCTGAACAATTTACACTTTGTATTCATAAGCTTTGGTGTTACAATCACCAGGAAATGTTTTCAAAAAGCTGATGTGAGGAATTATGAGGTCAAAGGTGAGTAAGAGCATGTTCTAAAGGGAAGTGAAAGACTGTAAAGACTTTCAGGGTGAGTTGGAATTACAAGGCTATTTATTCCAACTTCTTCATAACAGTCTATACAAGACAGTATTTAATGTACTTATTTTAATAAATGTGTTATAAGTGGATTTTAGTCATTTAGTACAACTGCCTCCTCTCTATGCCTTTCAATTACTTCATGAACCTTTGACTCTAGGATTTTTGCCCCTATTGTTTCTTCTGTCTGGAAAAATTACCTGGCCAATATTGTGGATGGCTGGGTCCTTCTTCCCAGTATTTTCAAATGCTAGCTAATAAAGAATTATCTTACCATTTGAAATAGCCTCTTCTCAAATCAGATACTGGGCCTTATTGTCATCATAATTACTTTTCTTTTTGTGGGTCATGGAGCTTGAACTAAGTCTGGGCGCTGTCCCTGAGCTCTTCAGCTCAAGGCTACCACCATACTCTTAAGGTAAACTCCACTCCCTGTTTTCTAGAGGTTAATTGGAGATAAGAGTCTCAGGTCCTTTTGTGTCCAGGCTTGCTTTGAACTTTGATCCTCAGATCTCAGCCTCCTGAGTAGCTAGGATTGTGATACACCACACCTGGTCCATAATTACTTTTTATATCTAAAATTAATTGTGTGTGTGTGTGTGTGTGTGTGCGTGTGTGTGTGCGTGTGTGTGTCTATGTTCTTGTTCTAGGGTTTAAACTCAGAGCTTCAAGAATTAACTTGGCATTTTTATTCCAGGCTACTACTCTATCACTTGAACCTCACCTCTACTGCTTTTTGGTAATTGAATCAAGCGTCTCTGGGTTTTTTTTTTTTTCTTGTTCTGGCATCAAACTGAAATCCTCAGTTCTGAGCCTCTCAAGTAGCTAGGATTGATGAGCCTGCAACAGCTATTCAGTTGTTTTCTATCTTCTTCCTTTTTTTCTCTCTCTGACATGTTCCATCCTTTCTCTCACAGATAGGCTTAGTGTTAAAAACCTCTCTCAATTAGATCTGTTCTGTAGTTTTGGTTTATTATGAGACGGATGTTTTCAAGACTTCTGAATGGCATTTTCCTAATTCTTTGGGTGCCAGACATTGTAAATTTTCCTGTTTGAACATTGGGCATTTTGTGTTTCTGAAAACATTTTTTGTTTTGCATGTCAGTGCTGTCGTATTATTTAAACATTTCAATATATCATGGTTATTATAAAGATGAAGTACAAAGGGGTCACAGTTGCATAAATCAAGTCATGAGAATATTTCTTTCTAGAAAATATCCCACCTTCCTCCATTACCTCCCAGGTTTTCCTTCCAATTCCTTCCCACAAATTATCTATTTCATTTCCAATATAGTATCTAGTGAGTATCACTGCTGCATCTGTTCATCCTTTGCCCTTTCATTTCTATACTCTCCCCTTAAGAACAACAAAGAAGAAATTCTCTTGTTTCCATTTCCTGAAATTCATTTCAATAAATATTGTTTTATATGTTCAGAGTCATATTGACTCTGTGGTCCCCCCTACCCCCCAAGACATTACTCAGTTTTTTGAGACTTGCTTTGAAGCTTTTTTATACAGGACCACAATAACCTTTGATCCAGGGCCAGTGTTACTGTACCTCAGAGATAATGTGCTTCTGAATACTCCACTAGTTGTTATGGATTATGAGCTGGTCTAAGCACAAAATATGATTATACACGTGTTCCATTTGGGTTCTATTCTTGGCTTCAGATAGTTTCTTACATGTGCAGTGATCAGCATTTAGCAGGAGACTGTGCCCTTCTGCAGATTTCATGGTCTATTTTATTCTTATCTCATGGTGACAATAGAGGCTCTGCTCATGACTCTTCTTCCCTTACATCATCCAGGAAAGGAACCTATGCCATCTTAGCACTTGTTTCTTCCTTCAAGGAACTCACATCCCAGGCCTGATGTTCAATGCATGAGAAACATTGTTTGATACATTTGTTTTCTAACTTATTGACTAGTTCAGGCAAGAGGACAATAAACTTTTTCCTTCTCGATACTCCATCTCGCTCATAATTGGAATTCTATGCTAATAATTTTGGTTTATCTTATTGTCATCCTAAATATGGTTAGATTTCTAGACAGGAGCAGCACTAATAAAGCTAATTATAAAGGCAACTGCTTTTATTTTGTGTAAAATAGTTAAAAGAAGCTAAGAAGTTTAGAACACTGCAGTCTATTTAGAAAATGGTTCCCTAAGTCAAAAATTTAATGTCTAATGTCCCCAGCAAAGTTATTCAATATTCTTCTTTTCACTCATCTTCCATAACTCACTCTATCAGTATGTGCTCTTAAACATTTCAATTGCTTATTTTTCACTTCTACTACTACTTCAGAAAAGTTTGCTTTTTACACAGTTTTGTTCTTTTGGGCACTCAATGATAATGTGTGGGATTAGCAGATATGAGGACCTGCATTTGATTTCCAATGCTGAAATTAAAATGAAACAAGGAATTAAAACTATTTATAGATTTGTGCCTTTGACATAGAGAATTAAATTTTATTTATTACATGTATCAAGATCTCTACAATATCTTGAAACTGATCTAAGGTGTTACTTCACTGGTTTTCTGGGACCAAGACAGGTAGAAAAATGGATAAATTAAATGCAAGAGTACATTTGTCATCGGGCAAAAAGAAAACTTACATCTGGTTTAACACGATTGATTTGAGTTCTGATATTAGCTATTATACGACATCTGTGTATCTTTGAAATACAGATACTATGCCCTCATAATCATATTTATTTTAAATTAAACACATTATAAATTAATTTATTATGGATACATGTATAATTTATATAAACTTATTATAAATATATTTATTCTTTATTTGTAAGCTTTCTGGTTTTCAATTGAAAAGATATTGGGTCTGTCTCTCCAGAACTGGAAGATGTGTTCCCATAACTAACATCAGCAAGATTATGTTAACGTATTTGATGATGTATACAGAAACTTTAGATAGCTTACATTATTACTTTTCCTGAAACAATTCACTATGAAGTCTAATCATTGCATAGGAGACTCCATAAAACTGTATGAGTTAGGGGCTGGCCTAGTGGTAGAGTGTTTGCCTAGCATGCATGAAGACCTGGGTTTGATTCCTCGGTATCACATACATAGAAATAAGCTGGAAGTGGTGCTGAGGCTCAAGTGGTAGAGCTCTAGCCTTGAGAAAGTCCAAGGATAGTGCTCAAGCCCTGATCTCAAGCCCAGGACTGGCAAAAAAAAAACCCCAACAAACTGTATGAGTAAATTTTCATTTCTGGTAGAATTTAAATCAGACATCTGTGTAACTCAACACCATTTCTTTTCAGAGGATCCTAACTCAGGAGAATGGTCTGACAGACTATGGAGCATACAGACCTACAAACTGGGTTGAGAGTAAAGCCAAAAGTTCTCCATTTGGAGGAGATGGAAAAGCAAAAGAGGTGGGAGGAGGGAAATGGATACAAAAATATGGGAAGGGGTATTAATGTACGAGAAGTAATGTACCTACTATCTGGCGAATATAACTGTAACCCATCTATACATTAACTCGACAATACAAAATAAAATAAAATAAACAAATAAGGAAATCTATGACAAGGAAATAATTAAGCATGTGTGTGTGTTGTGTGTGTGTGTGTGTGTGTGTGTGTGTGTGTGTGTGTGTGCATGTGTATTGATCTCTTAGACTACACATTTTATCCCACTCAGTATTGGATAGGATGCTCACACTGCGAAGTTATACTTCTCATCTAAGCAGCCTCCTGCAACTATTTCCTGCAGAGCAGATGTGTACATTGCCTATTAGCAAGTAGACAAAGCAAATGTCTTTCCAGATGGTAGAATTTAGGAACAAGCAGCTAGTGTTCTTAGATGGGTGTCAAGGATTCATACCTGATGATGTATTCATGAATTATTGCAGTTTCACACATATAAAACTGTAAGAAGAGTTTCCAGCAAGTATGATATAATTACTGATGATGACTGTAGGAGGGGCCCCAATCCTTTCTACTCAGTACAAAAGGATTTAATGATGTCTCCTTAAGTCTATAAAATTTTCAAGGCTTTGCCTGTTCAGAGAGTATATTTGCAGCAAGATAAACTGGAATTTATTGTCTGAACAAATGATTTTCTTTGTAATGAGCACTTCAAAGAACATATTACTTTATTAAGTGAAACTATACATGGGAGAGGGGAATAATGTGAGTAAATGCTATTGCTGCTTTGACCTGAAATATGTACCTGTTCCTCTGCTTCTAATTCTTGGATTTTGTGCATTCATTCTTGCACCTTCACCCCATTTCTAAATTTTTGTGGATTTGTGTATTTTATGTTCTGGTCTTATTTTCTTTCCCTTGTATTTTAGATAAAAATTCTATTTTAGTATTACTTTTGCTGGTCTATTTGTAAAATTCTATTTTCCCATGATAATTCATTTGTTTTTGGCAGTCCTGGGGCTCAGTGTCAGGGCCTGGCACTGTCCTTGAGTATTCTCAAGACTTGGACTCTGTCTCTTAAGCCACACAACCACTTCCAGAATTTTCTGTGTATGTGGTACTGAGGAATTGAACCTAGGGCTTCATGCATACTAGGTAAGCATTCTACAACTAGACTGCATTTCCAGCCACTCATTCTTTTTTATTTTTCTGAGAGCACACTTTTTTTGGGGGGAAGGAGTTGGTAAAGGCTGATTTTCTAAATGAGTGAGGAGATTTATCACTTGGGTAGTTTCTCTTGCCTTTGATATAGTAGTTTTTGTTTCAATAATGTGTTGAAATAACTGTTGACCACATTTCTCATGATTTTCAATATCCTCTAGTGAGATGCTTCCCACCAATCTACAAATCTACAAACATTTGATTTATTACATTTCACTACACATTATGTAAGTTGAACAATTATTCAACAAGTATTTCTTATAAATTTTGTAAAATAAACTTAATATAACTATCCAATTGTATTTATTAGCACCATATGTATTTGAGTTATTGCTGTATACATTGATGATAATTCCAGTAAATGAAAACATCACATACACATACACACATAGGTAAAGTTAGTTCAAAGAAGTGTACTCTGGCTCAAGTGGTAGAGTGCTAGCCTTGAGCTTAAGAGCTCAAGGACAGTACCCAGGCCCAGAGTTCAAGCCCCACCACTGACAAAAAATAAAATAAATAAATAAATAAGGCGAAGAGAAAGCAAAGAGCATAATAGAGGAGGAACTGTATTAAAATCAAAGCAGAATTAAATGATTTGGAATCCAAAAAAGCTATAGAAAGAATCAACAAAACAAGGAGTTGGTTCTTGGAAAGAATTAACAAAATTGACACACCCTTAGCAAATCTTACCAAAAAAAGAAGAGAGCATACCGAAATAAACAAAATCGCAGACAAAAATGGTAAAATCATGACAGAAATTACCAAGGTCCAGAATATCATGAGGGAATACTTCTCAAACCAATGTCATTCTTTAAAGAAATAGAAGAGGCAATCCAAAATTTCATATGGAATAATAAAAGACCCCGTATAGAAAAAACACTTCTTAGCAGAAAGAACAGCACAGGAGGAATTTCAATTCCAAACTTTAGACTCTATTACAGAGCTATAATTATCAAAACAGCTTGGTCCTGGCACAAGAACAGGCCTGAAGACCAATGGAATAGAACTGAGGACCCAGATATTAAACCACAGACCTATGGCCACCTAATCTTTGACAAGGGAGCCAAAAAAATAGAATGGAAGAAAGACAGCCTCTTCAACAAGTTGTGCTGGCAGAACTGGTTAAGCACATGCAGAAAACTAAAGTTGGATCCTTCTTTGTCACCCTGTACTAGAATTAACTCCAAATGGATCAAAGACCTGGAGTAATAGCTGACACACTGAAAACTTTACAAGAAGGAATAGGAGACACACTAGACCTCCTTGGCACAGTTCAAAACTTACTTAATAAGGACCAAGAATCACAACAAATCAGAGAAAGGCTGGATAAGTGGGATTGCACCAGTTTATATTCGTACAATGTATGACATTTCCTTTTTTCTTCTACTTTTGTAAGCATTTATTGCCATCTTTTTTCTTAATATTTTCATTTGAACTGAGGTAAGGTGGAGCATTAGTGGAGTTTGGATTTGCATTTCCTTTATGATGAAAGATGTTGCCTATCTCTCCCATTTTTAGTTATTTTCCCATTTGTTAATTTGATTCCTTGTTCTGCTTTTGAACTTTTTGAGCTCTTTATACATCTGTGTATTTTTTGTCTATTAATGAGTATCTGGTGAAGGTTTTCTCACATCCTGTGTGTTGTTGCTTGACTCTGGTAAACTCCTTTGATGTACAGAAATATTTTAACTAGATACAGTCCCATATCTCAGTTCTTAAAGAAGAATATCCAGTGTATAGAAATATTGAAACAGGGCCGGGAGTTTGGCCTAGTGGTTAAAGTGCTTGCCTAGCATGCATGAAGACCCGAGTTCGATTACTTTGGTACCACATATAGAAAAAAGCCGGAAGTGGTGCTGAGGCTCAAGTGGTAGAGCTCTAGCCTTGAGAAAGTGCAAGGACAGTGCTCATGCCCTGAGCTCAAGCCCAGGACTGGCAAAAAAAAAAAGAAATATTGAAACAATTTACAATAAGCCCCTATGAGTCAGTTTGACCAATTCATTTTTATTACATGTATTTAATATATACCCATATATGGAGAATTCACTGCTAGTCAATCTGTAATTGCATATTAATTTCCCTCTATAATTATTCAGGCATGCAAAAGGATTTAAAATCCATTTTATTGGCATAGACCTTATAATAAACAGTAGGATTTTCTCATGACCTCTTGATGTATTTCTCTCCATTTCCTCCTGCCTTCTACACAGGTAAATTACCATTCTTAGTTTTATTCATTTAACTTCTACATAACATTTATTTAACTGTCTAACTCCTGTAAAAGATTCTACTCATTGCCACATGGCCATCAATTCACATTTCATGTGACTGAGAATTAATTGCAGACCTATAGTTCTAAAATTTTTATATGCATGTCACAGCTAAGAGTTCACCAAGTAGTGTTTCTGTCTTGGTGGTAGTATGTTGGTATTGGAGATTGAACTCAGATTCTCACTCTTGATAGAATAGCATTCTGCCCCTTGAGTGTCACTCTGCCACTCTTAGGCCTTTTGCTTTTTAGTGTAATTTCCAGTTAGGGTCCTGCACATTTTTTTGCCTCAACTTTCCTCAGTCTGTTACTCTCCTAAACTCCACTGCTATGACAGACTTCCTTCAGGCATGGGGATCTTTGCTAACTTTTGTCTGGACTAATCTCCAACCATGATTCACCTGGATGGCTAGGATTACAGGAATGAGGGATACATAGTGTGCCTACCATGTTAATAGTTTTAACATAAAAAAGTACCAGGGTTTACAAATGTCTGTCTATGTACATGTGTACTATCTCTTCTTCTCAAGGACTTTAATGTTTTTAATCTTCTGTGATTATTTTCACCTGCTTTCCTTGCATCTTTTGAGATAGCTTAGACAGAAGATGATATTTGACAAATTACAGATACAGCCTCTGAAACATGCTTTGAAATAAAGAGTGGAATGGAGAGATGAAGAAGAAATCTATGTGTGAGGAATACAGAGTCAGTGCAGCAGAAGGTGGTATGAGAGGCGTCCAGATGGGAAAAGCTAGCGAGGGAAAGAAATCTATGCAGACCTTGCAGGCAGGAATCCAGCTGAGTTTAGAAGCAGGACTTTCAGAGATGTGCACAAGTTTTCATCAGAGATAGCTATTAGTGAGTGAAAGCTGAAGAAGAGAAAATGCCTAAAGTATACATAGTCCATAGATTTGAAAATATCAGGAAAAAATTGAGATGAGGAATTCCAAAACTGATTAGCAAAATAAGACAGAACACACACACACACACACACACACACACACACACACACACACACACACACACACATACACACGCAGGCACTGATGGCTCACACTTATAATATCAGCTACCAAGGAGGCTGAGATCTGAGGATTGTGGTACAAAGCTAGCATTGGAAAGAAAGTTCATTAAGCTCCTATAGACAATTATCTACCAAAAACAAAAACAAAAAACCCCCTGAAGCTATGATTCAATTGATAGAGTGGTAGAGCGCTGGCCTTGAACAACAAAGTTCATGATCCATGCCCAGGCTCTGTGTTCAAGCCCCAGGACCAACACACAAACATACACAAATGAATGTATGTATGTGTGCATGTGATATATGTACATATATATGATATAAAGAGAATGCAAAACTGTATGTGTATGTTCATATATGTATATATATGTATAAATAGATATTGAACATAGATAATATATAGTTGTTAGTAATGTATCAATGAAGATGGTGTAATACTGAAACTATTATCAGAGCACAAAAACAAAACCCACTGCTTTTTAGCTCTTGCTACATATCACAGTTTAAATAATACCTACATCATTTTCTTTGTTTTCCCTATAAAGTCAGGAGATAGAAACATCATCTTTATTTTTCAAATAAAAAAAAACTGATAAGCGAAGTCAAATGATTTGCCCAATGCCTAATGGCTTATATCAAGAATCATGATTCACATTATGGTCAATTTTAATGAGACACTATGCACTTTATCTTTTGGTTTTCCAGTCCTTAGTCTAAATGACTGTAAGACCAACATGTGGTCATATTACCAAAGTTTTTTTTATTATGTTAACAGAGAACAAAATGGATTTCCCCAGGATTCCACAGTGAGTCTTTTGTTGATTTCGATCAGTAACTTAGATATTTTGATCAAGTTTATAGTATGTCAACTTTTCTCTGTTACATCTGTATGTTTTCTTTTCTTATGATTTCTCTATTAGCATTCTTTAGTTGGGTGGCAGGGAGTTTAATTATGACAGTTCTATGTATGCATGCAATGTGTCTTGAGCAAAGTTCCTCCTCTTTGCTTTCTCTTCACCTTCTACTGACCAACAGCTATATATTGTCTTGAATTCAAAGTAAAAACATGATCCATGCTCCTGTAGAATTTACTTTATTCACAAGTAATTCAAGTGAAATAGACATATATTGATTGAACTACCCAAGGCCCAGACACTGAAGAAGGTATGCCTCTTTAAGTGTTAAGGGATTTGTCAGAGGAATGTAAAATCAGAGGTGAGGAAAAAAAGGAGAAGCTGGTGAGCCAGTACAATTCCCTGGCTTCAATTCAGCACGTTCCATGATGCTTCAGGTTAATCTTCCCATTGCTTTTCCTTAAAAAAAACAGAGACGAATATATATTCAATGTATTATCATAAAACTTTGCCTCAACAGTTAGCCAGGTTTGAATTGTTATTAACCAAAAGCCATCTGCATTTGAGTCAGGAGATTTCTATACTACTTTTCACTAGAGGTTGACTGTGTCAGACCATGACACCTATTCTAACTCTGGAAAATGAATTTAAACAAATCTCAGAGTTTTGATAAACATTGGACATTTTAGTGCCCATTCATCATTCTCAAATATCCATATACACATATGGATAAATATAAATATATATATACACATTTATATGAGTACATACACACAAATAGGAGGGAAGAATTTGAGGGAAAAGAGTAGCAAAGAGATTATAACATCATAGCTCTGTCCTGAAGGAAAATCTAACCAAATTTATAGGCATTGGACGTTTATATGTGTATATACCCACACTTATTTCCCCACTGATTCAAGTATCATACAACCTCACCTATGTTTGGTTGAGCAACATTTGATATTAATTATTCAGTTGTGTAGAAACACATCAATATGTTCATTTATATTGATATTATTGTGTGTGTGTGTTTGTGTTTGTGTGTGTGTGTGTGTGTGTGCGCGTGTGTGTGTGTTTGAATTCAAGCCTAAGAACATGCTGAACAGAATGTCTACCACTCAACTCATTCTACCAACCCCTTTTTCTCTGGTGATTTTGAGATGGGAACATCATGTTTTGCCTAGAACATGATGATATTTCATATTTCTACTGTGGTTCCCACTCTAGCTTGGATAATAAATATCTACCATTACACTGAGCTTTTTCTTTTGAGATGGCATATCTTACACACATTGTGACCAGAATGGCCTAGAAACCTGATCCTCCAGACCCCAGCACCCCAAGGGCCTGAGATGACAGGAAGGTACCAGAGCACCCCCTTCTCCGTAAAGATGGGCTCTCACAAGCTTTTCCCTGGCCTCATTCCTTCAGACCTCCACCCTCCATGTAGCTAGGATTGTAGGGGAAATCAGCAGTACCCTGTCCTTCATGTTGATATTTTAAATTAAAAAAAGATTATGTAGCACTTGAAAGGCTGTAAGAGAGAAAGGGGCACCTATAATCATAGCTACTCAGGAGGCAGGAATCTGAGGATCAGGATTCTAAGCCAGCTGTAGCAGAAAATCCTTGAGGTTCTTAGCTCCAATTAATCACAGAAGAAGATGGAAGTGGAGCTGCAGCTCAAGTGGTAGAGTGCTCACTTGGAGCCAAAGGAGCTCAGGAACAGTGCCCAGGACCAAAGATTAACCCCAGGACTGGCAAACAAAGCAAAAGAAAACTAAGACATGATTGTCAACTCAGTTGACAAAACAGAATGATGAAATTAACAGGTGGGTCAAAATGAAGGAAGAGAGTTACAGAAGTACATTAATGTGCATATGAAAATGGTAAGGAAATAAAAACTACCAAAAAGAAAAGTAGTCTTTTATCTGACTTATGTACCTATAACCACTCTGTACATTGCTTTTATAAGAAAAAAATTATAAAAAGGAAAAACTATCAAAACTATTAAATGTAAAAGTTATAAAATGCATGGTCCAAAACTTATCTAAACTGAATCAAAATTAACTACAAAGTAATTAAATTTCTGTATTCAAGAATTTGTTATGTGGGTATGCTGTGCTTTAGAGACACAGCTTGTGTGCGAGGTATGGGTACAGTTTTCTATAATACATGAAGGAAAGCAAGACACAGTAAGGAGATACTTACGCCATGGCTTTACAGAAGGCACATTTATTGCCATATGTCTGACCGTCAGAGCCACAGTGGGGGTTGGACTCCCGAGTGCAGAAGATCTTGGGATCACGAAACTCATCGCAGTTGATCTAAAAAGTGAGTGAAATCAGCGATGATGACATTGGTGAATGGCGGTAGAGTGGTGTTCCTTGCAATAGAAGTTCTGTACAGCAAACTTACGTTCTCTCTCTCTCTCTCTCTCTCTCTCTCTCTCTCTCTCTCTCTCTCTCTCTCTCTCTTTCTCACAGACACACACACACACACACACACACACACACACACACACACACACCCCAAATAAGTATCCTGGAATAGAAACTGGCTCTCTTCGTTTAAGTTAGATACTTAAACACTGGAAACACATGATAAGAAATGCATTATCTCACTGCATTCAGAAATTGAATGCTGCCAAAAGTAATACTTTTTCTCCAACACAGATTGTTCCAGTTGATAATAGTTGGGGTAGTTAAGTAACATTTGTGTTTTAACTGTACAAATGCAATAGTGCTGCTTATGCATTCTTATAAAATCATGTGTATAGTCTCTGTGGATGCCAATGGCTCATTTCTTATTTCTTGGAATCAAAGTTTGAATGCCTTCATGCTAACTTCCACTGTTTCAGATTCTGGAGGATAGTTTGAATTTTGGGGTCCACTTCATTGATTTAGTGCTGGCCGCAGAAACTGCTGTTTACGATTCTGGAGTTGCACTCAGTTTGTTCAAGAGCATTTGTCATGATCGATCAATAAATCCGGTCATGGGAAGATATGACAGCCACTGTGCTGGTGATACACCCTTTCAACTGCAGTGGTTTCTTAAAAATCATCTGGATGATACTGTCCACTGTTCTCTCAGTGGAGTGCATGTTTGTTTTGCAAATAGCATTGTGCCATTATTTCCAGGATGCTTAGCAATACGGACTGAAAGTGAAACCCTCCAAAAACTATCTGAGTGTAATGACTTGATTTACCCTTTTACAAGTTCCATGAAAATAATATTATTCATTTTTATCAGATGAGCCTAGGGGAATCCCTAAGAAATATATTGAGTGACATTAAGAGATGGTTCCCAGATGTTTTTCTGGGACATTAACTAGCCTATCAATTACCAGTTCAGAATTTCCAACAGTTTACTGTAGCTGATTTCTAATAGATCCCCCTGAAGAAAATTGCCATCTCTCACTTGGTATTTATAGTCAAGACACTTAGACTTCCTTAAAATGGCTTTAATTTCTGAGAGCTCGATAGTTCTAACACACAGCATAAGAACAATATGTATCCCAGTCATCTACTATAGATGCCAACTACAAGTCCTTTTTTGATTTGTATGAAATGAGTATAATTTAGCTGCTTTCACCAGAAAACAGAGACAGAAACGTATATAGCAGACAGGTTAACTGGCTTAGCTATAGAAGAATGCTGTTCTCTATGTCTGGTCATAAAGTCATACTTTATACACACAATGCTTATTTCTAAAACAGTGTTTTAAAGCAATGTGTAAACATGAAAAATCACCTAAATGCTAGCAAAATATTATATACTGACAGAGGTCTAATGGTTTGCCTGGGAAAGTTTTCCATGAAGAGTCATATAATTATGTCACAGAATTAACACATCTATCATTTTTTTTTGATTCCTGAGATTATAGACTGCCCATTGAGACTTAGCTTCTCATTCTAGTGAAGACAAATGATGTGTTCACTTACTACCTAGGCTCCTAATTTTCCTATGTCCCTGAAAGAAACTTCCATCTTCTCATGCTACTGCTCCAACAGCATGTTGTTGTTGGTCATGGGGCTTGAACTAGGCCTGGGCACTGTCCCTGAGCTCTTCAGCTCAAGGCTACCACCCTACCCTGAGCCAAGCCTCACTTCCCTTTTTTGGGAGATTAGTTGGACATAAGAGTCTCAGATCCTTTTGTGCCTGGGATGGCTTTGAACTTTGATCCTCAGATCTCAGCCTCCTGAGTAGCTAGGGCAATCTTTCTTTTAAATCTTCCAATGGAGTGAAGACTGAAAATTCTGAACAACAGAATAAGGCACAAAGAACAGTTGTTTATTTTCCTCTAAAAATGTATGAAGCCTATATTTAAATCATTAATGTAAGTATTTACAGGTTCCCTTCATTTATAACTGCAGTGTTGATAAGGTTTCACTAATTCCCACAACTTTGCCTGCTAGTCAGCTGGAAAGGAATTATCTGCATTAGAGAGGCAGAGAAGACCACCACAGTACAGTATATGGCCTTCACCACAGTGGGAAAAGGGCAGTCCACATGAGAGTTAAGCACAGGCCAGTTCCACCTAGTGTCTTATCTCCACCAAGAAAAGAAACAAGAAAGTCTCTTACTTGAAAGATATTCCTTAAGCCACCTCTCCCTGGCTTTCGGCCCTCTGATCTTGTGATCCAGCCTCTTTTGTCCTTTGAAAAGCAGATATGGAAGCGGACTTGGTGGAGAGCATTCATTTTGTGAATTTCCAGAACCCACCCTGCCTCCCCAAAGCCACTTCTCTACTTCTCCAGTACCCTAGAAAGAGGCTAGGAGGGACAAATGCTTTCAATAAATAAAAATGGAACCAATTAGCTGACATATGAGCAAAGACTGCTTTAGTACAGACATTTCGCATTGTTAGCTGAATGATCCTTGAAGAGAGTGGAGAATCATGTAATAGAACTTGCTGTTTCATTGATATTTGTCCTACCTTGCAATAATGATGTCTAGGTTCCTTACACACACACACACACACACACACACACACACACACACACACACACACACACACACACACACACGAGATATACCCTGTTCCTGAATTCCAGGGAACAATTGTGGTCATATGAAAGTTGAAGAGAGTGTAAATTTGAAATTGTTCTAAACCATGTGTATAGAAAGTAACTTCAGTTCTCCTAATCAAAGCATTGAAATACATATGTAACATAGACAAAATAGTCTAGGCTAGCACACTAGGTGATCTCTAATTTTTTTTTTCTTCTAACTTTAGTGGTCCCAGAATTTTCAGTGATTACTCTGTGAAATAGTTGCCATACAGTTCTGTGTTCTTAGTTAGTCATTGCTTGAGAGAAAGAGCAACTGTTGTCTTTTCCCTTTACATCTAGTGTCCTCTGCAAAGAGAAATTTAAGCATGCAGAATGGGGTCCGAAAAGGCTGTCCCAATTTGGGGAGGAGAGGAGGTGATAATGGATTTGCAGAATTATCCAGGTTCTGCTTAGTGAACAGAAAGAAGCCTCAGCTCTTACAATGTCAGGAAGTGGGAGATTAAAAGTTCTTCATGTCATGGCTTTCTTTGCCTCGATTTCCTCTCTTCTTTTACACTTTTATTGTGGATTCTTGGATGAAATCTAAATGTTTGCTTTAGTGAAAGCAAGAATACTAGACTGAGGATGAAGGGAGATTACATCTTCTTTAGCAATTCATGTGGAGAGCCACATTTAATTAAGCTAATTGAAAAGTTTGTCATTGTGCTGTAATGCCAACAGCTGTCCTGTTGATGGAATTAGGCTGATCTGAGTTTGAATTTTGCTTCTCTTAGTTTGTAGATTACTTATTACTTCCTTACTCTGAGTTTATATTTCTACATATCCCCCAGGGGATGAGTAAAAGCTATCTAGTCAGACTGCAGTAATGAAAAATTTATATCAAGTACCATGTGGAAGATTTATACTATAAACACCAACCATGTATGATATATTTGTTACATTGTAAAATGTTTGGAGCTCATTATTATTTATCCTATTGTAATGAGATTTTTTTTATGTTGCTTAGATTGGTGATGGACTCGATAAAAAAATTCCATTCATCTCCTTTGTTTCTCTAGCTTTAGACTACTGCTAGGTAGAACACATGGACTATGTCCAGTGTATAGTATTGCTTTGATCCCTTGTGGATGCTCAGAGAACTACATCTTCTAAAATGTGGAACAGAATGATATATTTAAGTAGGAAGATTGGCGGGTTTGTTAATCAACTGAACAAACTCACTACTGAAATGGCTGTAAACTAAAAACTTAGCATAGTTAACATTTTATTTTAAAATGTTATATTTCTAAATTAAAGATAATGGGAATTTGTGAATGATGGCCCTTCATTTTTCTTTCCCTCTTTTCAGACAAATAGTAGTTACATTCTCCCATTAGTCCTATTCTGTGTGGTACAGGTTTTCTTGTTCTTGAGCTCCTGCTTTCATACCACTTCTATTCTGCCATAATTGCTCTGACAATGATTCCTCTCATACCTGAGGAATGTAACTGTAACCCATCTATAAATTAACTCAACAATATAAAAGAACAGAAAAAAAATGATAGAGCTTAGGGATGTCCTCAAATATATGGAGATTTATGAGAAGGAAGATGCTTAGTGTTTGTGTGGAGACGGTAAACAGGAGGAGGGGATGGGCCAACATTTATCTTGGCTTCTAGGACTATTTCCAGTTTCATGTAAGTTCATTCTTTTCAATAAAAATCATTGGTTTGTTAAATGTAAAAAATGATTCCTTTCCAACTACTATTGACAATTTATATAATGTTCATGATTTCCTTATAGCGTGTGCTATATTGGGTCACTCCAAATTGTTGGGAATGCCTAGATTAAAAAAATAATGTCAGTTCTCTGGTTCTCCATGGTTTATTTTTCTTTCGTTGTCATCTTTCCTTCTTTAGCATTAATTATACTGATCATTTTCAAAGTGGTTCATTCACATGATTTTTTTCTAAGAATGCATATTTTCCAAACAATACTAATAAGCCTCACTTCTTTTTGAGTTTTTGTTATAACTCAAATTCGAATTCCTGAATGTGAGAGTACATAAAATATCAATAGCCAACAATTTGATCCACATGTAAGAATTATTTGTATATAAACACAATTTATGAATTATATGTATATAAACATAATTCATCTTTTACCCTAGTACTGGGGTTTGAACACAGGACCTCACTTTGGTTTGGTCAAGTTTTTTCTTCTGTTCTCTTTGAAGAGGAGTGTCTCAATGAATTGTCCAACTTTGCACTACTTGATTTTCAAATTTTAATCTCCTTAATCACGATGATAATAGGTGTGAGCTACCAATGCCTGACTATATTCCTTTATGGTTCCCTCTCTACTAACATTTCCATTCTTCATGACAACAGAGTTCTTCAGAGTTCCGGCTGGAATTCAGACTAAAACACTACTTCCATTGTTAATTTCTTTATCTCTCTTTGCCTCAATTCTTCTTTACTAACTCCAATATACTTTCACCAAGACTTAGCTTCCTTCCTTTTTCAACTTCCTTCCTTCCTTCCTTCCTTCCTTCCTTCCTTCCTTCCTTCCTTCCTTCCTTCCTTTCTTCCTTCTTTCCTTTCTTCCTTCTTTCCTTCCTTCCTTCCCTTTCCTTTCTTCATCAGTACTGGGGTTTGAATATATGGCCTTGGGCTTGCTAAGATGGCATTGTATCACCTAAGCCAAGCCTTCAGCCCCATTTTGGTTATTTTTAAATTCACTCCCTGAATACCTCTGGACTGAGCCATGATCTGCCTACTTTAGGCTTTCTGTAATTTCGGGGCTCGCAGGTGCAAATCCTGCGGTGCAGCAGCACTCCATGCAGGTGGAGTCTTGCAGACTTCGATGCTCAGGGTCACCTGGAATGTGAGCCCTTGAAGGGTCAGCCTCAACTTGGGGTGACAGATACATGCCACTGTGCCCAGCTATAAAAGGGTTCTTCTTTGCTTGTGCTGGTTTTGGATACTATGTGGCTAGGATTACAGGTGTAAGCTACCAGCTCAACCACTATTTTCTGATCCAATAGAACAAGTTCTGTCCTTTCTGCCTCCTTTCCTTTTGGTTTCAACTCCTTGCATGGGTTATATTTAAAACAATGGTTATCTTGTCTGTTTTCTTTGCTGTGAAAGTAATGGGGCTAATAATTGCCAATGCAAATTTGTTTAGAAAATTACATTATCAACATTTTGGCAGCCACTGTATGCAGACTATTGCTCACTCAGCATCCCCCCCCCCCCCCCGCCACACTGTGGATTCCATGGGAGTGGAAGTTCTGCTGTGGTTAAGTTGTGGATGCTGGGTAAGAATATCAAGCTGCGTTTAGTCTGCCAATACATTAATTTGAAGTAAAAATGAAGTGGATAAAGAAGATTCAAAAAGCCCCAAATTACTCCAATCATGGAGGCTTACTTTACTATTTAAAAACACCCTCTTCATCATAAAAACACAAGAAGAAATTCAGTAATCCCAAAACACCTTGTAGAGGAAATTGGACCCTTATCGGCCTTTGAGAGGTCTGATCTGTCCTCTTTAAGCCAGACTGGTCCTTTCCACACTTCCCTAGGGATATGGCCCCTGAACACAGAGCAGAGTCTGAGGAAAAAAGAAAACATGGATGGCAAAGCAGTAATTAAAACAGCATCATTTATTCAGAACAAAGGACTGGCTGTTTCTAGACTGTCTTCCACACGTTCCTTGTTATTATGCAACAATTTAATAAAGGGTTCGTGACGCTAAGTAGTCATTTAATGTTCCTATTGTCATTGTGTTGTTGAATGTGCCTCCTTGGTGTAGTCTCAATTTGGCAACAGATTACTCATTTATATTTAAAAGGAAAGTTTTACTTAGAATATGCGTTCCTAATGGCTGGGAACATGCTTAATGTTTGACTTGAATAATATTTTGAATGGGAAGATTTTAGAAGAACTATAATTTGGATGGATGACTATAATCTCCCATAAGCTGTTTTCAGTGTGGAGATTTGGAAATCTGGAAAGAATGACTTGTGCATTAGGGAAATCTAATAAGAATGATTTCCTTCTGAAGCCTTAGCTGGAGCGGCCTTTGGTATACTCTCAATGTGAGCTCCAGCTGTCTCCAGATGCCCAGAATAGGAAGGGGAGTGTCTATGTGAATCAGAAGCAGTCCTTCTGATTCTTTGTGTTTGATGGAGGAGAAACCACAGTTTTGGCAGAAGAGATGTGGCTCATAATGGTTCAAATATTTAGTGCAGGGAGATGCTTTAAAAGTCAGGGAATCCAACCCTTTATGTTAAACAAACAAGCCACTCAGGTGGTTCAGATCTGAGAATCGCAGTTCAAAGTCAGCCTGGGAGATAATTCCCTGAGATTCTTATTTTTGTATAGCTCAAGTAGTAAAATACCAGCTTTGAGCAAAAAGCCAAGCAAGAACTAAAGGCCCAATTTCAAGCCCCAATATAAGCACACAGAGAAAAGAAAAGATTTAGGAAAGAAAGCAATGAGAAAGAAAGAGGCATTGCCTACATCACACACAGGAAGTTAGCGTGTGCATTTTGACCCATTGTCTGACTCCAGAGCCAGTGTTTCTTGGTACTGCTTGCTTCAGGCTACATACAAAAAAGTTTGAAGATTTTATTCTCTCTGAATAAGTAACAACTTAGAATGTAATTCCAAGTTCCTTATCCTTGCAATTATTATTCAGTGTCATATCAAGGCATATCATGGCAGAATCTCAGATGACCCAGAATCAAGACAATTATAAGACTTTAAAGAATGCGAATCCAACGAAGGTAAGAGAATTGTATGTAACTGACAAAACTTAGCTTAAATGTCACAGTTGTGACATGTGTAATTGTTATATATGTAATGGATAAGAAGCATGTTGATGGAGTCATATAATTTGCTGTGTGAGCTTTTTTTTATACAGAAGCCAATTTTAAGTTATAACTTATCATATAGCAATAAAAAGTGCATGTCTTAAACACATCCACCTATACAGGTAGTTCACTGGGAGGTATCACCAACTGTAGGATACACCTTAATTTCTAATACGTTAATTTTATTTTAAAAGCTTATGTAATATAATATTTGGGGGTTGGAAAATATTTGTCATTGCCCGCAGTTTGGAAAGTGACAACTAGCAAGCATTTTGGACACACCAAGGCAAAAAATGTAAACAAAGAAATAAGTACCAGGATTAATTTGAACTGTTCAATATGGGCACAGGATCAGAGTAGCACCACATACAGTATGTATTTTCCAGATTTAGATAATTAAATCAAGAAAGGTAACAAAAGTTATTGATTGAAATTAGAACCAAGGAAACCCAACAATGAAGAAATTAAATTAATGACCATCTATATATTCTCCACACAGAACATTAACCAAGTTCTCTTCTAAATTATTATTTCTAAAACTGATAGCATTGTCTTAAATACCTTAGAAGCTATTCAGCAGTAATTGATAGAAATTCTCTAGTAACTTTTATAATTTCCCCATTGTTTCCATAATTTCATTCATGAAATGAGTATTTGTTCTGCAAGTTAAATACTATTTAAATTTTATGATGTGAACAACAGGATGCCAATGAAATCTGCTCTTCTTTTGGTAAAAGTATTGCATTTGGCTTACTTTTTATTCGTGTACATTAATAGTAAGTAAGGGTTTTCACTGTGATAATTCCATCACGTTTAGGCTCTTTTGAATTGAAAATGGTATACTCATAGAAGAATTTTAGTTTAAACATTATTGTTTCAGTGAACATTTGTATTGACCTTACCTGTTCATTGTTTTTGCCCTTTTATTGCATACACAAACCTCATGTGGGCAAAGAAAAATCAGCTAAGCACATTCTGCTCAGAAGAAATGGATAAAAATACACTCACCTGCCCTCCTTGACTGTAGACATCTGAAAAGGAAATATAAAATCCAAACACTGTAACTCAGGAATGTGAGAACGTGAGATTTACACACTTAATACATCTTCATACTTCTTTCTGGTTCTGGGTTGTGTCAGGAGGTTACACTGTTCTGTTTGATGGTTTACCTCTGTTTACCATGAAGGGAACAGTAGGAACTTGGAAAGTTATGTAAGGACCTAGCCCACAAAACTACAATATTTGTTATGGATTAGGGTGAGGGGGCACAAAATGGCTTAAGGTTCTGGAAATTTATGATGCAGTTCTGGCTCAATCATTGGTTTACTGAGGAACAACCGAATTGCCTCTGGTCTCATTTTGGAGACGCTGTGTTAGGCAGTTTCCTCTGACACTGGCTTTGAGTCTGTGCAGTTCCTCTCACAAGTGCTTGTTTCAGGCAGTTGGAGAATTTTGCAATTTGTTCACTGAATTAGATTTGCTCTTTGGCCCTTTACCTACGAACACAATTTCAAAACCATAAGGCCAAATCCATTCTTTTCTATGCAGGATTTCCTCCTTCTACATTTCCACAAGTTTGTGAGAAAGGAGTCTTTTTCTTACTCCCTTAATATGAATGCCTGCCATTTTAGATTGTGACTAATTAGCTTAAATGATTTCAAATAGTGAGGCAGTGAAACTCCTAGGTTCAATTTTGGCACAGCTGCTATGTTCTCTGGCCATTTCTGTGGAGCTTGTATCATAGAAACACCACTTACATGTAAGCTCAAGGCTGCCTCATTGAGGAAGAGAGTGGACTTACGATATCCATCTCCAGTGCCAGCCAGTGCTTGGGGAAGATACTGAAAATGTCTCAAGGCAAAACCATAATAAGTGAGGATAAGGAGAGAACAAGACTTTAAATTGTAAAAGAACCTGTGTCATCATTTCTAGCATCATTGTTTGCTAGCCAATAGAGGAGTGTTCACTATAAAAACAGATTGCTTGGCCACATGCAGTGGCTAGTGCCTGTAATCCAGCTACTCCACAGAGGTTGAGAAGACCACGGTTCATGGCAAGCCCAGGCAAATAAGTGAGATTAAATATCAACATCAACAGAGGAAAGGTGAGTGAGGTGGTACTATGCAGAAAGCAGAAGTAGGAGGATGTAATGCTGGCTGGCTGGACAAAAGAACCCACCACCACCACCATCATCATAATCATCATCATCAACATCAGGGTTCGGGGTATTGTTCAAATAGCAGAAATTGTTAGCATATCTACCTAACGAACAGAAAGTCTTGAGTTTCAACATCATTACTGCCAAAATAGAAATAAAATAGAAATAAATGAAATAAAAATAAGGATTCTTCAGATGAACTCTTAAAAATTGTATGATATAAAACCTGACAAGCCCTGGGATTCCATTCTTTTGCAAACATCCTCAGTGAATTTTATGATCAGGGAAAAAAACCACTACAATTTTCAGTCCGATGTCCACTATGAAAGATCTGTGAGTAGATGAGGAAAGATTTGCTCAACATCTTTTAGCTTAAAAAATGGCAAAAGCAGAAGGAAGATGATTAACTATAATATCTAGGTCCAATTCTGTTGTTTTCATCAACTATGAAAATATGGAAATACGGAGTTATGGAAATAATACAAGGTGTTTGTTGAACACCTGCTCTGTGAGGCCCTTTGTATACATCTCATAGGCTTTTCCATTTTGAATTAGTCCTTCTGTAAAGGCTTCTTATAGGAGGGAGCCTCAGAAAGGTCACCTTGAGATGAAAGTGCTGGGAATGAGCTTCGTTTGGGGCGTTCTACAGGTGGCCCCTGGGCACCAAGTCCCTCCCACGTGACATCTATCACATCTACGAAGTATCCACAATTGATGCTTTTGATATTTCAGTCACCCAGATCTTGGTAAAGATCAGTTCATCAGTGCAAAGAAATGCTGAACAAGAAAGTAAATGACTACAGAGACTATGGTTGTTGCAACTGTATTTTAAGATGTCTGATCTTTTTCTGGCAGCTCAGCAACTTATTGGACTACCAGTTTGAATTGTTTGATTTTACTACGCAACCTTACTGCATTGTATCATGGTACTCTTTTTATGATTTTTAAAACATTTTGAGTGGTTGTGTTTATACAAAGTTGATCAGTTACAACAAATGATATTCTCTATAAGGTCAAGGTTATAAAAATTATTTGTTACATATTCAGCTTTAAATTCTTAGCAAAATCCATGTGCTGTTCACACAGATGATTTTACACAGGAGAGAATATTTCAGAGAAATGAGTTATTTATTTCATTATATAATTACTGGGAGAGATAGGACTGAGACTTGGGGACACACACTCTTGTGAGCACTTTGCCCCTAAAATATAATATCATAGATTAATGCAGGATAAAATATACTTATACACACACATACACATATACACATATGCTGGTCATATAGATGACCACAATAACCAGAAATGATTCTTTTCATCTTCAGCTGGAAAACATCACTTCCAAGTATGAGTGCTAGATGCATCACTCTAATTGATAAAATTACATTACTTCTAGTTAATGTGCTATATTTTCCTGTTTAAATAATTAATTTCTCAGTTTCTTCAACCAAAAGTTCAAGAACTTCTTTTCAAGAATTTCCTCACTAAGTTTATATTTTCCCCTTGTTTCAATTTTTAATTACTTGAGTCCTTTTGTAGATAACTAATGGCAGGATAGCTTAGTGCTATTTTGCAAAGGCAAGATTAATGCTGAAATCTTTATGTAATTCAGTTAACTCAATTTCTTGACTAGTTCTTTAGAATAAGCAGCATGTTGAATGTCTACAAGATCTGGTTTCAAATTCCAAATTCCATTTACTTGTGTGAGTCTCTTGGCAATTTTCTTAACTGTGTCTCATGCAGAACAGGGATTTGAATTCCTTTCCAAGAGATGATATATGTCATACCATGCCTAGAACAAAGTATATGCTTAAAAATGACAATTAGACAATAATTTTATCACCATGACCATCACTGTCATCATCACAATCATTACAATCATGATTGTGATAATTTGTATTTTATATTGTTGTGATGGTCTCCCTTTTATATCAAAGTTATTATAATTTTGAGACAACCTGGAGAACTACATTTTCACCTAGATATGGAACCAACCCAGATGTCCCTCAGTTGATGAGTGGATCAACAAGACGTGGTATTTATACACAATAAAAATGAGATGTTAATTTTAAGGAAAAAAAAACTCACCTGAGAACATGCAGAAAAGAGCCAGAGAGAGGAGCACAAAGACACCTGCTATTTTCATGGTGTCAGTTAGCTCACTCAGATCAAGGCTGCTTAGCTTAGCTTGGGTTCTTCTGTCAAGAAACTTCTCAGAAAGCACTAACGCACATATTCACACACACACACATATATACGAGAGACAACATAAGGAGAATTGAGATCTAATCTCCACCTTCTTTTATAAACAATCACCTTCTAAAACCATATACAGTCCTATACACTTTCGGTATTTATGGGGACCTGTCACAAGTTAGGGAAATGTTTTATGCTCCCCATCAATCTTAAAAATGAGGACAATTATGCGAGTCGCACCTTAGATCGTAGTAGAGGATGTCATTTGCTGCTAGTAACCTATATTTGCCTAACAACCAATACATCCTCCCTGCTCTTCATACTAAGGCTTCTCTTCATTAAAGTTATGACTCACACGTTCCGCTTGCTGGCTATGCTCTTTTCCAGGCAGGTCCTATGTGATGTGGACAAGATGAATAACCAGAGGGATGGAACTTCTGGGCGGAACATGGATTTTCTACATCATCTAAGGTGTACTTAAAGCAGGGGGGATATTCTAGAATGTTTCCAGAATTTCCTCAGCACAAAATTTCCTACTTACTGTTTGAATCACGATGCACTCAAATACCAGTGATCGGAAAGTGTTGAGTCACCATGTATGAGCAATTTGCTATATCCTCCTTATTTAATTAAATTCTTTGATTCCAGCTGGGCACCAGTGGGTTATAGCTGTACTATGAGCGACTAGAGACTGAGACTGTGAGGCTCACCATTTAAGGCCAGCTCTGGCATCCCTGCTCAATCAATAGCTGTGTGCTATGTTACACTTGTGTAGGAGGGTGAGAGTTGGAGGATTATGTTTCCCACATTGGTCTGCTGAAAAGTTCATGAGATTCTATCTCTACAGAAAGAGCATGGATATGGTGGTTTGCATGTGACTGAAAGCCTAAAATAGCTGAATCATGGTCTAGTCATGTGCCCATGCAGAAAGTGAGATTCTTTTAAAAAAAATTACTGGTATTAAAAGGGGCTGCATGGCTGACAGCAGTGGTAGAAAGATTCTCTACCAATCTCCGAACTTTGAATTAAGATACCACTCCCTAGAACTGCTGAGGAAAAAAAAATGGTTTCAAAGTATATTGGTTCATACTTCTAACCTCAGCACTGGGGAGGCTATAGCAGGAGGGTTCTATTTTTAATGCCAGCCTGGGCTACGTTGCAAACTCTGAATCAAAATAAAATATTTCAAATGTGAGAGGGTAGGAGGACAGAAAAAAGTAGGAATGAATTTGATCAGTTAGTGTTTGTGTGCATGCAATTATGACACTGGAGGCCATACATATTGCACAATTAATATACACTAATAAAAATGTTAGGAAAAAGTCATAGAATTGGGTATTTAAAATGAGCAATAGTTAATACTTGCAAAATTAAAAGCAGCTATATTAGAGACATTTAAGTTTGCATCTTGCAGAAAAACATTTTTCATATGTTAGGAACCTCATAATGGTCACAGCTAATGTAGTTGATAGATCCAAGGGAAGAATGCCATAACTCCTTTCTGTAAAGGATAAAAATGATTAAGAAAGAAAGGTTAGAGCCTGGAATCTGAGCTACTCAGAAGTGTAGATTGATGTTTGAAGCCAGCTGTAGCAGAACAGTCAATAAAACTTTCATCTTGAATTACCTGGAAAAAACTGGAAAAGGATGCATGGCTCAGGTGGTAAATAGAGGGCTACCTTGAGTGAAAAGCCAATTGAGAGCACGAGACTGAGTTCAAACCCCACAACTGCTGTGTGTGCATGTGCGCGCGAGCATGTACACACACACACACACACACACACACACACACACACACACACACACACACACACAGTATTGATAATGAGAGTCTGTCTTCAAACATAATATAAATACCATGAAAAAAATGTAGCAAGTTAAAATACGAAATGACTGTGTAAAGTGTATCCTGTGGAAAGAAAAGATTAGTGCAATTTATGTATATGTAAGTCACAAGTAATCAGGTAAAACAATTAACTTTCTTTTACAGTAGTTGCCTTGAGGGGCCAGGAGTGTGGCCTTGTGGTAGAGAGTACTTGCCTAGCATATACAAAGCCCTTAGTTCACTTACTAGGTACCACATACACAGAAAAAGCCAGAAGTGATGCTGTGACTCTAGTTGCAGAGCACTAGTCTTGAGCAAAAAGTGTCCAAGGACAGTGCCCAGGTCTTATGTTCAAGCTCCAGGACTGGTAAAAAAAAATAAATGAATAAAGTAGTTGCTTTGAGAACTTATACACACAATTCACGTATTTGTTTATATAAGAGATTTGCTTTCATATTAGAATTATTTGCTTTTAAAATGTTTCCTATGTCTCAAAGTTATATCAATTTTATGTTTGAAAATACTAAGTATATTTTATTGACTTTGACAATCAATTTTGAATAAAATGGATGACTTTGATATAAATAATCATTGTCTTTTTACTGCTTCTCTGTTAATTAAGAAAAAAATGTTGCCTGGTTATAAAACTCAGAAGAAAAAGGAAATAGGAGCAAAGGAAAGTATTAAATGTGTGTTCAAGAGAAAAAGTTAAAGGGGGTATGTTTGATATTTCTTAAATGGGTTTCACTCAAGGATAGTGTGATGCCATGCCTACAAACACACACTGGTGCCCACTTGCACATGCATGTGCAGAGACACAGTGTCAAAGATCTCTATATAAAAGTACGGATTGGAAGTTTGACCTTAAATGCTTCAAAAATTGTATTCAAAAACTGGAATTATATTCAAATTTTTTCTCACTGTCATACAAGAAGAGGATTGTGTGGTATCTAGAAAAATAGGGAAGTTATGACATTTTATTAGAAAAACTTGGTTCTTTATCATCTAAAATCATTTCTCTAAATCTTGTAGTCTTTATGAAATATGCTAAGTTTATATTCTGAATAAACATACTATGTGCAGTGTTTTAGATAATAATAAGATATAGACTTAATAATTAGAAATAACATTTCTCAAATTATACATGGACTGTTTATAAACACACTGCATAATTGGCAAAATGTGTAGCTAGATTTTTTGAATATTCATATTCTTTTATTTTGTATTTTACTTAGATCTTGGGAACTCATACTTGGCTTGTTTGCTCTTGGCTACTTATTGCTCATAGTTGGTGCTTTACCACCTAAGCCATGCCACCAACTCTTTTTTTGCTGGTCATCCTGAAGACGGAATCTTACAAACTTTTCTAGGGATTGTAGCAGTGGGCCACCAGGATCCAGCTTCAATTTTATGTTTTTCATAAGAGTAGCTTCCTGTGATGCATCATGTATTTTATATTTATTTCCCTGACTTTATTGTATTATAAACACCTTCCTTTTCAACCCATATTCTTCATTCAGTCTCTCAAGAATATTTAGGCTTGCTTATGGCATCACCTAGTGATATTCCCAGCTTTTTACCAATTGTCTCTAAACATGATTTTTCAGCCATCATCATTGTCATCACAAAGCATTGAATAAAACAGGCTCAAGGATCCTTCACTTCTTTTTTTATATATTTTTATTGTAATTAATAGAAGGGTTACATTATATTCACCAGATAGAAGGTGCATTACTTCACATACATTGATACCCTTTCTCATGACATGGTCCCCATTTCCCTCCCCCCCCCCACCCGCACTATTTGATTTTCCCCCTTCCCTCTCCTATTTCAAATAACTAATTAAGTATACATAAAATATATCAGATAACAAGGTGAAATATTGTAACAATATGGAATAACCAAGGGACAGCAAAAGAGATGAGCGATAACATAGTACATTAAGGACAACAATCACTCATTATATGGCTTTGACTTCTTATCTCCAAAACTACTCTGCTGAAATCAGTATGCAGGTATTTTCTGGCCTGGTTCTAAACGTCTCACCCTTATGAAATGCAATGAGGTGAATTTGCACAAGCAGGGCCACATGAATCACCATGGCACAAGTCTTCTAAATACTCAAATTAGAATATTTTCTGCTCCTCCTCACCAGAAATATCCATGTCCCCCAATATACACTTTACTTGATTTTTAAAATTTTCTCTCTTTTTTGTAAAGTTTACTTTGTTATTACTGTAGAGACCGTGTTCTGAGGAATTACCATTATGAGTCAATAATGAGTACATTGCCTTTCATACAGTTTCTTCTGTTCCCATTCTCTCTCCGTCCCTCCCTCCCATCTCCACCCATGAATTGTATCAGTGTCCTCTGAGCTCTGCTGCTACATTTTTCCACCCTCCATTCCTGAAGTTCTGTACCCCCTCAACTCCTCCCCCAACCCATCCAAAGAAAACCATGCATAAGGTAAAGAAAACAGAATCATCAAAAACTAAAAACTGAAGAAAAGAAAGAAAGAAAAAAAGAGATCTCAGCCAGGCACGATGGCTCATGCCTGTAATCCTAGCTACTCAGGAGGCTGAGATCTGAGGATTCTGGTTCAAAGCCAGCCCAGGCACTAAAGTCAGTGAGACACTTATCTCCAATTAACCACTAGAAAACCAGAAGTGGGGCTATGGCTCAAGGGTGGCCTTGAGCTGAAGAGCTCAGGGACAATGCCCAGGCCCAGAGTTCAAGTTCCACCATCAACAAAAAAAAAATGTCTCATTTCCATATATTGGAGTTCATTTCAGTATGTATATTATTTAACATAAATATGAAGAGGCACTAAGGCATTACACCTTCATGTTTCTTTCCCAAGAGTATCTTTTTGCAGTCTCACTGTGTATCTAGAATCCTGTATAGAGTATCATAGCACAGTGTATTTTAGATCTAACTTCAGCATATCAGAGAGAACATATGCCATTTGTCTCTCTGCATGCTCTTCATTTTTATTTTGTTTCTTTCACATCCTTGTTTACTCACCTTAACTTGTGGTGCTACCTTTGCCTGGGATATATTTTCTTTAATGATTAGATGTCTAAATGCTACTTACCAGACAATCAGAAGGCCAAATGACAATACTCCCCACAGGACTTTATTCTATCCACGAATGCAGACATTCTAAGATGGTTGCTTGAAGACCAACACTGACTGGGGCTTGTTAATATATTTCATTTGCATCACGAAATGGTTTTATTTTTCCCCTTAGGCCACGCCTTTTAACTACTTAACTAATAAAAGCACAAGAAATCTTGAAACTGTTTTAGCTCTTCATTGGTATGACAAAACCCATCTGATGTTCAATGGTAGCTCCCTCACAGAAGTTTGATTTGTTCCACTCCTTTGCTTTACATATCATCCACCCTAGAAATCACATGAGCTGTAGAATTTTACCCAAAGACATTTCTTAATTCCCAAGGTACATACCATTGTATATGTTTCTCTTTTTTGGTGAGTTGGGGCGGGGGCTTGAATTCTGGGCCTGGGCGATGTCCCTGAGCAACTCAGTTCAAAGCTACTACCCTACCCATTGAGCCAAAGGGCCACTTCTGGCCCTATGCTAATTGGAGATAGAAGTCTCCCAGACTGGGGGGAAGGGAAATGGGGACCAGGACATGAGAAAGGGTATCAATGTATGTGAAGTAATGCACCTTCCATCTGGCGAATGTAATGTAACCCTTCTATTAATTACAATAAAAATATATGAAAAAATAAATAAAAATAAAATAAAATAAGAGTCTCCCAGACTTTAGTGCCTGGGCTGGCTTTGAACCATGATTCTCAGATCTCAGCCTCCTGAGTAGCTAGGATTACAGCGTGAGCCACTGCACATGGCACACACACACATTAATGAAAGTGCTAATCTTTCAGGAAGGAGTACATCTTCTCCATAAGTGATAGAGAGTTCACTAAATCAGACACGTAATGAATTGTTCACTGTATTGATAATTTTGTATGTCCCATAATGATACTCTAAATATCCCAATGGGCTTTGGCAAAAAACAACAAAAAAAAAGTTCCACTATCTCTGCTGCCTTGTGATCAGAATCTATATTTATTATCCTTTTTCTTGCAAATTTCCATTTTATATTTAGCAATTCCCAGTGAACTTTTATTTTAAAAATATTAAAATATAACTAGTACCATATGTGTCTCAGATACAATTAAAACTATTCCAGCTGCCACTATCTCCACAAAATTCATCTTCCCCCTGCTTTAAACATGTAGACATTTGTTCATCCCTACTTTTCTATCACCTCATCTCCCATAACTAAATCTAAATATAAGTTGGAAATCTTATACCTTTATCGGCTTCCTAATGAGACAGAAAGTAAGTCTCTAATTCTCATTAAGTCTCATACAAGAGTCTATAGATGGCAAAGCTTGAAATTGGAAGTCAAGTACAGCAAGTTGAAAATTGTTTAGGGAAAATTCTTTTGGTATTGAATTAAAACAACCCATATGACCCTATCTTCTACCCCATGTCCTACTTTTCTAATTCAATCCACCTTCACTAAGATCAAGTCAGGCTGTAATTTATATTACTTTAGCCACAAGGGATATCATACTACACAGTGTAGTATTCTAGTATACCGTGGTTTATAAAACACATATAAACTTTTGCAAAGTTATTGCTCAAGTGCCAAGAATATTAGTATACCTTTAAGAAAATTTGCACTTAGCTAGGTGCTCATTTCTGTAATCCTAGCTACTCAAGAGGCTAAAATCTGAGGATAATGGTTCAAAGCCAGACCAAGTACAAACGTCTGTGGGACTCCCTATCTCCATCTCCAACCACTAGAAAACCAGAAATTGCACCATGGCTCAAGGGATGAGTGCTAGCCTTGAGCTGAAAGAACTCAGGGACAGCACCCAGGCCTGCAGTTCAAGCCCTGTAATGGACAAAAAAATATAAAAATAAGAAAGAAAGAAAGAAAGAAAGAAAGAAAGAAAGAAAGAAAGAAAGAAAGAAAGAAAGAGAAAAGGTCTGAGAATCATGATTCAAAGCCAGCCAGAGCAGGAAAGTCCATGAGACTTAGCTACAATTAGCTACTAAAAATGCTGTATGTAGGTGGAGCCTATGACTCAAGTAGTAGGGTGACAACCTTGAGTGGAAAAAGATACGGGACAGTGCTCAAGGCCTGGGTTCAAGCCCCAGTACTTCCACATATACATATAAAATTATATTTCAACCGAAGCTCTTTCGTCTTAGTTTGTTTCTTTTCCCCCATACTTGTATATTTCTGGTTTATTTCCTTATTTAATTTGGGATAGGTTGCCACTGCATTGTCTAAGCCAATATTGACCTTGTGGGCTCAAGTAACCCTCTCTCAGCCTCCTGAATATGTTAGAATGTGGAAGACATAACTTTATTACCTTCAGTAAAGTATATCTGAGATGCATAGCAACTTAATGGACTTAAAGTTTCCATGCTGGTATGAGTGGGTAGGGACAGAAGGGTAGCCTACTGTAACTGGAAGCTACTGAACAAAAAGCTAGTGATGAAATAGTGTAACCAGGAGGAATAGAATTCTGTCCTAATATGAATTTTGCTGTGAAATAAATGTGGCTAATAAGTGCCTCCATCGTATTCTGGATTACAGATATTCTGATCTATGTCACTGCATTGTATGGTAGCCCTATTTTTAGCTTTGTGAGATCATTTTACGCTGATTTAAACATGAGTGAACATTCACTCTAATAATATATTAGAATTCTTTGCCCCTACACTCCAACAGTTATCTGTTGTTGTTTGTATGCCTGGTGATGGCCATTCTGACTAGAGTGAGATGGAATCTCCATATTGTTTTTATTTTCATTTTCTTTATGCTGAACATTTCATCATGCATTTCCTGGCAAGGCAAAGGTTGCAACTATCCCTCATATATAGATGCCACACCTAAAATGTAAGCACACTTGTGTATGTGCACTCGCGGGAATATTATTCTGCTTTATACAGGAAGAACATTCCGACATGGGCTATAACATGGATGAATATGGAGGACTTTTCCTGAATGAAATAAGCACATACAGCACCACAAATACTATATGACTCACCTTTAAGAAGTTCTTACAATCATTAATAATAGGTACAGAAGTTTAGTGGCAATTCGTGCTTATGGGCCCAGAATTTCAGATGGGGAAGATAGAAGCATTGTAGAGAGATGTTTGTGACAGATGTGCTTACCATATGAGCATTTAATGCCACTGGACTGTTGAAATAACTGCACAGTTAAAATTGTTGAGGTAGTGATTATTTTTCCAATCCTAAGGCCTGGATGTTGTCCTTGAGCTTTTACTCAGGGCTGGCACACTGCTACTTGAATCACAGCGCCACTTTCAGATTTTTTTTCTGTGGGAGATGATTCTCACAAGCTTTTCTACTAGGATGATTTCAATTGTGATCCCCAAACCTCAGCATCCTGAGTAGACTTGATTACAGGCACAAGCCACTAGAGCCCAGCAAAGGTAGTGAATTTTATGTTGTACAATTTCCCATTGTTCCAAAGTCTAAATTGGCAAAGTGTTCAAGAGAACATGGCTGAATTTCTTCCCTGTGATTATTTATGTCCCTTATTTTTTTTTTTTTTGCCAGTCCTGGGCTTGAGCTCAGGGCCTGAGCACTGTCCTTGGACTTTTCTCAAGGCTAGAGCCACTTGAGCCTCAGCACCACTTCCGGCTTTTTTCTATATGTGGTACCAAAGAATCGAACTCGGGTCTTCATGCATGCTAGGCAAGCACTTTAACCACTAGGCCAAACTCCCGGCCCTGTCCCTTATTTTTTAAGAGCTTTTAAAACTTTGCTCCACTGAGATTGGTTCTTCATCACTACAATTTTATTTACTGGCTGATTTATGTCTTGTAAGTCCATTTACAGTATGAGATTATAACAGATTTGATGGAAAAGCATGCATTTGTCTTAATTTTTGAAAATTCTCATTGATTTTGCTAGACTAAGTCTGCAATTATAACTTTAACTAAAATACATACAAATTATTTCTACATTTAATTTTTCTTTTGGTATCCCACGGAAATTACATGTGAATTTTGTAAGCCATTTGTTATTTGAAATTTTTTTTTTGCCAGTCCTGGGCTTGGGCTCAGGGCCTGAGCACTGTCCTTGGGCTTTCTCAAGGCTAGAGCTCTACCATTTGAGCCATGAGCCATAGCACCACTTCTGGCTTTTTTTTTTCTATGTATGTAGTACTGAGGAGTCGGACCCGGGTCTTCGTGCATGGTAGGAAAACATTCTACATTAGGCCAAATCCCAGCACTGTTATTTGAATTTTTGCTTTTTCAATGTTTTCTACACTTTGTGTG
This sequence comes from Megascapheus bottae, assembly GCF_031878675.1. Taxonomy (NCBI): domain Eukaryota; kingdom Metazoa; phylum Chordata; class Mammalia; order Rodentia; family Geomyidae; genus Megascapheus; species Megascapheus bottae. The sequence goes on from NC_143512.1 coordinate 6,102,989, forward strand.
CATTCTCAGTATTTTCAAAGGAATTTTTGTGTACCTTACATATTGTATTTACAGCAGTCTACTAATTCATAATCAAGGGCTCCATAGCTTAGAAAATCAGGTAGAGTTAATTCGTTCAATATAATGTGACAACATTTTAGAAAATATACTTTTTGAATGTATAACATGTACAGTTATTTATGATTCAGCTGGTGCTGATGGTGGTTCCATTTGGGAATAAAAGAGATACATGTGCAAAAATATGAGCCCTTTGAGTTCAGTGTAAAATAATGTTTGTGGTAGGAATGGGAATGGGTGACAATGAGAAGGACAGCTATAGAAACACAGCAAAACTAGAATCCATGAAATAGACATGAATACTAGAAGACCATTAACTATTTGAACTGGAGACAGCTCAATAGAGCCTTGGAATACCTGGCTAAGACGAACACAGCCACTACTATGAGCCAATGCATTTGACTGAGAGGGAGGTTGAGATAGCCAATACCAAGTAGACCCCGTAGCAGGTCTTGTGGTCCCAATAAAATGAGACAGCAGTAACTCAGAATTCCTGCTGGCGTTTGGAAATTCCCCATCATGCTAAATGAAAACATTTATTCACCATATGGAAAATGTGATGATGACAAGTTTGAATAAATTGCAACCTGGTGATAGTGAAAACAAAAGGGCATAGTTTCAGCCCATTTAAATGGCTTTACCAAGACACTTTGAAGTTTAATTATAACCATCAGAGGAAGCCTCTTAAAATTTACTAAGACACTCAATATGAAGAGGGGAAAGTTTCCCAAAGGTTTTTAAAGTCACAGGAAGGAATGCTGCTGAGGTCAAATAATTAGTTCAAATAAATCATTACTAAATTTACCTTAAACAGTGGAAATGAAAAGACTCTGTAGGAATTTTTATTTCTGCATGTAAATTTCTTCTCACCTCTTTTAACTCTGGCCCACCAAAGCAGTTTCAGGGAAATTAATAGGAGTGTGTCTTCATTGATTGACAAGACTTAGACAATAAACTTGATGCATGTAAGCTTGAGATTCAATGCTCGACTCTGAATGGGCATACTTTTGGCCCAACTTCATCTCCCAGTTTTGATTCCAGGCACCAGCATCTCAGATTTGCAGGATCCAGTGCAATTCAGATACAGTACAATTTGGATGAGTTCTTTTTGCATGTCAGAGTTACTTTTGTCTAAAATACATTTTGCATTTGGTACCTGTAAGAATTTGACTCAGGGTTGCTTACTGATCTAAAAAAATTGTATTCTAAAAGATATCCTTTTGTGAATCAAGAAAAAAGTAGGTATGTTGTATGAAGGAGATTTTGCATCTTACATGTTGCATATTGTTTGATGTGGCCTTATAGCCTGAGTGTTTGAGAAGCTTATTCTTGTGTTTTTTTGGATATCACAAATCTAATAATCCTTTTGTTTCATACTATTCATTTTAAAGCATGTACACATAAATTTAAATTTACCAACTCCTGCTAATTAAATACAAATAGTTTGGTAACACAATATTTTGCCTTTGAACATTAGCAGTGATAGCTGAGTTTTGTTCTAGACCCTTCATTCTTCTTTTTGTTTTTGTTTTGCCAGTCCAGGGCTTGAGCTCAGGGCCTGACCATTGTCCGTGGACTTTCTCAAGGCTAGCGCTCTACCACTTGACTCTCAGCACCACTTCTGGCTTTTTTTATGTATGTGGTATGGAGAATCAAACCTGGGTCTTCGTGTATGCTAGGCAAGCACTCTACCACTAGGCCAAACTCCCACCCGACCCCTCATTTTTAGTCAGCCACATTAAAAATAATAATATGCTTGCAGTTGTATGAATGTTTATATTCAAAATAAGTCTACACTTGACTCGATGAACAAACCACAAGGTAGGAGAAGATAATGCCCAAAGTAATATCGAGACTGTGTTATAGTCTAGAGATGAGGATGAAACCTAAAGTCAAAATAAGTTAACTGGATTATTTCATCTGATAAACACTTTGTCTTCTTGAGATTGAGCTCTCAATCTCACATAGGAAAGGGGCAGTAAAAAATTATCACAAAATAAAAAACAACAAAAAGCTACAAGCATTTTGCAGCATTTTCATGGTCTTAATGCAGCAAATTTTGCATCATATTTTTTGTTGAAGTATTATCAGGGTAATGTTAATGTGAAAATGACTGTGTATAAATATATATATATATGTGTGTATGTGTGTGTGTGTGGGGGGGTAATGTCTATTTTTGAGCTTCTCTACCTGTGGCTGAGTACAGTAACACACAGCTGTCATCTTATGCTATGGAGTTGGCAGGGTTCGGGAAAATGGTGGTTCTAGGACAGCCAATGCCAGAAAAGTAGTTTGAAATTCATCGCTACTAAGGAAAGCCAAACATACTGCCATACCTTTGCCAGCCACCTATGATGTAAGCTAAAATGGGTGGATTATAGACCAGGCAAGCACATGGGCCTGAAGTAAGATCCTATCTCAAAAAACAAGCATCACAACAGAGCTGGTTAGATTCAATGTGACATCCTTGACTGGTAAATGCGAACCTCTGGGTTCAAATCCACCCTTCTTCCACAAAAAATGATGGTAATAATGCTTTTTTACACCATCAATGTGGTATAAAGCACAATCTTTCTGCTTAGCATTTCTGAGAATTAGGCTTATACAGCATCTACATCCGAGGCAGATAGGGATACCAGGTCTGCGTGCTGAGAAGCTGAGCAAGGCTCCATCTCATGCAGTGCCCTTAGCCCAATGCTACTTTTCTGGTGATAGAGGAAGAAGGACAGTGTAGACAACACGTCCTCTGCTCTCTTAGTCCCACTGTGTGCCGGGTAACGATGCAATGCTCGCTCATTGCTTCAGTATCTCCTTATGTTGTTCCCAATGGCCGACCCGATTGTAGACCCAGTGTTCAGACAGACTTATAGTGGAAAGCTAAGCCTACTGGGATAAAGAACTAATGCACCAGAGAATATAGTTCATCCGTCAGTCAGTAGATGAAGCCATAATATCCAGGGAGGGATGGTGTGTGTGTGTGTGTGTGTGTGTGTGTGTGTGTGTGTGTGTCTGTGTGTCTGTGTGTGTGTGTGTGTCTCTGTGTGTGTGTGTGTGTGTTTGTGTCTGTGTGTGTGTGTCTGTGTGTGTATGGAAAGGCATGTGTGGCAGTCCTGGGGCTTGAACTCAGGGCCTGGGTGCTGTCTCTTAGCCTTTTTTCCCCCTTCAGAACTAACAAACTACCGAGTCACAACTTCAGAGTCTCATGGACTTCTCTGTCTGAGCTAGCTTTCAACTCTTATCCTCAGATCTCAGCCTCATAAGTAGCTAAGATTATCCGTATGATACCTGGTGGTATCACTGATACCTGATGGAAGCTCTTGTTTGGGGCAAGGAAACCTATTAGGAAATGTACTTGGCTTCAGGTTCTATGCATTCATTCATCATTTACATTTACTGGTCAGTGGACACTTGCCAAGCATTACCCAAAACTCTGTAATGTCTCAATCATTTAGCACACTCATGTTAGTTAGACAGTTAGTTTAACTGTTAGTTAGCTGTAAAGTCATTTAAGCAGAGCTTATTTTATGATGTCTTCAGCTAAGGCCTGGCCCCAAATTAAGCTCAGAGTTCTGAGCTATCATGGATACCTTTCTATTCTGAGTTTCAGACAGGACATAGTGGGGGGGGGGAATGGAAAACTAGAAATAGTTCACTCACAAAAGACGGCTAAATGTGAAAAGAGATGTTAATGAAAGAAAAAAGGACCAGAAAGTCTATAAGGCATACAAAGGAAAAACAACACAAGGAAAAGGAAAAAGGAAAAAGGAACAAGAAAAGGAAAAACAACACAAGTAAACCTCTACCTTTCAGTAGTTATAATCAATAAATGACACATACCGGCTTAATTCTCCAGTTCTTAAATACTTAAATCCTGCAATGAGCCCTTTGCTTCTAGAGCTGGTGTGTGGTTTTCCACTGGTGTGAGTAAACTAGGAACCTGCAGGTGTAAATAAAAGATGTTCCATGTGGAAACATGGGCAGCCAATGAAAAAAAGTACTAGAAGTTCTCACTTGTATGTGGACTCTATCCACATGTATGTCTAATGTACAATGTATACATACATACACACATACATGTATGAGTACCACAAGAAGCTGTTTACTCCCTCCACTGGAAGGAAGGAAGGAAGGAAGGAAGGAAGGAAGGAAGGAAGGAAGGAAGGAAGGAAGGAAAGAAGAAAGAGCAAGAAAGGGAGGGGAGGAAAGAAAGAGAGAACAAGAAACTCTCTTTTTTTACTACACAACTCAAATGATTGTGGAGGTCATTGTGTTAAATGAGCTAGCCAAAGACGTATAAATATTACATGAGCTCTGGGATGGAGTGTAATTAGATCTAACTCACAGAAGTGGAGATTTGTAGGCCAGTTAGCAGAGACTGGAGGTGAAGTGGTCATGGAGGTATGTTAGAGAGTAGAGTTTCAAATAGGCATGAAGAATAAGTTTAATGACATCAATTGAACCACAGTATGATGATAGGGAATAATGTGTTTCAAATACACAAGAGTAAATTTTGAATTTGTTACTCCAGAATAGATGAATATGTTAATTGCTTGACTTAATTATTCCACATTGTATACACATACCAGAGCATCACGTCCTACCACATTCATGTATCCAGCTATCACTTGAAAATTAAGACATTTTAAATAAAAAAGATGTATATAGTTCTTGTTTGCATATTTCTCTTAAACATGAACTTTTTAATTGCCTGCATAGATTCATACTGTCATTGTTAATTTTTGTTTACTCAGATGAGTCCTTTTGAATTAACTTGTTTTTGTTGGTAAAAAGATCTAATCTGAAAATACACAAGACTTAGAAGAGTAATATTTAGCTCATCCAGTAGAATCTTTCCATTAGTTAGAAACATTTTGTTAGGAACATTGCCCAATTCAAAGTGAGATCTGAAAAAGACAAAAGTCTAGTGTCTATTAAGGATTTTGCCTTCCTGGAAGGTGTTAAATAAGAAATCGGTTTCTCATAGCGTGAGAGCTTTACCAACCTCATCCAAACCACGTGGGTGATGACTGGTGGTGGAAGATCCTGTCAAAACTGTTATTCTAAACATACTGTACTGACACCTTGTGGACGAAAGGGCTCATTGGCACTTCTACAAGCATTCATCAAAGATTGCATGTACTCCGAAGTTTTGTAGAAAAAAAGTAAAAACAATAAACATATCACCAGGCACTGGATCTCAGGTGTGGCTTCCTTCAGAAGAAGCTCTCAGTAGGGGCAGAACTTGTGTCAGTGATGGCTTGAAACAATAATAACTGAGATCACCAAGATCCAGCCTGGTATCTCAGGCTCCAAAAGTGCCCTAAGATTGGTCCAAATAAAGCACCATAGGTATTAGGTGGAGAGAGCGGTAGAAATAAAGGGTGTGATGCATGAACATGGCTGCTTCTTTCTTTCCACATCCAGCCAATCCCATTTCTTGGAGCTTTACCATCAAAACCTCCATTGAATTCCTTTCCCCTGACCGAGATCCTGTACTTCCAGCTCACTGTTCATGTAAACATAAACCTGTTTCCTATTATAAAAGGCTCGATGGGATATAAATCCTCCATCTGGAGTTACATGACCTCACCCCCTCAAGAGTCTTCTCAGTTGTCACGACTATCTAGCCCCAACTTTTTTCTCAACTGTAAATCATTCTGCCTTTGCATCATAGGTTAAGTACCTCCACGGCCTCAGAAATATTACCTGTTATGTCCTGTACGCAGTTATTTTCCATTTTTCTTTCTATTTTAGTTTCTCGTACCCTTTTTCCTGTATATAAGCTTATCCAATCTGTGGAAGGGAAAGTGAATCCCAGAAAGAGCAGAATGCAACAATGATACTAGACTTTATGTTGAAAATGAACTTTAAAAATTTGGCATGAGGATGGCAGGGCTACATTTCAAGTACTTCGAAAAGTGAAGGAATGTGATGACACACATCTAATATAAAAATTAGAATTTCTCATTTTTCCTTTATGTCACTCACCATGTGAGTGACATCTACTGGCCTCATAATGCATGCTATGCTTAGAGCATGGGCCAAAATGAAAAGAGCATCTTCAATTCACATTCATAAACTTTTCAAATGCAATTCAAGATCATATTCAGAGATTCCCTACTCTTTGACATTTTACAGAAAGATGCATTGAGACATTACAATGTATTCCACTGATTCCATGCTGCCTACTTTCCTTTCTCTGCCACAGAATGACAGATAGTGTGGTCTGAAGTTCATTCTCATCTCATCCCAACAATCCCCGTGGATTTCTGGTGTAATGGAGCTGCTAAGATGGAAGCTAAAACAAAATGCCCTGAGCATTTTCTCATGCCATAGTTGACTCATCATAGAAAAAAAAAAGAGCCAGAAAAGTGTAATGTGTTCTCTTTGGATTGGTGTTCATTATTTAAGCTGCATGTTCTTAGACCTTCTGGGAGGTCAGAGTGGCTGTGCAGGAGAGAGAAGGCACTAAGGCTTTGTGTTCTAGACTAAGCAGGCCTTGGGTGGCCCATTTTTCCAGATGAATGGAAGTCAAACCTCAGCAGGGGATGTTGTAGGAGATATGAGGCTGGAGGGGGGTAAGAAAGGATCATGGGTAGGCATTCAAGAAGTGCACAATAGTGAGGATTCACGCCTCAGTATGAGGAAACATTGGAGAACATTGTGCATGCTTCACAACAGCCAGTGATTTTTCAGCCAGAATGAAAAATGGTGGAAGTAGCTAAGTCAGAGAGGCTGGAATAGAAATCTGTATGCTGCAGATAAAGTCTATGGATGCTGCTGGCATTGGTTTCAGCTTTATTCCTGTAGGAATCCAGAGCCTCCACTAGGTTACCAAGGAGGAGCTGTTATCATAGGTAACAGAGGAGTAAGTTCTGGTACTTGATATTTCTGCCTCTATCTTCTTTTTCTGTTTAAAAAAAATAAATGCAGTAGCTGTTTATTTAGAAATATAAAAATATCTTGAAGTTTCATACATCAGAAAAGGGTAAAAATACATTGAACGGTATTTTCCAATTTTTATAACATTTCTACATGTGTGCATTATAATATATATGTACACATTATAAAATTCATGTATATGTATGCATTATAAAATACATATAATTTGTGCCTATGATTGATATATAGGTATGTATGTGCATATATATGTATTATGCACATATATTTAATATTGGCACAAATATGCATGCATGTACACACATGTATATACATATACACATGCACACATTATATGTAATCTATACATTATGTATACATATATAGCATAGACATACATATACTTGTGCATATAACAAATATATACACATGCATATAATATATATAAAGCATAGAATGCAGAATTTATTCTAATAGTCGAATTCTTGTAGTCTACATGGGTGTTCCTCATTTATAAATTCACTATGTCTTAACTACAGTCTATAAAATGTGAATTTCGATCACATTCTTAACTCACATTCTATCACATTAATGAATCATATTAATTATTCTTCCATTGTGGCTTAATATTCATTATAATAAAGATGCTGAAATAACAGATTTTTTACAGAGCTCAGATAATTTAGCTCATTTCACTTAAAAAGGCCTTTATATAAACTTTGGGGAGACTTCCAGAAAGAAGGATTTGTTAAGTTGTGGGGCCTATATTTGTAATCTATTGTGAAAAATACACTATCATATTCCTGTGTGACCAAGTGTGTACTGAAAGGAAAAAGATACTCTACTGTTCAGAAGGTGTCTGGGTTCAGAGAAAAAAGATCCCATTGTAATGTTTTGTGAACTTGGAAAGTAATTTCTTCTCTCTGTATCACAGACATTTTTCCAATTCTCACCTTCTTTTATGTTCTCTTTAAAAATTTCATTCTGTGAGCATTTAAATAGAGGAAACTGTCTGAGCTAGATAAGCTACTATCAATTTTCTTTGATGTAGGACCTGAGGGGATCAAGTCAAATTGTTGTTTGAATTGGCTAATGGTGACTGGAAACATGTTTAAGAGAGGAGCAGTTATGAAACAGTAAATAAATACATGAATGCCAATAGATCTTCATTTAAGATCAGCTAGATTTGTTTTGTTTCTTGGTCCTTATTAAGGAAGTTTCTACCTGTGCCAAAAAGACCTACTGTATCTCCTATTTTTTTCTTGTAAAGTTTTCAGTGTAACAGCTTTTACCTTGAGGTCTTTGATTCATTTTGAGTTAATCCTGGTGCAGGGTGACAAAGAAGGATCCAACTTTAGTTTTCTGCAGGTGCTTAACCGTTCTGCCAGCACCACTTGATGAAGAGGCAAGCCAGACCCAAAGGAACATAGGCTCAATGGTTTCCCTCATTTGTCATAATCAGTAGAAACCTTGGACTCTTCTAGCAGAGAGTTACAATAGAACAAAACCTAGATATATAAGGCCATATAGTATGATGCTAAATGTAAGGACCTCCAGGATATAGAGACAAAAGCCATATAATGAGTGGTTGTTGTCCTTAAAGTACTATGTTATCTTTCATCTCTTTTGCTGTCCCATGGTTATCTCATATTGTTACAGTATTTCACCTTGTTATCTGATATACTGGATATATGCGTATTTGGTTATTTGAAATTGAATAGGGAAGGGGGGAAAACAAGATGGGGGCAGGGGTGGAGGGAGGGAAATGGGGACCAAGTCACAAGAAAGGGTATCAATGTATGTGAAGTAATGCACCTTCTATCTGGTGAATATACTGTAACCCTTCTATTAATTACAATAAACAATATATGGAAAAAAAGAAAAGGTAAAAAAAAAGATCAACTAGAAGAAAATAGCTTTTTAAGAAACAGCCCACAAATATTCCAATGAAACATTCAGCCTAAATGAATGTAAATGTATTTTTAGTACAGTTAAGGCAAAGAAACTATGGTAAATGCATCGCTGACACTCATACACAATTTTCATAATCATTTGTCCTCCCTGTAAAACAGGATATGAGATAATACAGTTGATGACTCTTCCTCAGAGTTTAATTGCTATGGTTGCATTAATGCATGTATGTTCTGAAATACGTTGCTCTTAGTAGTACTTGCTATTATAATTAATTTTAGGAAGACTAGAAAATAAAAGGAGAAAGAAAGGAAGACTATAAAGGAAGAAGCATGTATTGCCATCAGCATTCACTCTGTGTCTGCTCGTTAGCTGAGCTTCCATAGGCTATCAAACTGAGTCTAAAATGTCTGTGGGCCTCATAGACATATTTTTAAAGGCTTCTGCCTCCTCTGGATGCTGCCAAAGCAGACATTTTTATTTTTAAACTTGTGGCAAAAATGTGCCTGAAATTTACCTTCTTAATAAGTATATCGTGGGGCCGGGAGTTTGGCCTAGTGGTTAAAGTGCTTGCCCAGCATGCACGAAGACCTGGGTTCGATTCCTCGGTACCACAGACACAGAAAAAAGCTGGAAATGGTGCTGAGGCTCAAGTGGTAGAGCTTTAGCCTTGAGAAAGTCCAAGGACAGTGCTCAGGCCCTGAGCTCAAGCCCAGGATGGGCAAAAAAAGAAAAAAAAAACAAACCAAAAAAACCCAAGTGTATTGTGACAGAAAAGCACCTTTTGCAGAAAATGTTAAGATGGTTTTCCTCAAATGACTGAATTTCTACACACATTAAACAGATACTTAATTTTCCCTCCGTGTGACTCCTGGCACCATCCTTTTCTTACTTTTATGAAGAAGATTGAAATTTCTCATAGGCATAGAATCAGGCAGTCTTTTTTCATTTGTGTTTGATTTCACTTAAAATAATGTTCTCAAGGTGCATCCATAATGTCATATATGACATTTTTATGACTGAATGATTTTGCCTTATTTGTACACATCATGTTTTCTTTACAATCTGTTTGTGGGCCTCGGGATTATGTTAACATCTGGATTTTTAGGAATAATACAGTATTGTTATTTCTTTGAGATGCAGATCTCTATTCTTTTAAGTGTATACACAGGTGTGGTACTACTGGATCATGTGATAATTGTATTTTCAAGTTTTTGAAGAGCCTTCTTTTTTTCCTCAGTAGTTATATTATCTTACAGTCCCATAACTAGTGTACAAGGATTCCTATATCACTACTGTCTTAACCCAATAATAGCCATCCTAACAAGATTTGAAGATGAATTTTGTTATAATTTTGATTTACATTTCCATGATGATTAAGGATGTTGAACAAATTCTCATAGACATGTCTACAATTTGTTATTTCTCTTACGGAAAAATGTATATTCATATCATTAAACCATTGTCACTATCTTTTATTACATTGTAGTAATTCTTTAGATATTGTGGTCATTAACTTCTTTACATATTAAATATGGTTTGTAATGATTTTAGAGCAGACATTACTTGAACAAAGTAGGTTTTATTATGACATTTCTATAGATATACATACTGTACTTTGTTTATATTCATCCCTCTGCTGCTGCTCCATCTCTTTTCCCCTCCACATCCTTACCCATCCCACTTTCACTTTTGTGTTCCTCGCTCCTTACAACATTCTATGTAGAGAGAAAGCATGGGAATCGTGTCTTTGTGAGAAGACTGACTTGTTACACTTAAGATGAAGATTTCCAGTTTTAGCCACAGTAGAAGGAATAATGTCATCTCATTCTTTTTATGGGTGAATAAAACTCCCATATGTATATAATTATATATATATATATATATTAGTCATCCATATACATACATACATACATGGCTGAATGAAACTCCCATACATAATTACATATATATGCAAAATTTCTTTATTCAATTTGAAGGGCCTCTAAGCTATTGTGAAAAGTAACCAAACTATTGTAAATTTGTGTAAGTAGGGTGTGGGGTGGAAGAGAACAAAGTAGGGAACAAACCCAGTGTCTTGTATATACTGGGTGAATGCTACTGTTGAACTATATCCCTAGTACCTGGTATAGGGCTATTTTTACCCCATTCTGCACTGTGTTTTCAGTTTTGTTGATATTTTACTTTTGTTGTTCAGAAGACTTGTTTGATGTAGTCACATGATTTGTTTTTTAGTTGTTAGTGCTTTTGATGACATCAAATACTGTCAGTGCTAACGCCAAGGTTTGGAAGCATCCGCCTATGCGTTCTTTCAGCAGCTGTAATGCTGTGGGTCTTCCATCTAAATTTTAAGTTCATTTTGTGATGATTTTGGTGTATGATGGGAAGTCAACATCATTTTTCTGCATGTGGGTATCCAGTGTTTCCAAAATCACTTATTGAAGCCATGGCAAGAAGGATTGAGCCAATGCTGCGTCTCTCTCTTTTTAACTTTATTTGAATGATTTTATTTTCTCCTTTCAACAATCCTGTGTTTCTTCAACATTTGCTTACTTTCTTCAAAACACCAATAATAGTTATATTGTATTATATTAGTAGTATAAAGCATACTTTTTTATTTTCTTGACCATCATTTGTTTCTCCAAATTTAACTTAACCATCCTCTAATGAAGGAAAGGAAAAATACAACAAAAACTTATCCATAGCTTTTAACCAGTGCTTTCATTGTGGATGTTATGTTATTCACTTTTAAATTACAGAATGGAGATTCTATTTCTTTCTGCAGAAAGTCTTATCTTGTGTGTTTAAACAGGACATAAGTTGAAGGGAACTATATACCCTAAGTCCTGCCCTAAGCCTTATGTGAGGAATCACCCCATCCTCTGAGACCTCTTCTTAGCACAGAACAATGACATCTGCATGGAGAATTAGGAAGCATTTCCTGATGGGTTCTTCAGTGTCCATCTAGGACCTAAGCATATATCCTTTGTGAATATAACTTGTCAACAATTAACTTTTAAGATCTTGGACTCTAACATATCAGATGGAGAAAAATGTAGAAGTCTGTGCTAAGAATCACAAGAGGTAATACTAAGCTTACTTTTCTTAGTTTCATCTTGGGATCATTTTTCATTTCCTGATTTTGAATTTTAGGACCAGCTAATACAGTCTTGGTGAATTGGGTCTGTTCCTTAGCCCATAGGCTCATGAAGTAACTCAGTGCTGTTTACTTGACCTTTAACATAGCTATCTTGTGATGATTTAAATACAAATGACGTTTTTATATACGACTATTGTTTGTGTATCAAAAAATCCACCTTTACTCCTTTAGAATACTTTTTTTATTTGTGCCAGTCTTAGACTTGAATTCAGGGCCTGGACACTGTCCTTCAGCTTTATTGGTCAAGGCAAGCACTGTACCACTTGAGCCACAATTCCACTTCTAGATTTTTTTTTTTTGGTTGTTAATTGGAGCTGAGAGTCTCGTGGACTTTCTGTCTGGGTTGATTTTGAGCCATGATTCTCAGATATCATTCTCCTGAGTAGCTAGGATTTCAGGAGCGAGTCCCTGGCACCCACTATTTTTGGCCTTTTAATTAGTGACCATTCTCTGTCCACTAAAGGCCTTAGAATGACAAAGGGATGGAGTCTAGCTTCTGTTATTAAAAACAAAACAAAACAAACTTTCTTATTTCTTGGGCAGTGATAAAGAAATCCCTCAAGGATAATCTGCTGAGTTTCTACTTTTATTAAACAGGCAGTCGGACAGATAACATTGTCATGATATCTGCAGAGCACAGATGGGCTGAAGATGGCTCTGTACACTCAGACCAGAGTCCAGGAGGAAAGAGATGGAGAAGACTGAAAACCAGTAGGTCCAATACCAACAGCTCTGTATTGTTTTCTATAGCAAAAAGATAAGTTCTGAAGAAGTCTTTGTATATACAGATGGCAAAGGTAGGTGGTTCAGAATTGGGATATAGAGTTTCCCCCGGCTTTCACCAATCCTTGTATCCTCATTTGTCCTGAAAGAGAAGAGGGGGAAGGTTAGATGCTGGAACAAGGCACACTGCACAGATGTGCATTTATATGAATCAGAAAAGCCACCAATTCACAGGCTATCTGCTGAGAACTACCCATTTAAAATCATACTCATATTTACTCAGTGTGAGTCTATGAATCTCAACAGCAGCTTATACTGCCTATTAGGTTAAATACAACCGTAAAGCATGATTCAGACAGATAATAATTACATGAAACCTTTAGGTTAATACCAAAGGTAAATATCACTAACACCATTTCACAGATAAGGAAACTGAGTTTCAGATTTTAGTGTCCTATTAAGTTTTCCAATTAGGTCATTATGAATCTGACTCCTAGAATGCTTTTATTCTTATTAACCACTGTCTTAGTTTTCAGAATATCATCAGCTGTTTTCTTTCTACATAAATCCTGATAAGCTCTCTGTAACAGTTGATCTTAAGACATGCCTCATCTGCACCCGTAACCAAGATCACTAGCCAAGATGAGGGGAAACTGAATTTTCATCTATTTTTATAATGATTTGTTCTACTGAACACTAGGAAACATTGCTGGTATTAACAGTGTCTCCCAAGCTGTCATAGAAATAAACTTCCAGAAATGAAAGGAAGGGAGGCTCCTACAAAAGCTTACATGCTAACCCTGGCAGGGTTAGTCATTATTTTAGGAAATACTTATCAGTATAACTTTAAGACAAGCTCCTTGTGATTTCATTTGTGGCAAGTCTTCTATAAGGGCAAGAGGTACAAGGGCTTTGAATTTAAACAAGAATTATTTTGACATTTTTTTTGTCCTGAGATACCTCTTACAACTAGATATATTTGTGAGGAAGAAAAAGAGTATATTTTTCAATAAAATAGGAAGCTAACCAAATAGAATTTTATTAAATATGATAGTAAATGATGTTGTAGCTAGAATGTATATTTAAATATTTTTGCCAGTCTTGGGGGTGAACTCAGGGCCTTAGTACTGTCCTTGAGCTTTCTCAAAGAGAGAGCTCTACCACTTGACAAGAATAGGTAAATAAATGCCAAATAAGTCCACATAAGAAAGAAATGGGTTGTTTATGTTCTTGGGGGCCTTTATTCCTACTGCTACTGTGAAACCGAAAATGTTCCAGCTTGTATTTTTCTCTGTCGTTTTGTTTTGTTTTTTCAGTGTTGGAACTTGAACTTGGGGCCTGGGTGCTGTCCCTGAGCCTATTTATGCTCAGAGCTAACAGACTCAAGGCTCTGTCATTTGAGCCACAGTATCACTTTTGTTTTTTTCTGAGTAGTTTACTGGAGATGGGAGTGTCAGGGACTTTCTTGCCCAGGTTGGCTGTGAACTATGATCCTTAGATCTTGGCCTCCTGAATAACTAGGATTATTGGGTAAGCCACCTGTATCTGGCTCCTAGCTTATGATTCTTGTATTCCCAATTTCCCATATGAAAGCAATATGATAATATAATTTAATAAAATGTTCACATTCAATATACAAATTTATTAGAAAATATGTCAATTAAAATATAGTTAAATATTTTATTAACATTATAATACACTTCTAAAACTATAACCCTCTCCCCGCCCAAATGCTAAGTGCTTGTGGCTCACACCTGTAAATCTTTGCTGCTTAGAAGACAGATCTGAATTTCATGGTTCAAAGGCTGTCTGGGCAGGGAAATTTGTGAAAATCTTATCTCAAACAAAACACTAAGAAGCCAAAAGCAGAGCTATTGCTCAAGTAGAGAACCAGCTTTAAGTGAAAAAGCTTAAGGACAGTGACCAGGCCCTGGTTCAAGCCCCTGAACAATCAATAATAATGTTGATGACAGTAATAATTTTTAAAAAAGGAAATAGAATTAAGCAAGTAATGTGCCAGAGCTTTTCTTTCTTAAATTATACTTTGAAGTCTTCCTTTCACTTTATACTTGGATCTTAGGAAAGTAATAAGAAGTAATAAAAAAGGGAATAATAAAATTTGAATTATTTTTTCAGACACAGTGCCAACTGCTATAAAGTGGGTGGTTTATAAAAATATGTTTCAATAATTCACTGAAATCTTTGGTTTGAAACATTTATATTACTGGCTAGAATTTTCAAAAACTGGGAATTGAACCCAAATTCCTTTGACAAGAGGATATGTATTTTAAAAATTATCTATCATCTTGCCTGAGGAAGAGACTCCTCAGCAAATGTCACCAGGGGGGATTTGAAAGTCAGTAACCTGTGCTGAACTATCCTTATGATTGTTAAACAAAATAAGTCAACTTTCAATGTGGGGAAACCTTGAATGCAATGTGACATTGTGGAGAGATCTGACATTTCATAAAAATAATTTGTCTTGCTTCGTTGCTCTCTGTCTCATCTTTGCATGCTAGTCACAGTATTCTATAGGGCAGAATTAAGCCTGCCCTGAAAAATGTCATAGGGCATTTAGAGTCATAGCTCATAAACAATCTATTACTGAGGACAGAAATATATATATATTTAAATACAAGCTGCTATATTAACCCCATATGTTTCAGGAATTATTTAAACACCATCACAGGAAAAATGTGACCAGTCACTTGACCTCAAGAGAACAAACGCACAATCAACTATTTCTAACACCATGAGCACGAAGGTCAGAGTACTCACAGATGCGATGCCAGCAGGAGCTGATTCTGGGGCGTTTGTCTCCTCACACTTCCCTTCACTACGTATGTAAACATTAGTTTGACGTATCCTACGACAAAACAGAGCAAGCTTCAACAATCGCACAGCTACAGTGAGGGGGAAAATAAGACCAATATGAATGCTTTTGAACAATAAACCAAACTCAAGTTGGAGAAAAGGTCTGGGATCTGGTCTTCCCAAAATCACTTTCCAGAAGATATTTATTCTATTCATCTATTCCTCCCTGTCTTGATTCTTACCCTATCTCTGAACCTGTTCGGTCACATTTCATCCAGGATAACATTCATGGGATTATTGCATTTTGGAAATGCCCATTTCAAAAGCCACTCATTTATAAATGGGAAAATTAAGATTCCAGAGAGAAGTTTGACTAGGATTTGGGGACTAGAGAATATAAGAAGATACAATAATGCAGTATGGGTTTTGAAACTTAAAATCATTATTATGAGAAAATAATTGCCTTTTGATAAATATTATGAATCAAACATGTATTTGTCGAACAGTGGTAGTGGAAATTACTCATCTCTCAAGACAGTGAACTCTATCTTTGGATGTTGCTCAAGCTGAAATCGCTGCCCTATCCTCTCCCTTCATACCAAACAAATGAATATTAGTTCCTTTTTTCTAGGATAGCCTGAATTTTCTCTTCTCTCTCATATGAACTCCCACATTTATAATCAAACAATCCATCCTGAAGAATATTTTGTAGTTTTTTAATATAAGCACACTAATTCATACTTTGTCTTTTTTCCGTCCTCGTAAGTTTTTTTTAAAAAATTATCATTAAGTAGTGGTATAAAGGAGTTACATTTAACAGAGCAGTTTATGAATACAAAAATCAGTATGTATAACCCAATGTACAACTATCTTCTTTTATGTTACATAATTCAAAGGTCAATTAATATACACTGAATGATCTTTCCAGGGTTAAAAGACTATATCAATGAGCCCTCTTTTCATGTCCTAGGCCTTATTTACAACATTTTAAAGAAGATAAGCAGTATTTGGACTGCCAGTGTAAGCCTGGACCAAGATGTGACAACCTACGAGTTGTAACTATGTTCTCATTGAAAAATGGTCATGTGGAGATTTAGAGAAAATGAAGGATACATATTAAAGCAAGGGGAAATTATACCCAGAATCAGGTAGCATTTAAACAGAAAATCAAACAAGAAAATTAATAAAAAGGAACTAAAGTGGGTTCTTTGTACTTAACCTAAAATAAAAACATTTTCTTTTTAGGAAGTTATTGTCCATAGTCTGTGAACTTAATTGCTCAAACTACTCCCTCCATTTTCTCAATGAAAAACGGAGTCTCAGCATGATGAGTTAAATTGCTAGTGAGCAATTTAAAGCAGACATCGGTGTAGCGTTTATTCTAGGGGTTTTGTCTGGCACCACTTTCTTCATGAGAAAGATTAAGAGAGGACAGGAAATTAATGCTCTAATCATAAAACTTTTTAGATATTATAAGTAAGTCTGAATTCATGTGGCAGTGGTTCTCAGGTGATTTCTGCTGCTTCATGCTGGATGGATAACATTCTTATAAATATGCTCTATATCTATTGTAACTCCACCAGGTTCCTTTCTCTTCAACTCAGTAAGCTGGGCAACAGCATAGGTGAGCAACTTTTAAAAAGGAATAGTACTACACTTTTTCTATATTTTATTTAAGTGAGAATATTCACAAAATATTTTTCTTTTTGGTGTTATAAGTACTTGAACATGGGGCCTCTTGCTTACTAAGCAGGCTTCACCAGTTAAACCACACAGTGCTTTGTGTGTTAGTTTGTTTTCTAGATGGGACCTTGCACTATCAGAAAATGTGTTAGGACTGGGCAAGTCTTAGCCAGCCTAGCATCATCATCTCTCTACTGTATCTCCTCTACAGCTGGGATTACATACATAAACCACTATACCTGGCTTAACAAAGTTTGAGTTTAACTGACATGATTAACAAACATTTTGTAACATAGCTCAAACCGACACCCAGGTGTCAGTCCACAGAAGATGTGTAGTGTGCCTTTGTGTACTCACAGATTTTCATGACAAAGCATGCAGGGATTATTGTAGGTCTGACCATCATCACCACAGACATAATTTATGTTCTTCGGGCAAAGGTAACCCATCCTGGGCAGTATTTTGTAGTGTTTACACATGTCAGAATCCTGAATGAATAAAGCAGAAAACAGATTTGCTTGTTAGCTGTTAAGATAAAGCATAGGCTGGGAGATTGGCTTGAATCCTATTTGAATGAATGACTGAAACAGTATCGTGATATGGGTTATGCAAATGCATATTTTTATTTAACACACATGTTTGGTGGACTAAACCCCTAGTATTGGATTCTTTTAACTAGGTGAGTGAGTAAAAGAATAAAGAACAAAAGGAAAAATATGGTAAGAAAAACAGAAGTCTTAAAAAATATGAGGCATGCAGATTGGAGCATGCCTATAGAAAGAAAACTAGGGTGTCAAGGATGCTAGAAATAGCATTCTTCCCCCCCCCTTAAATCAGGGAACTAACTATCTAGACAATTTAAGAAGAAAAAATTCACAGCTGATTATCAACTATTCTCATAGATTTTGATATCAAACTCTTCCACTAATTAGAAAGCAGTTTATTAATTTTATCATATGAAAAATAGTTGCTTTTGTATTAATGTATTTCAGGATAAAATAAGATAGTGAATCAAAGTGGATAAATAACACAGTGTCTATCACATAGTAAGTGCTTGGTGAGGGTTTTTTGGTTTACTATGTTCTCTCAGTTAATTTAAAAATAAAAACAAAGCAACATTTTCTACTTGGCAGGTTTCCTATCTCACATAGGAAAAGACCTAGGTTTAATCCTCTAGATCACAAAAAATTGTTTCTATAGCCTTTGGGTAGTATAATTTAATAATACCAATAACAACTAAGATAATAACTTCAATCAGATTAATCATAATAGAAGATTAGGAACATAAGAAAAAGTAGCTTTGAAGACAAATAAGTTCCTGGAAACTTAACTCTAACACTATCAGACATTCTACTAAACATTAATAAATAAGTACTATACATTAAAAGCAATTTCAAGCTAAAAAACACAAATAACACAATTATTTGTTGTTGGTTTTTGAAACCAGAAATATACTTAAATATAAGGAAAATGGTAGGTTGGCAATAAAAGTATATCATGAGTCAAATTAATCATAATAAATTTAGAAAGTGGTTCAGAATGAATGAGAGAAATGATAAACTCTAAATCTAACAACTAAAACAGAGATTTGATGGAAAGTTATGAGTTTACAACTACTTTGAAATTAAAGGAAGTTGTAAAAATCAATGATTCACACACCTGACATCTCCAGAAGCTATTAGATTAAGGCCAAAGAGAACAGAAGTAAAAAGGAGACAAGAGGCAAAAACTAATAAAAAAAAATCACCAAAGAACCCAAAGTGAACGTCTCAAAAAGATCAGTGCATTTATAATCTGGTTTCAGAATTATCTGAGAAGACTATGCAACATACATCATCACTAATAGAAATAAAATCACATCAATGTATGAAGTTTAGATATTAAAAGGATAATTCGAGAATGTTATGAATAATTCCATGCCAATAAAGGAGACCATTTAGATAAAACTACAGTTTTGTTTTTGAATGAAACAAACAAGAAAAAACTTCAATAGTATTATATTTGTTAGTATTAATTCCTGAGATGTCAATGTTTGCTTATCCGTTTGTTTTGAGAAATAATTCCAACATCTAAATAGACTTAGATTGTGGTGAGTTCCATGCCAATATACACATTCAAAAAGAATTTAGGTAAGTAATCAGTGTGACTCAAGTACGTCCAGCAAACTTTTCAGAAAATTGCTGCAACAGTGTTCAGGAA
This sequence comes from Megascapheus bottae, assembly GCF_031878675.1. Lineage (NCBI taxonomy): Eukaryota > Metazoa > Chordata > Mammalia > Rodentia > Geomyidae > Megascapheus > Megascapheus bottae. The sequence continues at coordinate 6,122,415 of NC_143512.1, forward strand.
ATACTCGGATAAAGCACTGCAAAGAGGAAGCAGCTAGAGAAAATCAAGCAGAGTACTTTTCTTTTCCTGACATAGTTTATCAACCCTGAGCAAAGTCTCTTGACTCCTTCAACATTATTGATCTAGTATCCAATCACTTGTCATAAGCTCCTCTCTTACCACTGTGCTAAAAACCAGCTCCATCACCTCCGGCTGCCTGCACTCACTAACAAGCTGTGAGAGGCCACCATTCAAAAGTGTGCATTACTCAACTGCCAGTAACCTTAGTTTGCATTTTAGGGAACAGAAAAGTGCTGGGCATAAAAGAGGCAGGTGAGAGGAAAGTGGGCCACAAGCTTTTTGAACAACTAGAAATACACAATGGACTACATCTGACCACATGCTTGACACAAGACATATGCCATATGCAGGTAAACACAGTCAACAATATACCCACTTAAAATGTCAAGATGCATTCCATTGATTAATAATCCCAGAAAGCAGAAGAATGCTGAGAAATAACAACTGAGAAAACTCACAGTTCTATCTAACCCTGACGACTTGTTTGTCTTTGGTCCTGAAGCCTCCTAGCTGCATGGCTTGGTCTCCCCACACCCTTCCCCACAAACTGAGATTACGGAGGGGAAAGGAAATAGCCTGAAATGTCAAATGGCTTACATTGATGAGGGGCTTTTCAGGAATAGCTGGTCTTACCAGAGAAGCAACAGTGAAATCGGGGCTACTTTTTTCTTCAGAAGCTCTGCTGTGGGATGGCTTTTCTTTAAGTTTTGCTCTTTCCAAAGCTTCTTTCTGACTAGAGAAGGAAACACAAATGATTTAATAAAATCAAATGAGACAAACCTGGAGACCATTCAATCAGAGACACCCTGATAAGGTATTCAGAAAAGCACTCATGTAATCATTATTTTTTATGATTGAGATCATGTATAGAGGGGTTACAGTTATATTCACCAGGTAGTGGGTGCATTACTTCTCCCATATTAATACCCCTTATGTTTTGTCCCCATTTCGCTCCCCCGAATCCCTTCCAATCATCTTGTTTTTCCCATTACCTTTCCTAAGAAAGGGTATCAATGTTTGTGAAGTAATGCACTTTCAATCTGGTGAATATAATGTAACCCTTCTATTAATTATATTAAAATTGTATGGGGAAAAAAGACCTATTTTTTTTTAAGGAAAGGCCAAGTAACGGTGGTACACGCCTGCATTCCTAACTATTCAGGAGGCTGAGATTTGAAGAGTGAAGGTTCCAAGGCAGCAAGAGCAGAAAATTTTGTGAGACTCTGTTTTCAAAATGATCAGAAAAAAATAAACAGGGCTGGAGGCATGGCTCTAGTGGTACAGTACCCACCAAGCAAGCTGAGTTCAAAGGTGAGAGAAGAGGAAGGAGGGTGGGGACGGGGAGGCACAAAACCTGGTTTAGAGGCCTGGTTTAGAGCTCTCATCTGTTAATAAATGTGTGATCTTAAACATGTGGTCTTGAATAGGAGAGACACTAGGTCTCCTTGGCACAGGTCTAAACTTTCTTAATAAAGACCCAGAAACACAACAAATCGAAGATAGTTCGGATAAGTGGTACTGGATTAAACTGGAGAGCTTCTGTATGGCAAAGGACATAGCTAGCAAGCTAAATAGAAAGCCCACAGAGTGAGAGAAGATCTTCATTAACCATACAACAGACAAAGGCCTCATATCTAAACTATATCAACAGCTCAAAAATTGAATCACTCCAAAACCAATCTCCAGAGAAACAACCATCCCATTAAAAAAATGGGCCAAAGACTTAAAGAGCATCTTCTCTAAAGAAGAAATAAGAATGGCCTATAGACACATAAAGAAATGCTCGATATCTCTGGTCATAAAAGAAATGCAAATCAAAACAACTCTAAGATTCCACTTTACTCCAGAGAGAATGGCCATAATCTAGAAATCTAATAACAACAGATGCTGGCGGAATGGGGCCAGGAGGGATCATTACTACACTGTTGGTGGGAGTGTGAACTTGTTCAACCACTATGGAAAGCAGTATGGTGATTCCTCAAAAGACTAAACATAGAGCTCCCCTGTGACCCAGCAATTCCATTTACCCAGTGGTCCAGAAACAAGGACGTACTAAATCCACTAGCACAGTGATGTTCATTGCAGCACTCTTTACCACAGCAAAGAAATGGAACCAACCCAGATGCTGCTCAGTTGATGAGTGGATCAACAAGATGTGGTATTTGTACACAATGGAATTCTATGCTGCCATCAGAAAGAATGACATTGCCCCATTTGTAAGAAAATGGAAAGACTTGGAAAAAATCATATTAAATGAAATAAGCCAGACTCAAAGTAACATACGTTCAATGGTTTCCCTCATTTGTCATAATTAGTATAAACCTTGTCCTCTCCTAGCAGAGGTTTGCAATAGAGCAAAACCTAGATACATAAGGCCATATAGTATGATGCTAAATGAAAGGACCTCCATGATATAGAAACAAAAGCCACATAATATATGATTTTTGTTCTTAATGTATTATATTATTTCTCATCTCTTTTGTTGTCCCTTGGCCTATCTCATATTGCTACAGTATCTTACCTTTGTTATTTGATATGTTGTATATATGTTTTATTTGTTTATTTGAAATAGGATAGGGAAGGGGGAAAACAAGATGAAGGGAGGGGATGGGGAGAGGGAAATGGGGACAAAAACATGAGAAAGGGTAGCAATGTTTGTTAAGTAATGCACCTTCTATCTGGCAAATATAACATAACTCTTCTATTAATTACAATAAAAGTATATTTAAAAAACATGTGGTCAAAGTCCTGAGTTTGAATTTCCTGTAAACAGGAATAGTACTGGCTATTCTTATTTCAATAAACACACACTAAAATGTTACATCTACGATATTCTTTTCTTCACAGTGCCTTTTCACAACAACTGCCACTAAAATCACTATCATAATCATCATCATCACTACATATTCTGCCCTTGTCATTTGGCCACACCTTAGAATAATTCCTTAAAGTTACTCAGAAACAACTTCCGAAAGACACATCTTCTAGCCCTAGAAATATAATGTGGAGCAAATACAATCCAGGTGGTGGTGTTGGCTTATGCCTATAATCCTAGCTACTCAGGCCATGAGAATCTGAAGCTCTGAGAATCTCAATTAGAAGAGCCTGTGATACTCTTATTTCCAATTAATCAGCCAATAATCCAGAAGCAGGGGTTATGATTCAAGTAGAAGAGCACCAGAGTGGAGCAGAAAAAGCTGAGGGAGACAGGTAAAGATCTTGAGTTCAAGTCCAGGTGCCAGCACAAACAAATCATCTATCTTTACAGAAAAAAATTTCATATATTTTTATTGTAATTAATAGAAGGGTTATATTATATTTGCCAAATAGAAGGTACATTAATTCACATACATTGATACCCTTTCTCATGTCTTGGTTCCCCATTTCCCTCCTCCCCACCCCCCCCCATTGTCTTCCCCCCTTCCCTATCCAATTTCAAATAACCAAATACAAATATATCCGATATATCAGGTAACAAAGTGAGATACTGTAACAACATGAGACTTTTTATTGAGCAGAATAAAAAGTGGGATTTCCTTTTTGATGTTGGAAGTGGATACAAAATTCAACTGAGACGTAGTATGAGTCCCAGGTAGATCCCAGGTGGAACTTCCCCTGTCTACCTAGCCCAAGCGCTCTCTCTCCAGTCAAGAACTGGAGAGACTTACTTTAAGGACTCCTTGGATTTGTGAACAGGGCACACTTACTCCATCTGCCTTTCTTACTCACAAGACAGCTCTGCACTTGTAGCACTGGTTTCGGTAGAGCCTCCCATCTGCCCCGCGCACTGGGTCATTCTCTCTGGTGCAGGCCAGCTGGTTGTTCCTTATAGACTTGCGGAAGTCTCTGCATTCATCCTAGGAAATGAGAAAGGGAAGTGATCTGGGTCTATTCCCTTGGTTGCTTGGAGTGTTTTGGTCTTGTTTTAATTTATTATTATCTTTTCTTAGACTTGGCTCAGGCTGGCACTCACTGCACTGATCCTGGCAACGGAGGCTAAGGAACGCCCAGACTGTCTAACATCTGCATCCTCTGCTTCATTCGGAAGCTCTCTGCACTGGTCCTGGAGCATGGAGAAATACAAGACAGCACTGGGTTGACTCTCCCCCTCCCCTTTCCCAGTCATGCCTCCTTTCTCTCCCCTGGTTTTCCGCTGAGATTTGCTCTTAATCCAGGGAGGCTCTTGCAGCCATCTAACACTATACATGTGACCTCACTGTTAACATATCGGATTGAAGAGATCTTCTTTGTGGTCTTGGAAAGCAAATAGAAAAGGCAGCATGCAACACTAGTGATTCACTGATTCTGAGAAAAAAAATCATCTGGAGAAAAAAAGAAAAGAGATATCAAAGAGAAGAGCCGAACAGGATGCTTGAGATTAGTTTATGTTACCTGGGTGATTGGAATCAACATCAAGGAGTTACCTAAAGCCTCATTTCACATTTACTGTGTCAGATGTGAGCATGCAGTTTGCGATAAACATGATTTGTACCTTCTAGTTTTAATCCAAATCTGTCCTAAATCAGAAAAATTAAAGGAGATTACTGACACACGTGGTGGCAGAATTCTCTGTGATTTTTTTAAAGCATCAATCCCCAAACCAGAAGAATAAAATAATCTTACGATCTCCCAAAATGATCATGCGGGCAAAATCAATTTTTTCTCTGAAGTGAAATTACCATTTTTGTTATTCAAACACCAGAAAAGAAAGCCAGGTATGTGAAAGAGAACAATAAATGTTACTTTGCAGTCTTTTCAGAAATAACCTTTGCGTCATTTGAAGGCTTGGAACTTGACTTTTCTTCATCGTTCTTTTTTCTTTCATTGGCTTCGCGCTGACTGCAAAACACAAAAGTTGCAACATATTTTTTTTTCTAGGACTTTTACTAAGTTGTCTTTCATCACATGATTTTTCAAATTTTAAGGCTGAACAAGTCAAGCACTTACTTACATGTCTAAAAATTCTACTTAAGAAAAAAACTAGTCAGCTCTTATAGTTTAGAATTTTCATTTGAGACAATGTTCTAAACTTGCACTCATTCATTTATTCGACTATTATCCAGAATCTTAGGGTTCAAAATGGTCGTTATTGCTCTTTTTCTTTTATTTTTCCTTTTCTTTTCCTCTCTCTCCTCTCTCTCTCTCTCTCTCTCTCTCTCTCTCTCTCTCTCTCTCTCTCTCTCTCTCTCTCTCTCTCTCTCTCTCTCTCCTCCCTCCCTCCCTCCCTCCCTCCCTCCCTCCCTCCCTCTCTCTCTCTCTCTCTCTCTCTCTCTCTCTCTCTCTCTCTCTCTCTCTCTCTCTCTCTCTCTCTGCCAGGGGACTTGAATTCTGGGCCTGGACACTGTCTCTGAGCTCTTCAGCTCAAGGCTACCGTCCTGTCCCTTGAGCCACAGCACCACTTCCTATTATTGCTTTTCTTAACAGGATATACTTATTCTACTCTCACATCTGGGTCATCTCAACTTCTCTACTTTTCAAGTTAAGTTATCATTACATTACATTCTTCAGTTTGGTTATTCCTTAGAGTTCTTGTTTTTTTGAAGCTGATAAGTATTTAGGAAGCATTATCACTATATAGTTCTTTTATAGGAAACAGGCTGCAGGGGTGGAGATTTTTCTTCCCTTTAACAGTCAGTGATTCTGTCATCAATGCAACAATAGCCATTTTCCTACCCCAGAGGCTCCAGGTATGGTTCTCATCACAAAATAAATACACAAATAAACAAATAAATTGTGGTCAAAGTATTTCAGAAACTAACTCTTCATAAAGGAGATTGATCTTTATGCATATACTCAAGTCCTAAGGTTTAATTGACAGACATCATTTCCTGAATCACAGGCACTTATATCAGACTTAGAGATGAGACTTTTCACGTACAAGATGCTTTGACACATGGCACACTTATTCACATGCATCTTGCCATACGGGCCCCGCACAGGATCGTTTTCTCGGGTGCAGATCAGCTTTCCATCTCTCTGCTTGCTCCGGAATTCATGGCACAAGTCCTGCCAATAGGAGAAAAATCAGATTTCACCATGTTCGTCTTTTCCCTCTGGAAAACATGTTCAATGAGACAGACAAGGCCTCATAACACTTGGGGGATACTTGAGAAAAAAGGATTTCCCAGTTTGAAAGACTCTGTCTGGCTTGGTCCCTCTTTCCTGCTGCCTAATGCAGCCCACTGATTTAAAGACACTTCTTATTCCAGTGCTAGAATTGAACTCAGGCTCTCATGTCTCTTTTCTTTGTATGCTGGTTTGTAGACAGTGTGGTAAAGTTTTCCCAGGCTGGCTTCCAGCTCACGATCCTCCTGCTTCTACCCTCTGAGTGGCTGAGATTACAGATGTGTACTATTGGGTTGGCTATCTTATTAAAACTCAGAGTGTTCTGTGAGGCTCAGGCTTCAATTTATCTCCTCACAATTGTAAACATTACTGCACACTTAAGAAATCTAAGTCAGGAGCTGGGAGGTAGCATGCTTGCCTCGCACACACAAAGCCTGGGGTTTGATTTCCTGAACCACATACACAGAAAAAGCCAGAAGCAGAACTGTGGCTCAAGTGGCAGAACGCTAGCCTTGAGCAACAACTGTTCAAGGACAGTGCCTAGGCCCTGAGTTCAAACCCCAGGACTAACAAAAAAAAAATCTAAGTTGAGAAGAAAGGTAACAAAAACTTCAACTATTCCTATGTTCCTACAGCTAGACTTATAAACAAATCAAACTTCAGTGCCTTCCTAAGTAACCAAGTGTCGGATGTGTCTTACATGCCTGAGGCCAGGCCCTCGCCCCTGGCATACTGATAACTTAGGACACTAAGACTGGGACAGCCTAGGTTTGAGAAGAGCCAGGAAGAACATGCTTAGGAGACTCTTTTTCAATAAAGAGCTAAGAATGGTGGTGCATGGCCATTATCCTAGCTATGCTGAGAAAACCAACACAGGCATATTACAATCCAGTAGATACACACACAGGAGGCAAGACCTTATCCAAAATTAACCAGCACAGAAAAAACTAGCAGACTGGCTCAGTAGTAGAGTGCCTTCCAAACATACACAAGTCCTGAATTCAAACCAGTACTGCCAGTAGTGAAGGAAGGAAGGAAGGAAGGAAGGAAGGAAGGAAGGAAGGAAGGAAAGAAGGAAGGAAGGTAAGAGCAAGGAAGAGAAAGGAAAAAAAAAGAAGAGAAAAACTAAAAGCAACAGATCTATTTTTTTTCATTCATAAAAAATAAGAACTGGTGAAAACAAACCCATGGAACTACATCCAAGAAGTGTGGCTTCCTTTGAGATCACTGACATTTATAGAAGTCTCTTCAACTTTATTTAACCCCGAAGAGACAAAGTAATGATATGGAAATGCTATTCAAAAAGTAGTTACTAGCCTGGCATCATGGCTCACGCCTGTGATCCTAGCTACTCTGGAGACTGAGATCTGAGGATCACGGTTCAAAGCCAGCTCAGGCACAAAAGAACCTGGACTCCTATCTCAATTAACCTCTAGAAAATGGGAAGTGGAACTTGGCTCAAGGACATTGCCCAGGCCCAAGTGTAGGGTGATAGCCTTGAGCTGAAGAACTCAGGGACAACACCCAGGCTGAGATCAAGCCTCATGATCCACAAAAAAAGTACCATTACTTTCCTAAGCTGTAGTTACCCTTCTTTCATGAAATTATCCTATCTACAAACAATTCTAGGCCTGATATATCAGCTGTTCTTTTAAGTCTCTGAAATGGAATTGTTTCACAGCCCTCATTTGCAAAAATAGCTAGAACTGTTTTCCGTGCCAGGTACTCATGATTCCATTTATGTGCATGTTGATAATGAAGAGCTGAGATTTGTGGCTCCTCTCTAGCTATTTAGGAGGTTGGCATCTGAGAACTGTGGTTAGAGCCAGCTCAAGAAGACAAATCCTTAAGACTCTTATTTCCAATTGACCTGCAAAAAGCACAAGGTAGAGTCATGGTTCAAGTGGCAAAGTGCCAGGTGTGATGGAAAAATTTGAGAACACTAGGCCCTGAGTTCAAGAGTCAGTACTATCAAAATAACAACAACAACAATAATTGTACTTATATCTGCATTGCAAACCTTGCTTACAAAATTAGGTAACATGTTCTTCTATTTGTTTCTTATGTATAATTATAATTTCTTGATTCTTTCTCAGTTGTAAAATTGAAGTAGGCCATGAGATAGATTTTTGAGAATGCTTAACTGTGATAAAATGTAAAGCTTTCATAAGGCCATATAATGTGAAGCTAATTGAAAGGACCTACAGGATATTGAAACAAAAGCCATATAATGAATGATTGTTGTCCTTAATGTACTATGTTGCCTCTCATCTCCTTTGCTGTCCCTTGGTTATCTCATATTGGTATAGTATCTCACTTTGTTATCTGATATATTGAATTTATTTATATTTGGATATTTGAAATTTGATAGGGAAGGGGGGAAAACCAAGACGGGAGGGGGGTGTGGGGAGGGGGAGGGAAATGGGTACCAAGACATGTGAAAGGGTATCAATGTATGTGAATTAATGCACCTTCTATCTGGCAAATATCATGTAACCCTTTTACTAATTACAATAAAAAATGCAAAAAAATGTAAAGCTTTTTTCCTTTGCATATATATGTGCAAAGTTTATATAGTATATATATATATAATATATGTATAAAATTTTGCTTTTCTAACTGGATAAATTCCCCAATTGAACACTAGGAGGCAGTAAAAAGCCAGGGCAATGTTTGTCATTTGCCTCCTTTGTCTGTTTTTTGGGATTTGCTTATTGATCTGTTTTTAAAACCACAGGAATTCAATACACTGAAAAATAAGTCATAATCACTTGACATTTGTCAATGGCCCTATAAGTCAGAGTTTCTCTCAGGTGATTGAATGGTGTATTGTTACTTTGTGAGAGATAGCCATCTTTTCTTTTTCACCATCATACCCCCACTAATTAGGAGAGAGCAAGTATTCCAAAAAACATTTGCAAATGAATTCCCTGTACAGTGTATGTGCCAGATTTAGTCACTAATATGAGTAATATGTCTGACCTCCTTGTCCTTGCTCTTGTCTCCTGTCGTCCTCTTAGCTTCATCTTCTTTCTTTTTCTTCTCAGCTGCTTCTCGTTCCCTAAAAGAAACAATGCAAAAAAAAAAGACAATCAACCAAAACACAACCCTCTTCTGTCCCAAGATATGCTTCTAGAACAACTTCCTTTCACTCAACCTATTAAGAAATGACTATTATACACTAAAGAATTTCCATTCTGGGGGATATACTCACAGCTTGTCCTTACACATGGAACATTTGTTGACATGAGTCTTGCCATCTGGTCCCCGGACAGGGTCACTTTCGCGAGTGCAGAGAAGATTTCCATTTTTCATTTGGCTTCTAAACTGATCACACACATCCTGGAAAGAAGAAATGATGGTATTGAGAGTGTTTTTCCCTTTTAGCATTTGCTTCCATTTAAACAATCAGAAGATCTTTTATCCAAAATGTAGTTAGCAGACTTATACCCTTGAAATTGCCCATGTTCTAATTTCTCTCAGTCTCAGAATTTCAGACTAAAAAAAAATGACTCTGCTAGCCATTGCTGGTTTAAATGTGCCAAAAACAAAGCAATGTAGGCAGTTTCCACAAGTTAGAAAAAGAAAAGAAATGGATTCCCCCTAGACTTCCACAAAGGAATGCAACTTTACCAAGACTTTAGTCTTAGTGAGACCATTTGTAACATCTGAACAACAGATGTATTTGTTTTTGTAAATAGTACTTTTGTGTAACAACAATAGTAAAGTAATATATTTGAAGAACTTTGTTTTCTTTAAAAATGCAGATTTAAAGTCTTATCTGAATGCTGGATGCTGGTAGATTACAACTAGAATCCTTATTACTCAGGCGGCTGAGCTCTGAGGACCCTGGTTTGAATCTCTCCCAGACAGAAAGCCCATGAGACACTTATCTCCAAATAAACATCAAAAAGCTGGAAGGAAGATGTGGCTTAAGTGGTAGAGCACCGGACTTAAGTGCAAAAGCCTAGCGAGAGTGTGAAACCCCAAGTTCAAGTTCCAGTAAAGGCAGAAAAAAAATATTCTTATTTGATCATGCTATTGAGAGAATGAGATAAACTGGTATTAATGAAAGTGCTGTAGAATGTTAGATGGAAATATTTCCAATTGGCATTAAAATTTTACCCTGAGCCAGTTGGTTCTGTCTCCTGATCATCTAAGGGCAAACTCACAGCTGACCATTTCAACACCCTCTCTCCACTTCATTGATAGTCAAGTATGGACTGGCTTATGGGAAGATGAATCTCTCAAAAGCATGTTAAGGACTCACCTTTCCTGATCCACTTTCATTTGATCTTGAGCCAGAATTCTTATTTTTTTCTTCTATTTCTTTTTGCCTGAAAGAGAAAAGAGTCAATAGTCATCTTGTTAGCACATCCTTAGGAATTCAGGGCCTAAGAATTAATCATCTCAACCCACTTCTGAGGCAACTAATTCTGCCTTTCCTCAAGATGGACAGACAGGTGTGTGAGTGAGACTCCAGTAGACAGGCCCCTTTGCCTCAATGTACGTCAACTCACATGCTTACAGAGCTTTTGTTAGTTGGCTTCAAATACATCTTTGTATAACTTTCATCCTATAGTCTTAATTCATAGCTTGGGAGCAAACTAGAGCAAGTGTACTGGATCTATGGCTATTTAGTGTTGATCCTTTTGATATTTAAGGCATGTTTTATCCAGATTCCTTGTTCAACTTTTCATGAGTTCTAACATGCCTTTCTGGCTTTATACATTTGAGTCAACCTATTATAACATTATTTCTTAAAGTGAAATATAACATTATTCTTAAAGTCCCAAATTGTAATAAGAGCAATAGGGCTAGCAATTTAGAATTACATTGGGTGTTTTGTCTTACTTTTGTCATGCAATATTTATGCCAGTTATCTCTATGTTCTTATGCCCATGGTATTCACTTAAGAGACAGTTAAGAATTCAGATTCACTGATCATACCATTACTTTACATGCTGAACTTTGGCTTAGTAAACTGAGTGTTAGCAAGTAAGCCAGGAAATTCATATATCCTTAGCCACACATCAAAATATTAAAAATTCTTTCAAAATTTCACTGTGTTTTCACCCAAGACAATTTATGTGTATACATATATAATGCCATAGTTCTGAGCATTGAAGTACATTTTAAAACCACACATAATCTTCAAGGTGACCTAGAACTATCTCAATTTATGGGTTGAAAGGGTAGTAATTAGGCTACTTGATGTAATGTGGCTGAACTGCGTCAGAAAGCAGTATAATTCAATGCCCATAACCAAGAGAAAATAAACAGGAAAATTTGCAGCCTCTTTATACAGGAAGTATATACTGCACTGAGGATGAAAAACTCATTCTCCTCAGCTATATTGGCCACTTATTCTAAATGGTCATTTGAAATCACAGTGTCCTGGGATTCAGGCACAGGATGTGCTGTGTGTGTTGTTTATCTGTGTGGGTATTGTTCAGAGACATGCCTATTGCAGTAAGCACTTACAGTAACTCTTTACACATGGCACATTTATTGTTGTACGATTTCCCATCGGCACCACGCACGGGGTCACTCTCCCGAGTGCAGCTAAGTTTTCCATTTTTCATATGCTCCCGAAATTCGGCACACTGGTCCTGACAAAAGAGAGGAAGCCGGTCTCCTGAATTACTTAAGCCACTCTATGGAAGTTAGGCACAGTCTAAATAAGAGAAATTCTTTGTTTATCTTCCCTGATAAGAATTATGCCATCCAAAAATGTGGTTGGAGGGCTACTATTCACAGAGAGAGGCCAGAATAATCCATATTCTAATTATAAGAGAACCATTGTTATAGCTCTTAATGTTGCCTTTAAAAATCCACATTGAGAAATTAAAAATGCCAACTGGAATTTAATGGCATTTAAGGCTAGTGAACTATTTAGCCCACAGACCAATTCTGTTCTGCTGGTATCCTGCCATGTAAATGGTGGAAACAAATCACAGCAACCAATTCCCTATGATCCACAGTGCCTACAGAATTTACTAAGAAAAAGAAAAGTTGCTGAAATCAGGTATGAATAAAAGAGAAAGCACAATGTGGTGAGAAGCACAAGTAAAGTGATCTGTCAAAGACAGGCTTTCTGGGATTCGAGAGGAGACAGACACATTGCATTGCTTAGGAGAGAAGATGTTTTCCAAACCTGGCTTCAGCTGTGCACTGGTGGTTCATGCTTGTGATTCGTTTTTTTGTTTTTGTTTTTTTTTTGTGTGTGTGTCCAAATCATTGAATTGCTATTTATATATTGAATATGTTGGAAGAAAATTGTACAGTTCATATCTAATAAGTAGAACCTTGGGAGCAGGCTAGGGAGAACAGATACCCTTCAAATCAAACACCCAGTAGCATACTTCTAACAATTAGCCCCTAATTCTAAAATTTCATCACCACCAATGGCCCATTTAGCTAAGAATCTGTGGATCTCTAACTCATTGATAAGGTCAGAGTTGTCATGATCAAATCCCCTCCCAAGAGCCCTATTTCTGAGCACTGCTGCATTAAGGAATAAGCCTACAACACGTAAGATTTCAAGGGGCATTTCAGATCCAAAAAACTTTTCATGCTTGTAATTCTAGCTATTCAGGAAGCTGAGATTTGAGGATCATAGTTTGAAGCTGGGCCTAGCTCACGACTCTGGGAGACCCTTATTTCTAATTAACCAATAATGAGTGGTAGTGTAGCTTCAATGACAGTGCCAGTACTGAGTGAAAAAGTCAAACAAGAGCAGGAGACTCTGAGTTCAAGCCCAAGTGAGCGCGCGCGCGCGCGTGCGTGTGCACACACACACACACACACACACACACACACACACACACACACGAAACAATATTGACTTAATCCAGAGCAGGAAAGAATATTGGAAGAAAATGCAGAGCACGTGATACTGATGAGAAAGAATATTGACTTGAGGACAAGATTGCCTGAGCAGGGGAAAGGAGACTGACATGAAGTCATCGCATTCTCAATAATTTCCAGTTTGGAGATGTCAAACAGAAGCAAGCAGTGAGAAGCTGCCTTAGCTAATATCTCACAGAGAACCGCTCCATTCTTCTAAAAGCCATTCAGACTTATTACATCCTACAAATCCTTTGGCCTTGAGCCATGACTAGTTTCCCAGGCATTAAGTCTGGCCCCTGTGGTTGAATGACACAGAAATTACTCTCACCTGGGCTTTACCTCCACCACCATTAGAACCTGCAGCATTTCTCTGATTTTCTTCTTCTTTTCTCTTTCTTTCATCATCTTCTTTCTTACTGGAAATTAGAACGTGGGAAAGAGGGAGGAATAATAGCTTAGAGAAAGTACAGTACACTTCTCTGTGCCTGTTGCCACCACTACATCTACCGTCCCTCTTTTCTCAGAATAAAAAGGATTTGTGATGTGGATTCCTTGGCCTGGAAAAAAAAATGTCATATATGACTGCCAACAAAATAAGGTGAGTGATTAATTTCGTAAATGTTCACTGGGGATGTCCTGGGTTTCTTATTAATTCCTTATATTTAAGAAGCATTCACACCCAATAATAATTTTTTTTATGGGTCATGGGGATTGAACTTGGCCTGAGTGCTGTCCCTGAGCACTTCAGCTCAAGGTTAGTACCCTACCCTTGAGCCAAGCCCCACTTCCTGTTTTCTGTAGGTTAATTGGAGATACGAATCTCAGGTCTTTTTGTGCCCTGGCTGGCTTTGAACCTCGATCCTCAAATCTCAGCCTCCTGAGTAGCTAGGATTACAGGCATTAGCCACTGGGCCAGGAAAGAAATGAAATTTTTGATACCTCCTTTCCTACCTGCAACATTTTAATTTGTTTCCACTGCATATAGAATTGACCACTCTATGCATTTGGTGTGGCATTCAGGATTGGTAAAGATGGTCATTTCTAACTAAATGTATCACTTACATTTTACTTAATTCAGTTTTCTTCATTTGTATCTCCATCTATGTCATCATTCCTTTGTGCCATGACTGTACCTCAATCAGGTTGTAAGGTCTAGTTCTAGCTATACTTAGAACTTCCTATTAGCGAGTGCCTTCACCCAAACTGTCTTACGCATTTCTTCTGATATATATCACTTTCTCTTTTGTATCATATTAGTTTACTTCTGGGTCTAATACCTAGTACATTATCTTTTTCCTGAGAAGAATTTGTTGCTCATCTTTTCCTAATTATTATACATATTGTACACTTTAGACATTAGGTCATTTACTATTGAATCTATATTTTAAATATACTTTGGGTGAAAGACCACTTTCCATTTTCTGAAATATGAAATCAATAAGGCTAGTAACAGGAGTCAGATTGTTGATTTTAAAAAATCTGTGTATTTGCCTTCAAATGAGAATTCTAAGGTAATACAGAGAAAATATTTACTTGATAAAGGACTTCATATTTTAATATGAAGATGTTATGATTTATTGGTAGGTTCTATCCCCAGAGAATATAATAATCTGTCAATGTATTAACTACTTATTCCTAGCTCTATGAACATTCTATTGACATTCTAAAGGAAATTTCGCTGGAAAGTGCTTTTTCAGTAATTAGATGTTTCTTTTGTATACAAGGAAAGAAAGAATAAAATACATAACCTCCCTGTTGTTTTTTTTTTGCTAGTCGCAGGGCTTGGACTCAGGGCCTGAGCACTGTCCTTGGGCTTTTCTCAAGGTTAGCACTCTGCCAGTTGAGCCACTTCACCATTTCCAGCTTATGTGATACCGAGGAATCGAACCCAGGCCTTCACACGTGCTAGGGAAGCACTCTACGACTAGGTCAAACTCCCGGCCTGTTCCCTGGCTTTTTGCCTCCCAAAGTCTCCGACCACCAATAAGAGCATTACTTGTGCACTCACAAGACCGTCTTACACATGGCACACTTATTGCCATGAGTCTTGCCATCTGGGCCACGCACGGGGTCATTTTCTCGTGTGCAGTAAAGATTTCCATTTTGCAACAGATTCCTAAATTCACTGCATGTATCCTAAAAGGAGAGAAGATCAGAGTGTGCATATTTTCTTGGAGTTTTGGTTTCTTCAGTTTCTATAAAGCATTTCCAAGAGAAAATGGCTTAAAGATTTATTTGCTAGCAATCAGATCATTTGCTTCTAATTAAAGACTTACGACTTTAACAGAGCATTTCTTTTTCTTTGAGAGCTAGCTTCCAAATTCAGACTGGAATTATAATCACATACACTTAAGATTTTCTTGGTGACTTTGTTTCCCTGGGAACTATCCTTGCACTATGATTTATTGTCCATCTCTAGCACATCATCATACAAGGACACCACTTCCAATGTCTTAGAAGAAAATGGATTCCAAGTTTGAGAAAAAGCTTGAACTTCCTGTGGTTTAATTCTCCATACTGCATCTGAATTCCTGTCACATCATTCCTACCAAAAGGTTATCAAAGTTCTGTTGTGGAGACCTGCAGTGATAAGGAGTCTTTAGCTTACAGATGTTTCATTCCAAGATTTCAACTAGATAACTCCTACAAATTAGCCATAATGGTTCTTTGCAGGGTTCTTGAAAAATAACCCTAATAATTATCTATATTTAAGGTTTATTTTCCTGGTTTATTAAAAATTGAATGTGCATGGTGGCCCTTTTGCAGTGTGAGAGTTCATCATTTGAAGACACCTTCTTTCTCTACTGCACATTCCAATATTCCCTTCAAAGAGCCATTCTCAGAAACTTCATTTGTTAGGTTTATGGCATAATTATACACAGTTTCTTACCCTAAGTTCTGTCCAAAGTACAGTTTGATAAGTACTACCCTGTTGAAAGTTCATTCTGTTATTAGTTAGGATCTCAGTTTTGCTATCAAGAGAACTGGGATGGGGGCAATTGATTTTTTTTCTAACTCAGATACCTCATGAATACAGTGGAGATAGGGGTATCCATTCTACATGGTTAAACAGTGTTATCTGAAATACAAGTGTTATATGTTCAATACATATGCCAGACTATGCTGAGAACAAGTAATCTAAGAGATGTATGTGTTCTGTGTGCATATACATGTATCTATAGTGTGTGTGTATGTGTACTAACCTCCAGAAACCACGCACTAAATATCAGATAAAGAATTCTGCGAAGAATGCAGAGAATAAAAAACACTCAGGGCCTGGGCCTTGTCCTTTCTGAAGGCTTGTATTCTACCTTCTTATTCATATTTTAAGAAGTATTGAGCTTTGATATCAAGGATATGCCATTCTCATAAAACTATGGACCTAGTAGAATTTGCATAATATTAGCATCTATTCTTGATGTCTGGAACTCACCAGTCAAGCCAATTCAGATGAGAATTTTCTTTTTCTGAGGTTTTCATTTTGAATTTTATAATAGATATTGGACAACTTAGATTTCATAGTTCTTGGGTTAAATTTGGATAGTTGTGTTGTTCAAATGAGTAGCATACCTGTTGGATTTTTTTCTTATTATTTAATGTCTTTAAGATAGGTAGTAATCTCTTTTATTACTTGTATGTTTAATACTGTTAAATATTCTTTTTACTCTGAATTATAAATTGCACCATGATCAGTCTAAGATATTAATTTTATTAGAACATTTTTATGGTGATAGAGATAAAATCCAGGATTTTCTACCTGCCAATTGTATACACTGCCGTTTGGCCTTCCAGAAGTCAAATACTCTTGATTGTATTCAACACTCAGAGAATAAACTACATTTGTATGATTTCTATTTTACTGACGTAGACACTTTCATATTTACCTTATTTCCTTATTTATTTTGAATTTAAATAACTCTAATTTTATGACATCTAAAGAAAGAAGTAGTAATTCTAAATCATGAAATTTATGAATCTTAATTATTAAATGTTTGCCTTATAATTTTTATGAATAATATACTAAATATACCACATAAATTTTGATAGCTTGTTTTCATTGTAATTGAACTCAACTGAGCTCCTTACTTCCTTCGGATTTTTAAAAAAATTAATTTTATAAAGCAAAAAAACCTCAAGAATTTCAAATTAGTTATTGGTTGAAATTAATTTTGCGTTCATGACTTTTCTAAATTCTTTGTCTGAAGTTGAAATTCAGTGGGAATAACTATAATTTCTCCTCCTATTTAGTTGTTCTTCAGAAACTTGTGCTGTCCTGTAACTGATCAAATTTTGCAAAAGAGAATGGCTCATCAATGCAAAGTACAGTGGATAGCACTGATTTCATCTCATAGAGTCATCTCCTGCACATATTCCTGAGATTCAGATAAACAATTGTACACAATGAAACTGCAATAATCAAATCTATTGTTGCTTTTTAATAGGCATAAAGAAATGACCACAACCTGTAATAGACCTGGAGTCAGTCTTTTTATGGCCACCAAGAAAATGTAATTTGCATAGTGCTTATTTTAAAATTTCTTCCCTACAGGAGACCACAAGCAAATGGTCAAAAAGAAAGGCATAAACATGCCTATAGTTTGACTGAATGAGGGAATCCTAAAATATAGTGTGTTAGGAAGAATGTTGGACTGGGTGTGCCAGGAAGTCTGCATTTGAATTCTGTTTTACTTTCCACTTTTCACCTTTGATGGTACTAATGTCATTATACCACTAAGTTTGTAAGCAAGTTCTGTCCCTGGATTTATACTTTCATTTCCAATATGGGAATGGAGTCCATTAGAGAGTTAAAAAATGGGCTCTGCGTTAACAAAGTCTTGCCAGTGCACCTTTTGGTAGAATAAACTTTTATGAAAACATGGCCATGCTATTTGAGCGTCCATACTCTGTGTTGTGTTACAGACATAAACTCGAGTTCAGTAGTGGTAGTTGAGGCTGTGGCTGAAATAAACCACTATGTGGTCCTGAAAATACAAGATGCATTTCCTTTATTGCTATGAGCTTCAGCAATTCCAAAACTGACTTCTACAGAGAAATGGTGAGCTACACCCTTTTGTTATGGTATGAAGGACAACTACCTTCTCAGCCCCTCTTTTAGCTCTAGATTCAGCTTTTTCTTTGGCTTCCTGCAAGCTGTAAGAGAGAAACAGGGAAGAGTCATTTTTAGAATATAATGTATATCATCTTTAACTTTTCCTTGATGAAACTGGAGTTTGAACTCAAGTTCTTGTACTTGTTAGGCAAAACTCAACCACTTGAGGCAAGCCTGCAGCCATATCTTTTGCTGGTTACTTTAAAGATAGAGTCTAATAAGTTTTTCCTCCCATGTCAGTCTAGAAACTCAATTCTCCATATTACAGTCTTCTGAATATTTAGGATTATAACCCAGTTCAATTGTATTTCCTTGGGGGAAAATCTTTCTAAGTACTATTCCATTGCTTCTATATCACTGCCAGTATAGCTTGGAAATTGGATGGTAAGTAAAATGATTGTCCTTGATATTAATGTTGCTTTGGCAAATGAGACATATACAATATAGTAAATAAGTAAATATATTTTCATATTGCAGAGTATTTTTTAGGAAGTGAAGATTTTGTCTTTTTTTCCCAGAAAACATCTTGGAAACGATTGGATTTTTTTTTACTATTTCTTAACAAACATTGGCTAGATCTTTAGACATGGCTGTGCCCTAATGCACACAGAAAATTGAAGGCAGAGGCTTCTATGTCACAACTATAGGGGAATTGGTTATTAGCATATGTCATATGTTGTTTCCAGTACCTTTCTGAACATGGAAACACTAGAAACAAGTGCGTGTGTGTGTGTGTGTGTGTGTGTGTGTGTGTGTGTGTGTGGCTTTATTAAAATAGATTCTCAAGAAAGATGGGCGACATTATTTTCTTCAAATTCATCACTTCAATGCCAGCCTTCTCCATGCCCCATAGACATTCCTCTACACTTCACAGGAGTGGCTAAAGCTCTACTCACAAGAAAGCCTCACACATGGAGCAGGTGTTACCATGGATTTTCCCATCCAGACCCTCGATGGGGTCATTCTCTCTGGTACAGGGCAGCCGACCATTCCTCACATGGTGACGATACTCACGGCACAACTCCTGCCAAGTGAAGAATTTAAGGGAAACATAATTAGGTATCATTAATAGGCATAATCAATATAAAACTCATTATCCAATAATAAATGATAAATACATAAATATTAAAGGTCACTTTGCACTACCCCTTAGAAAAATACTACCTGATGCCACAAAATAAAGTGGTTGCATGGAAAAATGATGTGAATCCAATATTAACACAGCTTCTTTCACATGCATGTCACACATTATTTGAATCATATGGTCAATGTTACTAATCTCAGGAGAATCATAGCAGTAGAAAATGATGTGTGAAAGGTGGCTGAGCACAGACAGGTGATGCAAGAGACAGGTGATGTTGGTATTGTTACCCAATGGAAGGCTCTTAATTCTTACTTTAGGTGTGATGAGAAGCCAGTAAGTGACAGGATGTGCTTTATGTTGGGAAGTAATTATTGGTATTTAAGAGAGTCAGGGGTATGAGTAGCTGTGAGGAAACAAAGATAAGAACAGAGAGCCATATAAATGAGATTTTTCCAAATGAGAAAATAATAAAGGAAAGAAACGTAAGAAAACTTGAGACAAAACTTGAAAGAGTATTGCCAATGACCGAAGAGTGAATGGATTTAATAAGAAAGTAAGTCTTGGTGTATGTAAGGATCTGAATACACTTGCTCCATCTGGAAAGTCACTAAAGATCCTGAGATTAGGAGAGAGGTGAAGGAGATTCTTCTTAGAATGAGCACTAAATACTCCCAGGGGTCTACTGATCTAAAACAAGTACCTGGACTGCTTCTCTCTTAACCTTTTCAGTCTCAGCTTTCTCCTTTTCTTCTTTCTCATGGTTTTTCTTCTCTTCTTCTTCCAGTTGGCTGTAATGGAAAATACAAGCTGAGTACAATTCACTAACTTTGGTAGAATGTTTCAAGAAGGCATAAGGGATTTCCAAATCTTATTTTTTATTCTTAGGACAGGGACTTCAACTTATGTATAAAAAGCCACAATTGAGGGCTGGGAGTTTGGCCTAGTGGTAGAGTGCTTGCCTAGCATACACAAAGACCCTGGTTCGATCCTTGGTACCCCACATACACAGCAAAAAGCTGGAAGTGGTGCTGAGGCTCAAGTGGTAGAGTGCTAGCCTTGAGAAAGTCCAAGGACAGTACTCAAGCCCTGAGCTCAAGCCCAGGACTGGCAAAAAAAAGCCACAATTGTCTTGATTTTTTTTTTAACAATTGTGAATATCTGATACCAAAATTAGTACTACTGTTTCTCATAAACAAAGTGTGATACCAAGTAAATTCATGGCCATGAAAGCTATGTTTCAATATAAAATAAATAGTTCAAATGTTATTTTAGTGGAACTTATTTGTATATTATAACTAAAGATTTGGGTTACAATAAGGATTTGATTCCAGAAGATTTAGCGGCTTACTTATTATTTTTTTAATGGGTCATGGGGCTTGAACTCAGCCTGGGTGCTGTACCTGAGCTCTTCAACTCAAGGCTATCATCCTACACTTGATCCAAGCCCCACTTCCCTTTTTTTCCCTGGAGTTTAATTGGAGATAAGAGTCTCAGGTCTTTTTGTGCCCCAGCTGGCTTTGAACCTTGATCCTCAGATCTCAGCATCCTGAGTAGCTAAGATTACAGGAGTGAGCCACCACGCCCGGCTTTCAGCAGCTTATATTTGAGGTTAATTACAAACCTAGAATTCTTGTATTCTAGCCAGTGTGTGTGTGTGTGTGTGTGTGTGTGTGTGTGTGTGTGTGTGTGTGTGTGTGTGCTGGTATTGTGCCTTAAACTTGGGGAATGGGTATTGTTCTTTAGCTTTACCCTGAGGACTGGTACTCTACCACTTCAAGTCTATATTCAACTTGTTGCTGCTTAATTGGAGATAGAGTCTTGCAGACATAGCCTGTCAGGGTTGGCTTTGAATCATGATCCTCAAACTCAGCTTCTTAAGGTTAGAATTACAATTATGAGTACCAGCTAGTGAACTTTTCTGAGACAATTCTCCCATTCAGCCTAAGCTAGTTCTAAACTAATCATCCTGATACCTCACCCTTTTGAGTGCTGAGTTTACAGACAAGTAAATGCCCATGAGCTTCCCAATTTTTGACATTTTCTTCTGATGTATAGTATATCAAAAATCTATGCCATTTACTAATTGTACTCATTACCACAGTGCCAGAAGATTAAGGAAATAAGATAAAAGCCCTATCTCAAGGCCACTGTTCTAATACCCTGTTCTGTCAGTCTTTATTTTTAAGGAACTTTATGCTTTACAGAGCTATTAGTTGAGTGTTGATTTCAGTGTTTCTTTTAGGTTTGCTTTCAGGAGAAAATTGAGAGGCCATGAAAACATGAGAATTACGTGTGGAAACATGGAACATCTGTCTGGTCTCGAGAGTACCACACCACTTGGCAAAATAAAATGCTAGAAGTTCCTGATGTGGCTTAGCAAAAAGACATGAAGGAACCACCTAATATATAAGTTTTTCTTTTCCTTAGGGAGTTCATTCTACAGTAAAAATTACCCACACAGAGCAATGTCTCTGAAACAGATGAAATCATCACCATTCCTATTTTTGTTCAAGTTATATTAACAATCTTTGTATATTATTACACCCATACCTGGATATACTCACAGTCATAAATTACCAGCGTTCAGAAGAGAGCTCAAAGAGAATTTACAATTCTGATCATGACACACCTGCTGTCTTTGTAGTATGTAAATGAAAACTAACATATTAAAAACATTTAGTAGTAAACTGAGTCTTTACCCTTGACAGAATTGAAAGCCAGAGGAATAACTGAAAAAAAGCAAAACTGTGATTCAATAGTTCCTATGGTCTTGTCCACTTTTAAGATTCTCTAGCAAAAACCTATGGTATATTTTGTACGCAGGTAAAAAAAAAATCTGAGACCCAGGAATGACTATGGATGGGAGAGCTGGATTGGGGACTTACAACAAGCTCGCACACATGGCACACTTGTTCACGTGCATTTTCCCATCTGGGCCAGGGACAGGTTCATTCTCCCTGGTGCATATGAGCATTCCTTCCCTGACTTGGTCCCGGAACTCACTGCAGGTTTCCTAGAAAAGGAAGAAGATGCATATGCAGGACAGTTTTACACCCATCCTGCATTTTAACCCTTATAAAGCACAAGTAAACTGTGATGTAGGAAGAGTGGAAAGTGACAGCATGCAGTGATGGTTTAGGAAGCAGCCACAAAGCCCCTGCCACGAACTCAGAATGGGTCTGAGTCACTGAAGATCTATTTATCATCACTGTTCTACCAATGGCACTTATCACGGAGGTGTAGATTAAGATTGACAAAATTGTTGGAGACCAGTGGGAACATTTATGTTTATGCTGTGTTACACAGTGTCGTCCCTAAAAGCTATGGGCTATCTCGGTAGATCCAGTAAAGATTTTCTGAAGAAACTCAGAATATTACTGAGCTGTGCTTTGTCTTTAGTATGCTGAGAAAGAAGAGACAAACAATGCTCAAATTATGGAATAGACACCAGCGGAAAAACAAATATGATCTCTGGAGAAACTATTTGGTAGTAAAATCAATCCACGGTGTGGATGTAGATTAAAACTCCAATACTAGTGAGAAATGGAAGAATGTGGTAGGACATTTGAAAACATCTAGGAAGAGTTGGAAATTATCATATATAATGAATGAAACAAATGTTCAGCTCTAAATTCTTCATCAAAATACAGTTCCAACTAATGAAAAGACAGTTAATTTAAAACAAGCCAGAAATATTTAAGCTATATATACTTTCCCCAAATAATGGCTATTTGTAACTTCATAGGTATTATGAAAAAGGTAGAAAAACTGAGTAAAGGTATATCTGTGTATGGATATTGTCTAAGATATTCCAGCTTTACACATGGATAAATCTAGGTTTGTTACCTGTAAAATTAAAAAGTTCATTAAAGCCATAAAGGTTGACTAAAAGAGATCTGAAAGTCAAGGAGAAAAACAAAAGCGCTGGTACTCCCTCGATAATTGGGTGGGGATGAAGATTAAATATGACAATATACATGCAGGTTGTTTTGTGAATAGGAAACTTAGAATCTAGTACTTCCTTATGGGAAATGATAGAGGTATAAAGAACGCAACTTAAAATTTAGCCAACTGCATTAGTTAATTTTAATAACCTAAACTTAATGAAAGAAAGCTGGTAGAATAAAACCATGTTGTAGATCCCTTATAAGAAACCAAGATGTACGTCTAAAAACAAATATTAAGTGAGCCTCGAAATTGAACCACCATGAAATCAATCTGATATTCTGGAAATATCTAATTAAACCCCTGTTTTCAAGTTAAGAATTTTATTCTCCTCTTGTTCTGTCTTTTGAGACAGAATGTCACCAGATTTTCTTTGCAGGCTTTGAGACTTAAAAGATCACACGACTCCCTTCTCTCAGCCTCTGAAGAAACTGAGACTACAGATGACTAGTTATGTTAAAACTTTTTTAGTTCATTCCCTATGTAAAATGTATACAGAAAACATGCGTGGGAATGGGGGAGCTACATTGTTAATATAAAGAAAAACTGTAAGGTCCCACTGTAAGCACTTCTGGTAAAATTACCTTTGCAGCTTCTCTCTTAGACTTTGCTTTTGCTCTTTCTTCTTGCTTACTATAAGGAACAGAAACAAAACAAGAAAGGAAAAAAGAAAAATAATATATCTTAGTTCCACAGAGCTCATCATTCACATCCATAAAGGAGGTTCCATGCATAGACTATTCTTTAGTAACTCCAAATATTCACACAAAGCATTTGCTATCTTATTAGAGCATTAACTAGAATGGATCACATCACTTCAAGCGAATGGTGTTCAACAGCAAGTCTTTTAATTAAAAAGCAAGCTTGTGTAACTACCACCTTGTATACTACAGTGATAGTTTCTTACTTGCTATTTCTTTTGCTTTGTGAACAGTTTTTGTTGGTGTTGTTTTTCACAGCTGGGCTTGAAATCGGGGCTTATGTTTTCTAGACAGATGCTCTACTACTTGGACCACATCCCAGCTCTCTCTACCCCCCATTATGTTTACTTTAGCTAGTTTTTAGATTAGAATTTTGCTTTTTGTCCAAACCTAGAATGAAGACTATTATCTCCTATCTATACCTCCCACAACGCTACAATAGCATGTATGACTAGCATACACAGCTTACGTATTTGGATATGTTTTTGCCTGTGGTGGCCTAGAATCAGAATCCTTTTGATCTGTGTATCCAAACAAGCTGGAATTGTAGGCATGCACACCTGTCCTCTGTGACACATTTTAATAACGTGTAATATCTGACTTCTGGAAGGCAATACAAAAATGGCAATGAGAAGAAAACTCTCTAGTACAATGTTTTTTTTTTAAAGAAAAACAAGAAGGGATGAAAGTATGTCTTCCTTGTCTTTAAGGAGAGGACTTGTGGCTGGAGAAGAAGAGGTAGTAAAAACACACCTCTTATAGAACACTTTAGGAACATTCACTGGAGTTGCTGCATATAACAGTTTGAATATATACATCATAAAATGATTGGTAGAGTGGATTATGATAGGTAGCCATCATCATTATCATCATCACTGTAAGCTTCTATTCTAAAAATTAGTGCATGAGAAAAGTGAACTGAGAGTTACTGGACTCTTTTGGATAACTAACAATGCTAACATTGAATTTAATGGCCTGAATCTACAACATAATTGGACCCATGATCCAAGTAATGTAATCAGGTTGGTGGAAAAAATACATAAATGCATAAAAAATGCTCTAATGAACACTAATCAATCTTAATTGAGTCCTCAGATGAATTAAGAGAATTTGAAACATTGGAGAACCCATTTCTACCCTCTCTGAAAGTCTTCACCAGTTAGTTATCTAGGGAGGAAAGAAAGCTCCTCAAGATGTTCAGTGGCTTTGATCATGAAACATGGGGCAACAAAAGTTTATTTTCTCATTTTTAATATTTTACAGAAACCTATTATTTATATTTAAAATATAGGTGAAGGGTTGGCTCATGTTTCTTTCTATGAAAAAACTGATCTGAACACTGGCACAAATCTAAGT
Source organism: Megascapheus bottae (assembly GCF_031878675.1). Taxonomy (NCBI): domain Eukaryota; kingdom Metazoa; phylum Chordata; class Mammalia; order Rodentia; family Geomyidae; genus Megascapheus; species Megascapheus bottae. The sequence goes on from NC_143512.1 coordinate 6,147,589, forward strand.
TGATTTCATGTTAAAAAATATGTTTTCTTTGCAAAACAAAACCACTCTAAGATTCCACCTCACTCCAGTAGAATGGCCATAATCTAGAAATATAATAACAACAGATGCTGGTGGGGATGTGGCCAGCAGGGATCACTACTACACTGTTGGTGGGAGTGCAAACTTGTTCAACCACTATGGAAAGCAGAATGGCAGTTCCTCAAAAGGCTAAACATAGAGCTCCCCTATGACCCAGCAATTCCACCACTTGGCATTTACCCAATGGTCCAGAAACAAGGACATACTATATCCACTAGCACAATGATGTTCATTGCATAAAGATATGGAACCAACCCAAATGCCCCTGAGTTGATGACTGGATCAAAAAGATGTGTATTTATACACAATGGAATTCTATGCTGCCATCAGAAAAACCAACATTGCCCAATTTGTAAGGAAATGGAAAGAGTTAGAAAATATCATCTTAAGTGAAGTAAGCCAGACTCAAAGGAACATAGGCTCAATGGTTTCCCTCATTTTTCATAATCAGTAGAAACCTTGGACTCTCCTAGCAGAGATTTACAATAGAACAAAACCTAGATAGAGAAAGTCATATAGGATGACACTAAATGAAAGCACCTCCAAGATATAGAACCAAAGGCATATAATATATGATTATTGTCCTTAATGTACTATGTTATCTCTCATCTCTTTTGCTGTCCCTTGGTTATCCCATATTGTTACAGCATTTTATCTTGTTATCTGATATATTGTATATATGTTTATCAGGTTATTTGAAATAAGATAGGGAAAGGGGGAAAACAAGATGAGGGGTGGAGGTGGGGAGAGGGAACCAAAACATGGAGAAAGGGTATCAATGTTTGTGAAGTAATGCATGTTCTATCTGGTGAATATACTATAACCCTTCTATTAATTACAATAAAATTATATGCTGCTGTCAGAAAGAACGACATCGCCCCATTTGTTAGGAAATGGAAAGACTTAGAAAAACTCATATTAAGTCAAGTAAGCCAGACTCAAAGGAACTTAGGCTCAAAGGTTTCCCTCATTTGGCATAATCAGTAGAAACCTTGAGCTCTCCTAGCAGAGATTTGCAATAGAGCAAAACCTTAATACATAAGGCCATATAGTATGACGCTAAATGAAAGGACCTCTAGGATATAGAAACAAAAGCCATATAATGAGTGATTGTTGACCTTAATGTACTATGTTATCTCTCATCTCTTTTGCTGTCCCTTGGTTATCTCATATTGTTACAGCATCTCACTTTGTTACCTGATATATCAGATATATTTGTATTTGGTTATTTGAAATTGCATAGGGAAGGGGGGAAAACAAGATGAGGGGTGGGTGTGGGCAGGAGGGAAATGGGGATCAAGACATGTGAAAGAGTATCATTGTATGTGAATTAATGCATCTTCTATCTGGCAAATATCATGTAACCCTTCTATTAATTACAATAAAAATATATGAAAAAAACTGTATGAAAAAATGACTGTCTCCTGTCTGTGAGAAACACATTCCTATATTCCTTAGCTATACGATCCATAACCTGCACTAACATTCCCACCTCTCTCAACTTCTCTGGGGCTTAGTTTTACATTCGATAGTTGGTGACAGTACAGAACTGATTTCATGTGATTGTGGTAAAGATTAAATGACAGTAAGTAGCAAAGGTCTTCCCAAGTACCAGTCTACTCTATGCACAAATAAATATTGATTATGATAATTACATGGTGATTATTTTAACTTCAGTGGAATTCATCTTTAGTCCTCCATGAGTCAAATTCTGTCAGAGAAATCTACTGAACTATAATGATGTCAGTGAAGATAGAACGATTCATTCCTTTAAGAGATATTGCTTTCACATAGAAAATAAACAGGGGTGTACTTTTGATTTTTAAAAATGTTTAGAAGGGCCGGGAGTTTGGCCTAGTGGTAGAGTGCTTGCCTAGCATGCAGGAAGAGTTGGATTTGATTCCTCAGTACCACATACATAGAAAAAAGCTGGAAGTGGTGCTGTGGCTCAGGTGGTAGAGCGCTAGCCTTGAGGAAAGCCCAAGGTCAGTGCTCGAGTCCTGAGCCCAAGTCCAGGGCTGGCAAAAACTCTTACTGAGGGGCTGTATTATTTCATTGATTCTTCAAGTCCCTGTTACTAGGCATGTGGATCCTAAATCTCAACATTATTATTTTCAAGTCCTACCCTCCCTACAGTAGTACAGAGTAAAGTCCTTCCATGTTTGTCTCTTTTTACCTCTGATGTATCTTAATTCTATTCCTTATGTCCACATCCAGTGAGGACAAAGAAAAGCAGCAAACTGAAAAAGAAAATCCTGATAAAATACACTATGATGACACTTCATCTACGATCTCATCTAGGCAATTATTTTAGCTAATACTTTTTCAGACTACTGAAACAGTTAGCATTGTTACTATAGAACTTTCCCCCCTCTGGGTGAAAGATGTTAGATTAAAATGCCTTAGAAGAAAACTTTTTTACTCTGTCTATGTATAAGTATATTAGAAATACTTCTAATCGACAAATCATAGTTACATATAGGCTATGACATGACATGATGTTTTCTATATGTATTCATTATACAAAGATGAAATTAGTCAAATGAACATAGTTGTCTTTCATACTTACCAATATTTATTTTATGAGAACACTAAAAATATACACTTTAAGAAATTTTGCAATCATGACATTAACTACTGCGTCCATCTTGTGCACTAGATAATAAACTATTATTCATCCTTATTGAAAATAAACCCATAATGAACACCTCTGTATTTATAGCTCCACCCCCCGGCAGCTTGCAGCCACCATACCAAACTTCACATCTGTGAGTCAGATTTTTTGCAACTTTACATGTAAGAGGAATCAGCTATTAGGATTTGTCATAATTACTCTGGATCTATTGGTTTCATAATAATGATAAACAGAAAGTTTTCCTTTTATTTTTGAAGATGATTTTTACTCCATTTAAATGTAAAAACTCAAAACACAATTGAAGAGGAAAATGCATTATCATCTCTTCTCCATAAAAAAAAACTCTAAGAACTAAACTTCCTGTATGTTTTGTTTGCCACACCACCCTAAGAAGTCCCAGGTGAGTGTTTCTACTCACAAGAAGGCATCACACATGGAGCAGGTGTTTCCATGCATCTTCCCATCTGGGCCCTGGATGGGGTCATTCTCTCTGGTGCAAACAAGTTGTCCATTCCTCCTTGAATTACGGTATCCACTACAGAGCTCCTATAACATCAGGGAGGAATGTAAAGGAGTTGGATATAGACTGGATAAGACTGGAAAAAAATGTCTAAAATGTAGACTCCAATTAGCCTGTCTGAACAGTTCATAACTTTGAAGGCATGGACATAGAGAAATAGGACATGAGAACGTATGTGTATGCACGTGATCTAACACACACCAACACACACACACTTCATATAAATACTTCATGGGATTTTATATGCTTTCAGAACATTGGTCATGGAACACTAAAGGTCCTAAGCTTCTGACTTATTAGAGAAAGTGCCCTTACCTCAAAGGAAGTTGTCCTTTTAGACTGTCTTTTATTTCTTGATTCACTTTCCTTCTTTTCCTTTCCTTTTTTTTCTGCTTGACTATATGAGAATGGTTAGAAATAGACAAGAGAAATAATTACAGATTTTTCAGATTGGGAGTGATCTCCAAGATTTTTTAGTTGTCACAGTTAACACTAAATTTTACTGTATGTCCAATGTTGGGCTCATACTATGAAGAATCACAACAGCATGTAATAAAATTCAGTGAAATCTGTCTTGCAGAACATCTACCTATGACTCGTGGGCTCACATTCATCCACAGAGAAAGCAGAAATAGTCTTGCTTCCCCACATTTAAAAATAAAAATGAGGAGTCGGGAGTTTGGCCTAGGGGTAGAGTGCTTGCCTAGCATGCACGAAGACCTGGGTTTGATTCTTCCATACCACCGACATAGAAAAAAGCCGAAAATGGGGCTGAGGCTCAGGTGGTAGATCTCTGTCCTTGAGAAAACCCAAGGACAGTGCTCAGGCCCTGAGGTCAAGCCCAGGACTGGCAAAAAATTTTAAAAAAATAAAAAAATGAGGCCTGGAGCATGGCCTAGTGGTGTAGTGCTCACCCAGCATGCACAAATCCCTGGCTTCAATTCCCTGGAACCACATACACAGAAAATAAACAGAAGTGGTGCTATGGCACAAGTGGCAAGGTGCTAGCCTTGAGCAAAAAGTATTCAAGTACAGTGCCCAGGCCCTGAGTTCAAGCCCCTGAACTGGCAAAGATTGGGATATTTGAAGACAGACTGTTTCTATAAATGTGACCCTATCTTAACAATATTCCAAGGACCTAACTTTTATATAACTTTCTGAATCAAGCAGGTTCTCTAAATATGCATTTTTTCCATTTCTCTGGCTCAAGGGGCCATCTCAAAACTGAACATAAGAATTAAGAAATGAAGAAGAAAGGACAGCTCTCCTGTCCCCCCCTTCCCCTCCCCCCTGCCTCGTTGCCTGCCCAGCTGCAGCTCCACTCACAAGAAGGCCTCACACATGGAGCAGGTGTTTCCATGCATCTTCCCGTCTGGGCCCTGGATGGGATCATTCTCTCTGGTGCAAGGGAGTTTACCATTCCTCACTATTGGGCGGTATTCCTGGCAAAGCTCCTGCCATGTGGAGAAAGGAGATGGATGTTTATTTAGTTCTCAACAAAGCAGAAGATTCAGACCTCTATGCTGGTAGAATTTCATATTGTGATTCTTTTTATTGAAACTAATTTAACTGTGCTTCTCTTAGTGCAAAATTCATATTCAATACTCTCAGCAAATGCTTTGCTAAGAAATGAAAATTGATGAGACATAATAGAATGCCACAAATATAATAGAAGATAAACCCCAGAACAATCTGAACAGAATGAAATAAATATCGACATGCATGTGCCTGGATAATTAACAACTCAAAAGTCATAATTGCAAAATCTGGCTGTGAAAATCATAAAGATATCAAGCATTATTCCATCACCCTGTTTTGAGACAAAAGAATTTTTCTGAGAAAAAAAAAGCTTGGATTGAGACCATATGCACTAGACTGAAAACAAATTGAGACATTCATAAGAAACTGCACAGAATATAGCAGAACCTGAATTTCTGAATGGAGATGAGTAATAAAGTAGGAAAAATAATGAGATTGAGTCATGTTCTGTGGTTTGATAGTGAGCTGTCTGTCATGATTTTGTGCTATTGAGGGATTTGTTTGTTTGTTTTTTTTTTGCCAGTCCTGGGCTGGAGCTCAGGGCCCGAGCATTGTCCTTGGACTTTCTCAAGGCCAGAGCTCTACCACTCGAGCCTCAGCACCACTCCTGGCTTTTTTCTAGGTATGTGGTACTAAGGAATCGAACCCGGGTCTTCGTGCATGCTAGGCAAGCACTCAACCACTAGGCCAAACTCCCGGCCGAGGGATTTGTTTTTAGATGTAAAATTTGTAAGAATTCATGCAGGCAAAGAATATACAGAGAGTTTCCTAGAAAACAGAAAAGTGACTTTGTGTTGTGGAATTTGTCAGATGAGGTCAACTCACTGCATATGAAGGTGTTTCTCCAGATCCTCTTTTGGTTCTGGCTTGGGCATCCATCTTTTTCTTTTTTTCAGCTTCGGCATTGCTGAATAGAAAAGAAGAGAAGCATCTACTGTGTGTTCTGGTCAAGTCTTTAATTTCTCCTCATCCCTGGCATGCTAATCTGTTCTGAAGGAAAAAGATCTTTGTTCCACTTTTCACTATGTATCCATGAGAAGGGAAGAGCCTGCAGGATAGTCTGAGGTCACAACTTCTTCATAATTTCTGCTTAGTATTGAAAGAAAGATGGTGACAATAAGTTTTGAGAACTTACTTTCTATAAGTAAGTGATTTTTCTTTCCTTCCTATGATGACAAAAAGTCACCAGTGTCCAAAGAAGGTAAGCAAAATGAAATCATGGTACCTAACAAGTGGAGGCTGAAATTGGCCTTAACAAAGTAGTGATGGAATACCTTGTTTCTCAGGGCCAGACCTACATTATGAATATGTTAGCATTAATATATACTTAAATACAGTGTTCTTAGAGGGCTGTCTTATCTCTATAAAATGGTCAGAAAAATGGGTAAATACCATAAACTTCCATATACTAATAAAAAATAAACCTTCCATATACTACTAAAAAATAAACCATTTTTTACAATGAAATTGTGTAGTTTTTCTGGTGAACTGATGTTATCTCGACCATTTATGATAATAAGCAGAAATTTAAGCATAAATATAGTCTTTTGCATTCTAAATATAGTCAAAAATGTAGTGCTCAGCTTCATAAAGAGAGTCATTAACTCTAACTTACTGTGCTTAAACGAAGACATAAGTTAGTTTTACAGGCATTCATGGTTTTTTTATGGGCAACTTAGCTCATTAGTCTCTGTGCAGTTGTCTTTACCCTCATGAAAGATAAAATGCCCATAAACTACTAAAGTAAGCTCACATAGGAAGCTGGCGCAATGAAGAACAACTAATACTTGTACATGTGATTATTTGTTAGGAGGTTTCAATGCTAACAGAGGAATGCACTGCAAACTAGGTGTCTTAAAACATATGATTCTGCCCTCAAACTCTAACGGTTTCCATACAATGGATTCAGTTCCACTGCCTCTCCTATTTTGAGCAAGTTTCTTCATTGATATAATGATCTATCATCTATCTGCAAGGCAGGACATTTATCTGCAAGGTCTATTCATTCCTTGATGTCCTAACATTTAATACTCACAAGAAGGCTTGACACATGGAACACGTGTTGTCATGCATTTTGCCATCAGGACCGCGGACAGGGTCGTTTTCTCTGGTACAGAAAAGAATGCCATTCTTTGCATGATCTTGAAATTCACTACAGAGCTTCTAAATAATGAAAATGAGAGAATTTAGGCATAGGTCTCCATTCCCTATCTGTAAATTTGACCATTGCTTACTAATAAACTTACCAAAGAGGAGTTAAGGATGAAAATAAATACAACTTTTTAATATTTAGGGCCATTCAAAAATTAATAATGGCCATCTTTGTAATATTTACCCCTAACCTATTAAATGAATATATTAAATTAAGAAAAAACATATATAGCAAAGTTGTGTTGGTCTTTTATGGGCCAAATAGATGTAGTTACATTATACAAAACTACAGGGTATAATCAGATCCAAAACAAATGTGAACTAGTACAAAGTAAGCAATGATTTACAAAAATTCCAAAAACTGCTGGGTGCTGGTGGTTCATGCCTGCCATCCTACCTACTCAGGAGACTGATTTCTGAGGGTCAAGGTTCAAAGCTAGCCTGGACACAAAAGTCGGTGAGACTCTTATCTCCAATAACAACCAGAAAACCAGATGTGGCTCCGTGGCTCAACAGTAGACCAGTAGCCTTGAGCTGAAGAGCTCAGGGACAGACCCCAGGCCTTGGGGTGAGGTATCATGAAAAAAAAACCAAAAATGTATTACTTGAAGTTTTATCTTGATTTTGACTTGAGGACCTGTCTTCAGGATGTATTCAGGAATACAATGTGACAAAAAATGTCCACCAAGAAGAATTAGGTCATACAAAATCATAGAGGCATTAGCAGAAAGGAGAAGGGAGGGAGAAAGGAAAAACAAGGGAGGAAGGGAGGGAAGCAGAGACAGAGGGAAGAGTTGGAAATGAAAGGTAAAAAGAATAACGGAGTCATATTTAGGTACTGAAATTTGAAGATCTCGGTGACCTATGACAAAGAGAACGAAAGAAATTGAAAATAAGAGGTAAATGAGAAGATGGAGTTTCCTGGAAACAGAAGGTAACTTAATGGGGTGGGCTACCTTGTAAAAGGTAGGCTGTGCAGTATAGAAGCCTGGATATTTGCAACAAGCAAATTACACAGGATTTTTCTATAAAAATAAAATGGTTCTTGTTTCCTCCCCCCCCCGTTCCCTATCCAATTTCAAATAACCAAATACAAATATATCCGATATATCAGGTAACAAAGTGAGATACTGTAACAATATGAGATAACCAAGGGACAGCAAAAGAGATGAGAGATAACATAGTACCTTAAGGACAACAATCATTCATTATATGGCTCTATTGCAGATATCTGCTAGGAGAGCCCAAGGTTTCTACTGATTATGACAAATGAGGGAAACCATTGAGCCTAAGTTCCTTTGAGTCTGGCTTACTTCACTTAATATGATTTTTTTCTAAGTCTTTCCATTTCCTAACAAATGGGGCAATGTCATTCTTTCTGACAGCAGCATAGGGTATCAATGTATGGGAATTAATGCACCATCTATCTGGCAAATATCATGTAACCCTTCTATTAATTACAATAAAAATATATGAAAAAATAAAATGGTTCAAATGAACTGCAGGATACTTTGGAATTTCAGGATATCATGAGCAATTCTTTTTATTTTTTTAAACATATTGTAAAAGTTATTTAAAGAGGGTTTCTAGGTACATAAGTAAAGTCATGGGTACATTTTCTTTTTCCATCATTTTCACCTTTAACCCACCTTTGCTTTGCAGAACAATAAGGAAGAGAAAACAAAACAAGACTTCTTGTTTCCATTTCTTGGAGTTCATTTAGAGAAGCACCATCTTACATGATCATATGCTTATATCTATTGACATGATCTTCCTTTAAGAATATGCTCCTTTGTTCTCACTGTATGACTGTTTATAGAGTGCTGTATAATTAATCACGTCCAAGTGTATTTATTGGTCTTTTATTATCCATTGAAATTACTTGTAGATTTATAGGCATATTCTAATTATTACAAATAATGGAAACAGTGTAGACTATATTTCTTTGGGTCTGGTTTACTTTGCTTAAGGCATTTACCCAGGCCACACTAAAGCAACTACCATAACCATGTTCATTGTATCGTTGTTTAACATAGCTAGGATATAGAGTCAACCCAGAATCCCCTGAGTGGATGAATGGATCAAGAAAAATGTGATATATATATATATATATGAATTCTATATTTCCATCAGAAAGAATGACATTGCCTCATTCATAAGGAAATGGAAAGACTTGGAAAAAGCCACACATTCTGAGAGATCCATGTGAGGATAACTTGGTCTTGTGGACTGAGGAAATTACTAAATGTATTAAGGCCAGATAAGGGTCTAATGTATCAATGCAATGGAAAACTCTTAGGGCCTCAGCTAATATGTTAGCAATAGAAAAACAGGAAAGTGATGAGTTAAGGGATGTCTAGAAATTCGAACACAGTGTATCTTAAAGAAAGTATACTAAAACCTGTACTTTCAGACCTCTGCATTGTTATGATTTTAGGATGAATACATCCCCAACAGTAGGAAGAGTTTTTGTCATGTTTCAAATTCAGATAATGTTTTGGCATATATCTATATCCACATTTTGTACATACACACACATATAGATCATTTAGGAATGTGAAATTATTTTACTAATGGTGATTTGATTAGTTTCTTCCAAAAGTAGCTAGAAATTGCAATGTCATAATTTCTTTTGACAAATAAAACAATAATTTGAAATTAATTTTCTTAAAACTGATTAGTATCAAAATATTAGCATTTACAATATTGAAAATGCATACCAGAGTATGCTAGAATAATGTCCTTACATGCTTACATTTCCTGCCTCCACCTCCCACTCAGAAGTCACAGCTAAATCAATCAAACTAATCCTCACCTCAGTTTCTCTTTTAACTTTCACATTTTCTTCAGCCTTTGTCAGGTTTCCATCTGCTTCATGTTTTTCTTCTGAAAACTGTTGCAAGCTGGAGAAAGAAAAAGACATAAATGAGTTAATAGCTATTTCAAATCTTCATGATGAAAAAATGCTCATTAATTTAGCTTTCCTGAGTCAAAAGGCAAGCATTATAAGACATTTTCAATTTCCCAGTGCCCTTTCATTTATCATTTATATATAAATATCTGCAATTTGCATGTATACATGTATGTGTATATGCACATGCATATAGTCACATACATGTTGGTATGTGTGTGGTATGGCAATAAGCATGAAAGAATTTCTGGGATACAAGCACCTAAAAGGGAGTATAATGGAATTCTGTCTGGACCATCTCCTTTAAATGCCATAATTCATATATTCTGGGACCAGCCCCTTCCCTAAGCTTATATATGCTCGATATATCATTTGCCATAATGTTATTCTTTCTTTTAACTGTCCGGCTCAAAGTATTTTTTAAAGAAGGCAAAATATTATGAGGACTGATTTTCAAGTAGTCATTTAGGAAATTTGATTCAAGGAAAGCAATATTTTTTTACACACCAGTCTTAAGGATTGAACTCAGAATCTGGGCATTGTCCTTGAGATTTTTTCTTCACTCAAAGCTGATGCTCTACCACTTAAGTCTGTCACTTTCTCTAACACTTAAGCATTTGGAAATGTTGAGAAGTATTCTGTAAACCAGCCTTCCAAGGAGAAAATGGAAACCATTTGGACTTAGAGATAAATGGTCACCATTATTGTCTACTTACTGGATGATAGGAAAGACTGGGTGATGTGTAAAGGACATAAAACTCAATAATTATGAATGACAAAGATTTCCGTGCAATGATACTCTTAGCTATCAATTGGATCAATCTCTTCTTCCTCCTTCTCAGCAATGCAGAAGAAATCATGTCTCTACTCACAATATCTCAGCACACAGGGCACACTTGTTGTCATGCATTCTGCCATCAGGACCACGGACTGGGTCACTCTCCCGGGTACAAGAGAGTTTCCCACTCCTCACCTGGCCTTCAAATTCCTTGCAAAGTTCCTTTAAAAAAGAGAAGCCATTATGTTTCCCACTTTTCTACTTCTTTGGTGTTTAAACTTTATATGGTAGATTGATAATCATGAAATGATACATCTGGTAATGTTGGTAAAAGCGAGCAATATAATAGTGAGAATCGATACAGAAATCATTATTTTGTCAAAGTACTTGGCACATGCACACTGCTGTGTGGTGTATTTAAGGAAAAGTGGAAACAATGCACTGTGACTGAACAAGTATTTCCTAAAACCAGAACTAGATAAATCTCGTTAATTTTCAAATCCATGGGAAAATAAAAATGAAACTTCCATAAGATTCCAACACAAAATATAGCGACCAAGGCACATGGCTTTCAAAGTAGCCAGTAAGCAGAAGACTCAAAAATGAGAAGCTTCAGGATAAATACAGATCACGTCAAGAACATCCCAACTTCATTTGCAAGGGAACAAAACAAGATGGTGCCTACTAACAGAAGATGTATTTAAATTGCTTTGCCTATGTTCATTTCTGGCAATGCAGGTGAAAACCTCAGAGAAGGGGAACCTAAGTCTTCTATTCTCCTTTCACAGGTTGTTTTGCACAGAAGTTTAATTTTTTAAAAAGAGATTTTTATTCCCAGATTTCCTCATGATTTGGTTAAAGGCTTTTTAGATTTCTACTGGTGTTTGGAAATTTTTACTAGTTGATGAAGACTAAAGTTCACCAAAACATACCCCCAATTTCTCAAAACATATGCTGTAACAGCATATGTTAGTAAATAATAAACTATAAAAAAGAATCTCCTTCTGCGGTGTGATCTTCATGTTTCTATTTCACCCAAGAAAATACGATAGTCAGAGTATGGATAAGTCAAAGGGATTGGGCAGTTAGGCTGTAGCGTTGATCCCTTAATGGTTCTGAACTTTGGAACCTATTTCACCAACTGTATAATGGGGTTTTTAGAATAGCTGATCTTTCCTACACAACTGTTTTCTGATTTTTTCTTTGAATTCTAACTTTATTAGGATGATTTTGAGTTCTTATTGCCTCGTATTAATAGGATATTTGATGGGCCAGGAGTTTGGCCTAGTCGTAGAGTGCTTGTCTAGCATGTATGAAGACCCAGGTTCAATTTCTTGGTTACCACATACATAGAAAAAAGCTGGAAGTGGTGCTGTGGCTCAAGTGGTAGAGAGCTAGCCCTGAGAAACCCCAAGGACAATGCTTAGGCCCTGAGTTCAAGGCCCAGGACCGGCAAAAAATAACATTAGTTTCTGGAGGACTCATGGGTATGCTCCAAAGTTTTGGAGGGTAAAAAGCTAGGAATACTGATGTAGAAAACAGGAACCTGATAATCATAGCATGATAATAAAATTCATGTTCAATGATTCCCAGAGTCAGAGGAATGATAAAGTCAGTCCAAATATTGTGATTCATCCAAGAAGATTTTGAAGAAGCACTTTTGTGAGCAGCTCACTGACAGGTTAATTACAGGGCACGGATTGAGCCATCACTGTAAAGCAGTGCTATTCCACACAATTATGCCTAATGACCCAGCCACCAAAAGGAAGAAGCCACGATGACGGTGACAATAGAAGCAAGAGAAAACAACCTTCTGTGTATGTCCACTAATGAATGATAATCATCACAAGATGACCCAGTGGCTTTTAGACTGAAACTTACCACATAAGAATCCAATTTTCAATCCTTTCATGTTGGTGTCTACAGAGACTTCTGGCCATCTGATTTATCTAAATTTGATCTCAGACTACTACTAAATGTAAGTTGGGAGTAACATTATGGTATGAAAGGTCAGCATTTGATGACCAAAAACTGAGCCTACAATTTATAAAAGTCATATTTCTTAATTGCAATAGAGTGATAGATATAGAATTGCAATCTACCAGGAAGACACAATTGAGCTCATTCATGCTGAGAAGAAAACTGAGGTCTAAATATGATATGACTTGTCAGTCTCACTCACCTAGTGCATGTCAGGTACCTGGACGTTCCAACAGAAGGCTAGCCATTTAGGGCAACGGTTATTATTTTTCCATTGAAGATAGAGTTTAATAACTTTGAAGAATTAAGAAGCCCAGTTGGTGAGTGCATTCTATAGTGAATAATTATTTAGTAAAAGTGGATCACTTTTTATACTAGACTAAAAAAATTTATTGTCGGATAATTTGGGGAAAAAAACAGCATTATTTTAAAAGATATCATCTCAATATATCCTATCTTCATTCAAGATCAACCAAGATCTTTATTCTGCAAGTTTCACTGAAAGTAATAATTATATGGAAAAATGAGTAACTCCAATTTTGTCAAATGAAGTTCTTTTTCCTTTAAATCTTGATGATGGTGCTAGAGCTTGAACTCAGGGCACAGGTGCTCTCCCTTAGATGTTACTCAAGATTGGTGCTCTACCATTTGAACAATACCTCCACTTATAGCCTTTTACTAGTTAGGTGGAAATGAAAGTCTCATGGATCTTCCTTCTTTGGCTGGATTTGTAACATAATCTTCAGATGTCTGCCTCTTGGATAGGTACGATTACAGATGTCAGCCATAGCTCCCAATTGTCTAATAGAGTTTAATGTAAAATGAACCAATGTATATGCTATTTAACAAACCTGAAATTATTTAAAACTTATTCTCATACAATTTATATTCTGTTGCAATTTTAAAGATATTCAAAACAAAGTAAATTACACTATTTCAGACAGAAGTCTGATCAAAATTAGAACTTGGTGTGCACACACTTTCTATTATGTGTCCTTTTGGGATAGAGTGAGAAGTCGAGGTTGAAAATTGTGTATTTTCATCTTTAGAAGAAAAATGCTTTTCAATCTGAACCTAATGGTTAACATACTATGATAAACAAATAGCAAATTTGAGTACTTTTAATATTTTTTTAAAAAATCTATGTGGTTAAAAATTCAATATTTAGGGCTGGGAGTTTTGCCTAATGGTAGAGTGATTACCTAATATGCACAAAGATCAGGGTTCAATTCCTCAGTATTACATTCATAGGAAAAAGCAAGAAGTGGTGCTGTGGCTCCAGTGGTAGATCCCTAGCCTTGAGAAAATACAAGGACAGTAGTCAGGCCCTGAGCTCAAGGCCAGGACTAGCAAAAAATCAATATTTATTGTATGACTTTAAAAATCATCAGCATAATTTTGTTAATGTGATGGCTACAACAATCAAATTTAAGACAGGCTCATTCTTGTAATGCTGGAAACTCTGGAAGCTGAGATCTGAGGATTGGGGGTTTTAAGCTTGCCCAGACAGAAAAGTTCATGAGACTCTTATTGCCAATTAATCACCCAAAACCAGAAGTGAACATTGGTCAACTAATAGAGATCCAACCTTGAGCAAAAAAAGCTAAGGGAGAGCACCCAGACCCTGGTACAGAAACACAGACACAAACACAGAAACAGACATAAACATAGAAGTACACACACACACACACACACACACACACACACACACACACACACACATCCCAAATTGTGTTATTTACCCTTTCTGTATCGCGTCGAATTCTCTTTTCACCTTCTCGTTTGGCACTTTCTTCAGCTTCTTTTATGCTGTTAAAAAATAGTACTATACTGAACAGGAGAATAGCCATTATCACAAAAAGTAACAATACCTAATGCTGGTAAAAATGTTCAAAAGAGAACTGTATTAAACTGTTGGTGGGAAGGTAAACTTATTCAACTACTCTGGACTACTCTGGAATGCAGTATGTAAGTTTCTCAAAAGACTTAACATAGAGCTCCCTTATGACCCAGAAATTCCACTCCTGGGCATGTATCCAATAGAACACAAACAAGGCCACTCTAACAGCACAATCATACTCCTTGCAGTATTGTTTACCATAACCAAGATATAGAATTAATCCAGATTCCCCTTAGTGGAGGAATGAATCAAGAACATGTGGTATATATACACAATGGGATTCTATGTTTCCATCAGAAAGAATGACATTGTAACATTCTTAAGGAAATGGAAAGACTTGAAAAAAATCATATTACGTGAAATAAGATCCAGAAAAACATAGGCTGCATGTTTTCCCTTATTTATGATAACTAGAAAATTCTTATAAATCTACCATTAAACACACTAGATAGTAAAAACAAAACAAAACAAAACAAAAAACTCCTGGATATGATACAGGTCTCTAGGCATTCACATGGAGTAAGATTATGGGATGATATTCTTAGGAGAGGATCAGAAAGGCACAATGCCTATGTGCTTCTGATCATATAAAATAATGTTTATCAAAATGAACTCCAGGACATGGAAAAAAGTTTTTTTTTTCTTGGTTACAATTTTTATTTTTTCTTTCTGTCTTGTTAGTTTATCTGTCTTTAGGAAAGTAAGGGAGGGCACAGAAGCGGGGTGGAAAGGATGAACAAATGCAGCGATGGTACTCACTAGAAATAATGCTGAAAATACAACGAATGGGTGGAAATAGTAGGGGAAAAACTTAGAGAGATTGAGGGTAGGGGTAACATTGTTCAAACAGAAATATATTCTTTACCTGACTTGTGTAACTGCAATCTCTCTGTACTTCACCCTTACAATAAGAATTCATTTTGGAAAGAGTTGGTCAGTTGGTGCCCAGTCACATTCTCTGTGTCCACCCCTGCCTAGCACTTGCATATCCTGTGCAGTAACTTGTCGCAACTGTTCATATTACAAGAGACAAGAACTACCCTGTCTTGAATGCCTATGCCAGATGAATTGCCAAAGATAAGGAAGGGTGTGAAACTGACTCACTGGCAGTCAATTACAAGCTTTGTTTGGCAGAACTGGATGGGCGTGCCTCCTTGAGTGACAAACAGGAGATTGTGAGGCAAATTCCCTTTAACAGGCAGAACCAAGGGTTTGAAACAATGCCATGACAAGGTGAAACCAAACTAAGCCTTTGAGCTATTGCTATCCACACCCACATGTTTAGCTTTCCAAACCCTGTGGAGGTTCGTTTTGCCTTCATGTGAAAACATGGGTGTTAATAAGAGCTAAATTTGAATTAAGCTTCAAAACCTTTTCATACCCGTTTTCTAGTTATAGTCTCAACCTGGAGATAAGTATGGCTTTCTCAGTTCTATGATGGAAGAAACAGGAATTTAGAAATGATGGCTTGCGTCACAATCTCTAACGACAACAATAGTAGACAAAGTCAGTTTGAGAAATTTTCTTTAAAGAAGACTCAAGTGGAATTTTAAAACTCATTTAGTTAATAAATGTGACAACCAGATTAGTACTGTGGGTAGGTTATCCTATTATTGAATTTCCCTATTATTTTTTCATTTTTCAGTCTTATGTTCACAAAGCTGAATTACAGAAGCATAGTGAATAGTAAAGGCATAAATGCGAACATGTGGTTGGGAGAATTCCATGAAGTAAGAATGATAATGACCTTGTTGCTTCACTTCAAAGGTTTAAGTATGAATCTCATTTATAGCTACTGCATAAGAAAGGCCTGGAAACCACAGGATTTGGGGCAAGTTTGAACACTTCAGATTCATGCTTCATAAGTCACCATGTGGAAATCCGGTTGATTTATTGTCTGAAAGCCAGTCCTAATCACTGTCTTGTGAACTTTATATAACCTGCCCCTGGCTTCTACATCATCGAACTGATTTTTAAATGCAGGTGTGAAGTTTATTAATCTGGCAAATCTTTCTGTGTCTTGCTTTTATAGCAGAGATGGATATATATATATATATAGCACTACAAGGGCTTGCTGCCACAAGACTAGAGTTTACACTTTGTTAGAAGACAATATTGAAGTCTATTTACTTTTTACTCATCTCTGGGTCTTTAGTGACTGAGCCAGAACTAATCATTAAAGAAAGATTAACTCAGTAGATCTTCCTTTTCAAATCATTTACCTTAACAGGAAAAATGAACTCAGATACAGTCTATTATTATTACTATTTTATTTAAAATTTAACTGTTATTATTTAATAAGAGTATCTCTACCTGTTATTATTTAATAAGGGTATCTACATTTCCACATGAAACAAGGCATGTCAAATGACTGCCCAAGATTATTTCAGAAGGAAGGACTTCTTAGCTTCTGATATATCACCCATTATTAAACACTAGGCATGTTCAAGATATTCTTTTAAAAGTGAAGTTTTCAGGGGCCAAGTGTTTGGCCTAGTGGTAGAGTGTTTGCCTAGCATACACAAAGTCCCAGGTTAGATTCTTCGGTACCACATACATAGAAAAAAGCCAGAAGTGGTGCTGTGGCTCAAGTGGTAGAGCTCTACCATTGAGAAAGCCTAAGGACAGTGCTCAGGCTCTGAGCTCAAGCCCAGGACTGGCAAAAACAAACAAACAAACAAACAAAAAACATCTATGAGACTACATCTCCAAAATAACAGGCAAAAACCCAAGTTGGCCTAGTGGTAGAGTGCTCACCTAGCATGCATGAAGAGCCAGGTTCAATTCCACAGTACCACACACATAGAAAAAAGCCAGAAGTGATACTGAGACTCAAATGATAGAGCTCTAGCCTTGAGAAAGCCTGAAGACAGTGCTCAGGCCCTGAGCTTTCAAGCCCAGGACTGGCAAAAAAAAAAAAAAGTGAAGTTTCCACTTGAATAATTAGCTTAACCATCTATCCACTCCTTTTTAGAAATTTATGTAGATGACACAAAGAAAAGAAGAGTTTGTAGCGTGGTCTATTGCTCATGATAAAGCTTCGTGGAAAGGACTTCAAGTCTCCGTGAAGCTTTCCCAGGAAGAAAGTTGAGCTCAGTCACACGGATCCACGAGGGTGTGAGGATACTCACAAGAGTTCAGCACACATCGCACACTTATTGCCATGAGTTTTCCCATCGGGGCCAAGAACTGGATCATTTTCTCTTGTGCAGCCAAGTCTTCCATCCTTCACATAGGCTCGGAAGGCACTGCACACATCCTGCAGAACAGAGAAAGGACCCGATAGCCATCCAATTCATCTCCAGATGTTTTCAAGACCTTGTTTCCTGTCACTACTAGGGTCATAGGGCAGTGCTAGTAATTCAGAAGCAGCTAAGTGAGGATGGCAGAGTCCGGGGGGTTAAGGATAGACTTCTTTTACTTGGGAAAAATGGATAATGGTGCTAGAATTTAGAAGGATCAGACCCCTGCCTTCAGCAGGTTCATAATATCCTATCGCACGCAGGTGGAGAGGCATTTAAATTGGTGTATGCTAAGAGCGTGGTAGATGTAATCTCAAATGCTCCAAGAGCATGAAGCAAAGGTATTAAACCCTGCCTGTCAGAACGTTGTCTCGCTAGAGAAAGTCAGGTGTGACATGCATGAGAACCTTCCTTTCCCAAGCAACACAGGCTCACAGAAGCATTGCACAGAAAAGTAGCTGTTTAGTTTAACTCTCAATGCAGTTAAGAAATTTGTGTGAATTAATGCACCTGCTATCTGACAAATTTCATGAATTAATGCACCTTCTATCTGGCAAATTTCATGTAACCCTTCTATTAATTACAATAAAAAATATATGGAAAAAAAGAAATTTGCCACCTGGCATTAAGTGACAATGCTGGGGTCTCAGATTCAGTTATTCAGGTCTAGTGACTTTTCACTAATGCACAATGTTTCCTTTATTTGTTCATTTACTTTTGTAGGTTATGGTGCTTGAACTTGGCCTTGGTGTTGTCCCTGAGCTTGTCAGCTCAAGGCTACCATCCTACCCCTTGAGCCACAGCCCCACTTCTGGCTTTCTAGTTAATTGGTTTCTAGTTTTCTGGTTAATTGGAGATGAGTCTCATGAACTTTAGTGCCTGGGTAGCCTCCTGAGTAGCTAGGATTACAGGTGTGAGCCACTGCACACAGCTAAGATATTTCTTTTAGGATCCCTTTAGGTTAATACAAGGCAGAATTAGAGCTGAAAGATCTGCCACTGGTGTATCTTAATCTAGATTCAGGACCTGAGCATTGTCTTTTCAAATTACCGGGCAGTATTCATTCTATAGGGCAAGAAAGATTTTCTTGAAAGCATCCCCTTGAAGAGAGGAGAACACTTGCTTTCTCTTTGCCTTAGGCCCCAGTATTACCACCCTGCTGGTTAGGATGAGTCCTCACCTGTTCTGCGTTACTTCTCTCACAGTCTCCTTCACTTTTTATGTCAACTTGGGACCCAGATTTCCTGGAAACAAAAGTTATTAGACCCCAAAATTAGTATGATGGAATTCTCTAACATTATGATTATGTCTTATGACTTGTATTTTCCCCTTGAAAACAGTGTCACATTCCATAGGTGGTTTTGTTGTTTTTTTCTTTGTGAGGTTTGAACTCAGAGACTGGGAGCTGTCTCGGAGCTTTTTTGCTCAAGGCTCGTGCATCACGTACCATTTTCTGGTGGTTAATTGGAAATAAAGAGTTTTACAGATTTTTCCTGCCCCAGCTGGCTTTGAACGGCAATCCTCAGATCTCAGCCTCTCGAGTAGCTAGGATTACAGGCAAGAACCACTGGCACCCTGCCCCAATAATTTCTTACTTACTTTGTTCAGTAAGGTTCTATGTTTATAAGTAGGAGTAAAATAAATGGAGAACTAATAAGATGCTTAAAAATATTATTTCAACATATATTTCTGCCCCCTGGGTCTAAGGTGGTAATTCACATGAGAAGATGGGCAAAAGCAAGTTTGATAACCAGATGCCAAAAGTCCACCAGGAACTTGATTGTCATTATAAACAAACACGTTCAAGCTTGTGCAATACCACTCTCACTTGAATCATATTGCTACCACTGTATTTTTATGAACACTATCTGAAGTCCTGAGAGTTAATTTCATACAATCTTGTAAACTTGAAAGAGCATCTGAAAACAGAGAGGCATAAATGTAGGTATTTTCTATTTTCTGAAACAGTAGCTTGGCTGGGTGCTTGTGGCTCTTACCTGTAATCCTAGCTAATCTGGCTGAGATCAGAGGATCATGGTTCAAAGACAGCCCAGGCAGCAAAGTCTGTGAGACTTATCGCCGATGAAGTGCCAAACAACTATAAATGGCACTATGGCTCATAGTGGTACCTTACTAGCCTTGAGCAAAAGAGGTTAGGGACAACACCCAGCTCCAGAGTTCAAGTTCCATGACCGCCAGCCACCACTACCACCACCACCACCACCACCAACACCACCACCACCAACAAAAGATCAGCTTACAATACAGCATGTATATAACAATGAAAATACAAATACAGTTAAAACAATAAAAAGAAACTAAGTATATAATGAGATGATTTGTATAATGTATCAAATGAGGGAATCTATAAAAATAATTTATCAATATGATTGGAGACTCCACTGGAAGGCAGAGATAAGAAAGAACCCTCATGAGTGGCGTGTTCTTTTGTATGAGTGAAAAGAGGTATACCAAATATTCAAGAGGAGAAACTTGCCCATAGGCTAGAGATTTAAGAGGATTCTCCCACCTCAAGCAGTAAAAATTAAAGGAATATTTTAGGCATAGTTATGTTTGTATATAAGTATACATACACACACATACACATACAGACACACATTTACAAACCCTCTTTCTTTCTTTCTTTCTTTCTTTCTTTCTTTCTTTCTTTCTTCCTTCCTTTCTTTTTCTGTCTTTCTTTTCTTCTTCCCCCTTCTTTCCCCCCTTCCTCTTCCCTCCCTCCCTCCTTCCTTTCTTCCTTCTTTCCCCTTCCTTCCTTCCTTCCTTCCTTCCTTCCTTCCTTCCTTCCTTCCTTCCTTCCTTCCTTCCTCCCTTTTTTTGCCATTCCTGGGGCTTGAACTCAAGGCCTGGGCACTGTCCTTGGACCCTTTTGATCAAGGCTAGTGCTCTACCACTTGAGCCACAGCACCACTTCCTGGCTTTTCTGTGTATGTGGTATTGAAGAATTGAACCCAGAGATTCATGCATGCTAGGTGAGTGTTCAACCACTAGACCTCTTTGTTTTTTCTTTCTTATTCTGTGAGTTGAACTGAGGACTTTAAGCTTGCTAGGCAAGCCATGCTTCCATTTCTAGTTTACTAGAACTTAATATTGAACCTTGGGGAGAGCTGAAATTATAATTTTAATGTATTTACTGGGCATGAAGCCACGTGAGGGACCCAGTTGATTTAAAGTAGTTTTATTTTTGGTGAAGATGCTTATTTCAAAGAATAAAACTTCTTGAACCTCAAAGAATAACTCATATTTCCTTTCTAGCCAAATATTTGTTGCTACATTTTCAAGCACGAAAGGGCATATCATTGAAGATTGAGGTCATACAAAAAAATGAAACCTGAAAAGCAGGTATGCATTTCATTGGTGGAAGACAATCAATAATCCAGGGTGGAGACAGAATGAGACAAGGGCATAATCTAGGACAAGGAGAACTTTTTTATGTACTGGTAAAGTTTATACAGCTGGGAAGTAGTTCAGTATAAAAAGGTTCAATTAAATAACCAAATGGATAGGGAACGGGGGAAAACAAGATGAGGGGTGGGGGTGAGGGGGAGGGAAAAGGGGACCAAGATATGTGAAAGGATATTAATGTATGGAAATTAATGCACCATCTATCTGGCAAATATCATGTAACCCTTCTATTAATTACAATAAAAATATATAAAAAGTTCAATTATTTCTATTTTAAATCACACAAACAGATCATTTGCTAAGGAAAGCACTGTTTAAAAGGATGCACTAGGATATAAATAGATAGATAGTAAGAAGACATAACGATGCCTGTATGCAACATCTATGTGTAGGAACGTCCATACATGTGCATGTGTAATGTCCCTGTCTTGTATACTTCATAAAGTCCATGGAAATCATCTCATATTGAACACAAAAGTGTTCTGTAAATTTAAAATATTTTATAAGCTTTTTATCTCCTTAAGAGTAGTGAAAGAATGAGAGTTAGTGATCAATAGCTTATATGAACTCTGTAAAATAACTTGTCTTAATGGCTCTAGGGGATGGTATGTCATGTAACTGCTCAGACGCCATGCTGTGTGAACACCTGTCTAGAGGCACTCACGTGTTCTCGGCGCAGAGCTCACAGCGGCTGCGGTATGTCTTCCCATCTGTACCACACACAGCCGCAGCAGCAACACCACGGGCACAGACAAACTCCCCATCTTTCCCGTCTTTCTTGAATTCATTGCAATTCAGCTGCAAGAGACATGATCATAATCAAGGCAGAGAAAAACAAAAGAGATCAAAATATTCCCTACATACATCAACAAGTTAGCACCTTTGACTCAGAATAAAATAACTCACTATATATTTCAAAAACAACATTTGCTCTGGGTGCCAGTGGCTGTCTGTAGTCTTAGCTACTCAAGAGACATATCTTAGGACAGAAGTTCAAAGCCAGCCTAAGCAGGAAAGTCTGGAAACTCTTATCCCTAATTATCTACCAAAAAGCTGGAGGTAAGGTTGTGGCCCAAGTGGAAGACTTCCAGTCTTGAGAGACAAAGGTAAGGAAGGGATCTCAGGCACTGAGTTCAAGCCTCAGTACTGGCACAAACTAAAAACTATTTGCTGTCTTGGTGAGACAAACCCAGTCACCTCTCTGAAACGTAATCCACTGTTTCTTTGTCCAATTCTGCTGGCATACCTTACAGATCCTCCCTGAGGAGCTGTTAATAACAGATCTGAAAACTCTGTAACCCTTAAATGACAATAATATTTCAATTGTTACAGATTACAGTGGCAATTTAAAGCAAGATCACTGAATTCAGAACCCTAGTAATTTAAATCATAAATTTCTGGATTTGGAGTTCACAAATATGCCAGTTGTTTAGCTCTGTGATCTCTTTATATTTAAGGATCTCAAATTAGTTTGAAAAGTGGACATAATTTCACTAACCTATCAGCACTGGAAGGGAATTTAAATGTGTGAATACATGCATACCAGTTAGAACATAGCATAAATCACTCTTTATTTCTGTTGTTATTTGAAATACTTTTCTCTACTGATAATCTAGATAAGAAAGTTCATATCTTTTAGGGATTACAAGAGAAATGGGAAAATCTCTGCTCTGATGATATGACAAATGCACAAGACAAACCTGTAGAGTGAGAGAATTGCTACAGGTGGTAACTGAAGATGATTGTCCAAATTCAAGTCTGACACCCACTCATTTTTACCTCTGTGAACCTCACTTTCCTCATCTAAAAACTGGGAATTCACACCCTACCTACATTCCACATTTGTGGTAAAGATTAAATAAATACTTATGAAACATTCTTATTGTGACATAAGCTAACTAAAGAATACAGAGTGAACTTCAACTGAACGTCTATCTAAAATCAAATGATTAGAGCTGGAGATTTTTTCTGTAGGATGGCACATTGTGAAACAAAATTTTGAGATTATTAAAGAGAATTTAATGATATACATAGAACACTTAGATAATGTACCTGTGATGAAGTAACATGTCACAGGTGTAAAAAAAATTGAGTAGGATGGGTGTAAGTTTGTAGTGAATCTTTCAACCTGAAAGTAGAGGACTCTTAATACATTTTAAAATACAAACAAAAGCCATATCCTCATCTCACTATCCGTATCATACATTTAGGAAGAAGCACATTTGAAAAACTAAGATAAGTTCTGGGCATATATGCTATTTTAGTCATTCATTTACTGATGTAGTCAGTGAGATTCACAACAGTACTGTGAGATTTTTGGTATATTACTACACTGTGAGAATACCATATTGACTAGGTGTGGTGACACATGCCTGTGATTCTAGCTACTCAGGAGGCTGAAGTCTGAGGATCATGGTTTGTGGTTTGTGATATGTGGTTCAAAACCAGCCCAGTCCAGATAGTCCATAAGAGTTTAATTACCCATTAGCCAGCAGAAAGGGAGAAGCTGAGCTGTAGTTCAAGTGATAGGGTGCTAACCTTGAGCAAAATAAGCTGAGAGACAGCACCCAGGCCCTGATTTCAAGCTCCACAACAGTATAATAGTGGTGATGCCTGTAAATGTGAATCTGCAAGAAGTGATTCAATGAGGTGATATTGGAGGTGACATGGGATCAGTGAAAAGCAGAGACAAACATCAGAGAGTTAAAGGCAGAGAGCATCCTGGTCACACAAAGGACTTGTGGTAGTGATTGAATTTGCTGTGCTAAATGAGAGGAAACTGACTTAAATACAACTTACAAGGTGAAAAAACAAAAGCATTCTAGATACTGCAGAAACCTAGGACTATTTTGGATTACAGTCATTAACTTGGAACAACCCCTGCCATTTGCCCTCCATCAGAAATCAACAAAGCATACCAGGTCACAGGTGTTGTTGGCAGGGGGATGGGAAGGAAGAAAGAGGCCAGGCAGGAGGTGCACACATTCTCTCCTCCACCTCCTCCTCCACTGAGCTTGTGAGGTGAGTGTATACTAGCCTACAGCAAACGCCTCTTCCTAATGCTAGTGATGACTGAGCTCATGGATGGATTTTGTTCTCATCCCATAGCAGCAGCCCAGAGGTGAAAGCAGTGGTTTCTGAATACTCAACTCTGGGCTTCGTCCTTTGCCTTCTCAGTATACTTAAGGGAAGCATGGCCTTGAATATTCTCTCAATCACGTGAGCAGAAAAATATAGCTGAAGTCATAATGGAATCCTATGGTAAAGTATCTGCACATCCTAAACAATGTAAAGAAATCCAGCATACTAAACAACGAATGTCAAGTGAACATGATCAGTGTAAATTAATAAAAAAAAGTTTATGAAAAATAAAAAAGTATTTTTTTTGCCAGTCCTGGTGCGTGAACCCAGGGCCTGAGCACTTGTGAATGCTAGAGCTCTACCACTAGAGCTACAGCACCACTTTTGGTTTATCTATGTATGTGGTACCCAAGAATCAAACCAAGGTCTTTGTGCAGGCTGGGCAAGCACTCTATCACTAGACTAAATTCCCGGCCCCAATAAAAAGTATTTTTCCAATGGAAAGACTTAGAAAATAATCATATTAAGTGAAGTAAGCCAGACTCAAAGGAACATACGCTCAATGATTTCCCTCATTTGTCATAATCAGTAGAAACCTTGAGCTCTTCTAGCAGAGATTTGCAATAGAACAAAACCTAGATGCATAAGCCCATATAGTATGACACTAAATGAAAGGCTCTCCAGGATATAGAAACAAAAGGACCCAGGCCCTGAGTTCAATAGTGCTGGAGAGTGGTGATGCCTGTAAATGTGAATCTGCAAGAAGTGATTGTTGTCCTTAATGTACAATGTTATCTCTCATCTCTTTTGCTGTCCCCTTGGTTATCTCATATTGTTACAATATTTCACCTTGTTATCTGATATATTTTATATATGCTTAATTGGTTATTTGAATAGGATAGGGAAGGGGGGAAATCAAGATGAGCATGGGGAGGGAAATGGGGACCATGACATGAGAAAGGGTATCAGTATTTGTGAAGTAATGCACCTTCTATCTGGTGAATATAATGTAACCCTTCTATTAATTACAATAAAAATATTTGAAAAAAGTATTTTTTCCAGAATTTAGATGTGAAAGCAAATATAGCAAGGAAATTATGTGAGTATAGCCAATGACTTATACTCAGTGGTATATGATGACTACTTATGAAATAAAAAGAAAACCAAAAGGAGAAAGGAAGTTGTAAACAAAATGGAATAGTTACATTTTTTGAAATATTTAAATAGTAAAAAATAAAAATTTATAAAGAATAAAAATTAAATTTGTGCAAGTAGATAATCCTGATTCAAAGACAGTCTAGGCAGGAAAGTGCCTAAGATTAATATCTCCAATCAGTTACAAAAAAGTCAGAAGTGGCTCTGTGTCTTAAGCAGTAGAGCATTAGCCTTGAGCCAAAGGAGCTCAGATGTAGCACTCAGGCCAGTGTTCAAGCCTCAAAATGTGAAAAAAGCAATGAATTAAAAAAAATAAATACATGTGATAGAATCATATAAAATCTTGAGAGAAATATCCTGATATAACAGAAATAATGTATGTGGATGATTATATCTACAAGTCAGAAAATACACAGATGATTTTCTAATGAGATTAATCCTATACTAACCAGAAGAAATTAAAATCAAAGAATATATACCTATGTTAGAATAAGATAACACATAAGATAAAAATGAGTAGGAGAGAGCAAATACATCTATATTAATACTGAAAATAGACATTAGTTTAAATATATTACAAATTACATGAGATATAACATCAATTTAAGTTGTTTTTAATGTACTATGTGAAGTTATTTCTTCTTTATTTCATGATCTTTTCCCCCTATGAATTATTCCCTTTGTCATTGTATTTGAATTTGGTACCTGTTCTCTCTTATGTATGTTTATTTGGATTATTTGGGAAGGGAAACAACAAAATGGTAAGATAAATAACAAAAGGCCAACCAATGCAACAGTGATACTTTAAAAAAAGAAATAATTTCAAAGCTATTTTCCTGAACCAAAGTCTATGGAAATAAAAGAGGAAATATCTACATATATGAAGGTTAAAAGCAATCTTACTAAATAACTTTGAGTGGATAAGAATTAAGATATATTTGATAAATAATGGAAAATGGAAACACTTTTAAGTGTCTTGAGACCATTGATTATCAATGGTTAGGAATCTTTTACATATGCATATCAGAAAAAAAGAACATCAAAGAATTAAGTATTTTTCCAGTGCATTATAAAATTAAAAGAAAATTGGAAGAAACATGAAGGGATACCATAAAAAATACAATAGAGATATTAACCAAAAATGATGGAAGAGATTTCTAGTGAGGCTGATAAAAGAGAAAGAGAAGATATTTTAAAAATTGTAAATCAGGAATAAAAATAAGCTTAGAAGCCAATGATTGCATACTAGATCTGGAAGCTAGTACAGTTAAAAATGAACATCTCACTGAAAACATATAAAATGTTAACAGTGTTACAGTAAGCAAGAGGAAAACTGAATAGATCAATAAGTCTTAATCCAACTGATTTGTGGCCTGTGATAGCCTCTCTCTACAATGACCAAATCCAATCAAATTTTCTGAATTGTTTGAAAAATGTTTTTCAACTTATAATGATTTACAAGTTACCCTACAAATAAGTAAGAAATTTAAACCAATAACAAGCATATAATATAGTAATCTCATTTAAGTATACAATTCAGTGATTTTTAAGTACATTTATATATTTGTAAAACCACCAGTAGGAACCAGTTCTAGAATATTTCCATCACCCATAGTATAATTTATAAACTGTCTTTTCTCTGAACTTCTACTTTAGCAACCATGGAACTTCTTTTTGAATCAATTTGTCCTTTGTGGCTATTTAATAAAAATGCAATCACAAATATGTCAATGTTTACATCTAATACCTTACATTGCATTTTTTGTTTGAGAGTCATTGTCATCAATACCATCCTTTTACTGCTGAATAAAATTTCATTGCCAAAATATGAAAATATGGTTTGTTCTAGGTTTATCCATTCACCAGTTAACATTTGCACATATGAGTTAATGTCACTTTGGGCTATTAGAAATAATGCTGCTAACAAGCATTCATAGATCCACACATAACATTCATACAAATTTTGTGTGGGCATATATTTTTCATTTCATTGGGTTCCTAGGACTCAATTGACTAAAAGCCTATGCTATTGTTTACATTCAGTTTTCCCAGCCATGAGTTGTGAAATGTGAAACATAATGGACGCATAATAGTTGATAATAAGGAAAGTAATTTCAATTCTAATCAATTGATTTTCGTGTCTATCTTTGTACTAGAAACACTGTGGCACCGTTTCTTTACAGCAAAATTTTAATCTAAATGCTTAAATGTTCCAGTTTGTTTATATGAATACTAGATCAACTTCTTTTTAAAAATATAGTTTGTTGTTATTATAGAGGTGATGTACACAGGGGTTAGAATGACATAAGTCAGGTAGGTAATGGGTACACTACTTTTTGAAACATATTACCCTTTCGCTTGTTTCTCCCAGTTTTCCCTCCTGTCCACATACCCACAAGTTACATAGTTTATTTTCCAGGTAAGTCTAGTGAGTACCTCTGCTGTATTTGTTTACACTTTGTCCCACCTTTTCTGTGTTCCCTCTTCCCCTCCCCAAGACAAAATAACTAATAGATAAGACAAATGAAAAAGAGAACAGCAGCAACAACAAAAATCAACAACAAAAATCTCTTATTTCCATTTCTTGGAGTTAATTTCATAAAACATTATTTAATATGTTCATATAAACACCGCTAACCAGCCTTTGTGATCCACTCTTACAAATATTCTCCTTTAGTTTCACTGTGTGAGTGGCTAAACATAGTTTCCCATCACCCAGCAATTCCAGTCCTGGGCATTTAACCAACAGAAGAAAAACTAGGCCATACTAAAGCTTTCAGTACAAGGTTCATTGCAGTATTGTTTACATAGTTGAGACATGGAATCCACCTAGACGCCCCTCAGTGGACAAATGGCTCAAGAAAATCTGGTATATATACACAATGGAATTCTGCTCTTCCATTGGGAAGAATTATATTGCATTATTCTTAAAGAATTAAAAGACTTGGAAAAAATTATATCAAGTGAAGTAAGACTCAGAGAAACATAGGTTACATGACTTCTTTCATTTGTGGTAACTAGAATGTGCCTATAAATCTATAAATAGACACACTGGTTGGTAAAAGATATACAATCTATACATAGACACACTGGTTGGTTAAAAAATGTATGATGAATTATAAAGGTTACTAGACATTCAGATAGTGAAACGAGGTCAGTTTCTGTTACTGATTAAAAAGAGATTTTGTTAGCTAGAATTTTACATTTATAGACTGTGGAAGAATTGTCATCTTGACAATTGACTTTTTCAATTAATGAAAACAGATTATATCACCATTTACAGTGATAGGTCAATTACTGATAAGGGGATCATTAGATGATTTTATAACTCTGAGAAATCTGGAGAGTATAATTAGCCAAACTTAGATAGCCCAATCTATTCTACCCTTATGTTAGAAGGAGGAGACTCCAAAATAGTGATAAAAAGTTTTGTTAAAAAAAATAGCTAGTTACTGGTAGTTCACACCTGCAATCCTATATACTCAAGAGACTGAGATCTGAGAATCGTGGTTTGAAGCCAGCCTGGGCAGAAAAGTACCCATGACACACTTATTTCCAATTAACCACTCAAAAACCAGAAGTGCCACCAGTAATGTAATGAATGTAAAGCCTTTGGGTATTCATTTACTCATTACTATGAACATCCGTTATTACATATGTTTGTGTCTCTATATGTCACCCAGTATAATAAATTTGTTCTTGATTGTATGACCCCCAACTATATGAATAATACAGGGGGCTATGAGTCATAATGGCTATGACACCACTAAGTGATAGCAATTTTGTTTTGTATTATTTAAGTGATAAAGTCTAGCTAGGTAGCCCAACTGGTCTAGAACTTATTTTTAATTCTGGGATGGCCTCAAACTTGAAATATACTGGGCTATAGCTCCCAAGTTCTGATATTACAAATAACTGGTAATAGGATATCTTGTAGGAAAACCATGGTATATTCAACCAATTAATGATTAAATCATATTTATGTTGAAAATGACTATAAGTCTTCCATTTCTCTCAGCAACACTTTATAATTTAGGCCTTATCCTTATATTAATTATTTTTTGTGATAGCGTTAATAGTGTTAATAATTTAAGTTTTGGGTTGTTCATTGCTAGTGCATACAAATACAACTGACTTTTATTATCTGAATCATTGATGAATGTATTTTCTAGTTCTAGTAGATTTGTACCATGTTAGAAATATACATACATACATACATACATACATACATACATACATACATAGACAATATCACTTTCCTGATATTATTGGTAATTGTTGTATAGTGCTGGTGGCTCATGCTGGTAATTCTAGCTACTCAGGAGACTGAAAGCGGAGGATTGTGGTTCAAAGTCCATGAGACTCTCATCTCCAATTAACCACTAGAAAGCCATAAGAAGTGATGCTGTGGCTTAAGGAGGAGGGTGCTAGCCTTGAGCTAAAGAGCCCAGGCCCACAGTTCAAGTCCCATGATGGACAGAAAAAAGAAATGTAGCAATATCTGCACCTGAACATTGTTTCAGAATAATCCTGTCTTTCTGGAATGAGCTGGGATGTCTCCTCTTCTAGAGAGAGTTTGTAAAGCATGGATATTATTTCTTCTGCCAGTATTCTATGGCAATTCTCAGTGGAATGATCTGAGCTGGCATTTTCTTTGATTTTATGAATTACCGATTCATACTGTTAATTTGCCGTTGTTTGATTATGAGTTTCTATTTCTTTTAAGCCAATTTGTGATGTTTCTTCCTACATACTTTTCTGCTATCTAGTTTACTTATTGTTGTAGCATTGTTCATAATATTCCATTGTAAGCTTGGCATGGGCCAGATCTTTCAGTTCTAATTCTGCTTTTTATTAACCCCAAGGAGGCCTAAAAGAAACATCATAGCCTGGCGCAGTGGCTCACATCTGTCATCCTAGCTACTCAGAGGCTAAGATCTAAGGATCATGGTTCAATACCAGCCCCAGGACTAAAGACCATGAGAATCGTGTTTCCAATTGATCACCAGAAAAAGGGAAATGGGGCTGTGGCTCAAGGGGTAGGGTGGTAGCCTTAACTGAAGAGCTTAAGGACAGTGCCCAGGCCCAGAATTCAAGCCCCATTACCACCCCTCCCCCCCACACACAAACACACAAAATCCAGTGTAATCATTTGATTACAGAGCACATTAGTCTTTCCTATTTAATTCCTGAATTTAGATTGTATGTTTTATTTCTCACTTTCTGGGACAATTTAGCTAAGGAGATTTTCTTCATAGTTTATCTTTTCAAAGAATTAACTTTGCTTTTTCTGATTTTTTGAATCATTTTTCTTTCATATTTTATTAATTTCTGATTAATGTCTCTTGGCTTCTTAGTTTGCTTTTAATTTGCTTTCTTTTTCTTAATTTCATAAAGTGGATGCTTAAATTGATTTGAATTTCACCCTGGATTATTTAAATATTTAAATGTGCAGGTATTTCTTTATCTGAAGTCCATGTATTTCATTTTCATGTTTTATTTCCAAAGTTCTGTCTTATAGATATTTCTCTGATTTATTACATTTTTAAGAAATGTTTTGTAAAAATTCCAAAGCTTTGAAGATTTTTGTAATTTATTTTTGTTACTAGTTTTTAATTCAGTTTTATTGTCACTAAAGAATTATACTTGTATGATTTTAATCCTTCTAAGTATATTTTTAACATGTTTTATTTTCAATAATGTTCCTCAGTAACTTGTTTATTCCTTAACATTTTACATTCTTCAACATTATTAGTATTTTTAACACGTTTCAGTAACAGATAATTTTTTTTTCTGCAAGCCAGGCTCTGGTGTTTCACTCCTGTAATCCTAGATACTGAGAAGGCTAAGGTGTGAGGATTATATTTTGAAGCCAGCCTGTGAGACAATTATCTCCAGCTAAGCACAAAATGCTGGACGTGGAGCTATGGTTCCAGTGGTAGAACACCATCCTTGAGCAAAACAGCTCAGGAGAATTGCTTAAGTCCTGAAGTCTAACATATACACAAAAGAATTTTTCTGCTGTTTGTCCTGAACAAAAGTGTCATGTTTTTCTAAGTATGAATTGCATCTGTTTCATTTGTATCACTGTACTAGCCTTTGAAACAGGATGTTTTAGATAATGCATCACAGAGTCTCCATAGTAGTTGGGATAATGATTTCTCAGCTAATGTTAACTTTTGCTTCTTTTTCCTTTTTTCCTTTGTCAGCTGCACTAAATCTTTGACATCTTGCTTTCCCATCGTTAGCAGCTGCTGGTATGTCTGCCAAGAAAGTACTTAGTTGCATTTTTAAATCTCAGCCTCCAGGGTTTTAAACTATGGTTTTCTCTTATAGCCTTCATGAGCTTCACGATGGGATATAGTTTGCACCAAATACCTCTAACAATAAGGCTTGCACCCTCTTCAGCAGTCTGTTTATAAAGAGGCACAGGCAATTTTTATATTCGCTTTCCTGGGGGTATTTTCTGTCTTCTAATTGCAGCTATATAGTACTAGCATTCATTCTCAATTGTATAGGCCTTCCTTAGTTCCTGATGCACCTCTATAAGACTTGGGAAGATATGCCATCCATGGCTGCCACTCCAGCTTGGTAAAGGCTGTCCTTTCCATTGAAACATGTCTGCGAGTGGTAGGTAAGCTGTCTTCAACAGTGCAATATTGCTGTCTGGGCTCACAGCCCCTGTGCCTTGCATAGAACCCCCACACTACCTGAGCAGAGGTGAGACAGGCATATTCTTGAGCAAGAACATTATGTTTATCATTCTTTGCAAATTCAACAGCATGCGAGCATAAATGCTTCTCAGCTTGGCATAGGTCAGTTTCCCCGAGTGCTAAAGTTGTTCTGGTCATTTTAATCTTTCATTTGTATATTGGGGAAAAGTTATGATGATCTTTCTCATTCATTTTTACCTGAAGTGCTACCACTCATGGCTATAATATATAGATTTCCAGACCCAATAAGGAAAAGAAAAAACTATACACTCCTTTGACTTATAAACTCTGTATTAAAAGGTGTTATGATTAAATATAAATTGCTTAGAAAACAATAATAGTTTCATGTATGGAATGCTTTATATAAATTTCTTATATTAGTAGAATTAGAGAGAAATATTAGATTATTTTGAGAGTTGCTGAGAACATATTTGATAAAGACCATCACATATTTAGTAAGATAAGAATAAAAAGGATTTTCTGATACTTAAGTTCATGCATTAAAATATTAATGGTGGATATTAGATTTAATGGAGTTACTTTTAAAGAACAAGGAGAAAAGGCAATTTCTTGTTCACTATCATCACTTCTATTTGAACTTTCCAATCTTAACCTCGATTGAGAGATAATATGGAGAACTACCATTGAAAGGTAATTATAAAATTTTTCTTTCATGCAGTTGCAATCACTTCTCAAGAAAAATTCTCTCATAGGGCCAGGAGTTTGGCCTAGTGGTAGAGTGTTTGCCTAGCATGCACAAAGCCCTAAATTGGATTCCTCAACACCGAAGACACAGAAAAAGAAGTGGAGCTGTATGTGGCTAGCTAGCCTTGAGCAAAAAGAAGCTCAGGGAGTGCTCAGGCCATGAGTTCAAGCAAAAAAAAAATGCTCTCTGTAATCAATAAGTCACCAAGAGTTACAGAAGATATTATCACTGTGTTATACAAAAAACAACCTGAAAGCTGGGCGCAGTGGCTCACACCTGTAATCCTAGCTCCTCAGGAGGCTGAGGATCAAAGTTCAAAGCCAGCCTGGGCAAAAAAGAATCTGAGACTCTTATCTCCAATGAATCCCTAGAAAATGGGAAATGGGGCGTGGTTCAGGGATAGGATGGTAGCCTTGAGCTGAAGAGCTCAGGGACAATGCCCAGGCCAATTCAACCCCATGTCCAAAGGAAAAAAAAACAACCTGAAGAAAACAATAGAATGTGTATATATGAGCAATTATCAGAAAGATGGTGAAAATAATATACTACTCATAAATATTGAAGCACATACCAATAAAATTATTAATTTTCTAAACATTAGCAAATGTTATAAAGCTATTTGGGAAAATATTTAACAAATTTTCTAAATATGGAAATTCTACACAATAGTAAGAAATTATTCTATATTTGAGAATAAGAAACTATTCTGTTTTTCAGTTATGAAATGTCAAACTTATTCCAATTAATTTATAAATTATATATATGTATGTGTATATATATATATATATAATCATGTTGTTCCCAATTTCGAGTTTAAATTTTTTCACAAATTCAATAAAAATTTATTTCTAGTACACAGGAAATTATATATATGCATTGTTTATTCAATTTTAGTAATATGAACTTGCCTTACTCATTGAAATAATAATATAAAAATAGTAAACAATTTAGAGCCACACCTATACACTGTTATAAACTTAATATCCTCCAAAGTTGTCAACTTATATAATGAAAGGTATTAAATGAACATGTTCATCTATCAAAAGGCAATGATGTCCACCTGGATCAGCATAGCAATTATGGGTGGCTGGGTGAGATTGTAGAAATGGTGAAATGGAAAAAAGAAAAAAAAAGAAATGGTGAAATGGAGTCTGATTGAGATCCAGTTGAAAGGAAGTGCCAGCATTGCCTGATGCTGGAGTGACTTCCAGTTGGCAGGTGAAAGGATGGCATGGTCATGAGGAAGTCTAATGAGGAAAGGTGGGGAGAAAGGATACATCTGTAGGCAGAGTGCTCTTAAAGAACTAGAGCATCGCATGCTCAGAGAAAGTAGCAGATTGGTTTGGGATGGAGGCAACTGGAACCAAGAAAGTGGCTAGACTGTTGGCAGATGTTTTTCTAACAGCGCACCATCCAAAAAATAGTATAATTTCATGAATTGATTTAAAATCTGGACAGAAATGATTTGAAAATGCACATAACAGAATATTAATTGCCTTAATTTATTAGTTAGAAATTTCTTAGGTTACAAACAATATAGCTATAAGAATTTTATTTAGATGTAAAGTGTTAATGCAGGAATTGAACATTATCAGAGAGAATTTGTAATTGTATTTCTTTTTTTGTAATTGTATTTCTTAACATTATTGGATTAAAAATAGGATTTAAGTTGGGTAAACTATATCTTAGCCTACAGATGTGAATGAATGGGGGTGATTTTTAGTATTTGTAACAAATAGATTTCTGAAGATGTGTGTTTTGTTTGATTGTTGGATATTTGGTTGCTTTTACATTTCTAAACACCTCTTTTTAAACAGTGACCCTCACTTTAAATGCAGCAAAGAAAGGCAATTAAAAAGCTGCTACCCAAACATACTATTCCTTTTGATCTTACAGCATTTATCATAATCATCTTTTGTTACAGGCAAGGACTTGCCAATACTAACAAACTGAGTGGTGCCTGTGTTACTTTTTTGTTAACATGAGACCGATTGAACCCAGAGTAAGAATTTAGTTAACTATGTTTACTGTAGAGCCCGAAGTTCTCAGACATTCCGGAGTAATGCTGCCAAAGAAGACAGTAGCTTCGTAAACCAAGGAAGTTATAAGTAATTAGGGTGTTTCCACCTTGACTGATCATTTTAATTATGTGTCAGGCCAGGAGAAAGAGAATAAGCCACCTAGGTGAACTGGAGGCAAGGTACATTGTTGTCACAATGGGTAGTGACACCAGTTTTGTCGATTAACAATGGGATATTTCAGACCAGGAATTGCCACTAAAATGGGTCTGCTTTCTTATTTGTTAATTTGTTATTTTTATACTTTTTCTTTAAATAACATTTATCAAGTCAAACTTTGTGTGACGGTATACAGCTTTTTTCTTTTTCTTTTGCTAATTTTTTAACCACTTGATCCTTTTCTCTAGCAAAATATTAACTTTGAACCTCAAGCTGAAAAATAGATATAAACAAACGATTCTAGTTGAATCGTGGGAATATTCCAGATGTTAGGAAAGAAAGACAGTAGGAAGCAAACCAGGAAAAATGAAAGGAAATAAGTCAAATGCCTGACGATTCATTTTAAACATTGTGACTGACTTCTTAAATGTTGTCTCTCACTCATGAATCATTTCACAGATGGGAAAGTGGAACTTAGGCATACACAAATTGTTCAGGTTTTATAGACAGTAAGAGTTGTGAAGTTTGAGGTTAGTTCAACACTACTCAGAAGGTCCTTGCTAGAGATGGACAAGCCAGAAGAATGAGAACTTGTCACAGAAATCACACATCATTCTGCTTTACTCCACCTCTGTACACCTGTCAGTGCTCCAGATGTTTTCTGAGAGTTGGGTCATGGGTTGGGCCTCTGGACAAGACATACCAGGTATTTAGCCCACCCTTGGACTAAGCCACATTCCCTCCCTTCTAAGTACTTGGCTTCAAAACAGGTATAACCTAGTAATTAGAAAATAAACAGATAGCTGTAACTAGAGTCAGGCACCATCCCGAAAGTAAACATGACAGGTTGAGGTCAACTAGTCTCACCTTTGCTGGACCAGCATCCCTTGTAGCTCTTGTTAACTGCCTGGCTCTTTTCTGAGATTTTGCTGCTTTTTCCCTGAGAAGAGAACAAGGAATATTATCATGTAAGCACAGCCTGGACAACTTTTAGTAATCTCCCAAGTCAGAAGTGAAAAACAAAAAGTCCTCAACTGACATGATAGTAGAAACCTCCTTTCATGATAACAACAACAACAGCAACAAAAAAGAAATCTCAAGTATGATCCAGTGTATGCAAAAATCATTGGCTTTCACTGTGTATCGAGCTACATATCATAAACACATCCAACAGCAAGAAGGTCTCCAATTCTAGAAACTCTTTTATTTTTGCCAGTCCTGGAACCTGAACTGAGGGCCTAAGCACTGTCCTTGGGCTTGCTCAAGGATAGTACTCTATCCCTTGAGCCACAGCAACACTTCCGGCTTTTTCTATGTATTTGGTACCAAGGGATTGAACCCAGGTCTTCATGCATGCCAGGCAAGCACTCAACCACTAGGCCAAACTCCCGTTCCTCTAGAAGCTCTCTGTATTGTTATATGAATGCGATCTTAAATTGACAGTATTTTTTCATATATTTTTATTGTAATTAATAGAAGGGTTACATTATATTTGCCAGATAGAAGGTGCATTAATTCACATACATTGGTACCCTTTCTCATGTCTTGGTCCCCGTTTCCCTCCCCCCACCTCCACCCCCATCTTGTTTTCCCCCCTTCCCTATCCAATTTCAAATAACCAAATACAAATATATCCTATATATCAGATAACAAAGTGAGATACTTTAACAATATGAGATAACCAAAGGACTGCAAAAGAGATGAGAGATAACATACTATACATTAAGGACAACAATCACTTGGGCTCTCCTAGCAGAGATTTGAAATAGAGCAAAACCTAGATACATAAGGCCATATAGTATGACGCTAAATGAAAGGACCTCTAGGAAATTGACAATATTTTGACTGAATCAGAAATTAACAGCTTGCACGAGTTCCATCCCCTGTGGCCTCACAGAACAAATCAACCTGAGCCAACAGTAACATGAAGATGATATACTTCCACTGCGTGGATTCCTTCTTTCCAGTTAAAGTAATACACTCATTCACCTTTGATTTACATCTGTAATAAAAATTAATCAAAGGAGCATCTCCCAAGTAATAAACTTTCAAGTCTTAAAATATTTCACTCTTGTAAAAATATTTGTCAGGAATTCAGAGTATAATCTCCTATTAAACCATCTCATATAACAAAAAGGGCTTCATGGCAACAAATACATCTGGTCTGGTGGCTTACACTAAGTGCTGAAGAGAATAAGAAAGGAATTTTATCCTGGCTTTGGCCTCTCCTAATCAGTCTTAACCTGCTGTCTTTTTTTCTCCCAATCTCTTTCCTCCTAGAGTCATATTATCAGACATTATATTGGGCATGTCACATTAAATACTTTAATACATACCAACCTGACCTTTGAAAGGTCAATTATAACATGATTTTCTTAAATGAATGGGGTCTTAGCATGGAAGTTGTATATAAGTTCTGGTGGTGGTGAGATACTGAAAATGACAGCTCTGTGCACAAACACACTAGGGTTTTTGTACAATGGTGGAGTACTTGCCATACATCTACAAAGTCCCTAGATTTGATAACCAGTGCCTCACACAAAGATTCTAAAAAGAAATAAACATAAAAAATAAAAATAAAACTGGGTGCCAGTGAGTCACACCAGTAATCTTAGCCACTCAGGACACTGTTTGAAGCCATCCTGAGAAGTAAAGTCTGTGAGACTTGAATCTCTAATTAACCACCAAAAATAATGAGAGGTAGAGCTGTGGCTTAAGTGGTAGAGTGCTAGGCTTAAACAACAACAACAAACAGCAACAACAACGAAAAGCTTAGGACACACACATACACACAATTCAAAGAGAAAAGAAAAAGTTATTTAGTCACTTCTGTTTTAAGGATTTTTAAATTGATGAATCACACTTTCTTCTACTTTGGGGGTATCATTAGGAGGAAATTAAGGTAAGATGCTGAAGCAATGTAAACAGTATCTAATGAATGTCTAGTTAGCTAATACTTTCTGAGCTGCAAGAGGTCAGATTCTTCAACTAATCTGTTATCCATCTCTTCTTAGCTGAATCTCTAAGATCTGAAGATACTGAACTTCTCCCAGACAGCTGGTGACTTTTGCTGGCAGATCACCACAGGTGTCTGACATCCTTCTCTATTCGTTCTTCTCCAACTCTCCACTACAACAAGCCCAAAGAATCTTTCTTTCTCATGTTCTTTCTCTCCAAGAACCAGGAAGCACAAAGATGTAGTACCGGATCAGAAGCATGTGGTGTGTATTAGAAGGTAACACTAGCTGGCCCCCTGAAATGGCTTTGAAATTACAACTGACTTGACTGGGCTTAGTGGATGGCAAATACCCAGTTTTCTCTGATGGGGTGTCAGAATGTTCTTCTAGGAACATTTACCTGCTCCTTCGTGTTTAGATGAAAGGACAGTTGAAAAAAATAATGCTCATTTTGACTCAGATAATAGGTTACTCTTTGACAGGAGATGTTTACTCACAGTATCAGTTTGCATGTAGTACATTTGTTGATGAGCATTTTTCCATCTGGACTTTGAAAAAGGCTTTTATCTTGGGGACAGAACAGTTTTCCATTTTTCATCAATGCCTGAAATTCATTGCATGTGTCCTGGGGAGTGGAGAGACAAAGTAAAAATCAGTGTCTTTACTTAAATTTTATCAAAGCAGATATTTATTTCTTCCTTTCCTCTTTCACTTTTTTCTCTTTCTTCTACTTCCTTCATACCTTCCTTCCTTCCTTCCTTCTTTCCTTCCTTCCTTCTTTCTTTTTTTTTTTTGCCAGTCCTAGGCTTGAGCTCAGGGTCTGAGCACTGTCCTTGGACTTTCCCAAGGCTAGAGCTCTACCACTTGAGCCTCAGCACCACTTCTGCCTTTTATCTATGTATGTGGTACTGAGGAATCGAATCCGGGTCTTTGTGCATGCTAGACAAGCACTCTACCACTAGGCCAAACTCTTGGCCCTCCTTCCTCCCTCCTTTCATTCTTTCCTTTTTTCTTTCTCTCTTTCATGGGTATGACCATTCTGGGGTTTGAACTTAGGCCCTATATACTGTCCTGTATCGTTTTCATTCAAAGGCTCATGCTGTAACATTTTAAGCCATAAATTTACTTCTGGAATTTTTGTGGCTAATTGGAAATAAAAAATCTCTAGGGTTTGTCTGCCCAGGCTGGTATCAAAACATGATCCTCAGATCTCAGCCTCCTGAATATCAAGGATTACAGGCGTGAACCATTAGTGCCAAATCAGCATTTCTTTAAAAATAACTTACTCAAACAACCATGCTTAGTGGTATCTATTTCCTTGTATGAAAGCTACTCAATCCATTAATATAAATTTAAAATTTATTACTAAATCTTGCTTAAAAGACCCTATGGTAAATTCACATTATAAGCACTGATCTGATACAATGAATGAAACAGAAAGATCTGACCTTATATTCTGGACTGAACATTTAGAACTTCAAAAGCTTTAGCTTCTTAAGCCTCAGTTAAGCCACCAAAAGCACAAGATATGAATTTATACATTTCATAGGACGTAGGCAGACTAAAGGTAAGTACATAGTCAAATCCTCAAAGAATGGCTGATCCATTGCAGATATTCAACAAATGTCTTGTATTATTATTGTTATGGAATTTGGCGCCATTCTTATTGGCATATAAATACTTAGTGTGCAAAAGAGTGATAGTAATTTCTGTAAATGGAGCTTGAGAGGCTGAGGGGAGAATGAGACAAGAGATCACTGGAACTTGTATAGCTATCCCCCAGTTGTGTACTACAAAACCTCCTCACATTTGTATGTTAGCAGTTGTTAATTATTTTAAAGGACTCCTTAGTCATATATGTTTGGAAAACAAGTTTCTACAGTGATTCATTTTCTGGCAAACTTACAGATCCTTTTGTCGTATATATGCAGGCAGACTTACTTTAAAGCTAATGAAGCTGAAGTTTCAGGGCTTAATGTTAAGTCCTCCCAGAATCTTAGAAGAGAAAATTTCCTTTCTGGTTTACATTCTTTCTGTAGATGTATTTCCACTTCCACCCCAAAATCAACACCATCAGTGCCACCAGCGCTGTCACTGTCACCATCATAAAAGCTTGCGAGTCTATGATGTCATGCAACATTATTTCCAAACTTGCTTCTCTCACTCCCTCCCCTCAAAATATTTCTCACATTTTTTGATACTGCTGTTTTACAACCCGATCAAATGTCCTTGCTGGTTTGGGCTCTTTCTTTGCCTGTGCCATGCATAGTGCCAAGTTTGGAAGAGAATATGTAAGCAATATTGAATGTTAGAATCACTGGGGAAAATTAGAATGGGAAATTGATTTAATGTGAGAAGCCGGGACATCCATCCACCTCTCCATTCTGCTGTATTCAAGGC
Source organism: Megascapheus bottae (assembly GCF_031878675.1). NCBI lineage: Eukaryota > Metazoa > Chordata > Mammalia > Rodentia > Geomyidae > Megascapheus > Megascapheus bottae. The sequence goes on from NC_143512.1 coordinate 6,187,938, forward strand.
TCATAATCTCTTAATGTGAAATGCAGCTGGCAACACTTATAGAATAATTAATGGTAAAGAATAATAATATGTGAGACCAGCCCTGGGAATTTTTGCTAAGACTGGCCTGCTAAGTTCTCTCTCTGATTATTATCACTTGCCAGTGATCTTGTCATGGTAGCAGAGTAGCAATTTCTGGCAGTAGTGGAACTATACCTGATGTCTGGTTCTTTATTTTGTGCTATCTTTGAAACTTACTCCCTAGCTTACCATATATTAGTGGCCCTATAAAGTCTTATCATCAGCAAAGCCCAATGTCTATAATAAAAGAATAGCCCGTGTGCTGGGAATTTTAGACAAAGAATATAGAATGAAGAATCATGAAAATATTGAAATGAAGCTGTAAGTAGATTTAAGTGAATAATCATGAGAAACGCATTAATTGTAATCAAAAGCAAAGCAACGCCAAAATTGTGGAATTTGGACTTCCACAATGTCACAGTTTGATAAAATATTAATTCTCAAAGAAAAAAGGAAAAATGTTTTGCAAATGGGCACTGGAGTTTTGACGAATAGGTTAAGAAATCGTTTCATAGTGTTTAATTTGTAAGAGAAGGCTCAGTCCTATTTTTGACATGATTCTGTGTGGGACATAGGATCATACAAATGGAAAGTAGAAGCTGTTCTGTCTTGGAAGCAAATTATTTGCAATTACCATAATAGAGAGTTGAAAATGGAACCGATTTAGACCAATTCTTCTTAAGGGGAGACCACTTTTCAGCAAGGATTATAATCCAGCCCTCTGTACATTTTTGCTTGTGTTATTGTTGTTGCTATTTTTTTCCTTGCTCTGATTGAGGGATTCTGATCAACTCAAGTATTTTTATGCCTCACTGGTTTTAATATAATTGTTTTCCATTCATGGTCTGTGTAACTAAACCTTCAGGGACTTGGAATGTTCTCATCTTGGAAGGGCACATTAATAAGGTTGCTTTGGTTTCATAATAAATCATCTCTGATGAGAAACTTAGGCATATATGTTAGATCTATCTTTTTCTATTCTGTTCAGGTTTGGGGGGTCTATAATATTTAATATGGTGCTAGAAATAACCCAATGTATTCAACTTGGGAACAACACACATATCAGCTGTATTCATTTCTACTGAAATGACTTCTCTTTCTCTCTCTCTACATATATATGCACATATATGTATATACACATATGTGTATATATGTATGTATATGTATACATATGTGTGCATATATATATATATATCCTTTTGCCTTTTATGCCAAGACAAGGTGGCTAATCTGGTACCCTATATTTTAAAAGCATTTTTCCCAATACAGTTTATTGACAGGAAAAAGCCAAAACCCTTCATCATGAATTTTGGAAAAAGAAAATAATGCTGTCATGCTCAATGGTACAATATCCTTTCTTTCAGTATTAAAATGGCTAAGTGACTATTTGCTTTGGTTCTCAAAATGCCAGCCCATTGTTTTCATTTCTACCATAATTCTGAACTTAGCCTTAATCATTAATTTGGACTAATTAATAAACTGATAAAAATTCTCTAGAACATTTCTATAGAAATTTTCTTTCTATAAACGTAAGTTGTAAGAAAATAAAGTAAGAAAACATCTTATGCGTAGACCAGAGAATTTGGGAACAGGGATGGTATTTTATTACTGTATTTACTCTATTACTTTGTTAAACTAAAGGAATGCATTGCTATAAATAAGTGCATAATAAATATATGTGTGCAGATTGGTATTTTAATTTGCCGTTCATATAGAAAAAAATTAATTCTATGGAGAATGTTCATCAAATTTGTCAAAGGAATGACTTTTGGTAGTCTTGCTGTTGCTCTACTGGGTCTGCTAGGAACTGCACATGTCTTCATAGCTCAGTTCCTCAATCATCATCTAATGGTTTCCCTCCAGAAAAACTTCCTCGATCATGCTAATGACAAACAAATACCACCTCCATTCCCTGGAATTCCCTTCTGTCCTTTGCTTTATTTTCATTATGTATTTTATTTCCATTTCTAATTTTTACTTTTAGTACTTTGCTTTTTAATGTCTGTTTTCCTCCAGTAAAATATAACTTTCAGAAAGAATAGTTGACTCTTCCAAGCCTTTCAAATAGGATCTGACACATACATCTGTTCAATAAATATTTATTTATTCAACAAAATATACATATAGTATCTATACTAGATACAGACATGTCCTTTTGGCATAATGATTACTTGAACACACTTAACTTTGTATGTGGTATGTTATGGCTTTATTGGTTAGTTTGTTTTGTTTGTGGAGTTTTGGAACGCTCCTATGAAATTATACCTTGTCACTTAAAGATGTCTATCACCATTAATATATTGATTGTGTGTTTGTGTGTGTGTGTGTGTGAGAGAGAGAGAGAAAGAGAGAGGGGGGGGAGGGGGAGAGAGAGAGGAAGAACCAAGGAGAAAGAGGAAGACAGGAAAGAGAGAGTGAGACAGATTCATGTCTGATATACAAAGACTTTTCTTTCTGTGTTTTTTTTTTTAACAAAAGCCATTAGCGCCTATCAGTGTAATCAGCCTGTGTTATTAACATGGAAATGCCCACAAACCATTTTTCTGAAGGGAACTTGGAATGGCTTCAAGGAGAAAAAGCAAGACTAACCTGATCAGCATCCTTACTGACAGCATCTGGAACAAAATGCAGAAGCCATATTGAATGTAAAGTATTTAGCAAACAAAACCAACAATTCACCCCAGACCCAGTTCCCACTGCCTTCATGACAATACATTGTAAAGCCAGGAATTAGTTTAAACACATTGCAATTTGCCATGGCAGATACATGAAAGCCTTGCACCAAGAGATTTCAAAGGTTTATCACACCGTACAAAACAATTACTTTGCAAAATAATACTCCTGCTTTACAGTCACAAGAATATATAATCCCAAAAGATCTTTTCAGAATGAAGTACAGCAGTCCCCTTTTAGGATATAACATACTCATAACCATATACATACCAAATACACCATTCAATTTTAATGTAACTTAAAATTGTGATGTAAAATGAAGATTATATCCTATGTGCCTATAAAATTCCATTTTCTGAATTTTGAGAACTCTATCTCCACATTGTAGGTGCAAATATTAGATAAATGACAAAGAATTAGGATAAAGTCAGAGTATTATACTGTTTCTCTGACTGTCTGACACCTATACAATTCGTATAGGAGACTTTATATAAGAAGCTCACTGATGTAATTTCTGAGATTTTGTTTTTAAAAATGTAATCTCACTTATAGTGAGATAAACTTAGACAATATATGTGTCCTTATCACTCAAATAGCAAATGAGATAAATCTGTATCTTCACTCACATATAAGTCCTTCATCAACAATACTTTAATCCCTTGCAAATTTTAAAACACAAACATAAAATAAACTAGAAGATAGTATTGCTTTAAAACAAAAAAGATATTTGAATTCCAAACATTACATATAGTATGCATTATTTAATATTGATTATCTGTATAGCATAACTTGACATTTGATAAGATAAAGATGTTGTATAAGAACCTATTAACTTTTCAAAACTAAAATAAAAGTAAGAGGAGGATTTGCCATGGATTAAAAATTCACATATTCTCCAACTTCTTGCCCTTTTTGAGGGTAGCAGAGTTAAATCCACATATGTAAACATAAGTCTATGTCTGGCAAGATACTGTAGTGTTAATGTATCTATTCATGTGCGGGGAAGGGACTCCTTTTCCCCAGGGCTCTGAGAAATACAGCAGGAGACTTTGATTGTATGTAAATTGCTCACCTTTTATGAGGCAAAGAGCCAGGATCAGGAGTGTTGGCGCTGTGACTACATTCATGGTGAAGATGATGTAAGCCTGCTACAGGTCTGCGCCGTGCATAGCTCAGCTGGTGCTCTAAGACTGAACTCCCTGGGTGCAGCTCATTTTTATACAAGTACTGATGACATGTAAAACCAGTTGTTCAGGCTTATGGCAGACTTCTTCACATACATCACGCCAGGTTAACTTCCATTCTGTAAGAATCCTGTGAAAGGAGCAGCTATAAGAAGCTCATGTCTGTTTCTTCAAGTAATGTACTTTCCCCACAAGGGCTCAAGGACCCTACTCAAAATTGAATATTCCATAATCACTCAAGAACTGGGGTCCTTGTCCACATCCGGCATGTTGCCTTACGCACAAATATGCTTCTGACTGTGCTTCCTTCTTAACAGGGAGGGGAGGGAAAAAGAAGACAGATTGATTGGCCTACCAATCAGGTAAAGATTTAAAGACGTCTACATCTGGAGAAAGTTGCTTTTACTGAAAGAACCCAGGGTTCCTGTGGTTCCATCCCTAGGTATTTTGAAGGCTCTGGATTAATTATCACAGATTCAGATAGGATTAAAGGTGAATGATCCTAAAGAGAGAAGCTAGAAGATTTTGAACACCATATCCTTGGAGAAACAAACTCAGAAACAGACAAATCACTTTCCTATGAGCTCATCGTTGAGACAGAACAGGCAGAGCTAGGACTTACAGCAAGTCAAGGAGTCAGTATTTTTCTCCACACACAGTATTATCCTCATGCATCTTTGTGAAAATAAAGCTGTACAACACTACTTAAAAATATGTTCTAAGGATATTTTATACCCTAAACCAATCTTATGTTTTAACCACATATCATCCTCATAAATAGCAGAAACCTAACTTTGAGCTTTCCATAGCTTTCAATTATCCAAAAGACTGTTTGAGAAACATGGCTTTTCCCTAAATTAAAGTGCAGTCTTTGTTATTTAATCTCCCAAGGAAGAAAAAGAGTTTTAAAAATTCTGTCAGGGTAATTTATAGAGGGGTTACAGTTACATTAGTCAGGAAGTAGGTGCATTACTTCTCACACAGTGATACTTCTTCTCATGTTTTTGTCCCCATGTCCCTCTCCCATCCCCTCCCAATCATCTCCCCCCCCCTTGCTTCCCTTCCCTATTTCAAATAATCAAATAAATGTATATACAATATACCAGGTAACAAAGTCAGATACATTAACCACCTGACATTATCCATAAGGGATACAAAAGAAAAATAAATAACAGATTATTAAGAACAACTATTCTCATTTTTATTTATATTTATCTGTTGTGAGGCTTGAACTTGGGACCTAGGCACTATCTTTGAACTCTCTTACTCAAGGCTGGCACCCTACCATTTTAAGCCACAGCTCAACTTTGGGTTTTCTGGTGGTTCAATGGAGATAAGAACCCCAGAGGGACTTTTCTCTCTGGGCTGGCAACAGAACCACGATTCTCTGATTTCAGACTCCTGAGTAGCTAGGGATTACAGGCTTGTGCCACTGGCACCGGCAATGACAATATCCTCAACACTGTCAAAGTAAGGGTGGATCCTTACTTTTGTATAATTTCTTTCCTATAAAAACAGTTGTTGGCCTGGAGCCATAGTGGCTCAGGTCTGTAATCCTAGCTACTCAGGAGGCTGAGATCTGAGGATCACGGTTCAGAGCCAGCCCGGGCACTGAAGTCCGTGAGACTCTTATCTCCAATAAACCACTAGAAAACCAGAAGTGGCTCTATGGCTCAAGGAGTAGGGTGGTAGCCTTGAATAGAAGAGCTCAGGGACAGTGCCTAGGCCCAGAGCTCAAGCCTCATGACCAAAAAAAAAAAAAAAAAAAAAAAAGTTGTTGGGCCTAGTGGTAGAGTTCTTGCCTAGCATACATGAAGCCCTGGGTTCAATTCTTCCATACCACATACATAGAAAAAGCCAGAAGTGGTGCTGTGGCTCAAGTGGTAGAGGTGTACCCTTGAGAAAAACCAAGGACAGTGCCAAGACTCTTGAGTTCAAGCCCTGGAACTGGTAAAAACAAAAGCCATAATTGTTGGTCCTAGGCTCTATCCTTTGGTGGCAGCTTTGTCATTTCCCAATGGTGTGATAATCATAGTGACTCCAGAGCAAAAGGTTAGCCTGCATCAATCACAATCCCAGGTTAGAACATCAAACACACTCACAAGTTAAGAGAAGGAGAATGGAACAGGCAGTTAGGAAGTCTGTTTCTATTCCTGTCTTTGCAATGACACAGTGTAATGGAAATGAACCAGGCTTTAGAACAAGGTAGCTCTGGGTCCAAAACTTGACTCATCAATTGCCATATTGCCTGGGGCAAGTCGCTTATTTTCTCTGGGCCTCAGTTTCCTAACATGTAAAACAGAGGTAATAATACCCACATTGTACAATTGTTATAAGACTTAAGCATAATCCATATATTCTATTGCATGTGTGTATGTGTTCACTGCTTAGAACAATACCAAGTGTATGTGAAGAGCTTTATAGTTAATGATAGCTGATCTGCCCATTATAATAATGTGGTTTTACTAGGCAATTTCTAAGATTCCAAGAAAAGGAGACATCTCTTGAGCACAGATCTTAACAGATTTGATTTAAGTTAGTACAGAATAACTCTCTTGACACATTCCAAAAGCGAACTTAAAGAAAAATGTATCTTTTTACTTCATAATTGCAATCACCAACTCTTTATCCTCACAAAAGTGTCTTCTAACTCTTGATGGACTAATATTAATTTTTCTCATTATTTATAAATGTGCCTCCCACACGTGTTTGTGGTAAGAAGTGTAACTTGCTCTAATGACTTCAAATCTAAACCAAATACAGTTTTCCCAGGAGAGGAAGCAGTGCTAGGGAGGACCAAAGGATTAACAGGTGACTCTCTCTTTGAAGAATCTCTGCTATGAGGAAATGTGGAGTTTATTTCCTTCCTACTGACAAAGAGATGTTCATTAAGAGACATGGCCTCGTGAAGGGATAGATAAGGGGTTTAGGATAGATAATGAATTAAAGAAGAGCAGGCAACCCAGGGGACATTCAGGAAGCCCCCTCAATATGGGAAAATCTCATTAGCTTGCTCATACCATCTGATTTTTTAAAATCCACTTCATTTTAGGTATGTTACAAATCCAAAGATGATTTACTCTATGTTCTGGAAATCACTTCTTATTTCCAAAAGTCATCATAATTATTTAATTCAAATGATTGTGATTGAAATTATGGTGAACTAGTACTTGGATTAGAGCTAGGTTATTAGAAAAATTTTCTCAAATTCAAAATTCCATCCTTGATTCCTGCTTTTATGATTATTCAGCAATCATATAGATCACTCATTTTTCTCATTTGAATGGAAAAAGAGGGGATCATGAAGGCATATGTTTATCTACTGGCTTGGAATCTGATTTTACGGGAGAACTTTGATACAGAGGAAAAATAAAGGCAAACAAGATCTTAGTAGACCAATAGCGTGCCTAGAACCAATGCTATCTTTCTATTTTTCTTTGTAGTGAAATTATTGATGGTGATAATAGTTAACTAATAACTATTATTGCCATTAAATGGATTTGCATAGTTTTCAAACAGTTTGGTTTTCATTGGCTCTCTTGATTTGTCTGTGTATTGTAGTGAACTAGCAAAGTAAGTAACATCACTTCCTTACTTACAAAAATGGCACCATGGAAGATGCTTTAAGGAGGAACTGGCTTAGGTGGTCATCCTAGCCTCAATATGTTCTCACCTTGTACGCTGTTGGTTTTTCTAAATCCCTTATACAATGTGGAGAATCTAGTTGTCAATGTCTTTATTTATAGTATGGGACCATTTATATAACTCTTTATTCCTTACCCTTGCTTGCACAAATTTACACACAAATGCACACACACACACACACACACACACACACACACACACACGCTCCCCTCATATCCCATAGACAAGAAAGGTGTGTTGCTACAACCAGAACTGCAAAGGATAAAGGTGCTCTTGACATTATGAGGCTCTGAAGTTACGGTGATACAAAAACATCAACCTGCTGTTCACCTTCAATATAGTAGTCGACAAATTATATGAGATACCCAATATTCATTTTTAAGTCAACTTGGTATGAGATTTTTTTCCCCATAAAATGGGGAAAATGGACTAAATGATTAAAATAGATGGTGGTTGGTACATGGTATATTAAATGTATTTTCACTTACCATACTTTTAACATTTAATGAATGTCATGATATAATCCTGTTATTATATTTCTTAATATGTATGCATATACATCTGTGTACATTTATATGTGTTTGCATGTGTGAATAATGGAACTTGAATTAGGCTTAGTAGCCATTCCATAGCTTTTCCTGCTCAGAGCAGGTACTCTACCAACTTGAGCCATAATTCTATTTGTGTTTTTGAGCTGTTTAATTGGGGATAAGAGTCTTTTGGATTTTTCTGCCCTGGCTGAATCATGAGCCTTAGATCTCAGCCTCCTGAGTAGCTAGGAATACAGGCATGAGATAGAGGTGCCTGGGGAACATCCATGTATTTTAATAGATACCATGTATCCTTCAAAACTGTTTAATTTACTTGTGTATAATTATAATATCTCTTTCATGCATCTTGAATCTTTTGTTAAAGATATAAACTAGAAAACACTCTGAATAGTCTTATCTCAAATATTATATTAACAAGTGACTTATTTTCTGGGTGAGAATTCCTTTTTGTTTGTCTGGAAAGACTAAGAAACTATGGAGATAAGCCTCTAATTTTATCTAAGAATAAAATGGGATAGGCTTTGTTTATTTACTGAGTAGACTGCTATTTATAGACATAATTGTTGCTTTGATAAGATTAGGATTAAAAATAATAGAATGATTTCAATGTCTAATTTTCACTGAATTAAATATATGTGGGGGTTATATTAGGCCCCAGAGATGTGGGGATAAAAATTTTTGTTCAGTTTCCCACTTTGTGATATTTTATTAAGACATCTTGAGGAAAAAATGTATTTTAGCCAGGCACGATGGCTCACACCTATAATCCTAGGTACCCAGGAGGTTGAGATCTGAGGACTGAGGTTCAAAACCAGCCAGGGCAAAACAAAGCCTTAAGACTCTTATCTCCAGTTAATCACTAGAAATGGGAAGTGGGGCTATGGCACAAGGGTAGGGTGGAGGCTTGAGCTGAAGAGTTTAGGGACAGCACCCAAGCCCAAAGTTCAAGCCCTATGACCATCCCCCTCCTCTGGAAAAAAAGAAATGTAGTCCCTGTAGTTGTCAACAAAGACACTCAGACCATGAGTACAAAGGCATTGGTAGTTGTTAGAATTTACATTGGTTGGTTCTTTTAGTCTTCATTTTTCTAAAATTGAGAACTTATAGAACAGTATGAAAGAGAAACAGCGACAGATATTTTTATTAAAAGAGGAAGATAGATTTTTGGCCAGCCTATTAGAGCAGAGAAGAAATTCTGTTATAAATCTAGCTTATTTTAAAGGCTTTTGTTTCTCTTCTTCTTCGCCTCTTCCTACTTCTTTTTCTCCTTCTCCTTTTTCTTCTTCCTTTTCCTCTTCCTGTGCTTCTGCTTCTTCTTCTGGCTCTCCATTATTCTATCCAATGCCCATCTATGAGCACATTGGTAACTTCAGCCCAGAAGACCATGTGGATGCCAAGTCATGTGCAGTGAAGTTGATTGTCAGCATGCTAACAGGCTGACCCTCTTCGGCAGGGACAGCACTTGTCCTTGAGCTAGGGGTTTGGGGACAAAGAATTTCACTAGGGGCAGCCTGATTTATGTGGAATGTGGGATTCATGAGGTGTGTGAGCGTGGGGGATATTGTTGTGGCAAGGCTAAAGTTTAAGGTGCAGCTGCCTGTGTCACCAGATAAGATAAGGCCTGAGTCAGCTAATTTCAGGGAAGGGCTTGTGTCACCAGATTTTGGGAAAGGCCAACCTTTACATCAGGGAATAAGTTAGTGGAATGGCTTCTGAAGTGGAGGAGGTTAGGCTAACAATGGGAATTGAACCTAAGACCTTACACATGCTATGAAACACTCTGCCAAATGAACTATATCCCTGGGGTGAATGTGGCTGTTTGAACTCTAGACTATACTAAAGAAAAGTTATGAAGGAGTTTGGTCGTTGTGGTTAGGCCATTTGTGTTTGCTAACTAGAAGTTGTTAAAGTTAGCTCCTTACCATACCAGTACACAGGGAAACAGCAAGATTATATTTCTTTGTTTTGTTAATGTATATTAATTAAATGAAATGTGGGTTTCATTGTAACATTTCATATATGCATAGCAGATTCACTCCACTCTTCTTTTTATGTTTGTTTGGTTTTGTGCTGGGATGGGGCTTAAGCTCAGAGTCTGGAGGCTTCCCCTTCACTTCTTTACCAATTTAGCCACAGCTCTACTTTTTGGTGGTTAATTGGAAATAAGGCTTCTCTGCCCAGACTGGCTTTAAATCATTATCCTCAGATCTCATCTTCTTGAGTAGCTAGAATGACAGGCATGTTAGTCTTTTAAATGAATTACAAAAATAAATGAAAACTGAATTCAGCTTCATGATTTACAACAAACTTCCATATTTATTGTTCTATTTGATGTTAATTGCCTTAAAAAGGAGCCATATTGTGGCATATGAACTTGTGGGGCAGAAGCAGGATTATGAACTTGAGGTCAACTTGGAATACATAGTGAGACTCTGGCTCACAAAAAAAAATGGAAGAGGAGAAGTAGAAAGAGGAAGAAGGGGAGAGGAGGAAAAAGATGGAGAAGTAAAGAAATGGGAAGGAATAGGGGAAGGGAAAAGAGAAAGGGGAGAGGAGGAGGAAGAGGAGACTAATACCAAAGAGAGACTAATACTAAAGTGCCGAAATCTTGCATCTACCCTGAGCATCATAACCCAGGATATGATAAAGACACTTGCTCAGCCATATTCACTGAGGTACTATTCACAACCCAGATGCCCCCCTCAGATGAATGGACACAAAAAATGTTATATATATATATATATATATATATATGTGTGTGTGTGTGTGTGTGTGTGTGTGTGTGTGTGTATACATATATATATGAATTCTACATAGCCAACAGACAAGATAAAATAATGGCATTCACTGGGAAATGGATAAAACTACAGCAAATCATGTTGAGTGATATAAGTCAAGACCAAAGGAACAAAAGGCACATGGTCTCGTTGATATGTGGATATTAGATCAAACAGTACAAGAATGATGACTCAATATTAGGGTACTCAAGGTCATTGACACAATCTTAGAGATATAAATATAACTATATAGACATAAAAATCTATGATGGAATATATACTCTATAGACATAATGTCATTATATAGAGAGATATGTATCTATTACACACAAATTCCCAGCTTAATTTTAATTTTGTTCTTAAATTTATGTGCCAGTGATCACATATAGAGATCTCATTCTTGAATACTTATTTGTTAAACTTGACATTTGAAATATGATGTAAAAAAAAACAGTGTTAATAAAATCTAAAAAAAGGCCAAAGACTTAAAGTGTCGCAAAGGTACATCCATTGCTAATCAGCGGTCAAATTGAAGCTCAGATCCAAGGTTTAAGCTACAAAATTACCATTGTAGCAAATTAAAGAATGGCATCCTTTGTATCATAAAATGATCTTGATTTATGAGACAGGAAAAGTAGGAAAAGGAAAAGGAAAGGAGTAACTAATGCGTATTCACTCTGAATTATCTGCCATGGGGCTAAAGTAATAAAAGATGAGTCTAAAAATACCTAAAGTGGTCCTTTGCTTATCTCATATTGTTAAAGTATCTTATCTTGCTAACTGGTATATTGAATATATGATTATTTGTTTATTTGAAATAGGAAAGGGAAGTGGGGAAACAAGATGAAGGAAGGGGGTTAGGGGAAATGGGGACAAAAACATGAGAAGGGGTATCAATGTGTATGAAGTAATGCATCTTCTATCTGGTGAATATAACTGTAACCCTTCTATTAATTACAATAAAAATAAGATAAATAAAAATACCTAAAGTTAGTAACATACTATTTTATTTCAGGTGAGTTTACATGATATTCTCCGCAGGAATCTCATAAACATTTACTGAACACCTATGTTCATATGTCTGGTGCTAAAAGCATACTGGTGGTAAACTCACAGACACAGTTGTGTATGTCATTTCCAGGACAGGAAAAGAGAATAAATGGAAAAGAGAATACAATGGTCAAATATCATTGTTCAAATCAATCTGCAAGAATGCTTTTTGTAAGATATCAATAAGGAAAGAGAACAGTTACCATATAATACAAGCATTTTACTTTTGAAAAGAAGGAGATTTCTAGATTACGAGAAATTATCTAGAAAAAAATCTAGATTGCTAGATTATTGTCAGTTAATGAACTGCTATGGATTGGTGGGCAGAATTTGGAAGAAAAGTAATAGCAGTCCACGTACTTACAGGGAGGACAGTGTTACACTACAAGAAACTGAAGGAAGTTAAATGTTGTTAGTTCAAGAACCAAGAGGGTTCTCAAGAATTGTAACTGGGCAAGATGGTAAAAGAATATAAATCTATGATAAGGAAAAAGAGTGCATTTACCCTCAAGACAGTTAAGCAATTCTTTTTATGATGGTATAGAATATGAATAATCTTATTGTACGCATTCCTAGACTTGTATTCAAAGCTTCAGTAAGACTCTAATCTCCAACTGATTTATTTTCTTTCTAATCCGATGAATAACATTCCGTTCATCCATAATGTCAGGTACTAATTTATAAAATAGGTAAAAGTAAGTTTGTAGACTTACAAAAGAGGTTCATTTAACTGGAAAAATATCAACTAATGGGACTATGTCACTCCTTATGAAGGTCAAAGTTTTGATCTCATCATTTTTCCTGAATTTTTTAGTTTAGCTTCTGTACACATACTTTATAATAATAGGGATTGAAATTAAAATTGGATATGGAACTCATATTTCACACAGTAGGTTTTGACAATTTGAAGGGCTAGCTCCTTTGTAATATTAATTTGGCCTTAACTAAAGTCTACTATAAAACTGCTTCATTTAAGAAAGGTTTCGAGGCCAGAGATTTGAGGCCCAGTAGTAGAGTGCTTGCCTAGCACGAACAAACACTGGGTTTGATTCCTTGGTACCGCATATACAGAAAAATCTGGAAGTGTTGCTGTTGCTCAGGAGATTGAGAAAGCCTAAGGACAGGGCTCAGGCCCTGAGTTCAACCCAGAAACTGATAGAAAAAAGAGAAAGCTTTTAATAGACTGCAATCTAAATAATTCTACCCCAAAACCTGTATGTAGAGTAAATGTTGTTACATAAACAAGCTCGGGGTACCTTCTTTCCTTTTTTACAGGACTAAATAGAGATGTTTCTTGCAGTCTTCTATAGAAAATACTGGTTTTGCTAGTAGAGAAATTACATTCTTCAAATGTACATGAAATTGTTTAATCACCCCCTATAGCTGCTAATATTAATAGTGACATTTATCTGTTCATTATCGGCATATAAGATGTGCAGAAAAATGTACTTTTCTAGAATAACAAGGTACTTTACCAATCTGTAAACTAGATGTACATATTGAAAAAAAACTCTCAATTTATGATGACATTAGGTTTTGATAAGCCCATTGCAAATTGAAATCACCACATGTCAAGATTGCATTGAATACAATCTAATTTCTGGAACAATACAGCTTAGCAAACTAATGCACAAGTTGAGACTACACAAAGTGTTGTCTTTTGGTAAATAACTAGAGAAACCAATAATTAGAGAAAACACAGGGACAGGAATGTTGCCTGTTCTCGAAGCTGAGCCTCCTGAAAGGTACAGGGCTGGAAGGGCTCTTACTGAAATAGCTGATGATTACCTTGGATTGGTGTTTCGGTATGGATAGTATTAGTAAGACCTCAAACAACATGGCTTCCAACTGACTTGTTTGCCTTAAGCCAAAACTCAAAATATCAAAACAAGATGTCCAGTAGTCAGTGTAAATGTGCCATCAACCTAAGTAAACTTCTACCTACGACCAGAAAAATCATCTTTGGAAAAGAAAGGCACAATAAAGACTTCTTTTTTTGCCAGTTGTGGGACTTTTTTTGCCAGTTGTGATGAACACTTCGGGAGTAACTCTATAGATGAATATACAGGCCCATTTAAAAATAATGAACTGTTTAAATAATTACAGCAAATATGATAAAATGGTAAATAAAAATCCCAAAAATATTTTATTCATCTAAATGAAAACAGAAAAGAGGTACAAGAGCACATGCGTAACTAAAGACAACAAAATGAAGGAAAACCAAATGGAACAAATGAAAAATATGTCAAGATAGTAGATATTTAAGTGATCTTAGCAACAATTCATGTAACATGCATATCTACACTTCCTTGAAATTACATTTATCTTAGATATGAACATTTGTATATGCATTACACATAAATATGTGTCACATATATTAAATCAAATTAAATATATACTATATATATGTAAATTGAAAGGTAATAAAATGAGTTAAGCAAGACCTGCTTATTTGCTTATTATAAGAAGTATACTTTAAATATAAATAAAGGGTTTATAGGGCTAAATTATATGAAGAGTTATATTATGGTAGCATCATCAAATTTGAGTGTGTATATTATATTAGACTAAGTATATTCAAAGCAAAGAATGCCATCAGGAAGGAAGAGAATTGTGTCAAGACAAAAAATAATCAGTCCATCAAGAAGACAGATCAATTCTAAGTGGTTAAAGCTCTAGAATGCTTTGAAATTGTATAGGAGAATTTTTTCCATTTATGGTTATATTAAAAACAAAGTTCTTATGTAAAACTTAGAAAATCCATTATATCTGTGTTGAACTCACATTAACCACAGAAAAATTAAAATGTTATGTTATCATAGAAAATAAGGTGATAGCTTTACTCTATCCAACCCAAGAAAGCAAAGCTACAACCTTACCCAGGGTAACAGCCCCGGGAGGAGAGAGGGCTCTGTAAAATCGCTATCTGGTCAGATATAAGTGAGGGTTTCCTTAGGAATCCCGTGTTTTATCTATCTAGATAGGGTAGAGAAACCATGGCCACAAACTATATTTCAACTTGTAGAACATCTTCAGAATACAGAATTGTATATATGGAAATTATTACTTGGTAGATGTCAGACGTGAAGGATGATGTGGAAAGAGATGCATAATTTTATGCAAGAGTAATTATATGGAGCCTGCTGCTGGTGGATCACACCTGTAATCCTAGCTACTCAGGAGGCTGAGATCTGAGGTTCGTGGTTCAGTGCCAGCCTGGGCAGGAAAGTCTGTGAGACTCTAACCTCCAATTAACCACCAGAAAACTGGAAGTGGCACTGTGGCTTAAGTGGTAAAGCATTAGTCTTGAGCTGAAGAGCTCAGGGATAGTGCCTGAGTTCAAGCCCCACAACCAACAACAACAAAAGAGTAATTATACAGATCTGTTTATGCATTTGACTGTACATGTGCATTGTATCAATCAAGTTCCTGCTTTTGAACTTTCACTATATTGCAAAATGTAACTATTGAGAACACCAAATAAATAATATATTGGACCTCTTTTTGCTACCTTTGAAATTCTTGTGAATCTATGATTAGTCCCAAATAAACTTTATCTTCTATATCTATATCATTATCGATATCTATCTGTGTTTATTTGGGTCTATATATTAAGACTGAGATCTACATAGATATATATTGCAACCTAACATTAACCTAGATATTTTAAGGTGTAACTCTTAGGCTTTTAAGGGCTAACTCTTAGGTATTTAACCTATAGGAAAATACCTCAATATTACTTATGAACACTAAAATAAAAGAAACTGGTAACTATAAGCCAGCTGACACTTGGGTGAATAGACTGTTCTATCAATTCTGTTCTGATCAATTGCTACTAAAGAATTGAAAGAAGCCAGTGGTAGTGACATTCACCTGTCATCTCATACGTTTGGAAGGCAGCCACCAAAATAACTAAGCAAAACTATGAGCAAAACACATATGAAAATTAAGTGGGAATGGTGCACAGCTTAAACAGTAGAGACTGCAGGGCAATAATGCAACTCCCAGAGTTCAAAGGCATCACACCTCTGGTGTGCAAGGAAATCTTTATCAGAAATGGCCTCCAGTCCGGAACAAAGGGTCTGATTGTTTTCCCTCCTCCCACTTTTCTGCTCTATTTGAAGTCTTGGTCCCTCAGGCAGCTCTGGCAGCATTGACAGTGGAGTCCCTACCTCATTTACTCATGCATGCACTAGCTCGGAAATACCTTCATAGACACACATGGAAGAATTGCTGTAATCAGTTCTCAGGGCATCCCATAACCCAGCCAAGTTGACACTCAAAAGCAGTCATCACAAAGGAATTAGAAAGTAGCATGGCCTTTCTTAATCATAGTAAATTGAAATAAGCTATATATGCCCTCACTTTGTGACTTTCTGTGATGCATGATTCAATTACAAATGTCATTATTGATGAGAACTAGGGGCAAAGCTTGTCCTAATGCCGACAAAGAAGCTTCTACTCCATATCTCCAAACTCCTGCATTTCAAGCTTCTCCTGCAGTTTCTCCTGCTTGGCAGATAGAGACAGTGTCTGCAGAGAAACGATTTACTTTTCTAGTCTTTACCACAGGAACACTGTGGCTTTTGGGAAATGTGTCTTTTCTGGTAATTTGACCACCAGCAAACCATGATCAGAATACCATGCACTTGACTGAATGTCTGAGCAGACGGAGATGCATGTGAGAAGGCTGAAGTACCTCCTGCTACTGCTGAATGTTCATGCCATATATGGCCAAATCTACTTGGGAACCTAGAAGTTTAGAGTTGAGTTTTGAGGCAACACTCAATGTTTAAAGACAGATTTCTGTGCTAGGTGATCACGGAAGTGCAAATATCCCATTTTTCACCATTAAACTGAGCACTGGAATCATGATTGCCCTTCAGATCAAATGAGTTAATTAATGTAAAGTCTTAGTGATGTAGTTCGAGACATGACAGTATTATCTGTGTTCAGAAGTCTTTACTGATAGCATACCAAATGCAATGACTAACACAGCACAGTGGGAAAAATCACCTGGCAGTCTCTTGAAGTACTGGATAGTTTATGAAAATTTGCAGAAAATAACTTCCTATCATTGGAACATAATCTAACATTCTCCAGAGCACAAATGTCATTTCTTTAAAAGCTTCCTACACTCCAGATGGTGAGGCCTTCAGATGGACGTGGGCCAACTGCAATAAGTAATGATCTCACAAGAATATAGAGAATGACAGGTCATTTGAACCATGGAAAAGAAGTAACACCTTCACAAATAGGAACAAAAAAAAAAAAGAAAATCAATTGGCTGTCTAAACTTCAAAGAAGTTAGACATTGTTCCTTCTTTAAAACAGCTGTAGAGGTAAACCGTGCATTTCACATTCCTTTTACAGTTCTAAGCCACTAGCAAGATCAATGAACATAGTCAAAATGACATATTTGATTAAGATTTGCAAATCTATTTTAAGTCCATCCATCACTGTTTAGCTGAAATCAGTCAGTTAGTACTGAAGAAATTCCTAACTTATTCAAATTAAACCCAACTCAATCAATATAGAAGCCCATGTAAAAACAAAAAACAAAAATGTATTGCCTTCAAAAGCAAAAGTCTGGAACATAATAATACTATATAGGTGCTGAATTAACTGATGAATTCATCCTTCAGGACATTCTATCATTCAGTAATTTAGAGAAAAGCCATGGAGACCATGAAAAGAAAAACAATGGAACAGTCTGTGATTTAAAATGCAAACTGAATCCTTCAACATGTCTGTGTAAGTTTAGACATGTTTATGTTTCAGAGTACATTTTCTCTATGAGAAAATACTTTACTGCCTATATATGAGTATTGCCACAAATATTAAATAAAACAGCATATTTGAAAGCTCTCTGCGAGTGATAAGGTACTGAATGAACACACCTGCTCTTCCAAAATCTGAGTAGGGATAAGATGACATGGTCTGTGAAACTGTCTTTTGTCACTGCCTATCTCCTAGATGTACTTATGAGGCTAGCTTCTTACATCTAGAACTCTTACAAGAGGGTAAGAGGAAGGGAGAAAGAGCTGATGCTTTTTTGTTTTGCATCCAGATGAACTGATTTACATAGTTTACATGAACATAAATCGCTGAAAGAATACAATTTGTTGTTGTCTGGGTGTGGTTGCATAAGATTCCATTGGGCTCTGAGCGTGGTTGGTAGAGGCATCAGGCCAAATCCACCATGGGTGTGGAGAAATCCAGAATACAAGTATCGCTCCACCCTGTTGTCATGTTGCCTAATTAGCTGGTGGATGGAAAACAACCCTTGAGAGTCAGAGTAATCTCTCATTGTAGAGTCGTGACGCAACAGACAAATGGCAGGCTATCTATGGCGGAAATGCTGAATAGCTTCTGATGTCTGCTTTCTGAGAAGAGAAGCAAGTCAGAGGTGTGGGCTCTACAGTTCCCAAGAAAGCTCACTTGATACCTTTCTCACTTCATTTTGTTGAGCTCAACAGCAAGTGCTTCCAGTCTGCCCAGCTTTCCAGTGGAAAAGTCAGTATTGTTTTAAGACAAAGAGCTGCCTTCACCAGGGTCCTCTTTTTTTATTTCTCCTAAGGCAGTGAGAATGGATGCAGAGAGAGAAAGGAGAGGAAAAAAAAGACCTTGGGTTTGACATGGACATGAAATCACATTACCTCTGTTGACCATCTTTGAGAAAGTACAGTACCCAAAGAATGAGGCCTACATTCATGAGCTTGACTTGTAGCTAATATCCTGGCACTCAGTAAGTGCCAAGATATTTTAACTAATTGATATTGTCAATTGGTCTTTGCAAGGGACAGTGGCAAAGACAACTATCCCCCTAGCTGACAGATTTGTGTGCAGTTCTCAGAATATTTCTTTTTTCAATTTTGAAATTATGCCTGAATTAGGGATAGGTTTTTCTTTTACTATGATATGGTTTATTTTAATTTTTTTTCTTTTTGTCAGTCCTGGGCTTGAGCTCAGAGCCTGAGCACTGTCCTTGAACTTTCTCAAGGCTAGAGCTCTATCATTTGAGCCTCAGTACCACTTCCAGCTTTTTTCTATGTATGTAGTACTGAGGAAGTGAACCTAAGTCTTGCATGCTAGGCAAGCACTCTACCACTAGGCCAGACTTCCGGTCCTATTATGATAGATTTTAAAGAACAAATTGAGATTTACCCCATGCATGGCATTTATGTGTAGGTTTAACCCCTAGATTGTGTTCTTATAAGCTCTATTCCAGTGTTTTGCAATGAAGACTCCTTTGTAAAGAAAACATTTGATCTATAGACATTTTGGGTTTTTGCAACTATAGAGATGGTATAGTATAACATCAGAAAAAGATAATAATCAGGGATGTTGCTCTACAAAGAATAAAACAGGTCAAAGTGTCAATAAGGGCATGAATGGCTCACACTTGTAATCACAGCTACTGAAAAGGCTGAGACATGAGGATGACACTTTGAAACCAACCCCAGCAGACACATCCATGAGATTCCATTTCCAATTAACCAGCAATATGCTGAACTAAAGGTGTGGCTCAAGTAGTAGAGTGAAACCATGGACAAAAAAGCTGAGCAAGATACAGGCCTTTAGTTCAGGTCCTAGATTTGACCCCCCTACCTGCAAGAAAGTGCCAGTAAGGACATTCAGAAACCTAAATTTATTCATTCCAACAAACGTAATTAGCTCAAAACTAAATTAATTTGCTTGGTGATTAACTAGTGATGCTGTAGCAAAGATTTTTGTTATGGTACCCCAATAGGGCATGGGGGTCTTACCAGAAAAGCTAAATATGACTTAATTTTGAATGACTTAAGTAGATTGGATTATTTCTTATTTCTGACTTGAAAAACCTAATTAATCCTTAATCTATTTTGTAGTAGCTATAAATTTCCTCCCAAATTTCACATATATGAAAAACATACATGATACTTTGTGTGGCTCCATTCCCATCCAGATTCCCTGAACTACACAAATATATTATTTTTGATGGCTGAATATATTGCAGTGTATACATGCATATATAATCTCTTCTTTATCCATTTAATTATTGATGATTTGTACATTATATACAATGAATCAATAAACATGGTGTTTATGAATCATTATTACTAAATATTATGGAATATAATTATTTTGGGTATATAGCTGCTAAAACTTTAGCACCCTACCCAGGAACTCCCTTTGGATACGTTTTTCAGACTAGTGTTCTTCCTCTTTCTTGTTCCTTCTTTTTATATTTCTAACTTCATTCTTAAAAGCGTGGTCTGTCTAAAATGTGTATTCCAAAGTTAACATTCCTGACTTCCTCTTTTCTTGTTCGTTCTTCCAACATGAGTTTTGAACATTTTTGAGACAATACATTCAGTGAAAATTCATTATCTCTCTCTCTCTCCTTCCTTCCTTCCATCCTTCGTTCTTTCCTTCCTTTCTTCTTCCCTCCTTCCCTTCCTTCCTTCCTCCTTTCCTCCCTTTCTTTTGTAGTACTGGCCTTTAAACTTTGACTCTTGCACTTACTAGGCCCAAACTATATTACTTGAGCCATGCCCCAGACCAGTTTTTGTCTTTACTATGTCTAACTGAATCCTTTAATAATAAAAATTTGTTTGAAATATTTAATATGATCAGAAGAAGATATAAATGGTTTTGTTTACCACAAGTGGGAGTAAGAACAGGCCTCTCTTTTATCATAAATGTAAAGAGATAATTTTAAAATATCCCTTATAATAGATAATTAGTTTCTGGCATAGTGGATATATGCAAAGAAATATGTGCATATTTATTGATTATTCATTTAGTGATTACAAGTGGAAAAGCCAAAAACCAGTTGATCACAATGATGCCAATTGTGAACACTTGCCTCTTGCTTTGTCCCTGGATCCTCTTTGTCCATCTTCTGAGGTGTATGGCATCTGTATCACCTGACTATTCCTTAATTGCTCAAAACTTGTGTCTTTTTCTATTGACCACTGCTGCCTCTCTCTTCATTTTAAAAGTCATCTTCTTATTTCATTTCTAAAAACTGCTTATTCAATCATCCAGACATTACCGCACATCAGTGTCACAGTTCTGTGGAAGTTACTAAAGATGAAATCAGCTAAAACCACACCCACAAGGACCTCATAGTCTATTTCAATAGATAAGGAGTATTTTCAGTGTGACTGTACTTCAAATGGAAAGTTACAGATATCCAAAGTTAACTAACTGATGCACATATTGAATATCAAGTGAGAACACCATTCGATATCAAGTCCGGGTACTAATCAATCACCAAAAAGAGGAAGAAAGAGGTTCGTGGGAGACATGAAATTTAAAACAGCTATCGAAGTAGACTGTGAGGTCCTTGTGGGAGCTATGTAAGTCATAATACATAGGCAAAGCTAAAGGGAAGGGTATTTTAGCACACTTCAACTTTGATTTGATTTTAACAAAAAAGGATGGAAATAATGGTAAGTATGAAAAAATATAATTTGTGTCCCAAATGTGAAGGACACAATGTCCAGATAATATATCTGATCTTTATCTATTTTATTTTATATACTTGGACATTCTAATACTAAAGTTTTTTGAAAAAAAATTGACATGGGACTTTTTTACATTCTTCTGATGAACAATTCCCCTGTGAGTATTTGTTGAAGTGGCCAAATTTTGGTGTGTCAAACTAAAGACTAATTTGGTAAAGCTTATTAAATAATGTGATCAGAAAATAGTTTTTAATTTTCTATAATTAACATAACATATCATGATTAGAAGCTAAAGGGAATACTTAAAATTTATCTGCATAAACAATTTTACTGTAAATGAACTAATTTTTGTATTTTGAAAAAATTGAATAAAAATAATAAGAGTTGTTTGACAGAGGCTGGATATGAAACTCTGAGGTAAAATGCTTGATAACTAGGTATAATGCCTTGGATTCAATCCCCGGCACCAAAAAGGATAAAAATATTGCAACCCTATGTTTTTTACTAGTCAGTACTACATGACAATCCATTCATATCTCTTTCCATTCAGCTATACAATGGGATCAATAATAAAGTTACTATGAAAAATGTAATACAACAGACTAGTACTAAGAAAGGGTGTTTAGTACAAGCTAGTTTTCCTTAACAATGGTAATTACAAGGCCAATAATTCACTTCTATATGCTAGATAGAAGAAAAAACACTGAAAGTAGAAATCTTGAGACATAAATTAGAAGCTTGGTTTATACCTTCAAGTCATCTGGTCTATGACCAATCTCATTTCTTCTCAGGACAAGCATTCCTCATTTATATTATGCAGAAAATTTGACCAAAGCACATAACATTCATATATGGGTATATCACAGTAAATCCCTTTTCATAATTAAAATATACTAACAACAAAAAAGAAAAGAACCCAAATATGTTGGCTCATATCTATAATCCTAGCTTCATGGAGACTAGAGACCAGTAGAAATATGATTCAAGGCCAGCATGGGCAAAATGATCACAAGACTCCTACCTCAAAAACAATAAAAACGAGATGAGCAAACGGATACACACCTGTCACTCTAACCATACAGCAAGTCTAAATGACAGGATAAGCCTAGATGCAGGACAGTCAAA
This sequence comes from Megascapheus bottae, assembly GCF_031878675.1. Taxonomy (NCBI): domain Eukaryota; kingdom Metazoa; phylum Chordata; class Mammalia; order Rodentia; family Geomyidae; genus Megascapheus; species Megascapheus bottae. Next base: position 6,210,458 of record NC_143512.1, read on the forward strand.
AAGGGAGACCCTGTTTGAAAAATAATAAAATCAAGATGGTCTGGAGGCATAGCTTAAGTGATTAAATAATCTACCTAGTAACTTCAAGGGTCCAGAAGTGGAAGGAAAAAGAAAAGTAATAAATCAAATGACCTTCAATTTTGTGTAATGACAGCAATGACACTTTTATCTTCCCGATGCCTGACATGGCTACAAGAAATTACTCCTCCTGATTTCTTGAGGAGGAAGATGCAGGTGCTGCTTTGAGCAAGAACAAGCATTGCTACCATGCACTCACAGTCCAGAGTCTGAGGATTTCTGCTTGATAAACCAACAGAGGTTTCTGCTTGATAAGGATGGTAGATATCACTTCCACAGTCCGAATTTGAGAAGGGGAATCCGAAGAGAATCTTTAAAGAATTTATTAACATTGATTTTTACGTGATATTTCAAATGTCATGTTTAACAAAAAGTATTCAAGAAGGGAATTTCTATATACAATCACTAGTACTTTGATTTTAGAACATAATTAAAATTAAGCTGAGCCTTTGCATATCATAGATACAAATTATTATATGCAATAAAATATTATGTCTATAGAGTATACAGCCCATCATAGATTTTTATGTCTATGTACTTATTTTTAAATCTCCAAGATCATGTCCATAACATTGGGTACCCAACTATTGAGTCTTTACTCTTGTACTGTTTGAATCTAATATCCAAATTTTAAGGATACCATGTGCCTTTTGTTCCTTTGGTCTTAACTTATCCCACTCAACATGATTTACTCTAATTTCATCCACTTCCCAGCGAATATCATTATTTTATCTTGTTTGGTGGCTATGTAGAATTCCATTCTCTCTTCTCTCTCTCTCTCTCTCTCTCTCTCTCTCTCTCTCTCTCTCTCTCTCTCTCTCTCTCTCTCTCTCTCTCTCTGTGTCTCTGTCTCTGTCTGTCTGTCTCTCTCTCTCTCTCTCTGTCTCTGTCTCTGTCTCTGTCTCTCTCTCTGTCTCTCTCTCTCTCTCTCTCTGTCTCTCTCTCTCTCTCTCTCTATATATATATATATATATATCACAGATTTTGTATCCATTCCATTCAACTGCAGTAGGGTATCTGGATTGTTTCTATCACCTGGCTATTGTGAATAGTGCAGAGATGAACATAGCTGAGCAGGTGTCCTTATCATATCTTGGGTTATGAGGTTCAGAATAGATGCCCAGGAGTGGTATGGCAAGATCATAGGGGAGGTCTATTTTCAGTTCTTTAAGAAAGCTCCAAACTGCCTTCCAGAGTGGCTGAACTACTTTACATTTCCACCAGGAGTGCAGCAGGCCAATGGGAAAATGAACTACAAATCATATCGTTTGTTGAAGTCAGAAGAATACTGAGAAAGGTAAAGAAAATCCCATTTTCCATAGACAAAGCTGGGGCTTTGAGCTATTATGATTTTGCTGATAAAAATATAAAAATGTGGAGCTCAAAACTGAAAAATTATTAAACCTAGAACTTGTATATAGCAGCCACGTGTCTGGGTTCTTGATTCAAGACAATGCAATAATTCTACCTTCTGAAATATCAAAACATTTAGAAATATTTGACAATGGTCTTTAAGAAGTCTCAACCTGCTTATTGGAACATTGAGCTGCTTTTCGTTTTCAATAAAAATCTTTCAAGAATTACTTCAGGAATTGTCTTCTATGTTTGTACTTCTGGTATTTGAGATTTACTCACTTAACAAAGTTTAAATATGTATTATAGTAGTGTCAGCTATAAACACACTACTGTGTAGCAGACTTCTAGAACTTTTTCACTTTGTATGACTCCAACTTTATTCTCAGTGAACAGCAACTTCCCCTTCTATATTCTTTTCTATGAATTTGACTGCTTTATATATCTCAGGTAACTATATTCTCCTTAACATAACATTCTCACATCTCATTCATATTGTAGCATAACGGAATGGCCTCCTTTGATGTCTAAATAATTGCTCCTCTGGGAATAGGTGTTACATTGACCCACACCTCATCCATTGGTCTTCTTGTCATTGTCACATGCAAATTCAGGACACATCCCCATTCCTGGAAGTGGTATATGGGTCAAACCTCTTCTCCATGGCATATAGAAAACTAAGTAATACAATTTTGCACTTGTCATCAGTTTTGAGGTTAACAATAAGCCTATGAATTGTTATAGTTCCCATCTTAAATATTAGCAAATGAGGCTCAAAGGGAGACATTTCATTACTTAAAATCACAAAGCTAATGAGTGGCACAGAAAGGCTTCAAACATAGAGACATGTGCCCTCAAGGCTGTGTCATGGGTCTTCGTTGGGAACTGTAAAGTTCCAGACACCTGTGGTCCCACAGATCTGAAAATGATAGGACGCTGTTTCTCCAAATTATCATTTTTTTTTTGCCAGTCCTGGTTTGAGCTCAGGGCCTAAGCACTGTCGTTGGACTTCCTCAAGGCTAGAGCTCGTCCACTTGAGCCACAGAAGCACTTCTGGCTTTTTTTTTCTATGTATGTGGTACCAAGGAATAGAACCCAGGTCTTTGTGCATGCTAGGCAAGCACTTTTATCACTAGGCCAAACTCTAGGCGTAAATTATCATATTTTTATCCAATATTTAACAAGCAGATTCTTTTACATGTACTCATGTGAGATAGATATAAAATGTAATGTTGGCCCCTGCTGCAGAAGAAGAAATCAAAGATGTCTCCAAATACGGAGACCATCCAAAGCTCTGCTGTGGAGAAAATGGCACAGGCTACAGGGCTGTCTTCTGCGGCAACTATGCACATAAACTTTAGCTGAAGGTAGAATAATAAAGTTGTTTCCATTAAATGTGACAATAATTCCGAATAATTGGGAATTTAAAAAGTTTAGTCAGTTATGGTTCTCTTCCACTTTTCTCCCAGATCTCACTTTTCCTGGTCTTAAGAATTAAACAAAACTGGCTCCGGGAGTTTGGCCTAGTGGTAGAGTGCTTTCCTAACATGCACGAAGACCCAGGTTTGATTTCTTGGTACCACAAACATAGAAAACTCTGGAAATGGTGCTGTGGCTCAGGTGATAGAATGCTAGCCTTAAGAAAGCTGAAGGACAGTGCTCAGGCCCTGAGTTCAAGCTCCAGGACTGGCAAAAAAAAAAAAAAGAATTAAACAAAACTGATCTCAATAATCATCAAAATCTCCAATGTCAAATTATAAAGCAAACCCAGAGTAAGAGTCATACTGTAAAATTTCCTTAAATTTAATAAATCAATTTAAGTTCATGGTACAAATGTCTATACTCATCCACTAATTATTTCCAATCTTGTTCTAACAAGTACTTGAAGCAGTCAAATCAACTAATTCCTTTTTAAAATCTAATCAGCAGTCGTCCAAAGAACTTAAGAACTACAGAAATGGAGGGGAAGGGAGAAGGTTCATTAAAACAGAAGCCATTTATGTTTACAATTAATATGGACTTTATTATTTAGTAAAAGATAGAATCTAGTTAAACTGCCCTTTCTGAATCCTAGCTTCTGTCTGTAACTACGAAATGAAGGAGTAAAGTGGATCAACTACATTATTTGGAGATTACAATATGAGAACATTGTAGCAATCAAAGGATCTATTTACCATGTTAAAAATCAAAGTACAGGGTCTGGGAGTTTGGCCTAGTGGTAGAGTGCTTGCCTAGCATGCATGAAGACTTTGGTTCAATTCCCCAGTCCCACATACATAGAAAAAAGCCAGAAGTGGGGCTGAGGCTCAAGTGGTAGAGCTCTAGCCTTGAGAAAGTCCAAGGACAGTGCTCAAGCCCTGAGCTCAAGCCTAGGACTGGCAAAAAAAAAAAATCAAAGTACAAAAGGAGCTCCATCATCTGAGCATTGGTCTCAGGTCTGTAATCCTAACTACCCAGGAGGCTGAGATCTGAGGATCCTGGTTTAAATCCAGCCCAGACAGGAACACAGCCAATGAGGCTCGTGCCTCCACTGAACTAGCCTAAAACCTTAGGTGGCACTGCCTCAAAAGGTAGAGTTACTAGCTTTGAGTACAAAAGAGGCTCAGGGAAAGCATCAAGGCCCTGAGTTCAAGCCTCAAAGCTGACCAAAAAAAAAAAAGAAAGAAAAAGAAAAAAGAAAAAAAAGAGTTCCAATCAATTAGAATGAATATCTCTGTTCTTTTCGGTTACAGGATCACTTCTTCCTTTTTAGCATACCCATACATCTTGTGCGTGTGCGTGTGTGTGTGTGTGTGTGTGTGTGTGTGTGTGTGACAGAGAGAGGGGGGAGAAAGAGAGATCATATGACACATAATTATGCTGGTTAAATTATAAATTGTTATTTAATTTTTTACTTGTGTATTAAACAGGGAAAACTCAGTGACATGCATTTTTTAACCACAGTAATAGCAAAACCTGGACAGTGATTATATGAGATAGAAATTTCATTTTTGTCTTCCTAATATTTGCCATTAAAAGTTTAATACTGGATATGTGTTGAAGATTGTGCTTTGTCTAGGAAGAAAAGTCTCTATTAGTAATTTTGGCCCCCCAAAATATAAGACATTTTAAGTATTTATACATTCCCATCACTGGCAAGTAAATGACTTATTTCATAATTAAAGGTAGCTCCAAAAGAATTCAATTTCAAGATAAAGCCTCCAGGAAATGTCATAGTCTGGGCTAAAACACATATAATCCAATTCTAAAGCTATATATCTCTCCCCTCTTATGTATGCATCTAAGCATTTTCCAATTTTCTCATCATATTTAAATATAGTCTATCACTCAACTCAAGAGAACTTTTTTCATCATAAGCTGTTTCTCTTTACATATCCTATACACTGAATATTAAAGAATGTATCTTGGTACTTACATTTTACATAAAAGTATATGGAGAAACAGATGACTTCAATATATTAAAGTGCCCTTCAGTAATAAACTATTTATTCCCTCTAAGAGCAAATATTATCAACAAATCCATTAATCCTTACTTTCTTTTAAAATTTAAAGAGAACTTTCAACATGTTTCTATTTTGATACATTTTCCTCCCCAAATACATAACACATGCTTTTCCATGTAACACAGTAATATCAAACACAACCTACAAACATGGGTTTAAGCTTCTCCACATAATCTAGGAAACTTGGAGAATTTTAGAAAGGATATTTGTGTCTTTTCCAAGGAACAGGACCAAGCATAGGTCAACTACAAAACCAATGGCTTTCTAAGAAAGCTTCTGTGTGTCCTGTAACTGATGCTGGCTGTTTCTTCTGTGTCTGACTGTGGAATTCACCACATTCAGATGAAAGTGGCTAATCTATCTTGACAAGCAACAACACAGAAAAATGAGCTTTAAAAGCAGACAAACTAGGATCTTCTCCTGAACCATCCATTCATTAAGCAAGGGAGCATAAGTAAATTAAAATTCCTGACAGTTACTGCACTACTTCAGAGTTAAAAACTGTCAGCATTCAATATGATTCCATAAACAATAACTTGTGGTTAGTTCCTTCACAAAAGCTACTATGACTTTATAAAGTCTTTTTATAAATATTCTCCAATGACTTCTCCCAGCCAAGAAGATACTACTTCTTTCTCCATCCAATGGGTTGATTTCTTACCCGTGGGAACATCTGCAAATATAAAGGTATGTGAGTCCTTACCCTTGACACCACCCAGCCTTAAAAATGGTGTCCTCATTTCTCCATTTGTCACTAATGAGCAGAGATTTTAAAGTCAGGTGCAACCTTTTCGAAGCCACTCTGTAGCTTCAAACTTAGGAGATCTTATGTAAGTCACTTAACAAAGTACTGTGTCTAATGAAGTGGTAGAATTAAGAAGATAGCTGCTTTTCCTCCAGTACTCTTAACTACAAGGGCCTGGCCCACCCAACTCTCACTTGGTTGGTAATGATCATGGTAATAAGGAAGATGGTTTCCCTGACTACTCTAGTAGAGTAGCAAAGAGAAACTTTCTCTCTTTCAATACTTCAGCAGAGTCCTAACTTCATAAATGTTGACTTACTCAGCTACTATGCATTTTCCTCTAGCTAATGAGGTGTTTGATAGCTGGAACTACATATACACAATATTATGTTGCTGTTTGATCTTAATGAAGCATTTACCAGCTGGATATGGAAGACCATAATGAGTTAGAAGTGGAGATTCTGGCAGTAATTTTCCTGATTTTTTTATCCATTCTGTTACCCTTTCTTGTCTCAAATTACCTTCATTAGAGCTGTACTAATTTGCATTTCCGCCAGCATAGTATGAGTGCTCCCTTTTTCTTATATAACCAGAATTTGTTTTTGCTTTTTAGTTTCTTATTTTGTCATTTTGCTAGCAATCATTCTAACTGGAGTGAGATGATATCTCATTTTTATTTTTATTTTCATTTCTGTAATAGTGCTGTTGAATATATTTTTCAGACACTTGCTGTCTCTCTCTTTATATATATAATATATATTATATATTTATTTCCTTTTGAGTAATTTCTTTTGGGGTCAATTGCCTTGATAATTGCTTGTCAATAGAGGTCATATTTAAAATAAAAAATAAATATAAAGTAATAAATAGCAGATCTTTGATCCTTCTTTTGCCAATGACATAATAAACTAGGTATGTTGTCCTGAATATACAAGCTTCATAATTGTAATGTAGTCCATAAAATATTACAGCAATTTAAACGTACAACAAAAGAAAAGTGGCAAAGCTACCCATAGACTATGTCTGATGCGGATATTGAACTTGAATCCATCTAAAAGTTGTCCAGTTCTAAATTCTCATCACTGTAGTTAGCCTTGCAAGGGTCTCCAGTGCCATCCAATATCTTAAGATTCTTTATTTTATTCTATCAAATCTTATAATAAATCCTTTTATCCTTCCTCTGCTCCATTCTGTGGGTCTCTCCACGTAACCAAACACTGCACCAATGTGCGTCTCACGATGCTTACTTCTGAAACTTACCAGCTTTCTTACTCCAATTTGGACGCGAGGCCCATTTTCACCAGGTGGCCACTCCGTTGTAACTATAATTTAGAACAAATGAATCACATTCTAAGACCCCTCTCACCATTTCCCCTTCAACCCTCACACACAGAATTATGTACAAACCCCGGGCTGTGACCCACAAGTCATAGCAATATCAATGTGCACTGTTGTTGACAACTCTCACTTGTGGTATCGCAGTACCATCAGCCCTCTTCTTGATTCTCCAACACACCCAGATCATCTCACTTCAGCACTGTGTACCAGGCACTCCTGTCTGGGACATTCCCTCCCTAGATTAAGAAAGGTGGGTTCCTTCTCATTAACATAGCTCAAACTAAACCTTGGGTTTATGAGAGACATTTCTTTACCACAAGTTCAGGCTTCTACTATTTCCTCAAGCCCAGTGCCTTCAGATACATGATTATGTTCATGTGTTGGGGTCAAATCTTCCTTTTATTAACATGCTTCCTACTTTACAATGTCTTCCTGCGTAAAATATAAGATCTCCAAAGCAAGGACCACACCTTAGAGAGAACTGTATGTTCATGAACATACATTTTGTTTGACCTCATGGTAATATATTTTGTGAGGATTATAGTTTGATCAGTCTCATTTTATTGTTATTTTATTGTCTGACTTAGAATTTCTACTTGATTTTCTCTATTTCAAGAAAAATTTAGATTACTCCATTACACAGATGTAATTGTAACTTTATCCTTCCACGGTTTTATAAAAATAGTTAACTCATTACTTGACTACTGAATATTCTGATTTTCCCACAAATCTCCTCATGTAACATTCCCAGCCATCTCTTCATAAATTATAATGTCTACAGAGCAATAGGCCCTGCTGTATCTTTAGAATCTGTGTCAGTTGCTCAACTTTCCTATTTCATTTTAATATGCTCAACCATTGATTTAACTGTGTCCAGCACTTCAACAAAAACTATTCTTAATTTTAACCATCTCCATTGCAGCCTATTTTACAGAGCAGGAAGCTAGGAAGAAAAGCAATGCACTACCTTATCTGAGACATTTTATTCAAATTATTGATGGAAACATCAGGAATCAAGACTCAAGTCCAATTCATCTGATTTAAATTTATTTTCTTAGCTTTTATCCTAGATTGTCTTACCTTGTGAGAAAGTCTATTTTGGAAGAGTTTTAAGAACTGAATGAAGAGCACAGAGTCTAAACCATTAGCCTATGTCAGTTTTTTTTCCCCCAAAGACATTGTCACATTCAAAATCAAAGTGATATGTGACTCAACGAGTTGTTACAACTCAGGGTTTTCCATACTCAGGCCATTACTCATTCTGCTCAATGAACTGATCCACTCCATTCTTCATCGAAAATTTCCCTCTTCTTAGGACTCACTAATGTTCCCAGAGCTGTTCACCACACATTGTGTACACCCACCTTCGGCCAAGCAAATGGGAACAAACTGGCCTGGCATAGAAATGAAACTTCAGTGAGAAACCAAAGCCCCAAAAGCCCAGGATGACACACCACAGAGCAGAACTTGACTGAGCACTCCCCATTTTCCAGGAAATGTGAGTGCTTGAACGCTTCATCTCCCTCAGTCCCTCTTAACAACCTGTGACATAACCATCATTACTGCCATTCCAGAGGAGGAAACGTGGACCGCATGTTTAAGCAGTTCATCAAGGTCTACAAATAAAATCGAAGGGCCTTGATTTGAATACCAGTTGGTCTGATCCCATAGATTATTCCTCAACAATACCCACATCAATAAACTAACAAAGCTAGACAGGAGTTTTACATGGAGTTTTATTTTAATCCTGTTTATCAATGATGTTTAATTGCAATGTGGGCAATTCAACTAAGTCACACAGGAAGAATGCTGCATGTGGGAGAGCTCAGGTGTCGGTGAGGGCACCGTATGAGTTAGAACACTGCTTCTGACCTTACATAACAGGTGCGGAAAATGTTCCCTGACCAGACATGCAACATCAGAGCTCTCACTGGATTACACGTTCAAAATTGTCATTCCCAGCATTGTTATGGTATCCTAGCAACTGATTCAGGTCAGAAGTCCTGCTTTTAAATTCTTGCAAAACAGTGGAAAAAGCTTTGTCATTGACTCTCAGAATCTAAAAAGTCTTCAGAGCTCATTTAGCCCAACCATTTCATTGTGTAGGATAAGAAACTAAATCCTTGGGCATTAAAATACTAAGGAAAAACTTGAATTAATTTCAAAGACATATTCAGAGGAAATCAGACACAAGAAAATGTGGCATACAAATGGCCTTATTTAACATTAAAATTGTTTTGCATATTAAGTTAATTTTTTGTTGGAGGATTGGAACTCAGAACGGGGGCACTTTCTGGAGCTTTTTGCTAGCTCTCTACCACTTTGAGCCACTGCAGCACTTCTGTTTTTTTTTTTTCTTGATGGCTAATTGAAGATAAGAGTCTCACAGACTTGTTTGCCAGGGCTACCTTCAAACTGAGGCCTTCAGATCTCAGCCTTCCGAATAGCTAGAATCACTGCAGTGAGCCACAGACACGCACCTGTAATTCCCTTTCTATGAAGTTCCAGACAGAACATGTCTGGGATAAAAAGAAAAGCGCAAGCAGTAGTAACATATAGGCATTCTGTTACCCAACAGTTCCACCCTGCTTGCAGTTCCAACTGAAGCATATACAGAGAATCATGACAAGACCTGTTTTGCATGTCTAGAACACACTACTCATACTGTCCAAAGGTTAGAACTATTGAGAGGTCCATTCACTATGAACAGCTGTGGCATAGTATATAGAATGTAAAATAAAGAACATAGAAGAAGGTAGAATATAAAAAAAATACAGCATATGGATGGGGACTACAGAATGCAGAATATAGGATAGGGAACACAGAATGCAGAATAGAGCGAATTGAATACAGAATATAGACCATAGGATATGTCATAGAATAAAACTCTAAAGAGAAATGAGAGTAAATGACTTTTCATTATAAACACTAATACTCATGTCATAAAGATGATATCAAATTAAAGAAGCAAAGAACAATTCACACATGAATAGAATTCATCACAAGGTAGAACTGTCCTGTAATTTTATATATGAAGAGTCTGATAAACCTTGAGAAGACAGTGACTAGAAGGACAAGGAAATAGTGGCTAAACAAGTAAAATCTATTGTATGTATATTTGTATGTTACACTTGTGCATATATAAACATATTATACACTGATTAAAACTTATAGTCTGGGTTCAGTGGCTCATACCTAGCTACTCACGAGGCTGAGATCTGAGGATCACAGTCCAAAGCCAGCCAATGCACTAAAGAACATGAGAATCCTATCTCCAACTAAGGACTAGAAAATGAGAAGTGGTGGTGTAGCTCAACAGGGAAGGACAGAAGCCTCCATCTGAAGAGCTCGGGGACAATGCCCAGGCCCAGAGGTAGGACAGTAGCCTAGAGCTGAAGAGCTCAGAGATAGCACCCAGGCCTAGAGTTCAAGCCCCATGATGAACAAACAAAACAAAAAAGATTATAGAAGTTGATTCCCTTTACCAGTTACCATCAGAGCAGTTGGATGATAGAGAGTTCTTAGAAACACTTCTCTGATCTGAGGAAAGGGACATCAAAATGGTCCAGTGATGGACATACCACCATAGGTTTTCCAATACTGCCTCTAACAAAACCAGGCTCTCCTGAACCCCTTGCCATATAATTGTTTACCTTTACCCCAAAAAGGTCGGGAAGCACCAAAAGCTGTATGTGGTGTGTGCCCCAGTGGGCTCCAGGAGGTTTATGATGTGAGAGCTAAAGCGATTTTCCAAAACAATAAAACATGGGACTGCGAGTTTGGCCTAGAGGGAGAGTGCTTGCCTAGCATGCATAAAGACCTTGGTACGACATACATAGAAAAAGCTGGAGGTGATGCTGTGGCTCAAGTGGTAGAGCACTAGCCTGGCATAAGCTCAAGCACAGTGCCCAGGCCTTGAGTTCAAGCCCCAGAACTGGCATAAAAAAGACAAAAACAAAACCAAAAACAGGTCAACATGGCCTTTGGTGGTTCCATTTGTGTCAAATAAAATTCAGGACAGGATCAAACTCACTTTCCTGATTGAGGAACAGAAAATAGTTGTAAAAGTGCTAAAGCCACAAGCACAGAGTCAGAAAACTAAATAAAAATAGGAAGCTGCTTGTGTGTACCTAGGATGCAAGAGGTAAAAAAAGTGCTAGCTAAGAAAAAAACTTTTTTGATGAATAAAAAGGTTTTGCATAATAAAATGTCAGAAGGCTAAAAAAACTTACAGAAGTTGTTATAAAAAGATTGTAACAGGGAAGTGAAGAGGAATGATTTCATGTAAGAGATATCTACAAGGGTAATTTACTAAAGGTGGTTCCAAAGCTTAAATTTTTCCTTCAGATGATAATAATTGGTTTAGAATAAAACATAAAATTAAGAAACATAAAACACTTAACAAATTATACCTTCAATAACCATAAAATTGAATACGCAATAATGTTCAGCAGTTGAAGTCTCACAGCTTATGTAAATATAATGTAAGTTACATTTCCAACATACAGTCTCTACATATTTCTTTTTCAAGTTCAGATGACAACAACAGTACCACAAAGTTCTTTGTGAGCCTTTATTAGATATATGCATCAAGAATCACAATTACCAGGGAATTATATAAAACTCAATAAATCAAAGTTCTAATTGACTCAGTCAGTATGAGTTTAGAGAGGCTACATAAGTCAATATAAACCTTGAGCATATTCAAAGTAGAAGTTATATTGTTCTGGAATCCTTTGACAGAAATACATGCAAAGCATTGTGCTCATTTGTAAATTCCAAATTTTGGAGGTATAAAGTACATAAATGATAATTAAATAAGACACTTGTAGAAAAGAAAGATTTTTACCTCCAAAGTCCTGTAAAATAGCAAGAAAAAAAATGGGACATTCTCCCAGAGAAGAGTATCTTAAAATACTAACATGTGGTCCAAGGAAGGTGGGCAGAAAAAAATCTGTAGGTTGAAAATCACAGAGTGAGTCCTTGGGCAGAAGTTATTTGGGGAAAAATTTCATCTCATTAAAAGAAAGCAAAAGCCAAGAGCCAGTGGTTCATACCTGTAATCCTAGCTACTCAGGAGGCTAAGATCTGAGGGGTTCAAAGTCAGCTGGAGCACAAAGGTCCATGAGATTTTTATCTCTAGTTAACCACCAGAAAACCAGAAGTGGTGCGATGGCTCAAGTGGGAGAGTGTTCGCCTTGCACGGAAGAGCACAGGGACAGTGTCCTGACCCAGAGTTGAAGCCCCATGACCAACCAATAATAAAGATAATAAAAACAAGTTACCCAGCTGAGAAAAACCAAGTGCACACTATCCAAAGACATTTAGGGATTTCTCAGCCTTATCTGATAACACATGTCACTGAATACGTATGGTATTCTCAATTTTTACAAGAGTAGGAAAATCCTATTAAAGTTGTGAGACATGATAAAACAAGAATTACCTAAGAAGTAATGTGTTGCCTACTTCTGCAACTTTTGCTGGAAGTGGAAAGGTTGACATAGACAATGCCTGAAATCCCTTTCTATCCCTCTAAAACGTTCTGTGAAAGCATGATGCTTTTGAGGATCGGATTTGACTTTGAAAGTTCTATTGTCTCATACTGAGCGCATCACTGACAATACACTTACTATTTCTCTCCTTACTTAAGGATTTTTAATTACTTCAAGGAAAAAGCCATGCACCTGTGGCTCACACCTAAAATCCTAGCTACTTGGGAAAATGAGATCTGAGGACTGAAGTTTCAAGCCAGTCCAGTCTGTTTTTGAAGCTCTGGGATTCTTATGTCCAATGAACTACCAAAAAGCCAGAAATGGAGCTCTGGCCCAAAGTAGTAGAGTTCTAGGTTTGGGGACAAAAGCTCCTGGATAGCACACAAACCCTGAATTTAAGCTCCGGTACAGGCACACACAAAAGAAAGAAAGAGAAAGGAAGGAAAGAAGGAAGGTAGGATGGCAAGAAGGCAGGGAGGCAGGCAGGAAGAAAGAAAGGAAGGAAGAAAGGAAAAAGAAAAGGACGGGAGAGGAGAAGGAAGGTATTTATGAAACAAAGGCCATATCTGAGTAGATATGGCCACATTCCTGTGGAATGTGGATGGGAGTTTCCTGAGATACTGTCTGAGGGTGGGGAAAACTTACCAGATACAAATGGAAAGGAAGATAAGCGAAGATATCCCTAAAGAGTAAAGAAGGTTTGGGAGTTTGGGAGTTTGGAAAGTCCACACACCTACAGTCACCATGCCTGAAACCCATACATACAATGTCATGCAGCATACAACATTAACTTGCATACTTGAGGTTAGAAGCACTTAGCAAACAAATGTAGTGGGAGTAATTTTAAGTGAGCCAGTACCTTAAAGTATGTTACTTAACATCAGGATTGAAATATTTGAGAATTAATGTCAAAATGCCATATGACTTCTCAGTGTCCAGAGTTAAATATTCTAAAAGTCTGTATTCTAAAACTCTCTATATTTTACTTGTAAATATTTGTATTTACATATACTAATTTTCAAGTACTAAATTAATATAGATTAGTTTAGTCTGTCTTGAATAACTGAGTAAAATATAATTAAACTCACTGGATTTCACTCGGGCATGTGGATTTCTTTTTGTTCTACTTTGCCCTCAAATGAATGTGTGTGTTTTCTTTTATGACCATTTTTGGTTAAATTGTTTACCTTAATAATTTGCATACATGGCTACACGCTGTCATCATTACATAGAATTCCTTACATTCCAGATGTAAAACTCCAGTTCTCTTTCTGGTCATAGGTTCAGCTTATGTACTTTTTAAACCCTACTCACATTTACCACCACAACAGTCCCCTCTACAATTCCCATTTTCTCTAGCTAAATATTCCTAATCATTTTTTGGCCTTTAGGGTTTTTTTGGGGGGTGGGGATAAAATCTTGCATTTTTACCCAGGGACAGTCTCAAACAACAGTGTTCCTGAGCCTTCTCATGTAATTGGAATCACAGACATGAACAGTCAGGTCGAGCTGTTTGGTTAAGAGGTGATCTGGCTACCATTTTGCTGAACTGGCTTTGTGCTCTGATTTTTTTTTTCAATATCTACCTTCTGAGAAGACTAACTGAGGGTTAACTATTTGATAACAGCCTTCTGGCTGAGAGAAAAGTAAAAAACTCCTTCTCACAATCTCCTCTTCTATCAAAGAAATAGGTTTATACTTGTTGGAAATTAAAATTATCTTTTTATGATGTGTGGGAAGTAAGACAGGTTGTTGTTAATGCCTAGTGTGGTTTAATCCATCCACTACACAGTCCTGACAGTGCAGAGGAAAAATAAAGATCAGATATCCCTCACCCAGATGAAGACTGGGGAATGGCCTTAGACTATCCTATAAGAAACACCTCTTAGGTAGTTTGGGGGGGGGGTAGAGTCACTCCCATAACTGTTCTCTGATAAGTGGATCCTCTCCTCAACAGATGCTTCCTTGCAGATGTTTGGTTGACATCATAGGTCAACATCATTGATGCTCTTTCTCCTAGGATGACAATAGTCTGTCCTTCTTCTGTGAACACTAATGCTATCTTACAATAAGTTTCTGGGGCCAAGGACGCTGTCCCTGAGCTTTGTTGCTCAAGGCTAGAGCTGTACCATTGAAGACACAGCTCCAAATCTGTATTTTTGGATATTCATTGTTGATGAGTCTCATATACTTCCTGGCCAGGGCTGGCATCAAACCATGATCCTCAGATCTTTGCCTCCTGAGTGGAATTACAAGTGTGAGTCATTGGTGCCTGGCAGTTCTTTGTCATTTTTCAGGAGTCTTCAAATTCTTCATCATCGTGAAGCCTTGATTGTTGTGTTCTTCTAGAGCAGCTCCATCTCTGGAGTCCTGAATACAGACACACCCCCACACACACACACATTCTCCTAGCCTAGTGCCTCAGGACTCATGAGCCATTCTTCCTACTCTTCCTATAATCACCTTTCCCCATAGGGTCCAGTACAATGACCCTGAATTCTGTCTGCCCCCTCTGTCTTATTTACCTAAGTAAAATCCCAACTCTGAAGCCTGAATCTCACCTTGTGTTCTCCTCATACTCTCACTACTGAGAATCCATTCCTAGATGGAATCTAACTTTCTGATGGCAGAGGATGCTCAAGTGTTATTCCCTCAGTTTCCCACTCCAAAGCTTGGCATCCTCCATGAGAAATCCATAAACTGAAATCAAGTTCTCCTAGTGCTTATAGCCAACTGCTAACTGCAACATAATATAAACTGTATCATAGACACTTGCCAAGTACTGAATATACATGATCTCACAGAAATACGTTAGGGAAAATAGTGTTACTTTCATTTTTCAGATTAGTGAACTGGAGCTTGGGGGGATTATATACCTTCTAAGTTTATATAGCTAATAAATGGAACCTCTGACTTCAGGTCTATTAAAGTTTGATATCTGTGTTCTTAACTAGTCAGCTAGAGAAGTCTGTCACTTGCCTTTCACCCTACCCTTTACAAACACAGCAAATTGCAATAGGCAGCCTGAAGTTTCTAATCTGACATGCTGTGATTGAGTCTCTGTCTCTTCATCCCAGTGGGCACATAGAATCTAACTCTTTGGCCTCTCCCAGTCATCAAACCCCAAGCCATCCCCACTCTTGACCACAGTTCTCTCCATGCAGGTTTCGGGTCTGGAGAGGAAAGATTTCACTGATTTTACAGATCATACAATTGATGCAGACAGACAATGAATGCAAACCAAAAGATATAGCAATAATCTATGCTCCTAAAGTACCTGTGGAATGGATCACATCATTTTCCTCCATCCCACATTCTAGATGGCTGAGATAGGATAACTAGTCTGGATTTAATATAACTAGCTAGTGACAAAACCATGAGTAAACTCAGTTTTACTAGCTCAGCCATGAAAGCATTGTATTTTAAATTCTGCCTCAAATGTATCTGAGCTAGGCAAGGAACATGGCTATCATACAAAGGTCCTACCTCTCCTTTCTTTAAGAGTTCCATGTGGAGGCTTGAGGCCAAGAAGCACCAGCCTCTTCACCATTACTACTTCTTTGTCCATGTGAACCCACAGAACAGAACAATAACCTACACAGTGTAGGATGGAGACATGCTCGATGATCCGGAGTCTGTGACCCAGTAGATCTGAATGGCATTATGTAAGTGGAGGAATGTCAGTAAGGAATGAAGTAACAGTGAGGTGAGTGGGGTCCCTGGATGGCACAGAACAAGAACCAGAAAGATTCTGTTAAGGGACCTGAAAGCTCACTGTGGTCAACAGGGCCTTCTTCCATGCTAACCTTTGTTTGAAACTAGTTTGGGCAGAGACTTGTCAACATTGGATTATGTCTCAGAGAAGCCCAAAGCATTCCACACCATTGAATAAACATGGCTATCTCTGTTGTGATCTTGTAATATTCCAGTGGGGGAAAAAATCATAAGAGAAAAGAGACTTGCAAAGACAACTCATCTGTAGTGCTGCTTGGTAGAATGATGTACAATGTGTCAATAAGCTCCTCAGAAGGGTATACAGGAAACATGGGTGTATATAAGTACATTCATATATGCATTTGCCTTGATCCTCGGTACCAAAACGGACTCAGCTATACCCTTTTAATGTAAATGAATTCTACCGAGTGTATATCCTACGTGGTATAATTTGACTTCCTCTGAAATACATTTTTCTTTTCTTTTACTGTGTGTGTCTCCCAAGTTTTATAAGCTGTACCTGAAGGGAAATGAGAGATGTTGTACTTACATGGCCTATGGTGTTTAAGGTTCATTTTGGCATTTTCAGTTTCCAGTTTGAAATTTCAGATGATTTTTTTGTCGGTCATGGGACTTGAACTCTGGGCCTGGGTGCTGTCCTTGAGCTCTTCGGCTCAAAGCTACTCCCCCTACCCCTTGAGCCACAGCCCTACTTCTGGTATTTTAGTGATTAATTGGAGATAAGAGTCTTACAGACTTTAGTGCCCAGGCAGACTTTAAATCTCGATCCTCAGATCTCAGCCTCCTGAGTAGTTTAGGATTACAGGCATGAGCCACCATGCCTGGTTTTCACATGATTTTTTTTTACATTTTTTTATTGTAATTAGTAAAGGGGTTACATGATATTTGCCAGATAGAAGGTGCATTAATTCACATACATTGATACCCTTTCACATGTCTTGGTACCCATTTCACATGATTTTTAAAAGAATATGCATATTTATATTTTCTGCTAGTACTAAATTGTGTGTGTGTGTGTGTGCGTGTGTGTGTGTGCTAGACTGGGGGCTTGAACTCAAGACCTAGGCACCATTCCTGAAGTTGTTTTTTGCTTTATTTTGCTCAAAGCTAATACTCTACCACTTGAGTTACAGCTTCAATTCTGGGTTTTTTGCTTATTTGTTGTTGATTTTTACTGGTTAATTGGGGATAAGACTGCCACAAACTTTCCTGCCCAGGAGAGCTTGGAACCATGGTACTCAGATCTCAGACTCTTGAATAGCTAGGATTAAAAGTGTGAGCCACTGACACCCAAGATAGTACTAGAATTTGAACTTCAGGACTTACATTTCCTTGACAGATACTCTACTCATGATCCATATGATTTTACATTGGCATATATAAGCTAGCATTTTTGCACAAGCTATTCTCTGAACTTCAATCACCCTATTTCAGTATTCCTCCATTGCTTAGAATGAAAAGCACATGTCAACTTGCCCAACTTTTTTTTCCCTTGAGCTAACACATTAGGTAGCCTATTTGGCTGGCTGACCTGAAACTGGGATTCTCCTAATCTCAGTCTGCTACGTAGCTTGGATATCAGGCAAGCATCTATCACTTTTCCCAGTAGTGAGCTGAAAAGTGGATCTTGCAATTATTTATTTATTTGTTTGTTTGTTTGTTTTGCCAAGACTGGCTCATAAATGTGCTTCTCTCAATCTCAGGATCTTACAACTAGGATGACAAGTGTGAATGCTAGTCCTGGCACTTCAACTCAGGGCCTGGGCACTGTCCTTGGGCTTTTGGAAGGCTAGTGTTCTACCACTTGAGCTACAGCACCAATTCCAGCCTTTTCTGTGTATGTGGTACCTAGGAATCAAACCCAGGGCTTAGTGCATGCTAGAAAGGCACTGTACTGGTAGGCCACACTCCCAGTCCAATACATGGTTAGTTTTATATTTGTTTTTCTTTATCTTTTCTTCATCTACTAGGATTTTCTGAAGAACATACATGCACATCTTTTGTGCATCAATCCTATAAAAACCTGTGAGCCATGAACCAAAAAGATGATCATTCACTGAGACTTTTATTTTTAGATAAGGCAGAGATAGTGAACCATAATCCATTGGGTGTATGCAATATATAGCATAAATTAAGGGTTCAACATTAGAGGAAATGCCATATTCATGCTAACTACTGTTAGCATTGGAAGTAAATGGAAAATATGGCAAACATAGGAAAGGAGAAAGTCTTCAAAAAACTAATTTGAGACAGTGACAACAATATGGGGAAGTGGAAGCATAGTGAATAAATAGTGCCTTAATCCACACCCATGTCCAGTGCATCTTGTTATTTACACAGCCCTTTTGATTGCCGCATCTCATTTCATCCTCACAGTACTGGGCAGGAGAGTCTGTGAGGGAATTTTCTAATTTTACAAACTGGTGACTGCAGTTTGGTGAGCCTCAGTATTTTTCTGAAGCCCCTCTCTGTAAGAACTGGAAATCGTCAGACTACTAGTTAATCATTCTTGTACTTTTTTCTGATGTATAAATTTTATCTCACAACATTGACTATCAACCATTTCATTCTTTTTCTTTGTTCTCTGACCACCCTACCTGAAAATTATGAAATATAGGCTGAGTGTCATTGGCCTACACTTGTAATCCTAAGTACCCACAAGGCTGAGATCAGAGGACTGAGGTCTGGAGACAGACTGGGTCGACAAATTCACTAGTTTATTATCTCTAATTAACCAGCAAAATTCTGGAAGTGGAGGTGTGGCTCCAGTGGTGTAGTGTCAGCCTTGAATGAAAAGTGAAGCAAGAAAGTAAAGCCCTGAGTTCAAACCCCAGTCCTGGCACAATAAGCAAATAAGTAGATTTCAAAGTTTCAAGTTGTGTCTTCATATATGGGATCTACCAAGAATACTTCATGCCCATTTTGATTTAGATCAAATTTGCCAAATCTCAGGAACCACTGCTCATCACAAGAATGTGTACCCCTTCATCAAGAACCACTGTGTGAAGATCATTTTCAATGGCCTATTTAAAAAATGAGCCTGTTTCTATTTTAAAATCTGGATAGCCAAGAAATTTATTATCTCACAAAACAGGAACCTCAGAGGTGGAGCAAGACTTAAGACTGATTCAGTCATAGACTTTGCATCATCTTCAGGCAGGGTCTAGGTGGCTACAATAATTTTAGGCATTAAGCCAGAGGGGGAAAAAAGACCATCTCCTCATCAGGCATCATTGCAACAAAGAAGAGCCTTTTCTAGAAGCCCATGCCAGACAGCCCATTGACCTCCACTGAGTAGGTCGTTCCTGAGCAAGGGAAGAAGGAGTTTCTTCCTATCTAAGGGGCCTAGCCTAGAGCCATAGGTAGGATCAACTTCTAGAGAAATGGGATTTTGAAAGAATGAACAGAAGGGAGTACCCACATTCAAAGAAGAGGGTAGATTGCAGGATGAAGCAGGAAACAACTATGCTCACCAGAATTCAGCACATAAGCACAGCCACATGAAGGATTGCTCAGGTGGAAATCTGACAGTAGATGATAGTTTCCTTTATTGCAACACTCCACAAGAGCCAGGAAATGGAATCACCTAGGTGTCTGTCCATCAACTGATGAACGGATTAAGAAAATGTGCTACATATACACAATGGAATGTCACTTGGTCATAAAAATGATGAAATGCTGTCGTTTGTGACAACACCAATGAAACTGAAGGTCATTATATGATATTAAATAGGATAGACACAGAAACACCAGCAATATGCATTCTGACTCGGATGAGAGAATCAAATAAGTGGATTTCCAGAAATTAAGAGTCCAAGAGAGAGTGTATGGGACGAAGGATAGGACAAAGTAGTTCAATGGCTATTAACTTGGAAGACATAGGTAAACAATTTCTTTAAAAATGTAAAGCCATGTCTGATATTTTAGGCTAAAGATATAAGAAACATATTTTCATGGTTTATTTACTTGAATGTTCAAAAATCGTTATCTTGGAGGATGCAAGATATAATAAGAATAGTACAGTATTGTTACCAATTCATTCACAAAAAATCATTAAATGATTTGACAAGCATTCACTGAGCAAATGCTTCATGCTTGCTGGTGTTGTAGGCACTGAATATGGAAACACAAATGTATGTGTGTTGTGGAGCTGAGAGAAGACAGACATATAAGCTCTTCTGAAATAGCCTGTGTCTTCCTACACTATACAAAGCAGTATTTGAAGATGGCTTATTACGCTGGATCAAGTAATAAGTAAACTACACACATACACACACACACACACACACACACACACACACACGCATGCACGTGCAAATGCACTCACAGAGAAATCAAGAATTAACACAACAAATACTCTCGATACAAACAATACTTTTTTGTCTTAGCAATAGTACACTGAGCAACCTTTATACCCTATTAGGTAAAAAAACAACTTACACACTGTTATGTACATACCACTTCAACACTCCATCATGGATAGTTTCTTCCACCCAAAAAAGAGCTATATAAAGATGAGGGTCGACAGTGTGGCTAATTTTCCCAAAGACAATTCCAATAAGAGCGAGGAGACTGACAGCTAAGAGGCTGACTTTACTGAAGATCTGCTGGAAAACTTCCTATGAAAGACATTCTGTTTAAGGAGCAAGTCTAAAACTTAGTTAAAATTAATAATAAAGAGTAGAATCCCCCTTTATGAAGTACTTAGGCAGTACAAATAAAACTTTAATTATCCAAGAGCTACTAGATAGCTTTTGCTTGTTGTTGTTATTGTTGTTATTACCAACAGCAGCAGCAATGCTATTTTTACAGATGAAGAAACTGAAACTGAGAGGAGATGAGGCAATTTGCCCCAGGTAGGTAAGTAGTGACAAGTGAAATAAATAAACTCATACACTTTTATCACCAAATCTGAACTTCTAATCAATGCGTAGTGCTTTCTAAAATGTGGTTCATCATTTATCTACATCATAATCATTTAGGTTACTTATTAAAAATGCACTTCTCTATCTTTTTTCATATATTTTTATTGTAATTAATAGAAGGGTTACATGATATTTGCCAGACAGAAGGTGCATTAATTCACATACATTGCACTTCTCTATCTTATCTAGACCCTCTGTGAATCAGAATCTTAATATGAATCAAAGAATTATTTATTTCACTATATTTTTACCTAATATGTATAAACATATAGCTGTGTTCTAACATTCAAGGCATGATTATGGATAAAAGGTTAACATTTCACTAAGAGGAGCATATAAGCACAAAACCTTCTGAAATTTATCTTAGCAAAAAAGAATCCTTTAATAGTTTGAACACAGGCTTTGGTGATGAACACTTGATTTTCTAATCCAAATTCTGCTACTATATTCAAGATGGTGTTGATATTCTCTCAATAAGGTGATTTATCAAAAGAAACTTGTATGGAAGCATTTACCCAGGGCAGATATTAAGAAAACAATTATGTTAACTTCTTATTACAGTGCTGTATATACAGTGCTTATTGAATAATTTTGAACTGCTACTTTTTAATCAATAGGGACCAACCTTACCTTGCTAGAGGAAAGCTCACAGAGGTTCTTTTTAGAATCACAGATCATAAAACCTGGGGAATATTTTTAAATCACTAATCATTCAATACAATCTTTCCCTGATAACATACTCAAGAGTACATTTTTTGGGAGAAGTTTTTGCCAATTCTGGAGTTTGAACTCGGGGCCTGAGCACTGTCCTTGGGCTTTCTCAAGGCTAGCACTCTACCACTTGAGCCATAGCACCTCTTTCAGTGTATGTGTACTGAGGAATCGAACGCAGGGCTTCATGTATGCTTAGTCAAGCATCTACCACTAGGCCACATTTCCAGCCCTGAGAGAATATTTTTAACCTGTAGTTTATGACCTCTAATTTAAAAATCAAATGCTTTCTTGAATTTCAAACTAAAATGTACTATATCCCTTAATAATGATATAGGTAATATTGTAAACAGAATATGCAGTACTCCAAATATATCACGTGCATACATCATCAGAGCTTATGTGAGTTCAGGAACCTTATCTAGTTCTTTGCTCTTTATCACCACACCTGGAGCTGCATTTCAAGTCTTATAACTAGCATAGGCTTTCCTTGTTCAAAAGTTAACAGTCTGCCTTTTCAGGCACAGCTCCAGTTCCAACATTTTGCTGATTAACTAGAGCTAAGAATCTCTGAGATTTGACTGCCCAGGCTGGCTTCAAACTTACCTCCTCATCCTCAGCCTCTTGAGTAGCTAGGTTTACAGGCATGAGCCACTAGCGCTGCACATGTCTTACTCTTATTTACTCATGTATATAACAGCTAGCAAAAGCTCAATATTACCAATAAGTAAGATGGAAGTCTACAGTTAGGAAATCTCCAGGGCACTTTTCCTTCAAAGAAATAAAGTGTAACTTCTTTGTATTGAATGAATACAGAGAAGTGGGAGATCACTGTCAAACCAGAAAGGAACTTAATGATGAGAGGAAGGGAAAAGAAGATGGGGAGAGAAAGGGTGGGAAGTGGGGAAGGAAGAGAAAGAGAGAAAGACAGAGAGGGAGAGACAAAAAGAAACAAATGAAATAGCCAGGATCTTAAGAGAGAAAAAATGATCTATTTCTGATTCAACATCAAGGTTGGTAATTAGTTGTCCACACCTTGCCCACTGGAGGACGAAACACCCTTTTTGGATCCTTGTATGTGGCCTGTGGAGCCCAGAAATATCTTCCATGGCAAGGCCACTGTCAACAATCCCATCTGGCACCAGAACTCGTCTAGCTGGGCACCAGTAGCTCATGCCTGTAACCCTTACTACACCGGAGGCTGAGATCTAAAGATCTTGGTTTGAAGCCAGTCCAGACAGGAATAGGCACAAAAATAAATAAAAAAGTAGAACACGTCTACCAACTCAGAGGCAGTCATGAGGACACAATAATTAATATCTTCCTCCCACATTTTCTGCTCTATACTTGGTATCAAATTTAAGGCTGAGGAAAGTGAGGAGAGAAGAAAAATGTAACAAAGCTGTGTGGGAGGGAGAGGATTTTTGTTTGTTTGTTTTTTGCTTTTTTTGTTTTTTTTTTAAAGATAGGTTTTTTAAAAAAGCCACCAGGATCAATCTGATAATATAGTTAATACACATTTACAATAATCTGTTCTTAACTTCATTTTCTCCACTCTCCTCTTTGTGAGTTTCTTCTTTTTAGTTCTATTTTTTACTGTAATTTATTCTTATATTAAAGGTGATGTACAGAAGAATTACAGTTATATAAGTCAGGTAATGAGTATACTTCCTTTCACACAGACTAGTTCTCACTAATTCTTGCTGAGATTTTTCTCTCACCTATGGATTCCCTTCTAGATTTGACTGACTCACCGTTTCCACTCTATGGCAGCTTCTCATTTCTCCTGTTCCTTTTCTGTCCACTCCTCTTCCCTTTATCCTCTTCCAATCTTTTTTCTCCAGTTTCTCCTTTCTTACTCTTCTCTTTGCCTTTTAAATAGGTCCCATGTTCTGTCTTTGAATTAATTTTTTCTTAGTTGCTTCTTTAATTCTCACCTGGATTCTAGAGTAATTGCCTTTGTCTTAAACTCTATTTTCTTTTTCCCCTTTCCAATATTCTACTACTTGTCTTTCTAGCTTCAGTATTGATATCACTGTCTTCTTGATATTCATCCATTCTAATATACAAGGGCAGAAGGGCACGGGAAATTATTTCAGAGAATTTCTTTCTGAAACAGATCTTACATCTAAATAATCAAAGAAATTGCTTAGTCTAAAAGCAAAAGACATAAAATAATATTGAATCACTAATGTGATAATATAATAAGCAGCTAGCTTAATAAATCATGCATTCCTTCTAATCTGTCAATCTCATCTTTAAATTAAATTTAAACAATTGTGGGCTGGGCATGTAGCTTGGTGCTAAAATGCCTGATTACTACACAAGAAATTATGGACTCAGTCTCTAGCACCACACACACACTCACATACATGCATTCACACATGTACACACACATGCACACATACATACACACACACGCACACATACCCGTACCCACTGACAAAAAGGCTCTTATTATCTACAATTGCTAAATTAGTAAAGTTCTAAAGTTCTAATTCAAACTCAATTCTTAAGCTATCTCACAAGGTACTTCATTTTTGAATGGGCACAATCTGGTATTTCTTTTTTTTTTTTTTGCCAGTCCTGGGCTTAAGCTCAGGGCCTGAGCACTGTCCTTGGACTTTCTCAAGGCTAGAGCTCTACTACTTGAGCCTCAGCACCACTTCCGGCTTTTTTCTATGTATGTGGTACCGAGGAATCGAACCCGGGTCTTCATGCATGCTAGGCAAGCACTTTAACCACTAGGCCAAACTCCCGGCCCCGACAATCTGGTATTTCTTTATGCTTTTATTATTGTGTTAGTCAATATCTGAGATCCATAGATCTTAGAAAATTACAAATGCATATTTAGAGGCCTTTTCATGGCTCTTAAAAAGTGCATCTATAATTTATCTCTCATTTAGCTTAGAAATATATAATACTGTTTCTTTTAGGGGGGGTGTTTTTGTATTTTTACAAAATAGAACATATAAGGTCTGTGTTCAAGTATTAAAAAAAATCCCCACTAAAAACTTGCAACCAATTTACCAGGTTAACCTTCTACCAAGGGTGAAGTCTGTTTAAAGCCATGTTTGAAGGGAGGCTGTTTCCCTAAACTCTTTCATTTCAATGGCTGAGAAAAAAAATGCAGAAACCAGTTTAGAACTAACCAAAAGAACAACAGAAGCAACAATTGACTGAAAATAACCCTCAGGTATCACACCAGGAAAGATGGAGACATCCATTAGGGAACTTACTCAATATCAGTGATAGAAGAGCTGCATCTAAGTGGCCTGCAAGTAAAGAGTGCTTAGTAAAACAAGACCTTCTTAATTTTTTTCCAATTTAAAAGAAAGGGCAAAACAAACTATCAAAAAATCATTTTTTTCAGAAAAAAATGGGTAATTCAAAGTCACAGTGTGTATTCGTCCTATCTTTCTCATTTCCACTGAAACCACCCATCTCCAGCCTATTTTGTTCTCTGCCAACTAGAGTATGTCCAAATGTTAATTAAACAGAGACCTCATCCAAGTTGTTATATTTTCTGCATCAGGCTCAGGAAACATTTGTCCCAAAGCATCCCCAGCCCCTTAATTTTAACAGCCCACGGAGTGAGTATCCAGATCTGCAATGTTTTTGTCCTAGACCATAAAGTGCGTTCAAAAATTAAAACAGTGATGACACGTGATTTATTCAGATTCCCTAGAACAGTGAAGATCCAGGCTGCTGTTTACACACACCTATAATCCACACACCTCTGATACTACCAATCAAGTTCCCTGTTTGCTAAGAGAAGCCAAGACTTGGGACTTGGCGAAGGAGACGTCATGGCATTGGAGGAAATGGAGAAAGATCACTGTGTCAGTGAGAGAAGAAAGGTATTCTTCCCTATACAATTGGGAAGAATTGTGAATTTGTGTCTGAGTCAAGTTTGTGCTTTGTATAAGGATAATGTTGTTTTAAAGATTGTTTTTACCCACCCACACAACCACACCCAGTGAATTAAGCCCGGTGGATTACAGACTATGAACATCTTTAATTTTATCTCCATTAAGTAAAGATTTTAGAGTGATTCTATAATTGTTTACTGTCTCTATGAAGAATATTTGAAAGTACCTGTGTGATGACCAGTGAAAAGAACTATCTACCCTGGGTTTTGTTGGCTCTCTAGGTTTCCTGCTCCAACACCACAAGTTCTGATTTTTGTCATCAAATCTTTCTTCAAAACTACCTACCTGGCATATTGTATATACATTTATTTGTTTATTTGAAATAGGGAAGGGAAGGGAAGGGGGGGAAAGAAAAATGATTGGGAGGGGTGGGGGTAGGGAAACGGGGACAAAAACATGAGAGGGGGTATCAATGTGTGAGAAGTAATGCACCTACTATCTGACGAATATAACTGTAACCCCTCTATACAATATCCCGATCAAAAAAATAAAGACCTAAACATGGGAAGGGAAAACAATGTACCGGCTGGGGTCGATGGCTCACATCTATACTCCTAGCTATTCAGGAAACTGAGATCTGAGGATCAAGGTTCGAAGCCAGCCCAGGAGAAAAAGAACAAGAGAATCTTATCTCCAATTAATCCCTAGAAAATGGGAAGTGGGGCTTGGCTCAAAGGGTAGAGTGATAGCCTTGAGCTGAAGAGCTCAGGGACAGAGCCCAGGCTGAGTTGAAGCCCCATAAACCACAAAAGAAATAAAAAAAGAAGTAATGTACCCACTAGATGAATGTAACAGTAACCCCTCTCTATATCACCCCAACAACAAAATAATAATTTAAAAAAACTACCTTGAGCTTTGAGCTTTGAAATTTACTTCTAGATTACAATTATCCCAAGCAGTAGATATTGAAACATTTCGGCCAGGGGAGGCAGCAGGCCAGGGAGATGGCCTTGGCTTTCAGTCACCCCAAATGTCTTGGAAACCAAGAGTGATAGATTTCAATGAAACATGGAACAAGTACTGAACTACAATCAAAGCTGTTGTCTTGTTGGAGTGCATCAAAACATCTACATGGAAACACCACTTCTCAGATATCTATGCTTCATGCATGGACTATCATGAACTGCTTGGAGAAAGACTTTTCACAGAAGTAACTATGTGTGTGTGTGTGTGTGTGTGTGTGTGTGTGCACGCGCACGCGCGTGTATGTGCGTGTGTGCGTATATTTCGGAAAGTGGCTTTCAGCATTTGCACAAGAGTTTTGGAATGTGAAGAAAAAGTACTTGCCATGTATCAAAGGTATTTGGAAGAATACAGGAAAGGAGCACACTCTGTGGATTGCTTCTGTCTCAACATCCACTTGATTAAATTAAAAAAGTAAGGTGGCTGAAGCTATGCTGGCTATGCTGGAGTAGAAATGAACAGAACACTTACAGAAATAGGAGAGCCAGCACTGGATATGTGGAGGAAACTGATCCTTGAAATCCTTAAGACCATCCTTATCTGAATGAGGCTCCTGGAGAAGACACAAACCAGAAAGTAACCCGTGGATTGACTAGTGTCTTTATTCATGCTAAACAATAGAAGACAAAAATTTCCCTCAAAGTTTTATCAGGAAATCTCCCTTTCTGATTGAAACAGCAACAAGAAGCTGCAACTGAGTTCTAAGAATAAAATTACTCAGAGTATGTGGAAAAGGTTGTAAATTGAAAGATGAAGAAGCTCTTATGCTAAACTGATCCATAAATATTAACAACAAATGGTAGGAGACCATTCTTACATGCATCCTGTCATAATACCAAGAGAAAAACAAATGACTTGACAAATATATAGATCTTATTCTGCAATGTGCCCTCTGCCTCATGAGTCAGGAGCTACAAAATCATATCCTTGATGTTGGTCTTGGGAAAATTTGCCAACACTAATTGTGAAGCAAGTTTGAGAAGTACATGGTAATTTTATTATTTAATTTTATTTTTTTAATTATTTAATGGTGACTAGCTTTACCTGAGTGCATTGGATAAGGCCCTTACACCAGTTGTAAATTTCAGATTGTCCAATTCAGTGAGCAAGGCACCAAGACTGCTGGCTAAGTACTGTGACAATTTGTTTAAGAAGTCAATGGAAGAGATGACTAAGAATAAAGGAGAAGACAAACTCACAAATATTACTGTTTTCAAATATGTTGATGATAAAGATGTATTCCAGAAGTCCTATGCAAAGATGTTGGGAAAACATTTTAATTCATGGGTTATCAATATCTATGGATTCTGATGAAGCCATGGCAATCCTGTGGTTATGAGTTCACCAGAAAGCTACATCAAATGAATACAGAGTATCGGTGCCAATCTCAACAATAAAGTCCAATAACTTTATCTAAAACCAAGGGAATATAGATTTGGGGATATATGCTACAGACTGGCACTTAGTCTCTAACTCAAGCTCCATCATCTACATTTGCAATTCCTCAGGAATTAGAAAAAAATACAGCTATTTGAATAATTTCATAGCCAGCATTTCAGTAGAACTAATGCATTTGCATTATATCTGTTCAGGTGAAGTGAAAATGAACTATTTGGGCAAACCATATGTGGCCATGGGTACAACGCACTGAATGAACATTCTAGCCTTTAACTAGTGAAACTGCCAGCTATAAAGAGCTTCAAGACAGTGCACAGATGAATGAAAGAGGACTGACCAACACAATCATATCATTAAGGGGTGTGAAAACGATTCACCATGATTCATAAAAGGAAGACATCCATGCAGAATCTCCATTTTCGCTACATGTGAACTTCAGCAGGAAGA
This sequence comes from Megascapheus bottae, assembly GCF_031878675.1. Classification (NCBI taxonomy): domain Eukaryota; kingdom Metazoa; phylum Chordata; class Mammalia; order Rodentia; family Geomyidae; genus Megascapheus; species Megascapheus bottae. The sequence continues at coordinate 6,239,078 of NC_143512.1, forward strand.
GAACAAAATTTAAAATTACTATCTTAATGCCGAATGACACACTACAGGATCTGGAGCAGACTAGGAGTGCTGTAGATGAGGACTGCAAAATGTATCTCCAAGCTACCATAGTGGGTATAGTAGAAGCACAGAAACTTCTCCACAATGCCCTTATTCTGGAGATGCAGTATGTTCTGCAGGAAAAAGCAGCCTATGCCTCCATAGGTTGTCCATGCCTTTTTCCCTTTGCATTGGCAGATGAAGTGTTGTTGGTTTTTTATTTAATGTATCTTAAGAGACACAAAATTAAACACTTATATATTATAACCGAATACTTGTATTTACATTAAAACAACAAACGATACTGTTACTTGTCAAATAAAAATCTAAGGCATTAAAATGTTGAGAAATTCCTTTAATTAAATTTAGTTTGAAAATTTTGTTTTTCCACTCATAAAACACTTTAAAATAAACAAATAAAAATCTCAGAAATATTTTCTCTTAAATAGCCTAAGACCTTTAAGATTGCATTTACAAACTTAATTTTTACAAGTATTTGACTTTTCTATTTATTGAACACTTTTTGATTAATAACAAATTTTTATTCATTTAAGAGTTACAAACCTAAAATTATCTTAGATAATAAGCCTAGTAGACTAATATCTCAACCTAAAAGTTCCTAAAATTTGCCATTCAAAATTTATTTAGAAAGTTATTTCAATTGACTATATTTCTTTGTTTCTTAGAAATACATAAAACACCAAATATTAATAGGAACTATCTTTCCAATGGAGGAATAGTTGATTCACTGTAAATACTTAAGTGCATAATTTCATGATTTTTGGACATACATTAGTACAGATACACAAGTGTAATATCATCACTTTGACCAAATCAATAATACTCCCCACCCAAGTTTTTCTTATGATGGTCACTAATTAAAACAAAAGAAGAAAATTGAAAAATATCAAGTGATGTAAACACGTTTTTGACCAAAAATACAAGATATTCAACATGGTTAGCAATCGAGAAATATAAATTATAGGTACACACCCGCTAGAATTGCACCGATCAAAACGCTAATCATGCTCAATATTCAAAAGGATGTGGAGGCATTAAATCTCTCCTATAAAATAGATGAAAACCATTTCAGAAAAAAAGGTTTGCAGTTTATTTACCTAGTTTATGTAGTTGAACACAAAGGTGCTATTCAGTCTAGTCTTTCTATTCCCAGGTATTTATTAATCCAAGGGATTAATTTGTGTGAAAATATTTCTATGATTTTATATTTAGACCAACATTGGGATAATTTCTATTGTCTGGCAACAAGTGAATGCACGCATAAACACATTGTCATTTATCCATGCAATGCTGCACTTCACAACTCCAGACAATATGTGCTCCAGATTCCACCCCAAATACATAATGCATCATAGAAAACATGTTTCAATTAAATTATTTTAAATTTTTTTGTCAAACATGAAGCTTGAACTCTGGGCCTGGGTGTTGTCCCTTACCTCTTCAACTCAAAGCTATTGTTCTACCATTTGAGCTTTAGCACCACTTCTGGTTTTCTTGTGGTTAATTAGAGACAAGAGTCTCATGGACTTTCATGCCTGGGTTGGCTTTGAACTACTGTCCCCGTATCTCATCTTCCTGAATAGCTAGGATTATGGGCGTGAGATACTGGGCTTGGCTTAAATACTCTATTTGTTATAAAAGTGAAAGAATAGCAGAATTCTTTATAAAAAGGAAAGAATAGTAGTCACCAGCTGAAATTAGATTCCCCAATTCCCTAAAATGGAAAGAAAATCATTATTGTACCACTGAACAAAAGCTGTACTCAAGTCATGCAAGATGTCTGGCAATGAGGGCCTACATACAATCTCAGTCATAGTTGATAGACATGCAAAAGAACATAGTGCTTTTGGAAAAGACTTTAGCAGTATGTTTCTTTTATAAAGCTAAACATATTCTTTTTTTTTTTTGCCAGTCCTGGGCTTGAGCTCAGGGCCTCAGCACTGTCCTTGGACTTTCTCAAGGCTAGAGCTCTACCACTTGAGCCTCAGCACCACTTCTGGCTTTTTTCTATGTATGTGGTACCAAGGAATCAAACCCGGGTCGTCATGCATGCTAGGCAAGCACTTTAACCACTAGGCCAAACTCCCGGCCCTAAACATATTCTTATTAAGCAGAAATCACGTTCCTTGGTATTTACTGAAAGGGGCTGAGAAGGAATGCCCACACAAAAATCTGTACAAAAAATGTTTATGGTGTTTATAGTAATTTTATTTATTTACAGCATGCAAAGATTGGGAGCAATCAAGATTTCCTTCAATAAGTGAATGGATTTTTTAAAATAAACTTGATTTCCATATACAGGATATATATATATGCACATATATAATATCATTTAATAAAATTACACCCATCAGTCAATCCATGAAAGTATTGTGGACTCCCAAACCATAGTTGCCAAATGATAGAAATCAGTCTGAAAAAGACTTTCTATTACTTGATACCAAGTGAAGATATTTTGAAAAGGGAGCCTGTAAAAGGGTTGTTTCCAGAAGCTGAAGTATAGGCAGGATGAGTTAGGTGAACACGAGCAGATTTTTCAGAAGAGTGAAACTATGGTGTGTAATTCTGTCATGAAGGATGGCTGTCTTTGTGTGCTCTGTCAACACATAAAGAAAGAAAAAGACAAAGGCTAATGTGAATGTAGCCTTTAGTTAGTAATAGTGAGTCAACATTGGTTCATATGTCTTAACAAATATGCCACACCAATGAAAAATGGTCATAGTAAAAAAAAAAAACTGGAATACTTGGGAACGCTGTAGTTTTCTGCTCACTATTTTATTTTCAAGTAATACTGATATTATTGATTTTATTTAACTTTTCTAGTTTAATGACAGAGCTTGATAGGAAGAATGCTTTAAACAAAATTTACACTGGATGCCAAAGGCTCACGCCTGTAATCCTACCCTCTTAGGAAACCAGCATGGCCAGAAAAGTATATGAGACTCTTATCTCAAATTAACCAGCAAAAATCCAGAATTTGAGCTGTGGCTCAAGTGGCAGAGTGGTAGCCATGAGCAAAAATACTAAGGGACAGTGTCCAAGTTCTAGTTCAAGAGCCAGTACTAGCACAAAAAAAACCCAAACAAACAAAAAGAACTTGTATACTTTCCTTTCATACATCTAATATGAAAGTCTAGGAGTTAACTTTTAATTAATGGTAGGAAGTTCTTATTTTGTTGTTTTGTTGGAGAGATAATTAATAACTGTTGTACATACTGAATATATAGGCATTTTAATTGAATATGTAGGCCTATTAAATTGGTATATATATACATATATATATATATTTCTTCCACTCTGCTTTGTTATTGTCGGTATTCATACAAGAATATTATGAGGACTCTCCATATTAGGAAAAGGGTCTAGAAATAGACAATAATAGTCTTTGTTTATCTGTCACTGCAACTATTCACCTAGCATTACCTACCAGGAAAGGGTGACCATGTGGTTTATATTGGTTGATTATTGTGTTTTGTTTTCTTGTTCAAAAATTCTCATTTATGACCTTGAAGATCAAGGGCAATCAGCATTCACGATGACAGAGGAAGAATTAGGCTGCCCTCTCTTTTCGGGCTACCTGCTTTGCCTTCTTTCCCTTTGTACTTGAGTTCACTAAGTTCTTTTTATAACTTTAATTTTATTTTTCAGTACTTCAAAAGGCTCTGCAAAGGGTGTTACAATTTAGTATGTCTACTGACGTGTCTGGTATTTCAGAGAAGATCCATCATTCTCCCTCATCCTGTGTGATAACCATATTCTATAAACTAAAGTATTAGAAGCTTTTTTTTATAACTCACCATCTACTTTTCATTGCTGTAAACACTGCAGTTCACATTTGTGTTCATTATCAGAAATATCCCAATTCAATTATCTCCTACTGATATAATGCCTCTTCCTTAGCACATCACACTGGATCAGCAAGTTATCTCTTTGACATGCAAATGCTATCATTTCACTATTCTCTGACTAATAGGGCACCAATGAAATCTTTAAGTAAGAGAAAGTTTATAATCATTACCTTTGCAGACATGTTCCTTCAAATCTAGCCCAGCAGACTTTGCCAGTCTCTCCAGATGTAACTGCTCACTATAAAAAACCACTTAACCTCTTTACAGACTTCTTTATCTCTTTAAACATGGCAAGTTCATGCAGGCTTCCTTTCCTTTGTCTCTGCTATTGTCTTTAGTGTGCTTTCTTGCCCTCAATCTATTTGGTAAATTCCTATTTAATTTACTCAAAGGCATTCACCTCTCTGATGACTTTTTTAGACTTCATGAAGCAGAGATTCTCTCTTGCCAAGCCCATGAAATTTCTTTAAGAAGGCCTAGTCATACTATGAGACTTTTCAAGGATATTTCTCTACTGAAATTAACTTCTCCAAGTATTTACCCTCTTCTTTTCATTCTGCAATATCCATGAAACCTGATGACTATGACATAACAAAATGAACAAAATATAAATGAGTATATATGTATGTACATGGAGATGTGCCATGTATTGCCCCCAAGAGATGATGCCAAATGTCTTGCCCAATGCTCGAAAACAAAGGATACAGGCGAACATCCACTGAATATGTGTGGAATAAGTAGAGTTTCTGGAATTAATTAATGCACAAGACTTTCATTTGCTAAGAATATGGTCCTTTCTACAGTTAATGGAGTAGAACTTGACCTGGTTACAAAATTCACAAAGAAGAGACTTGACTTCATTCATTTTTCTTAGAACACTGCTGTGATTGGACTGCCCTTCCAAAACTCTACTACAAATCTAATTGTCACTAAAATTATTAAAGTGGCAACTTTAAGAAATGATTATTAGGGCATGAGAGCTTTGCCCTCCTAAATGAGTTAATACCATGAATTTGAGTTGGAAGTTGTTTGGTTTTCATGAGCATGGTTTATTTATTTATTTATTTATTTTTTTGCCAGTCCTAGGCTTGAGCTCACGGTCTGAGCACTATTCTTGGACCTTCTCAAGGCTAGAGCTGTACCACTTGAGCCTCAGCACCACTTCCAGCTTTTTTTTTTTTTGAGAGGTTCACAAATAAATTTTATTTATTTTTTTGATATTTTTATTGTAATTAATAAAAGGACTACATGATATTTGCCAGATACAAGGAGCATTAATTCACATACATTGATATCCTTTCACATGTCTTGGTCCCCATTACCCTCCTCCTCACTCCCCTATCTTATTTTCCCCCATTCCCTATCCAATTTCAAATAACCAAATACAAATATATTCGATATATCAGGTAACAAATTGAGATACTCTAACAATATGAGATAACCAAGGGACAGCAAAAGAGCTGAGAGATAACATAGTACCTTAAGGACAACAATCATTCATTAGATGGCTTTTGTTTCTATATCCAAGAGGTCCTTTCAATTAGCATCATACTATATGGCATTAGGTATCAAGGTTTTGCTCTATTGCAAATCTCTGCTAGTAGAGCCCAAGGTTTCTACTGATGATGACAAATGAGGGAAACCATTGAACCTAAGTTCCTTTGAGTCTGGCTTACTTCACTTAATATGATCTTTTCTAAGTCTTTCCATTTCCTAACAAATGGGGTGATGTCATTCTTTCTGACAGCAGCATAGAATTCCATTGTATATAAATACCACATCTTGTTGATCCATTCATCAACTGAGGGACATCTAGGTTGGTTCCATATCTTTGCTGTGGTAAATACTACTGCAATGAACATTGTTGTGCTAGTGGATTTAGTATGTCCTTGTTTCTGGATGATTGGGTAAATGCCAAGGAGTGAAATTGCTGGATCATAGGAGAGCTCTATGTTTAGCCTTTTGAGGAACTGCCATACTGCTTTCCATAGTGGTTGAATGAGTTTGCACTCCCACCAACAGTTTAGTAGTGATCTCTCCTGGCCACATCCCCTCCAACATCTGTTGTTATTAGTTTTCCTGATCCTGGCCATTCTAACTGGAGTGAGGTGGAATCTTAGAGTTGTTTTGATTTGCATTTCTTTTATGACCAGAGATGTTGAGCATTTCTTCATGTGTCTATAGGCCATTTTTGTTTCTTCTTCAAGGAAGACTCTCTTTAAGTCTTTGGCCCATTTTTAATGGGATGGTTGTTACTTTGAAGATTAGTTTTGGAGTGATTCAATTTTTTGAGCTGTTGATATATTTTAGATATGAGGCCTTTGTCCATTGTTTGGTTGGTAGGGAACTTCTCCCACTCTGTAGGCTTCCTAATTAATTTACTAGCTATGTCCTTTGCCATACAAAAGATCCCAGTTTAATGCAGTCCCACTTATCCAGCCTTTCTCTGACCGCACCTACCTCCCCCTGTCCTGACTACTTTTATGCTGATAGACTCCTGCTTCTTACTTTAGCCCCTGGTATTTTCCCATTAAATGAGTTGCTGCCATGACAGTCTCCCTGGAGCATCTGTGTCTTCCCTCTGGAGAGGGAGGGCTGGGTGAAGGCGGCAGCTGGCCCTAACCTTTCTCGGTCTCCTCTTAGTCAGGACGTGTTCTCTTTGCCCTTCCTGCTGGTCAGGAGGCAAAGAGTGCTAAAAACTCGACATTAGTGAAAATAATCATTTGAGCTTTGTAAAGTGTCAATCATTTTCCTTGTCTTTATACAAAGAGGTTTCAACTCAACATGTCAATTTGCGTACAGCGCATCTTGATCAGTGTTACCCCTTTCATTATCCCCCCATATCAAGACTTTACCCTCAAGTTACACGATCCCATTTTCATGTGTATTTATAGACTGTATGGCTGTATTCAGCACCACTCCTATCATCATTTGTCTACTCCACTCTGCGAACCCTCTCTTCCTCCCTTAGGCAAGATATAGTTCAGCCTCCTTCTATTAAGTTTATGAAACTATTCATTGTGCAAAGCAGGTTAGTCATGGAAAACCACCACTGCATATGCCATACTTAACTTAATTTGATCATGTGTATATGATTGTGTATATATGCATTTTCCCCTTTATGTGTTTTGATAAATGTTTATATTTGGGATCCAACTTCAACACATGAGAGAAAACATGTATCCTTTGTCTCTACTCTCCGAGGTTCACTTCACTCACAAATGATATATTATCCTTTTTTTGCTTGTAATTTCTTTTTTAAATTTTATTTTAATGTATAGAGGGGTTACAGTTATATTCACCAGATAGAAGGTGCATTATTTCTTACACATTGATACCCCTTCTCAGGTTTTTGTACCCATTTCCCTCCCCCCTCCCCTAATCTTTTCCCCTTCTATTTCAAATAAGCATATATATATGCATACATACATACATACACATTATATACCAGGTAACAAAGTCAGATAGTGCAACAATATTAGATTAACCGAAGGGCAGCACAAGAGAAGAGAAAAAAACAATACTATATTAAGAACAAGAGTCACTCATAGTTAAGCTCTTGTTTCCATGTCCTTGAGGTTCATTAATTTGGCCTCATCCTATATGGCCTTATGAGTAAATGATATATTTTTCTTACTGATGGATTAATATAAAATTCTACTATATCTTATACTATATATTATATAGTAACATTCATATATATATATATATATATATGTATAGAGAGAGAGAGGGAGGAAAGGAGAGAGAGAAAGCCAATAGGGTAATATCTATAATTGGATTTTCTTCTTCCCAACTCTTCTTATTAGATTTATAAACATATACACATACATACATACATACTTATGTACATATGCACAGAGAAAACAACCTAGGAATTAAAGAATTTTAGTGAAAAAGCCAAAATTTCAAGATATGTGTACATATATGTATATATATATATAATTTGGAAATATTAGTGAATGTAATGTATGGTGGCTAACAACACAGTATTTTAATATCAAAATTATACACATGGTGTTTATTTAAAATATGTTCATCCTACATATCCAAATATATTCCTAATTAATATACCCAAATGTATTGATTTCTTCCATTTTTATCTTAGAACTCCATTGACAGTTGTATTATTTTATGTTGATTTTAAACAAAATGATTAAAGTAAATAAAGGACAAAAAAGTTATTTCATCTCAGATTCTATATGATGGAATAACAAGCATATCACTGTTCCTGGCAGAATCAAATGAGATACTTGTTAAGCATTGATCATATAATAAATAAATGCTCAATTACTAAAGATGACATTGGTAATTTTCCAAATATAAGACACTAAAGGGACAAAAAAATGAAGTCTACATGAGTATTAGCAGCTGATCAAATTTTACTACTTCATGCCATGAATCTAAAGTATGCAACCCCAGCTCAGTCCTGCCAGACACTTGTCACGCGTGGAGCTTCTTGCCTTCTCTTCCGAGTATCTCAGCAATAAGATCTGACTTAATCTGCATAATGTAGAGCTCATATTCCTTCTAGCTCTTCTTCATTGCCCTAAAGAGCAAAGACTTCATATAAAAAAAGACAACAGATATGATTCTAGAAATTAATCTTCAATGAATCCCATTCACCACTCACCCAATTCTGTCTACCCATTTGTAGTTCTATTTCTCTTCTTGACCTCATACTTACTAAAGTTAAGGATAATGCCTGCTATTATCTTAAAAGTCTTCTCAAGAAAAACATTCTATCACCTATAACCTTGCTATCATTGACCCAGAATCCCTCACACACTCCACATAATGTGAACAAGTAATTTTAATTCTTTCCTGGAAATAAGGTTCACATTTCCTTTTTTCTCTCTCATCTCCTGTGATTGTGGGCTGAAGTAGGCAACTCAGTACTCAGTCAAGTGGACTCTCAGCCACTCTGTATTGTAGAACTCTCCATGTCACATGCATCTCCCTAACATAGTTCTTTATTTTCCCATTCATTTGTTTAATATTTTTCTGTATTGATACTGAAGCTTGAACTCAGGACCTCGAACTCTTTGGCCTTTTTTGCTCAAGATGGACACTCTATCGTTTTGAGCCACACCTCCACTTCCAGCTTTTTTATGGTTAATTGGAAATAAGTGTTTCATGGATCTTTTCTGCTTGGCTGACTTCAAATCACAATCTTCAGATCCCAGTCACCTGAGTAGCTAGAATTAAAAGTGCATGCCTCTGGTGATAGTGCATTGCATATCTTCATTAATAGATGAAGTAAGAATTTAGGCTCCTTTCAGGAGAGTGGCCTAGTGGTATCATGCTTGCCTAGCATGGGCAAAGCTCTGGGTTCAATTGCCCAGAACCACATACACAGAAAAAGCTGGAAGGGGGCATTGTGGCTCAAGTAGCAGAGTGCTAGCCTTGAGCAAAATGTGTCTAAGGACCATGCCCAGGCCCTGAGTTCAAGCCCGAGGACTGGCAAAAAAAAAAAATAAGAATTTAGGCTCAACCCATATATGTAAGGCCATATAGGATGACGCTAAGTGAAAGAACCTCCAGGATAGAGAAACAAAAGCCATATAATGAGTGATTGTTGTCCTTAGTGTACTATGTTATTACTCATCTCTTGCTGTCCCTCAGTTATCTCATATTGTTACAGTATTTCACCTTGTTATCTGATATAATATATATATGTTTGTTTGGTTCTTTGAAATAGGATAGGAAAGGGTGAAAACAAGATGAGGGGCAGGGGTGGGGGGGGGAATGGGGACCAAAACATGAGAAAGGGTATCAATGTTTGTGAAGTAATGCACCTTCTATCTGGTGAGTATATGTAACCCTTCTGTTAATTATAATAAAAAATACATGAAAAAGAATTCACTTTCTGGAAACTATGATTAGTCAATACAATAAATCTGTATTAGTCAAACTATTCAAATTATTGTTTTTATTAAAATTATAATCTTTAAGTGATTGTACTAAGGAGGTACAATATAACAAAAAAGTTTATGAATACAGTGTATCTTGATCAATGTCACATCCATCAATAGTCTCCCCCTCATCTTTGACCCATTCCTTCTCTTACTGTTCTTGATTTTGTTATATATACAATGGATTCTTAACTAACTTCTCCCTTTCCCCCTTCATGCACATACCTCTCTCTCCTTGGCCCCCTCTAGCTCCCTCTTCAATATACCCATTTCTGGCTGTTCATTTTGTTGGGCTTTGACCTAAACTTCCTAAGATTATACTATTTGAGCTTTCTGTAGAGTTTATTACACTTCAGCTAATTCATTTGTAACCACTTGCATACTGCCCAATATATTTACTTATAGATTTAAAGGTATATTTTCTCTACCACAAATTAAAAAAAAAAGACATACAACACAACAAATCAGAGAAAGGCTGGATAAGTGGGACTGCATTAAACTGCAGAGCTTCTGTATGGCAAAAGACATAGATAGTAAATGAACTAGAAAGCCTAGAGAGTGGGAGAAAATCGTCACTAACCATACAACAGACAAAGGCCTCATATCTAAAATATATCAACAGCTCAAAAAATTGAATCACTCCAAAACTAATCTCCAAAGAAACAACCATCCCATTAAAAGATGGGCCAAAGACTTAAACAGAGTCTATAGTCACATGAAGAAATGCTCGACATCTTTGGTCATAAAAGAAATGCAAATCAAAACAACTCTAAGATTCTACCTCACTCCAGTTAGAATGACCAGGAACAAGAAATCCAATAACAACAGGTGCTGGTGAGGATGTACCCAGGAGGGATCACTACTACACTGTTGGTGGGAGTGTAAAAATCATTCAAACCACTATGGAAAGCAGTATGGCAGTTTCTCAAAAGACTAAACATGGAGCTCCCAGCAATTCCACTACTTGGCATTTACCTAATCGTCCAGAAACAAGAACACACTAAATCCACCAGCACAACGATGTTCATTGCAGCACTATTTACCATAGCAAAGATATGGAACCAACCTAGATGTCCCTCAGTCGATGAGTGGATCAACAAGATGTGGTATTTATACACAATGGAATTCTATGCTGCTGTCAGAAAGAACAATATTGCCCCATTTGTAAGGAAATGGAAAGACTTAGAAAAAAGTCATATTAAGTCAAGTAAGCCAGACTCAAAGGAACATAGACTCAATGGTTTCCCTCATTTGCCATAATCAGTAGAAACCTTGGACTCTCCTAGCAGAGATCTGCAATAGAGCAAAACCTAGATACATAAGGCCATATAGTATGAAGCTAAATGAAAGGACCTCTAGGATATAGAAACAAAAGCCATATAATGAGTGATTGTTGTCCTTAATGTACAATGTTATCTCTCATCTCTTTTGCTGTCCCTTGGCTATCTCATATTGTTACAATATTTCACCTTGTTATCTGATATATTTTATATATGCTTAATTGGTTATTTGAAATAGGATAGTGAAGTGGGGAAATCAAGATCAGCGGGGGGAAGGGAGGAGGGAAATGGGGACTATGACATGAGAAAGGGTATTAATATTTGTGAATTAATGCCCCTTCTATTTGGTGAATATAATGTAACCCTTCTATTAATTACAATAAAAAATATGAAAAAAAGACATACAGCATTTGTTTATCTGGTCTGTCTTGCTTCATTTGATGTAGTTTTTTTCCAAGTCTATTCAATTTCCTACAAATGGTACAATATCATTCTTTCTAATCGATGAGCTAAATTTCATTTATACATATATACTCGGGACATATTCAGAGCTCAAAAAATCAGTCTTCAAATAGATAAAATAATCAAATTAATAAATGGCCTGACATACAGAGAAATTTCTCAGAAGAAGTAAAAATGGCCAATAGACTCATGAAGAAATGCTAACATCCCTGACCATAAAACAAATGCAAATCCAGACCAGGAGTTTGGCCTAGTGGTAGAGTACTTTCCTAGTGTGCATGAAGACCTGGTTTGATAACTTGTAAGGCATATATAGAAAAAGCCAGAAATGCTGCTGATGTGGCTAAAGTGGTAGAGTTCTAGCCTTGAAAAAGCCCAAGGAGACTGCTCATGCCCTAAGCTCAAGCCTGGGACTGGCAAGAAAAAATGCCAATCCAAACACCATTGAGATTCTACCTTACCCCAGTTAGAAGGGCTTCTAACCTCAAACCCTGAGGTTTGAGGCTCCAATGTCTGATTATGATTTTTATTATTTTCTGGCCTTATTTTAGAGATTATTTTAATTGTCCTATTTATAGATGCTGGAGGGTTGGAATTGTTGTCAGCTCCTATTATAGGATTAGATTTACTAAATTATGAGGGTGAAGAGATCTTGGTAGTCCATGAGGATTCTATCGGGCTAGGTAGTATATATAGCCTAGGGAATTGATTTATGATTAGTTCAGGCTGATCCTTGCTTGTAGGAGTTTTTATCATTATTGAAATTACTCGCAGGGCTAGGCAATCAGTATTATTAAGATAATTATAGATAATATGAAAGATATAAAATATAATTTATCTAGCCCTTTCAGATTTGAAGTTGTTGAAGACACCAATATTTGATTCAATATTTTTAGGTAACACTTTTTCAAGTCACATATAGTCTAATAATGAAATTACAATTTTTTTATTAAATTTCAGTGTTTTTATTGTTAGGAATCGATGTATAATCAGGGCAAAATAAACTAATAAATTAAATTTATAGTTGTTAGGGTATATTTTTATATATTGAGTCATTTAATTAAGTTCTATGGCTACTATGGCTCCTATAATTGTTACTAATATAGCTGTTAATTTAATTGTAATAGGTATAGTCATATTTTGTGTATTTATTGGTTGAATAAAACTGGATAAGATAAAACCTGCAAAAATCTTTCCTAATAACGAACGTTGGATTGGGAGGGTGAGTTCTTTATTGTTTTCGTTTATACATATTATAGTTATGGATCGTGGTGGGTTGGATAGGACAAAGTAAATTAATCATGGACTGTAAGCTGCTGTCAGTGATGTAGCAATTAGTGTTGTTGTTAGGGCTCATGAGTTGACATAAGAAGTATTTATTGATTCAGTGATTAGGTCCTTAGAGTAAAAGCCAGATAGAAAGGGTATTCCTGTAAGAGCTAGATTGCCGATTACTATGGCTGAAGAAGTAATAGGTATTGATTGAGAGATACCTCCTATTTTGCGAATATCTTGCTCATCATTAATATTATGGATAATAGATCCAGCACATATAAATAGTATTGCTTTAAAAAAGGTGTGGGTACAAATATGAAAGAATGCTAAATAGGGTTGGTTAATTCCTAATGTTACTATGATTAGGACCAGTTGACTGGAGGTTGAAAAAGCAATAATTTTTTTAATATCATTTTGTGTGAGTGCACAGATAGCTGTAAATAAGGTTATTATTGCTACAATACATGTAATAGTTGATAGTATCATAGGGTTATCAGATAATAAAGGATAAAATCGAATGAATAAGAAAATTCCTGCTACAACTATAGTGGTTGAGTGTAATAATGCTGATACGGGAGTTGGCCCTTCTATAGCAGCTGGTGGTCAAAGATGTGATCCAAATAGAGCCGATTTTCCAATGGCAGCAAGTATTAATCCTATTAAGGGTAGATTTGACGTCATTTTTAAAGAAAGAATTTGTTGAAATTCTCAAGAGTTAAATTTTTGTAAAATCATGCTATTGCAACTACGAGTCCTACATCTCCTATAGGATTATAGATAATAGCTTGAAGCCTGCTGTATTTGCATCTGTTGGTCCATATCATCATCCAATGAGTAAAAAGGATGTAATCCCTACTCCTTCTCATCTGATAAATAACATGTTGCTTGCAGTTACTAGAATCAACATAGTAAGTAGAAACAGACTAAGGTAGTTTAGGAATCGATTGAGATAGGGAAATGAAGAGCAGTGCATGCTGGTGAGAAACAACAGGGAACTCTTGGTTGGTAGGAGTGTAAGTGTTTCCAACTCTGGAAACAGTAAGTTGGATGTTCCTCAAAAAACTAAACATACACCAATGTATTCTATCTGATCACAGTGGAGTCAGACTAGTTCTGAACAATGCAAAAAAAGTCAAAAAACATTCGAACCCTTGGAAGCTGAACAACACACTTCTAAATAACTTGTGGGTTACAGATCAGATCAGAGTAGAAATTTCTTGAATGTAATGGCAATCAAGAGACATCACAAAGGAACTTGTGGGATGCGGCAAAGGCAGATCTAAGGGGTAAGTTTATCTCACTAGGAACATATATTAAAAAGACAGAAGAAGAGCATGTAAATAACCTAAAAAAGAAACTGAAACATCTAGAGGAGCAAGAAAAAGTTAATTATAAAACAACTAGGACAGAAATAACAAAAATAAAATCAGAAATATCAGAGATTAAAATAAGATGTACTATACACAAAATTAATAAATCAAAAAGTTGGTTCTTTGAAAGAGTCAACAAAATAGACAGACCTCTGGTAACATTAATCAAAAAAAAAAAGGAGAGGGGAGACTCAAATAAACAAGATGAGAGACCCTAGGGGAACAATCAAAACCGATATCCAGGAAATACAGTCCATTAGAATAAGTACTACCAGGGCCTCAATTCAAAGAAACAAGAAAATCTAGTAGAAATGGATGATTTCTTAAATAAATATAAGCTACCCACATTGAACAATGAAGAGGTAAACAAATTGAACAAATGAATCTCTTACAATGAAATTGCAGAAGCAATCAGGGAAATGCCAACCAAAAAGAGACCAGGTCCAGATGGCTTGCTTCACTACAAAATTCGACAAGATATTTAAAGATGAAGTAATACCTATACTCTTGAAACTCTTCTAGAAATAGAAACAGAAGGCGCAATACAAAACTCATTTTATGAAGCTAATATTACTCTCACCCCCAAACCAGGGAAAGACTCAACAAAAAAAGAAAACTGCAGACCTATCTCTAATGAACACAGACACAAAACTCCTCTATAAAATACTAGCCAACAAAATCCAGAAACAAATTTAAAAATTGTAGGCTTCAACCCACAAATGCAAGGCTGGTTTAACATCCGCAAATCAATCAATGCAATACATCACATCAATAGAGCTAAGGATAAGAATCATATGATAATTTCTCTGGAAGCGGAGCAGGCATTTGACAAAACACAATGTCCATTCATGTTGAAAGCACTAGAAAAAACTAGGAATAAGAGGTACATTCCTTAAAATAATTAAAGCCACATATGACAAACCTACAGCCATTATTATAATAAATGGTGAAAGACTGGAACCATTTACCTTAAAATCAGGAACTAGACAGGGATGCCCACTCTCTCCACTTCTCTTCAATATAGTGTTGGAAGCTTTAGCCAGAGCAATAAGGCAAGAAAAGCACATCAAAAGGATCCACAGAGGGAAAGAAGAAATTAAACTATCTCTATTCACAGATGACATGATCCTCTACTTGAGTGACCTCATAAGATCTCCACTATCAAACTTCTAGAATTAATAAACTATTTTAGAAAAGTGGCAAGATATAAAATTAACCTTCAGAAGACAGTAGCCTTCTTGTACACCAACAATACACAAACAGAAGGCCAAATCAAGAAAATGATCTCATTAGCAATAGCCCCCAAAAGAATAAAATATTTAGGAAGTAACCAAAGATGTAAAAGAAATATTTAATGAAAACTATAAAAAGCCTAATGAAAGAAATTAAAGAGGACACTAGGAAATGCAAAGACATCCCATGCTCATGGCTAGGGAGAACCAACATAGTAAAAAGGGCTATACTGCCAAAATTGATACACAAATTCAATGCAATCCCCATCAAAACCCCAAAGACATTCTTTACTGAAATAGAAGATACAATCTAAAGGTTCATATGGAACAAGAAAAGACCTAGAATAGCCAAAAAAATTCTAGGCAAAAAGAATAATGCAGGTGGTATTACAATACCAGACTTCAAACTCTACTATAGAGCCATAATAATAATAAAAAAGCATGGTATTGGCACTAAAATAGGCCAGAAGATCAATGGAACAGAATAGAAGATCCAGAAATAGAACCACATACTGATAGGCAAGAAGTATTTGACAAAGGAGCCAAAGATATACAGTAGAACAAACACAGTCTATTCAATTATTGGTGCTGGCAAAACTGGGCGGGCACATGCAGAAAACTAAAAATTGACTCTGGCCTTTCACCATGCACAAGCATTAACTCAAAGTGGATCAAAGACCTCAACGTCAGACTGCAAACCATGAAACTGCTACATGATAAAGTAGGAGAGACACCGGAACTCATAGGCACAGGCAAAAGATTCCTGAACAGAATCCCAGGATCACAACATATTGGAGAAAGACTCGAAAAATGGGACTACCTAAAAATAAAAAGTTTCTGTACAGATAAAAGCATAGCCACTAAAGTAGAGAGACAGCCAACCAACTGGGAAAAGATATTCACCAACAATACATCTGACAAATGCTTAATATCCAACATCTACAGGGAACACAATAAACTTATCCCCCCCAAACCCAACAAACCATTCACTAAATGGGCAAGGGAACTAAAGAGAGACTACCCAAAAGAAGAGGTTAAAAATGGCAGAAAAGCATCTGAGAAAATGTTCATCATCCATGGTCATAAAGGAAATGCAAACAAAAACAACCCTAAGATACCACCTTACCCCAACAAGAATGGCCAAGATTTTGAACTCAATGACAGATGCTGGCAGGGTTGTGGAGAAAAAGGAACCCTACTGCACTGCTAGTGGGATTGTAAACTAGTTCAGCCACACTGGAAAGCAGTGTGGAGGTTTCTTAAAGAACTGAAAATTGACCTTCCTTATGATCCCGCCATAGAACTCCTGGGCATCTACCCTGAACATCATAACCCAAGACATGTTTATCTCTGCACTATTCACAATAGCCAGGTGGTGGAAACAACCCAGATGCCCTACTGTAGATGAATGGATACAGAAAATGTGGTACATACATATATATGTGTATATATATGTATATATATGTATATAATGGAAGTCTACAGAGCTAACAGACAAGTTAAAATAATGGCATTCACAGGGAAGTGGATGAATCTAGAGCGAATCATGTTGAGTGAGACAAATCAAGACCAAAGGAACAAAAGACACATGGTATCTTTAATGTGTGGCTATTAGATCCAAACAGTACAAGAGCGAGGACTCAATATTTGCATACCCAATGCTATGGGCATGGTATTGGAAATATAAACACAACTACATAGACTTAAAAACCTAAGACTCTATAGACATAAAATTTTATTACATAGATTAATATGTATCTATGATATACAAACCCTTAGCCTAATTTTGATTATGTTCTAAAAACTAAATGCCAGTGATCTTATATAGAGATTCACCTCTTGAATATTTATTTGTTAAACGTGTCATTTGAAATATGATGTAAAAATCAATGTTAATAAATTTTTTGCATGTGTCTTCCTGCTCTAAAACACAGCATACTATCTACTTCTACAGAGTCGGATGTCTATAGGGAGAGACAAATACTGATCAAACATTTACACACATGTGAAATTGTTAAATCTGTTGATTGCTGCACATGGAGCCACAGGAAATTATGTGGCATAGGATGTAATAAATCATACTTTTGATGAAGAGAGTGTCCATCATAAAGGTCAACTGATGGGCCAGGAGTTTGACCTAGTGGTAGAGTGCTTGCCTACCATGCACAAAGGCCCGAGTTTGATTCCTCAGTAGTACATACATACAAAAATGCTGGAAGTGGTGCTATGGCTCAAGTGGTAGATCTCTAGCCTTGAGGAAAGTCCAAAGACAGTGCTCAGCCCCTGAGTTCAAGCCCCAGGACTAGCAAAAAAAGAAATGGTCAACTGAGGTGATACCTTAGAAATGAGCTACCTGGACTATGAGAGGTAACAAACCCACTGTGAGAAATCATGAGAGGCTTATAATCCAAGATTGTCTTCTTCTGTATGTATACTTGTATGTATAAGTAGATCATTGATATTTTCATGGTGTTTATGTGTTTTATAAAGAACTTTAATTTGTATTAAATCATTTGATCTTGATCATTTGATCTTTGTCATTGATGACTCCATTTAAAGATGTGTACATTAGAGATCAGAAATACCAACAGGTCTGTCTTGTAAGGATCATACCTGATGGTTAGCACCGTACTTTCTTCAGTTACATTGTCCCTATAGCTTGCAAAGCCCACTCAGTTCTGCTTAGCAAGCTGCCCACATGTGACTCCTTTACCTTAATGCATTTTCTCTCCGCAGTGACCCAAGCTATGACTTTGGCTCATGCCTATAATCCTAGCTACTCAAAAGGCTGAGATTTGAGGACCAGAGTTCAAAACGAACCAGGCCAGAAAAGTCCGAGAGACTCTTATCTCCAATAAACAACCAAAAATCCAGACATGGAATTGTAGCTCAAGTGGTAGAAGCATAACATTGAGCAAAAAAAGCTCAGGGTCAGCACGCAGGCCCTAAGTTAATGTCCCAGGCCTGGCACACACAAAATGTTACTAAACTAAATAATTAAATTATTTGTTAATAATTAAATTAATTAATAAGTAAATAATACCTTGCAAAGCAGGAAAATTGCTGTAAAATATAATAGCAAAGTGTTATCTTACATAGAGCTCATAAAATTTCTAAAGAAAACAATCTATTTAAGGAATGAGTAAATTCCATGAAAAATTGGCTAACCAAATGCAAAATGTCAAACTTCATTAGTAAAAAAAAAAGCACAAAAAAACAAAGGTCTTTTTATCACTAAATTAGTTTATACAATATAAGAAAAAGCTACCAAAATTGCTACCAACATTGATATTAATTGATGAAAATACTTAGTTATTGCTATGATTATGATTAAAGTTATGGCTATGATTATACTGGCATGCAGTATACTAAGTATTTTCCATATATTAACTTGACTCTACGAGGTAGATTAAATATATTTTCCCTTCTTAGAGATAAGGAACAGGATGAGGAACTTGAAAGGGAAAAAACTGAGTAATTTTCCCAAGATCACTGGAGAGTAAAACAACCATTCTGAAAAATGTTTCTGTTGTATTTGTCTAAGATAAGAAGGAAATATGATTACTAGTATATAACATACTATAACTGCTGGGTACAAATAGTGAACAAAATCTCTTTTTTATTTTATTTATTTATTTTTATTGTAATTAGTAAAAGGGTTACATGATATTTGCCAGGTAGAAGGTGCATTAATTCGCATACATTGATACCCTTTCACATGTCTTGGTACCCATTTCCCTCCCCCCCCACACCCCCCACCTGTCTTGGTTTTCCCCCCTTCCCTATCAAATTTCAAATATCCAAATACAAATAAATTCAATATATCAGATAACAAAGTGAGATACTATAAACAGCATTAACATTCAGATTGTTTCTGACATTTTTCATAATTGTAAATGAAAATAATAAAAAGGAAGAATGAAAACTTGGGAATGGCAAAAAAAGAAATTATTAAAGAAGTATAATATATTTTGGTAACAAGCTACCTTTCACTCTTTCAAAACAATATAGGCAACATATCATTCATGATACAAGAATACATTCCAGAAACTATTGGTAATTTTAGGAAAAAAATAAACAAAAATGGCGTATGTGATTCCAACTTTACAATAGACTTGGTAAGTATTTTAATGCCTCAGTAAAGATAGGCAATAACACCTTGGTGAAGAGAAATACATGGCATCCTTCTTAGAAGGGACAGCAGAAAAGTTAACTTAAGATCAGAGGGAAAATACTGTGTTCAAATGCAAATACTGGATTACATTATAAGATGTTAACTGTTTTCATTGGATAGTTCAGAATTTTCAAATTGAAAGAACCTCACTCTGATGTTCCACCTAAGGATCATTAAAATGAATCACATCCCTAGGCTTCACTTGACTTAATCTGGGTTGCTTGGTCAGGACTCTGCTCTTCAGGTTTGGTATCTCCTTGACCCACTGGGGCCAGGCCCAGCTGGCCCTTCTAAATGTAAGATGTCATGATGAGTATGTTCTTGGCTCCTTCCTTGAAGCATATTAGCTTGGCTGAAAGAATCTCACCTTTGGGGTCACTTAAAAGAAAGTTCATCCATAGGCATCTCTAGATACTCCACATGCTTATCTTCCTCTCTAGAACCTAAGAGAACCTGAATACAGCACTGGCAACTCCATTCCTCTTCTATTATTTAAGAGTTTAATTTAATCCCAGTATTTCAGATTTATTTTCATTTGATCCAGTACTAGAGCAGCCTGGTCTAGCTTACATCATAAGATGTCAAGAGCAAACAAGGCCCAAGTTCACAGTAGCTGATAAAATGTACACAAAATGAACTTTCCCATTGCCACCTTCACAAAGAAGTGAGGCCAGGAAACTTGGTTCAAAGACCTTATCTACTTGTCTCCATTTTCTCATCTGAAATAAAAATGTGGTAATTAGAATAATCTCATTACTCTGTGCCCTAAAATATTATTAGAGCATAGCTACTCAGTGCATAAATGGTAGCCACTGTGATATTTATTACATGATAATGGGGGTGATGATGATGATGATGATGATGATGATGATTGCCAGGACATAGTGGCTATTTTGTAGTCAGTCAACAACAACAACAAAAAAATCCAGCTTGCTTATTCTGTATTTTCTGCTCAGTATCTAGCACTCACTTGGCACTGGGCAAATAAATGGATGAATGGATCGTTAAATTATCTCCAACTCCCCAGAATGAAGGAATTTCTGGGAAACAGTAATTATTCACATACATGAGAAAAGAACCTGAGTTTCTGGGGAAAACTATCCAGCTATTTAAGCCATGTTCTGAATTACTAGCTAAATTTTGGGGCTAGTGATTGACTTGTTGGTAGAGGGATTAAATGAATTACTCCGATACAAGAAGCCACTCCCTGTAATAACCAGCTGAGAAATCCTGCAGCTTCTCTGTATGGAACGAACCTCATTAAACACCAGGAAGCAATAGCCACTGATTCCAGTGATGAAAACCTTAGGATTGTGAGCAGAATGCAAGGAAGGGATTGTGCATGGGTGGAGAAAGCTGCTTCCAAAATGCCCTCCCAGGCCACCTCCTCCATTCCTGTTCCCACATCAGTTCAGCAAAGATTAAGTCCATTGTCCCAAGACTGGAAAGCCTGAGATGAGATTCCTGTTCTCATTCCCAGAACACAAGCAGTGATGTTACATCTTAACCTTGCCTAGGTGCCAAGGCGCATGTGCACACAGACACATAGATACACACACACACACACACACACACACACACACACACACACACACAGGCAGCCCATTTTTTATTTCTTAGTCTCAAACTATACAAACAGAATGATCTAGGCAGTTCATTAAACATTTACATTCCTAGACCCCAAATCCAGATAGTTAGTATTCAATCATGTTTAAATGGAGTCCAGATACCTTCTTTCCTTTTGTTCATCTCTACGTTCCACACTAACCTCAGCCTTCTTCCCTTTGTCTCTCTTTCCTCTGTTCCTTGCTTCCTTTTCCTCTTTCTCTCCTTCTTTCTTTTTCTTTCCTTCCCACCCATTCAATGCTCAGTTCAGGTGGAGAGTCTCAAATCCTCCCAGTTCTTCTAATCTCTAGTCTGATATCTGAGTTATCCACACAACACTGAACAGCAAACAGTCACCAAATCCACACTCGAGAACTACTAATTGTAGGAAGCTTGAATTCTAGAAAAATATTATTTCGTAGATACTTCTCTATTTTTTGTGTATAGCTTTTTGATCTAGTTCTAATCCCTCTGGTACCATGAAAAAATGAATTGAATCCACACTTCACATCACCAGATTCTTCATTTGCCATACATGTTTAAAGATTAAAACTCCCTTTCTTTGCCAGTCCTGGGGCTTGAGCTCAGGGCCTGAGCACTGTCCTTGGGCTTTCTCAAGGCCAGAACTCTACCACTTGAGCCACAGCACTACTTCCAGCTTTTTCTATGTATGTGGTACTGAGGAATTGAAGCTGGGTCTTCGTGCTTGCTAGGCAAGCACTCTACCACTAGGCCAAACTCCTGCCTCTAAAGACCCATTTTATTATTATTATTATTATTATTAGTAGTAGTAGTAGTAGTAGTAGTAGTAGTAGTAGTAGTAGCATTCAACATTTTTCAAGTTAGATTCCAGAAAACAGTGACATTAGGACTTGTTTCATGGAAAGCATGGCCAGCTAGCTGTTAAGTCAACACACTCCTTGTAAAAATAGAGGAATGGGTTCAATGGTAGCTTACACAGCTGGATCATTCTTCATAAGTATCACAAAGAATTTCAACATTGAATGAAAGAACTCAACTATCTTCTTTGGTTCTGGTGTTTTAAATAAAATGGTCTAGCAAATCCTTCTTTTTCATATAACATAGACCTACCTGGTACCTCATTTCAAAAGTAGGGAAAGTGAGCACTCTGTGTTTTGTCCCTCCCTGGTCTCAGAGGGTCAGCCATGGTCACACCCAGTCAGAAAAGGTTGGCCAATTCATCATCATCTGGAGGGAAGGGCGGGGTTAGACTACTCCCGATACAATTCAACAGAAGACTTCACCCTTCACTTAATAAAAGCTCAGCAGATTTCAGATGAAGAGAGTCAGAAGACCAAAAGGTCCACACCTACCCTTTCCAGACACTCGGGAATCTAACCCAATTTTCCGTGATACATTGTATAGACATTGAAGTAGCTGAACTTATATTGTTTTATCTGGGATGTACCCAACTTATGAACCATTTCTACTTTCTTGTAAATTATTCTAATCCTGCTTCTACCACTCTGTAGGCTTTCTAGTTAATTTGCTAGTGCACGAATAATTGTGTATTCTGTGATGCATTCACCTTTCATACTCTTCTGGCACTCATACTCATACGTGTGTGTATGTGTCTACCCACTTAGAATTCACTCTGAGTTCCTATACATGTCTTCAGCTTTGTAATTTGTGATTATTTTGAATATTTATGATGATACAGCTTGCTATTGATCTTATAGAAACTGGGAGGAGAATACTTAGCAATGATGGAAGACATTGAAGAAAAGAAAGAGGAAAAGATTAGATGGTTTCTCAGGTAGTAGTTTAATGTGAGGAACAAATTTTGGTGTTGTAAGGCACAATAGGATGAAAACAATAATAAAACTCTAAGGCTCAACATGGATGAAAGAATTATTAACATAATCCTTTCTAGCACTGGCAAGTTTTAAAATATAGTTTATTGTTCTTGTAGAGGTGCTATACAGATGATGTACAGAAGGGTTACAGTTACATAAATCAGGTAATGAGTACATTTCTTTTTGAAGAAGCATGTCACTCCTTCACTTGCTCTCTCCCGCTTTTTTCCCTCCAGTCCCCACCAAGAAGTTGTGTGTTTCATTTTCCACATAATGACTAGTGAGTACCACTGCAGTATTTATTTACCCTTTGTAGTACTTTTCCTGTCCCCCACACCTTTCCAGAGACAAACAAACAAACAAGACCAAACAACAAAAACAGCAACTACAAAAAAATTCTCTTTTTTCCATTTCTTGGAATTCATTTGGTAAAATATTTTAGTTGATGATGTACAAAATACTATGTGATCCTCTTCTGTGAATATTCTCCTGTGGTCTCACCATCTGATGGACTAGAAACCTGTATAATTTATGATGTCTCAGTGTATTTTTTAAGCGTCTGGTGTGTCGACTGGTTTGGGATTTAAATTGCTCCTGTTTGTTTTTCAAGGAGCTTGAGGAACATCATTAAAGCGTTGATTTGACATTTCAACAGTTTTTTGATACAGACACTCAGAGCTATATATTTTCCTCTGAGTACTGCCTTTGCTGTGTCCCTGAGTAGCTGGTATTTTGTGTGTTCATTTTTATTAAATCCCATCAATGCTGAATTTCCCTTCTAATCTCTTCAATCACCCACTGAATGATTATTCAGCAATATATTGCTCAATTTTCATGAGTTAACGATATTTCTGTGATAGCTTCTGCTGGTAAGCTCTAATTTTATTGTGCTGTAGTCTGGAAGAATGCAAGGAATAATTTCTTTTTTGTTGAATTTGTACAGATTTGCTTTGTGACCTCAAATATGACTTATTTTGGACAATGTTCCATGGGCTTCTGAGAAGGTAAGATATTCTGATGCTTCTTGGTGAAATAGTCTGCAGTTATCTACTAAGCTCAGTTGATTAATGCAATTATTTAGGTTTAAGGTTTCTTTGCTGAGCTTGTGTCTACTTGATCTATCCAGAGGTGACAATGATGTGTTAAATTTGCCAGACTCAATGTGTTTGGATCTCTGTGTGTTTCTAAATCAAGGAGTATGTGTTTGATGAAGTTGGGTGCCCCCAGTATTTGGTGCATAGTTGTTTAGAATTGTTATATCCTCCTGCAGAAGAGTTCCCTTTTATTAGTATGTAACATCCTTCTTTGTCTCTTCTTATTAATTTTAATTTGAAGTCTACCTGATAGTATGTCCTGGGCTGCTTGTTTGGGTCATTTGCTTTAAAAAGGTTGGCAAGATGTGCCTGTGGTAAACAACAGATGAATGGCTCCTTTTTTTCTTTTTTTTTTGTGATTCGTTACCGGTTTTTTATTGTAATTAATAGAAGGGTTACATGATATTTGCTAGATAGATGGTGCACTAATTCACATACATTGATACCTTTTCTCATGTCTTGGTCCCCATTTCCCTCCCCCCCACCCCTCATCTTGTTTTCCCCCATTCCCTATCCAATTTCAAATAACCAAATACAAATATATCCGATATATCAGGTAACAAAGTGAGATACTGTAACAATATGAGATAACCAAGGGACAGCAAAAGAGATGAGAGATAACATAGTACCTAAAGGGCAACAATCATTCATTATATGGCTTATGTTTCTATATCCTAGAGGTTCTTTCATTTAGCGTCCTACTATGTGGCATTTTGTATCAAGGTTTTGCTCTATTGCAAATCTCTGCTAGGAGAGCCCAAGGTTTCTACTGATGATGACAAATGAGGGAAACCATTGAGCCTAAGTTCCTTTGAGTCTGGCTTACTTCACTTAATATGATCTTTTCTATGTCTTTCCATTTCCTAACAAATGGGGCAATGTCATTCTTTCTGACAGCAGCATACAATTCCATTGTGTACAAATACCACATCTTGTTGATCCACTCATCAACTGAGGGACATCTAGGTTGGTTCCATATGTTTGCTATGGTAAATAGTGCTGCAATGAACATTGTTGTGCTGGTGGATTTAGTATGTCCTTGTTTCTGGATGGTTGGGTAAATGCCAAGTAGTGGAATTGCTGGGTCATAGGGGAGCTCTATGTTTAGTCTTTTGAGGAACTGCCATACTACTTTCCATAGTGGTTGAATGAGTTTGCACTCCCACCAACAGTGTAGTAGTGATCCCTCCTGGCCACATCCCCTCCAGTATCTGTTGTTATTAGTTTTCTTGATCCTGGCCATTCTAACTGGAGTGAGGTGGAATCTTAGAGTTGTTTTGATTTGCATTTCTTTTATGACCAGAAATGTTGAGCATTCCTTCATGTGTCTTTAGGCCATTTTTGTTTCTTCTTCAGATGGCTCTTTTATTGTTGTTGGTGGTGGTGGTGATCAAGCAACTTGAACTCGGGGCCTGGGCACTGTCCCTGAACTCTTCAGTTCAGGCAACTACCCTGTCCCTGGACTCACAGCGCCACTTCCCATTTTCTGGAGGTTAATTGGATACAAGAATCTCATGTTCTTTTGTGTCCGGACTGGCTTTGAACCACAATACTCAGAGCTCAGCCTCCTGAGTAGCTAGGATTAAAGATGTGAGCCACCGTGCCCTGATGGCTCTTGTTTTTTGATCCACTAATCACGCTATGTCTTTGAATTGGAGAGTTAAGCCTATTGATATTGAGAGCCTATTGAACTGAGAGGTGTCTAGTTAACTCCTGTCATGTTAGCCACCTTCTTAGGTGTTTTATCTATTCTTGCTATATTTATCTGGTTCTCAGGTAGGGAGCATTTACACTGCCAATATCATATTCTTGTTAGATTTTTGTATGCAGAACATTTTTAAGTATCTTCTGTAATGTTGTTTAGGTGGAGAGAAATTGTTTCCATTTTTACTTGTTGTGGGATGTTTTCATTTGTACTTTGCTTTTGAAGAAGACCTTTGCTCAGGGCAGTGTACTAGGTTGGCAAGTATTTACTTTTGCAGTTTGGAATGCATCATGCCACCCTCTTCTTACTTTCATGGTCTCAGCTGAGAAATCTGTTGTTATTCTGACTGGTTTTCCTTTAGAAGTAATCAACCTTTTCTCTCTGAGATCAGCTTTTAGGATCCTTTCCTTGGTTTCTACTGATACTGTGAGGATTACAATGCAATGATGAAAAGATGTTCTTTTTTATGGTATCTGTTGGGTATTCTAAAGGCTTTTTGTATCTTTTAGGATATTTTGGGAGTTCTTTTGGGATATTTCTTCTAGGACACATGGGAAGTTCTCTGCAAGAATTCTATGTAATGTTTGCTATCCCCTTAGTTGCCTTCTCTTGTCTTTCCTTAATATCTATCAGCCCCTAATTCTGTCTTCAGATTTAGTCCTGAAGTTCCTACCAGCTCATTTCTTGTTTCTTTAATTTATTCTGAATAATTACTGTCTCTAGCTCTGTTATATAATCTGCTCTATCCTCTAGCCCTGAAACGGATCTTCCAAAATGTCTGCTCTAAGAAAAGGCAAATTTTAAGGAAATAATCATGCTGTATTTAACACTAACCAATGCTCATGTGAATCAAAATAACAAAATAACATATTTTTTATTTGTTGATTTTCTCTACTAGTACTGAGGCTTAAAATTAGGGCCTGAGACCTATCTCTTAGTATTTTCACTTTGAGCTAGTGCTCTACCGCTTGAGTCACATCTTTACTTCTGTCTGTTTTGAGATACAAATCTCAGGGACTTTCTTCTCCATGTTGACTTTGAACCATGATCTTTAGATCTCATCCTTCTGATTAGCTAGGATTGCTGGATTGACTCACTAATGGCCAGCTCTAAAAGGACGCATCACATTTCACAAAAAGCATACAAGTGTAGTACAGTGAAACACACCTGTCCAGCTACTCAGGAGCTGTAGACAAAGGGATCATCTTTCAAGGCCATCCTACCCAGAAAGTGAGTAAGATTCTATCTAAAATCAAGCTGGGTGTGATCCAGCTGACACAGTGTACCAGGAGTAGTGTGAAAAAGATCAGGGAGAGCACTCAGGTCCTCAGAACAATCCCCAATTCATTCTCTCTCTTTCTCTCTGTCTCTCTGTCTCTGTCTCTGTCTCTGTCTCTGTCTCTCTCTCTCTCTCTCTCTCTCACACACACACACACACACACACACAATTTCCATTATTAAAAAACAACTTATTAGTGCTGCTTCAGTTGATAAAATAAAGAACATTATAATTTTTAAAGAAAACAGAACTTCTCGAGGAATATTTTTATTAGCATTTGCCATGTAACTAGTGTACATTTTTATGAGTAGCAATTTTTAACCAAAAAATGTACATATTTTAAGGGAGTTTAAGCTAAGAGAAACTAATCTGTGGTAATGACACAATAACACACTTATACCATCACTTACGTGTGATTGAATGTGGTATATGATTAAACTTGCCTTATGGTAGGCAGAACTGTTAAGGTATGCTCCAAAATAAATACTCTCCCACTTGTACCCTGTATGATGCCTCCTTCTGGGTGTGGCAAAGGCTATAAAGATGAAAGCATATCCTCCTTAAGATAAGATCCTGTTTTTTGGAAAACCTAAAATGGTTTTAGGGTGTAATTGAAGTCCTAATGGCTAAGAAAAATGAGATTGCCTTCAGTGAGCTGGACATAATTAGGTGAACCTCAGAGAATCTGGAGATCAAAGAGAAGTTACAAATTCTGTAAGTAGTAACAGACATTCCTACAAATCTTCAGGAAGGAGACTACAACATTGTGAAAAGAGCTACTAGATAGGGAAGGATAGGTACCCTCTAGATGCTGAGGGAGTGAGTTAAAAAATAAAATGGCAATGACAGTATTTCATTCTTCAGATTAAACCCAAACCAAAATTAACCAGTAGAAGTGGAAATTTTTCTTTAAACATATGTCAAAGTATATTTTAGTTGAGTGGATATAGAAAGCATGTAGTTAGTATTGAATTAAAGAAAATAGTTTTTATCAGAAAACCAGAGAATAGGGGAAAATGACTAAAGGCATTTATGCATTCATAAACTGCTTTATTGAAGGTCAACTCCTTTGTACAACTATGTAAAGATAATAAAAATATAATTAAAATAATTTTAAATAATAAAACTAATAAAACCCTATAGTAATTACCACAAAAGAAAAACAGAGAGCATAATACTAAATACATAGTGATCAAAAAAGTACATACAAAAATACACATGTCAAATTATGGAAAATTAAAAATATACATAGTTGATACTTTGAGTCAAGTACCAAGAATTTAAAATCCTAAAGAAAAATTCAACAATACTGCATTTTAAAAGACATTTTTAAAACCAAAATATTAATTGATTTACATATTTAACTAGTAGAATTAATAAAATGATAAAAATGTATTTAAATACCAGATTCAGAAAAGATAAAATTGAATAGAATATACAAGATAATTTCAGAAGTGTATTTTGTAACAAAGTAATGAATTTAAAACATAAAAAGCATCATAAAACTAGGAAATTATAAGGTAAAAATCTTATCCATTTAAAGAAGGATCAAGAGAAAATATAAATTTCTATATGATTATAACAATTTATTGGTTAAACAGAAATTTTTGACAAAATTTGATCATTGCAAAATCTCTACAGTAAATCAGAATTTGTATAATTTGAGCAATAAACTCCTTAGAAGAAGAAATCTAAAATAAAACCATATCAAATGCAAATCTGTTTCACTTATATAAAGGCTGTTATATCCACATGCAAAATTGAAAGTATATTTAATCAAATCTGGGCATTAAATAAGATAAGCAATATAGACTAAACCAAAGACTCTAACCAAGTGAAAAAAATATCATATGAGGGATACAGTGATAAAACAGTGAGTAGTGTAGGTTTTTAAGCTCAAGTACACTATGCAGTCTATATTAAATGCTCCTTTTTATTACATCTGTGCATAAAAGCCTATTTCTATATTGTGGATGTGTGCCCAAAGATCAAGTCAGATAGTGACTATATTTCTATTTTTTATAGAGCAAAGTACCAGAAAGGTATAAACTCCCAACTGTCTGAACTTCCCCTATGATTTTAGTACATTAAGGCTTAAAATACTTGTGTGTGTGTGTGCTTCTTTATGAAAAGCTAGGACTACCTTTGTTATTTAATAAAAACATATTTTTCTAAACTATTTTCATTACTAGTGCAAAAAAAACCCTTTAAACTCAAATGTCTTCTGAAGTTTTTGAGACTAATCATGGTGATGCAACCTAGACACACACACACACACACACACACACACACACACACGTGCATGTGCACACACATGCACACATGCAAATACACGCACATGCGCATGCACACAGACATATACACATGTACGCACACACACATACACGCACTTCACTGTATATCACTCAAAGAATAAAGAATGACACACGTTCACAATGCAGCAATTGAGAGACAAAACACTCAGGTACTTTATTAGGGAAAGGTATATAACAATGAGTAAAAACCATGAGGTATTTGAGCTTGACTCTTTGGAGATCCTAAAATCTCTGAACTTGGGCCAATTTCCTAACTACTTTTTGCATCATATATAAAAGCAAAATATAATAGGAGATACTCACAGAGGTGTTACAATTATTTCATGAGTTTCTTTTTTTGGGCCAGTACTGGGGTTTGAACTCAGGGCCTAACACCTAACACCTATTATACCACTGGAGCTGTGTCTCCAGCTATTGTTGATTTAGTGACTTTCAGATAGGACCTCATGCTTTTGCCTGGAGGCTGGATATGATCTATGAACTCCTGACACTTCCCTCCACAGAGCTGGGATTACAGGTAGGTGGCACCACACACACACTTGTTCTTTAGAATAACATCCCACTGAATTTTTGCCTGGGTTTGCCTCAAACTACGATTCTCCTCTATCTGCCTCCCGTGGGACCAAAGGCACAAATCACCATTCAGCCATGGGAGCTAACATACGTAAACACAGTGACTTGTAATTAACTGTCAATCATTGTTACATACGATTGGTGCATGCATCATCTTTGAAATGCATATTGAAAGAAGTTCTCCCAGGAAAATGGAATTTACATATTCCAGCCTTCTCCAGGATGTAACAGAAATGTGAGGATATCTTTTGTTTGTTTGCAACAAAACTGTGATGGCACTAATGATCTTGTGAGAAAAACCTAGGCTCTCCTCCACAGGTCCTGCATGGGTTTCTGGGATTTATCCCTACTCTTTCTTTTTATGTACTTAGGAAATCGAATTTCTAGTTATCTTATCCTCAACTCTTTCAGAGTTCCAGAGTTTTCTGTTACCAAAGACCCTTGGAAAACATGGGTTGAATCCCATTATCATACAGAGATCACTGCTCTTCTCTTCTGGAGTGTATATCACTGCTCTTCTCTTCTGGAGTGTATAGGTGGGGAAGGTACTCATTCCAAGCCATTTTACCTTTGCTACTCAAAATATTCCCCGGATCAACCTTTTTATTTCTGACTAGAAGTTTCTGGTGCTCTGCAGAAAAAGAAAACAATGTCCAACAACAATGTTAAATCTACAGTGATTGTGGCCTAGTTGACTCTTCATAATTTCTGAGGGTTCAAACTATTCCTTTTCCCAGATTGTCTTCTCTCATACATCTTCCTGTTGTAATATTCTCCTAGTGTTCATTCTCATCTTCATCTTCATCACCATCTTTGACATCTTTGTCAAAGATGACCTTGGCCTGACATTACCTAGTTTTACTTGTTTATTGACCTGCCCCAGGTGGCTATTATTATTTTTCCTATACTCTAGATACATATCTCATTCATGAGTCACTATGTTCCCATCATTATTTAATATTACTGCAATTATAAGAACTTTCCAGAATAACATCCCTGAGTCTTTACATCCTGGGATAGAGTATAATTTACATTCTTTATATTATATATTGACTTGTTATATGCAAACACTATAAATATGTCATTAGAAAGATGACTTATGCTGGACACGGTGGCTCGCGATTGTAATCCTAGCTACTCAGGAGGCTGAGATCTGAGGATTGCAGTTCACAGCCCGCCCAGGCACTAAAGACCATGAGACGCCTATCTCCAATTAACCACTAGAATAAAAACAGAAGTGGTGCTGCGGCTCAAGGAGTAGGGTGGTAGCCTTTAGCTGAAGAGCTCAGGGTTAGCTCTCAGGCCCAGAGTTCAAGCCCCCCCATAACTGACTAAAAATAACAGAAAAGAAAAGATGACTGAACAAGTAAATAAATAATAAGAGCATGAATATCATTTCTTTTAGTGGACAGAGATTTGGAATCAGAGCCTCATTCTTTTCAGATTCTACTGCGGAACTTTGCCTGCAGAACTTTCTGCCTGGGCATGCATCGAGACCTCAACTTATGCCTTTAAGGTAAATTGCTAAATAGGTAGGCACGTACCTCTTCATCAACATCTATCTATAGAGAGCAAATTTACAGAGTTTCCTGTGAGGGCTGGCTTGGAACACTGATCTTCCCTTCATCATGTTACATGGCTGAGGATGAGAGGAGAATGTCATGATCACCTGGCAAGCAGAGATGAGTTTTGCTCAAAAGCAAGACTTATCTTTGAGAGGTTCTTCTATCCATCTTTATTAATCAAAAACCCTTCGTTTTATTATCTGTGCCCTAGTGAGAAGGTGGGAATTCTGTATATTTTATTTCCTTTCATGTTCCTAACTTCTAAAGGAGTACATGTTATGTAGCCAGCATATAAGAAAAAAATTGTTTGTTGTTGTTCCTGTATTGAGCCTCAATAGTACTTTACACTTTCACCTGGTTTTTCTGTCCAGTCCTGGCCGAAGCTTTATCATTCAGCCACAGCTCTACTTCTGGCTTTTTGATCATTAATCAGAGGTAAGAGTCTCTCAGATTTGTCTATTCAAGCTGTCTTTCAACTTTGACCTTCATATCTCAGCCACCTCCTGAGCAGCTAGGGTTGCAGGCATAAGCCACCTGCACCCAAAAATAAAACTGTGTCCAAGCTGGGTGTGGTGGTTCACAACTGTAATCCTAGCTACTCAGGAGGCTGAGATCTGAGGATTCTGGTTCAAAGCCAGCCGGGGCACTGAAGTCCATGAGACTCTTATTATCAATTAACCACCAGACAACCTGATTTGGCACTGTATCTCAAGAGGTAGTGCAGTAGCCTTGAGCTGAAGAGCTCAGAGACAACTTCCAAGCCCAGAATTCAAGTCCATAACTGACAAAACAAAACAAAACTTGTGTCCATTAAAATAGTGTTTAACTCATGAATGATAAGCAATCTGAAAATAATTTAATAAAAACGATATAACTTATATTTTGTAGGGGAATGACTCGAAAGCAACATCCACCTACGAGGAAGAACACACATTGCAACTTTTCCATTACTCTTCACATTTCTTATTCATGAGTAGTTTGTTTTCCATCATTGCTAAATATCACAAATTCTTTCATTGCCATTATGGAAAACCTCCAGAATCACACTTGGCAATCAACACCTGATTTAACCTGTGAAGCACTAATGCCTGCCATTAACAAATTTAATGACTAAGAAAATAGTTCGCGCAGGTGTACTTTCACATTATTCTCTGAGGAAGAAAAACCTGAAGTCTGTGCTTCTATTGTTCACTGGTGGAAGGCTTCATACAAAGTGACTCCTCCAATCCAGTCAGCTGTTGCCAGAGTCTGCAGGAAGTGCGCTTATTATAGCACATTCCTCCCCCACCTCCACTACCAGAAGTGGTACTGTGACTCAAATAGTAAGGTTCTGGCCTTGAGAAAGCCCAAAGACAGTCCTCAGGCCCTGAGATCAAGCCCAGGACTGGCACAGGCACAAAAAAAGCTCTGGATTTTGGTGTTGTACATCTGTCTTCCTAGCTATACTGAAAACCTCAATAGCAGGATTGCAGTCTGGGCCACCCAAGCAAAAATAGAAGACCCTATCATAAAAGTAACCACAGCAGCTGGGCACAGTGGTTCACATCTATAATCCTAGCTACTTAGGATCTTAAAATTCGAAGAAACATGTTTTGAGACTTACTTGGCAAAAAAAAAAAGCCTCACAATAAAACACTGGCAGCAGTGGGGTACATGCACCATCCCAACTACATGGGAAGAATAAGATTGGGAGAAACAGAAAGGCTGTGATTTCTGTCCCTGAAAAATTTCAACGTAAGACGATACCTGATACAAAAATCTAAGGGAAAAGATCAAGAAAGGAGCTTGAGTTGCATGAGGAAAAGGCTTTAATGGCTAGAATTTGAAATTATGGAACAATTTAACTATTCACAAAATTGCAGAAGGATTCAATCACCAGAAGAGGACTTGATGTAGAGTCTAGTATTTTTTCAGTGCCCAGTCATTCACTTACTTTAGAGAGATCACTTCTTTTTTTTTCTAATCTTTTTTTTTTTTTTTTTTTTTTTTTTGCCAGTCCTGGGCTTGAGCTCAGGGCCTGAGCACTGACTGTCCTTGGGCTTTCTCAAAGCTAGAGCTCTGCCACTTGAGCCACAGCACCACCTCCAGCTTTTTACTATGTATGTGCTACAAAGGAATCGAATCCGGGTCTTCATGCATGCCAGGCAAGCACTCTACCACTAGGCCAAATTCCTGGCCCAAGAGATCATTTCTTGCGATGATTCCAGAATTACTCTTGGGCACTGGAGTCTGGAGCTCTACCCAGAGCATCAACCTTGAATAGAAAAAGAGCCACGCAAGAGGATATGGTCCTGAGTGCAAGCTCCAGTACTAAGAAAAATAAAACCATCATGCTTAGGGGATAGAGTCATGAAGCGATCCCTAAAATACACATCCTCGGAGCATTAAGGAGTGCTGCTGCTTGTGTCTCTGCTGTGCTGTCAGAGAGCACTGCACAGCTCACATATGAAGTGAGCCTGATGACAAGCTGCCACTGTGCTCATCAAGCTCACTGTGTTTGGCTTTTCTTATCCCTGTTTGGGCCCCTCTACTGATTCCCCTGAGCCTAGATAAAAGGGTCGTTATTCTAAACTGGCTTCTCTTTGAAAGATATGAACTCAACATGCTTTATCCGAAGCAAGAAGTTAAAATTCAGACTTTGTTCATATCTACACTTGCCTTACTACATCACCTGGAGTTGTAGACTAGACCACTTCTCACAGGAAGTCAGCTAATCAATAGTGCCTCAGCTTCCTAATTTCTATTTTAGACATTCTCCAATGTCACAGACTTCCTGTGAAGTTCAGGTAGATTATGGATAAAATATTCATCTTTCAGTAGCCTTGTGCTGGGAAAAATCCCAGGCCCAGGGTTCAAGGCCCAATGACCAGCAAATATAAATATATAAGCATATATACATATATATACACAAATATACATTTATATATACATTTATATTTGTTGGTATACATATATGCATATGTGTATACATATGTGTATATATGTACATTTATGCATACACAAAAACATATATACATATATGTATGTATGTACATATATATATATATATGTATTCACCATTACCAAAGTGCTGGTGTCTTTAACCAATAATCTTAGCCGCACTGGAGTGTGAGATCTGAAAATCATGGTTCAAAGCCAGTCAGGGCAGATAGATTCAAGAGAGCATCTCCAATTAACCAGCAAAAAGGTCAAGACTAAAGCTCTGGTTCAAGTGGCAGTGCACCAGCCATAAGCAGAGAAAGACAAGTGAGAGCATGAGGCCCCAAGCTCAAATCCCAGTACCAGCACACACACACACACACACACACACACACACACACACACACACACATTCATATACACACGCAAATCTATTGCAAGCCTTCATACATAGCAAATCCTTCAGAATTAGAAGTGATATTTGTAGCTATGGCCACGGTTATAATAGCTAAACTTTAAGTTGATGGTTTGGACTTGACAGCCATCTTTATACCTACTTTACAAATGAGGAAACTATGTCACTATAAATACTACTCTTTTCAAAGCTGGAAGAAAAGTCTGCTTTGAGGCTGAGTGCCGTTTTTAATACCATAATTACAGTCATTTACTTAAACACTGTGATTTTTGTTTAACTAAATGATAGTTGATATTTTCATGTCCTTCAACACTGGTAAAGTGTTTGTTAACACATAATAACTATAGATATTTTTGAGGTACTAGGTGATGTTTAAACATATTTATACAATGTTTACTGACGGATCCGATCAGGTTTCCATATATCTGTATGTGCAACCTCCAGCTCTTCTCTTTCAATTACTCACATGACACCACAGTTTATTGTGCGCTATAATTCCCTCAGTGGTGCTATGGAATAGTAGAGCTGATTACTTGGGTGTTTGTTTGGGATATTGCGTTCCAACCTCTGTCAGTTCCCCCCACCTAACCCTTTCCAGTTTCTAGTAATCATTATACTACATTCAGATCTATTCTGCTGATATGTACAATTTGTGCATATTAATGGCATAGGATATAACATTTTACCATGTTCACAGAATATGAGGTGATCAAAGTCAGTCTCCATCTACTCTCCTTTTGTTCCTCAGTTTCCTTACTGTGGTAATCACTATTCTGCATTCAAGTTGACTGCTTGTTCCTAACTTCTGTAGAGGAGAAGGAATGCACAGTGCCTATCTTCCTATGTCTTCTGGCTGAGTTCACTTAACACAATGCTTCACTTCCTTCAGTGTTGCTTCAAATGACAGGGTTTTATTCTTCTTTATGGCTGTATAATGTCCCATTGTGTGAGTGTGTGTGTGTGTGTGTGTGTGTGTGTGTGTGTGTGTGTGTGTACTATATGCATGCTTTTCTATTCATTCATCTGTGATGGGCACAAAGGTTGATAATGTATCATAGCTTATTAAAAATAAATATGCCAGGGCCAGGAGTTTAGCCTAGTGGAAGAGTGCTTGCCTAGCATGCACGAAGACCCGGGTTCAATTCCTCAGTACCACAGACATAGAAAAAAGCCAGAAATGGTGCTGTGGCACAAGTGGTTGAGCTATAGCCTTGAGAAAGCCCAGAGACAGTGCCTAGGCCCTGAGTTCAAGGCCCAGGACTAGCAAAAATAAAATAAAATAAATAAATACATATATACATACATACATAAATACATATGCCAGTGCAGGTTTATCTTTCATGTGTTGGATCCCCTTAATTTTGGATCTATACTCAGAATTGTGATTACTGAATAGAGAATAGATATATCTTAAGGTTTGAAGATTCTTCATACTGTTTTCTATGATGCCTATATTAAACTCACAGTCGCAACCACAGTGCAACAGTGTCATTTTATCTCCATTTTTGATTAGTATCTATTCAGATCATTCATTCATTCATTTTTAATTTAGTTTATTTTAGATTTAAATTTTTTATCATCTGCACAAGAGAAGACATGTAGTATGTCTGTCTGACTTAGTTCATGTGGCATAATATCCTGTAAAATGATACAATATTATCTCTTGATAGCTGAGTAATATTCCATTGTGTATAAATGTATAATTTCTCAGTTTCATCATTAAATATTATACACAGGAATTTATTACATAAATTTCTAGATAATTATCAAAATGAAATCACAAAATTTTAAAAATGAACTTAGCTATTACTAGATTCAACATGAATCTAGAAATCAGTTGTAAATTTTATGTAGAGGTTGATTTCATTTATAGATTATTACCTGAAATCATTATGAAAGCTTGCCAATTTGTTCTTGATCATGGTACATTTTAGGGCTTGCTCAGAATTATATGTTCTTCGATGAAGTTTTATTCTCATTTAGCTACGTGCAAAAACAGGGGTTTAAGGCCTAAGTGGCTTTGTCTCCATTTGTGATACGAAGGAACGTAACCTAGGTCTTCCTGCATGCTAGGCAAGCACTCTACCACTAGGCCAAACCCCTGCCCATCACATCCAGCTTTTTATGTTGCTGTGGTCTAGAAGGAATCTTATCTAAACTTTTGCCCAAGTTCCGCTCAAATCTTGATCTTCTAGTGTCCACTTTCCAAATAGCTGGGGTTACACAGTTGAATCACCTTGCCCATCCTGAGAACCTTTTCCTTCCTTTGATAATGTTAGCTGTGAAGACAGGAAGCAGCATTTTCAAATTGAACAGTTATCTATGTGAAATACAACAACAGGATTATAATTTTATGGGAAATAATATACATTTCAAAAAAGAGAAGCTTTCGGGTCTTAGCAGTTTCACATAACAAAAGGGTCATTGAAGAAAAAATATTTATAAATCACTTTACATTCATTACCTCATAACAGGAAGAAAGGTATTATTTTTTTTATCTCCCTGTTATGTTTCATAGAAAATGGAACTAACTTAATGAATGAGATTTACACCTTTAGACCTTCAATGTGCACCCAGCTTTTGATTCTGCAGAAATCAGAGCCATTAACTGCTGTCCTTTACAGTTCTTCAAAAGGGAAGTCTTGCAACGTTAGAAGCTTTGCACAGGTGTCTCTCATCTTTTCCCCCATCCTCTCTCAGTGGACCCAGCTTTACTTTCCTTGCTGGACCCTCTCCCTGCTCATCTAGCTGCTTCTCTCTTTGGGTGATTTCAGAAGAGGTTATCAAAACATTTCCAACTCTACTGAGAAGTTCTAGAAGTGCCCCCTACAGCTAAAGTCCAAATTCTTTTCTGAGATAGGTTAGGCAGAAAAGAAATGGTTAAATCCCTAAACTGACTTCTTCCATAAACAGCACAGGCTCAAAAAAATATTTTAGTTTTTTTATGTAAGTGGCCATTTGCACTTACCTACCCCATTCCAGGCATCTTCACCCTTTTCACATGCCTGATGGGGATTTTGTCTGTAGAAACAATGGTAACAGTAATAACACCTAGAGTTTGGTGGCTTCTGTTTTCCTCAGTACTAGCGAAAGGTTTGACATTCACTTGACTTACCCCCATGTTCATAGGATACTGTTTGTGTCTGTATGTGTGTGATGGTACTGGGGCTTTAAACCCAGGTCCTGGGTGCTGTCACTGAGCTTTTTTATCAAGGATGGTGCGCTACCACTTAAGCAACAGCTCCACTTCTGGCATCTTGATGGTTAATTGAGAATAAGAATCTCACAGATTTTTCTACCCTGGTTAGCCTTCAACCATGATCCACAGATCTCAGCCTTCTGAGTAGCCAAGATTACAGGTGTGAGCCACATGTCCTCAGCCATATTACACAATTAAGTGAATACTGCCATTACCATTTTGTAAATGATGAGATGAAAATCTTGTGCAAGGCTCGAAGCATTGCCTAGTGGCAGAGTACTTCCCTAGCATACATGAAGACCCGAGTTTGATTCCTAGGTACCACATGCATAGAAAAAGCTAAAGGTAAAAAAAGAACTGTGGCTTTTTTGCTGTGGCTCATGTTTTCGAGTACTACCTATGAGAAATCCCAATGACTATGCTCAGGCCCTGAGTTCAAGTCACAAGGTAAAAATAGAAAAAATAAATAAAAACAAAGCTGTCAGTTACTATTTTCTGGCTTACAAATGCTCTCTCCTAGTTTTCACCTGATACTTGCATCATCCATTTTGTAGAGGAGATGCAGCAGAGGCTGTATCTGAAGTTCTTCATTATCTTCTATCATCTGAAGTTAGAATTCATAGGGGAAGAGAAAGGGGAACCTTGGTTCAAATTCTGAAGATGGGGCCTTTAGTTAGTATCATACACCACTGTCTCTCCTTTCCTTCAGATTTTTTTCATGCCTGTGCAGCTTCTGGCATAGGTCCTTTGTGGACTTAAATAGTTCCCAATGGAAATTTACAACCAATTGTATGATTCATGTTATTTTATTTGATTTTTCTCGAGTCTTCTACTTCTTAGTGAAATGCCTGGGTATAGACAAATGCATCGGATGGCACTGTGCCTCTTCATGCTTACTTGGCTAATGAGGCTGAGCCATGGCAGGCAGATCCTCAAAGGCAGGCCTCTTTATCCTTCCAAAGCCCTAAGGCTAAGATTCCAACAAGCTAGCACCTTGCACGGGTTCTCTATTCATTTCTCCATGGCAGCTTGCTATGTGCTGTGTTTGTTTTCTGAGTGAAAGTGTTGGAAGAATGGAAGACCTTTCCTCTCTGAAAGCTGGGTCTTCTTGTCTTATCTGCTCTCTGATAAACACATTTTTATTATGAATGGGACACTCAATAACAATCCCAATGTTAACTCCTGAAAATTATTATCCATAATTCTATTAAGAAGTGTGGTTCCAATCCAGCTAAATGAAGAGCATTTCCGGTGAATAATCCACCCCACATTATAGGACCTCTCGAGGGTGATGAGTGAGGTAGCAGAACACTTCTTCTTTGCACCCCACTGGGAAAGCCACCACTAGTAGTGAGCCTTACCAGAACTACTCAGTGTCCTCTGAGCCAGGCTTTGCACACATTCTTGTCCCTTACCATCTAGTCCCCAAAGATCATCTGGAAAGACATAAGTCCCACTCTGCTATTGTTCTTCTTAGTGTCATACTTTGGCCCTTGCTATAACCTATTAGCTCCTTATATTGGCTGGCTGATAAACTTAATTCAGAGAGCATCCTCATGGGAACCTATGATAGACTGGAGATGATTAATCTATGAACACTTGAAAAGGGAAGGTTTTCTTTATATAGTATTTGGATTTAAGGGAAAATCTGCAGACAAGTAAAAGATGTTTAGAGTGAAGATAAACAGGCTGAATATAACACTTGTCATGAAATTTTAAAACGTTAATGTTCTTTATGAGCATCTGAAGATAGAAGCCAGGATTCAGAAAGTGGTTATATTTTCACTTTGTTTTGCCAACTAGAAAGTAGTATTCTTTGATTCCAAATTAAAATGATGGAACTACACTTAATTTCTGTTTCAAAAAATGCCTTTGCATTGTAATTATCATACCTTTAAGATGAATAGAAATGTAATGTAAGCTATTACAAATCTTTTAATTCCTGTGTGAGGAAAACAATTCCCAAAGAACTGCCTAGAGCCTTGTAGTTAATGTCAGAGGCAGTATAAGAGTGAAGTCAAAGTCTTATGAATAATCAATCACTTTTTTTTTCTTTTTCCTACCCTTTTCCTTTTGATTGCTTACTGTTGACTACATACCAATGTAATTAATTTAATAAAATACATATGCCAAATAGATATCTTCACTCTTCTTTTTAATGTTCTTTAAGTTTCTCTGTAGAATTATCACATGGGAGTTGAAAAGTTTACTCTCAACTAGGTGTTCATTTCATGGCAAGCCATGTTTGGAAACACCTTCATGAGTAGCATTTCTCTACTGGTCTAGTCTAGTCACTGCCTTCCCTAGTTCACAAGATTCTGCTTCATGGTGTGCTAATGCTTGGTTTACATATGTCCTTGCAAAGCAAGCTGTGGTCTCTCCAAATGCAATCCCTTTATCCTGGGATATTAACCTCACTATGAACTCATTTCCACCCAGGGGCCCAGAGAAAAGGATCCTCAATCTATTTGTGCTTTAGCCATAAGAAACATGCTGAAGCCAGACACTGGTGGCTCATACCTGTAACCCAAGCTACTCAGGAGGCTGAGATCTGAGGTTCAAGATCAAGATGCAGTATACTTGGACTCACAAACAGACAGGCTAAGCTGAAACTTCTTTGTACAACTATGTATGGTAAATATTCAAAGCAAGAAAAAAAATGCCTTGTAACATGCTCAAGGATGGACTAGCCCCTCTTTCCATCTCCTGTGTCTTCTTCCTCCATATAATATATCATCTTAAGCATTCTATATTTCATTTCCTTGCGTGTTTTTCTACCTCTACCAATAATAGCAGCATATACAATTTCTTCTAGTCAGGTCTTTTTCTAAGGGCTTTTATACACATTCATTCCTTTAATCTTCACAGTAACCTCATGATATACCACTAATATTTTCCTGATCACAGACATTGGGAACTGGAGACAAAGTGGGTGGGCTCTGCTGTGAACTCATTGAGATAGGGACAGCTGTCAGGTATGCACACACATAACTCCAGAAGGCTGCTATAAAGGATCCTGGAACTCAGAAGAGAACCTGCGTTATAATGACACATTAGAGTCTTCAAGATCTTCCAGAACATGTGCAGTGTGAGAAAGAGGCCCAAACACTAAAGATCACCAATCAAACCATCTATCTCTGAATAATGCACATAACTACATGCTCCATTATTTGCAAGTGACTGGTTAATGAGGGTAGTTCCACTTCCTTTCTAGAGAAAAAAAAGGGGCCCAGATTCTACAACCTCTGCCTTAGAAGAAGTCAACAGTGACCAATTAATTTGAACATAATGATGAAGGACTGGAAAGTGTGTGGCACAGGGAGAGTATGTTTATAGGCCCAACTGAACAATGTGAGAACAAGAAACTGTAGGGTAAACACTCCAGCAGAGCTCTGAAGGCTCTCAGCAGAGACCATGGAAAGAATGGTTCTTTATGCTTCCTCAAGAGAAAGTAGGGCATACAGATGAAAATGACAAGAGACACATATGTCCACTTGTTTAAATAAAGATTTCCCACAGCCAGAGCTCTCCAAGTAAGATTGGTTGCCTGTCAGCAGTAACCACTGAGTAATGGCCAGGTTCCATGTGAAATCTAGACAGGATGGACCTCGGTGTCCTCCTGAGAAACCCTTACAGACTTTCCCACGGTTTGGGAGGAAGTATGTGAGGACAGAATGGGCACTTTTCATGATTGGGCAAGAGCTGTGGGACAATAGTGTGGTTCTCACACAGCTCTGGTTCTTGACAGTGGAGTGGGTGAGGAGAAGGCTACTCTGCGTGTGTTAGACAACAGTGACTTTACAGCATCCTGGCCCTTTGAATCTTGTTGGTCAGTATCCAAATGTCCTTCTGAGATGTGGAAGGAAAATTCCAGGTTCAAGTCTTTCTGTTTGACTGGGATTCATCAAAAAGCATACTTGGGGAATTAGTCTCTTCTGGGTCTTCTTTCTCTGTATAATGTGCCATCTTAAGCATACTATATTTCATTTCCTTGCTTGTTATCTAATGTCAGAGATCTCAACTACACTACTGATATAAGAATGTGTCCTCTCTGTACATCTACCATAACAATGAAATATTTAATTAAAAAAAGAATCTCCCTTGTAGCATCTCTGGTGCTTTGGCACAGCTTCAATGATGAAGAGCTTTTTGCCTCACATGGTAGCTTTTCATAGTTCGTAAGTTACCACTGTTATTGATAAAAAGGTAAAAAAAAACAATATTTAACTTTTATTGGGTTCACTATGTGTCGAACTCTGTGTTAAATATTTTCCACTAAAGGACTGAATACTTTCCACAAACTTATGAAACAGGTTTCAGCCTCATCCTCCTGTGGTAACATGTATTAGAATGCTAGGAATGTGTTGTTGGTCACACAAAAGGACAGCGTTGTCTCTCAATCATATAGTTGTCACAAATATCAATCCCTTGTGTATCACTTTGTGATTTATTTCAGAAGCATTGTTTACAATTCTTTTTCTTTCTTTCTTTTTTCTTTTTCTTTTTTTTTTTTTTTTTTTGGTCAGTCATGGGGCTTGAACTCTGGGTCTGGGCACTGTACCTGAACTCTTCAGCTTAAGGTTATCGTTCTACCCCCTGAGCACCACTTCTGGCTTTCTACTGTTTAATCAGAGATAAGAGTCTGTCAGACTCTAGTGCCCAGGCTGGCTTTGAACCACAATCCTCAGATCTCAACCTCCTGGCTAGCCAGGATTACAGGCATGAGCCATGGCATGTGGCTTCTTTTTCTTAACAGTCTATTTTTTTTTTGCCAGTCCTGGGCTTGAGCTCAGGGCCTGAGCACTGTCCTTGGACTTTCTCAAGGCTAGAGCTCTACCACTTGAGCCTCAGCACCACTTCCGGCTTTTTTTTTCTATATATGTGGTACCAAGGAATCGAACCCGGGTCTTCATGCATGCTAGGCAAGCACTTTAACCACTAGGCCAAACTCCTGGCCCCTTAACAGTCTAATTTTAAGGAAAACTTGCAGATGCATTGATTAGGAATGTGGCTAGTGGTAGAATTCTTCACTACCACACATAAGGCAAGGCCATGAGTTTGATCTCTAAGAACCAGAAAAGTGGGGGAGACAAAAAATTATTTTTTTACTCACCTGAAAGCAGAAAATTGTATGCTTATTATTTTTCATTACTGTTTTTAAAGTAAACATATGCCTTTTAAAGTTTATTAAGTGTTCATCCAGATTTTGAGGTTTGAACTCAGGGCCTGGGCACTCTCCCTGAGCCATTTTATACAGGACTAGCACTCTACCCCTTGACCCGCAGCTCTACTTCCAGCTTTTTGGGTGGCTATGTGGGCATAAGAGTCTTACAAGTTTTTCATTCTGTGCTGGCTTCAAGCTGCTGTCCTCAGATCTCAGCCTCCTGAGTAGGATTACAGTTCTGAGCCACCAGCATCCAGCCTAACTCAAAGCATCTTACCCGACATATTTTTGTATGTTCCATATTTTGGAGACCACCAATCTAAAACTACATTACTTTCCATTTTTAAAAAAAGTTGTTTCCTTATTTCATTTTGCAGGTAACTTCTCTCTCAGTTGCTCAAGCTGGCTTTGAACTTGCTATATTCCTATTTCATCCTCTCAAGTGCTAGGATTACAGATATTCTCCACCATATCTGGATAAAGTGCTTCTTTTTGAGTCAAAATTCTGATCGTTGTTATAATAATTTCCAAATACACTATTTCATTGTTGCCTGATGATAAGGCTGGGAACAAATGTTTCAACAACCTTCTCTCAACGGCTGATTTCGGAGTACTTGAGAAGATTGATTCAGTCTTCTGTTTGGATTAAAATTTCTCAGGTTGATCATTTCCTGTTCCTTCAAAGTTCCAATGAAATGTTTGCTTTCCTCTAGACCTTTCAAGGCTGTGTCATTTGTGTTGGAATTCTTATTTCATGCAGCAGTCCCAATCTAGTCACCTGACTTCTTAATCCCAACATCTTCATATCTGTGTCTAGTAGCTATATCAGTTATAGAGCTATCAGATCTATCTGGGTCCAGAGATAAAAGAGAGAGCCACGTGGGTGTGTTAGTGGGGGAACATTGTTTCAAAACACATGAGCTTTCCCCTGTTTTCACCCTTCTTTAGCTTTGTGTGACTTACAGAATGATGGGTTGAAATGAACATAATAGCTCTTGTCCTGATAGCCTCTTAAGATGATTCTGAGATTAGAAGAAAATAGTGTTCAGATTTTTATAAACTATGAAGAATGATCAATATTAGTTTTCATTAGAGAGTAATTTATGGTCTAAATACACCATTGCTTACCTCTTGAGTGAGTAACATGAATATAAGACATTTTGTTTTAGAAAACATCAAGTTGGAGGAATGGAAAATGGACAAGATTCAATGATGATATCCTAGTTTACTATGTGAGAGAATACTGCATGACAGTTGCTGTTCTAGGATCTGGA
Source organism: Megascapheus bottae (assembly GCF_031878675.1). Taxonomy (NCBI): domain Eukaryota; kingdom Metazoa; phylum Chordata; class Mammalia; order Rodentia; family Geomyidae; genus Megascapheus; species Megascapheus bottae. The sequence goes on from NC_143512.1 coordinate 6,283,618, forward strand.
ATACAGCACTGTAGGAGTTAAATAGAGATAATACCCAATAGGAACAGTAAGCCATATGGGTTGCTAAAATGCTGAAATATCTTTTAACCAAGGGGTAAAATAACACCACCGAGTCCCTTATCTCACATACATTATCACTATCTGCTCTAGCCCTTCTCTTGGATCTCTTAGAGCTCCATAAACTCCAACAAATTAACTATGAGAGCGGTGTACACTGACTTCTGATTGTAATCACAGCTACCTGAGAGGCAGAAATTGAGAGCATCACACTTCAAGGGCAGTCTGAGAAGGAAAGGTTAATGGGATCCTCATCTTAACTAATAGAAAGTGGGCATGGTGATATGTGTCTGTCATCATAACTATACAGAGGGCATAAATAGGAGGACTGAAATTTCAGATCGGCTAGAATAAAATAGGAAGGTCCAAACTCAAAACTTAAAAAAAAATAGAGGTGAAGATATGGCTCGAGTGATAGAGCACTAAGGCCATGAATTCAGCCCCTAATACATGTGTGGGGTGAAGGAGGGAGGGAGGGAGGGAGAGAATGAGAGAGGGAGAGAGGGAGAGACAGAGAGACAGAGAGTGAGAGAGAGACAGAGACAGAGAGACAGAGAGAGTGTTGGAGTTACAGCCCAGACTTTCAACATCATGCATCACTTCTGAAGGTCAGTTTTCATTGATTATGGTCATGTGTTACTGACTATTAAATAGATTGACTATTACTCTAGTAGAACAGGTTCTATTCTACTGAGAAGAAACAAAGTAAGCCAAGGGAACGAAACTAGCCAGATGCTGGTAAGAGCCATCAGGGTATTAGATGTAACTGGGACCCAGGTGAAAACCTCACACCTCACACCACAGGATCAGAAAAGAGCTGAAGGAGGAAATGAGATTTGAGTAAGACAAGAGGGAAGATACAAAAGGAGATATAATTATGCAAAGATCTAAGGAAGAGGATTACAGGAAAAGGAAAGAACGAGAGCCCTGGGCTAGGATGGGTTTGGTATGTATGGGGAACAAAAAGAAGGCACAGACTAGGCCAGAACATAGGTTGCTCAAGATGAACCGGGGCCTACAGTAGGAAAATACAGCCAGTCTTTGGTAGTCTGTTCCCTCCTCCTCCTCCTACACACACACACACACACACACACACACACACACACACACACACCAGGCAAGAAGACATGACTTAAGTACATTGTAATGCAGTTACTATATTTTCAAAGCCACCTTATTCTGAGAAAGTCAAACAAATTCTGGAAGAATTCTTTTCCCAATATACTCCCAACTGGGGAGTTCTAGAACACATGAACTTTTCCCTGCCTTTGCCCTCCTTTAGCTTTGACTGACATACAGAATGATGGGTTATAATAGGTCTTGCCCTGCTGGCCTCTTAAGATGATTATGGGATAAAATGAGAAAATAGTGTGCAAGTTTTATAAATTATGAAGAGGGATCAATATTAGCTATCATTAGAGGATAATTTATGGTCTAAATTATAGTCTAATTTATGGTCTAAGTCTCTCTCTCACACCCCCCTCTTTTTCCTCCCCCCACACGTATTAGGAATTGAATTCATGGCGTTAGACATGCTAGGCAAGTGCTCTATCGCTTGAGCCATATCTTCATCACTTATTTTTTTTTTTAAGTATTGGGTTTGGACTTCTCCTTCTACTGGAAAACCTCAGGATAATCAATGTCCTGCTTAGATTGATGTGTCATAAACATTGACAACCATTCAGAAGCTTAAAATACTCCCCAGGAGGGTCTGTGAAGATTTAGAAACTGTATATGAATAGGTTGGAAAAACAAGAAGAGTCTGAGTGGCGGTGGCTCATGCTTGTAATACTACCTACTCAGGATTCTGAGATCTGAGGTTCTCAATTCAAAGCCAGCCTAGACAGAAAAGATTTTTTTATCTCCAATTAACCAGCAGAAAACCAGAACTGGGGTGTGGCTCCAATGATAGAGTGCCAATCTTGAGTGGAAAAAACAAGAGAGAGTCCAATGCCCCGCGTTCAAGCCCCAGTACTGGCACAAAAATAAAATAAAATAAAATAAAAGATCAACCTGGAAACATCTCAGAGTAGATACAGCTATTCCTCTCAGATACCTAAATCCCCTTGTACAAGTTTCTAGATGTTATCTTATCCAATTTTCACAATCGGGTAAAGCAGGCCAAGATAAATATGCAATTTCCTAACATTTTATAATTCAATAATATTGAATTGTCTCGTGCTAATTATGCTTCCATTCTGTAGGATTGTGGGTAAGCAATTTGTTTTACCTTAGTTTGCTGATTAAGAAAGCAATGAAGAAAATATGACAGGTGACACGCATTTGCCATAGCTGGGCTGATTGTTTTAGTGGAGGCTGTCATCAGACCCCATTGTCGCCTTGCGACATTCCCAGAAGAGGGGATTTTGAAATTTTTGTGCAAGTTGGTTGAAGAATGAAACAGCCAGCTTCCCACGGACTACTCAGTGTACTTGGCCCATGCTTGCTAGTGACAGCATGGATGACTATTCTGAGAATCTGCACCCTTTATCTGGTGTGGAAAGAAGGTGTTTTTATTTAGCTTGGCATACATACACTCTAGTTGATTTTCGTTTCAAATCTGAGAGCGAAGTGTCATCTATGAATGAATACCAACATGCTTCAAATTTGGAAGTATTAAGTATGAGTCATCTTGTTATGCCAGAGTGGGAGAAAGATAGGTGGTTGGGTAAAAGATAGATTTTTGTCAATTTTTTTTTACAAGTCCTGACTGTAGCTCTAATGTATGTATATCTCAAGAAATATAAAATAAGAGAAGCTCTCATTTTTATTGTTCTGACTACTTTCTGAGTACAAAAGTGCCACACATGCCCACTGATGTACTGGTGGCCCACTCCTGTAATTCTTGTGACTCAGGAGACTGAGATTTGAGGATCAAAGTTTGAAGCCAGCCAAGGCAGTATAGTTTATAAAATTTTTACCTCCAGTTTCCCATACCCAAAAAGCCAGAAGTAAAGCTTTGGCCCAAGTGGTAGAAAGCTTGCCTTGAACAACAATAACAAAAACAATCTCAAGAACAGTGCCCACAGCCTGAGTTCAAACCTCAAGTTCCTCCCCCTGCCCCACAACTGCACACACACACACACACACACACACACACACACACACACACACACGTCCCCCATAGGACATTAAGTAGGGAGAGTTCATCTTCAATGATAGGGAGCAATGTCAGATTTGCTATTTCCCACCCAGACAATGCGTTTTTCCTCTTGCCCTCCTTCCAGACGTGGGACTCCACCCTCAGCACCTTTCAATTTATTCCCCTTTTCTTTACCTCTCATTTTTTTGACATATATATTTCTCACAGTCTGTAATGTCTATTAAGGGAAACTACTTTTTCACCCTTCCTTCTATTATTCCAAACATGAATTTTCAATAGATACTTAACGCAAACTTATTAAATAAAATAAAATACAAACAGCACTGCTTCACCTGCATTATTTTATTTCACTTTACTTTAATAAAAATAATAATTATTTTTAATTTTATTATTAGTAGTAGTTGCATGAGTATTTAGCTGCACAAAGGGGTTAAAATTCCATATGTCAGGGAAGGGTGACATTGACCAAGAAGTGTTGTATTTATATTATTTTAAAAATATTTTGGGGCTGGGAGTTTGGCCTAGTGGTAGAGTGCTTGCCCAGCATGCACAAGTTCGATTCCTTGGTACCACATACATAGAAAAAAAGCCGGGAGTGGTGCTGAGGCTCAAGTGGTAGAGTGCTAACCTTGAGAAAGACCAAGGACAGTGCTCAGGCCCTGAACCCATGCCCAGGACGGGCAAAAAAAATATTTTATTATTATGCTTTTTATACTGGTACTGCAGTCTGAATTAAGGTTCTGGGAGCTGCATGAGCTTGATCACTCCAATGTGGCATTCTGCCATTTGAACCATAGCTCTACTTCCAGCTTTTTGTTGGTTAATTGGAAATAAAAGGCTCACAGACCTTTCTATTGGGTCTAGCTTCAAACCAGAATCCTCAGCTTTCAGCCTCCTGAGTAGCTAGGATTACAGGAATAATCCACTTGTGCCAGGCAAATTATTATAATTTTGTATTGTCTTTAAATCATTTTTAAAGATTTTCATTTCAATATGTCAATTTGTGAGTACAATATAGCTTGATCAATATCATCCCTTCACTTATTGTTACCTAACTCTCCCAACCTCCTCATCCCCTCAATTTTCCTAGATCCATTTACACCTATGTACACTGAATATTATCATGGTAATGGTTCCCTCTTCCTCTCTTAATGTACTTCCTTTTTGATAATACATATTCCAGCTTACTGGAATTCATTTTGTTAGACTGCGAGTTTGTTATTAGAAGGAGTTACATTACAATTCTTTACATTCCACTATAGGCATTGGCTACACATACTATACTTGAGTTAATATGTTTGTGTACACATGCATATAATCTTGCATATGTTTTCATATAGTTTTATAATTTAGACCTCATTTCCACCTATAAGAGAAAACATCAAATGATATGGGTATCTTATCCCTTTATAGGGAAAGAAACTGAAGCTTTCAGAAATGAAATCACTTTGCCCACGGTCACATAATTAGAAAGTAGAAGAACTGGGACTCAGTCCACATTTTGTCTGATGCAAATGCCAGCTAACTCACACACTAATCTAGGCTCCCTCCCTGCATTAACTATTTCACTGTAAAACTGGAAGGGAAGAGTGGAATGGCCAAGCATGCTTCAACATGCATCCACTTGCAATAAGGAAGCTGGACCAGTTGGACTGCTATGGAGAGTCCACATTCTTGCTGTGAACCTGGGTATTAAAGGGTGGGCAGGAACCTATGGGAAGAAACTTGTGCTAGACCTTAAGCTAGTTCTCATCCTCTTTTAATGCCAGAAAAACAAACTAAAAAGGAGCTGCCCTGTGCTTAGACATATCCTCTGCTAATCCTATTCTCCTTGGGAGATGAGAAATGGCAGAAGGTGATTTGTACAAGTCACCGCCTGGCTTTGCAGACAGAAAGCTGAGTCAGACAGTTGGCTGAAATTATGGAAAGCCAGACCAGTAGCCTATCCAGGGTGGTACATCTCTCTGGATAGTCCCAGCCTTTCCCAGGAGGGAACAGGATGTGAGAAGGCAGATTAAGTGGCAATGTGGAGATTTGTTAGTAAAGGTACAAAATGCCAATGCCACTTTGGAAAGTAAAGCCTAAATGTTTGAAAATGATTGCAATGGATCCAGTGAGCACACATATTAGGACACACTCTTATCATCAACTTAGGAAGCTGATTCTTGAACTTCTAATGCTGGAAAAGATTTTTAAGCATAGCACATTTTCTTGATCCATTCATTGTAGTAGGGCATCAATTCGTGGTAGGATATAAATGTTTACATATTAATGCTAAATTTATTTTATCATCTATTTATTTGTATGTGATTTTTTAAAATCTTTTGTACATGCATATGTGTGCTTGACTTTTTCACTCAAAGTTGCCATACTTTCACTCGAACCACATTTCTACTTTCAGATTATTTTTGCCTGGTTAGTTGGAGTTAAGAGTCTTATAGACTATTTCTGCTGAGCTAACTTCAAAAATTCAGTCTTTAAATCTCAATCTGAGTAGCAAAGAGTATAGGTATTAAGCACCATGCTGGCTTCATGCTAATTTTATAAAGCACAATGATAGCTACATATATTCATCTATACAAAATTATGTAGATATATAATATTTTGAAATGTCCATAAAAATTCTGTTTCTAGAATCTGTTCCAACCCCTATGTCTTTCCTCATTCTGTCACCCAAGTGCTGTCCTTGCCTTCAGTGTGAACTGACAGCAGAAAACAAGTTCAATTGTTCACTTATACATGTAGCTATCCAGATACAACTCAACTACAAAACCAGAGGTTTAAATAGGATGTGATTTTTAAGAGTGTCTCTTGAGAGCTACTTCTCATTTCCAAGGCAAAGGATAGTTGCCATAACTGGGAGACCAGAGGTAAGAGCGAATTAAAAGTTAATTGGAGAAGGAATAAAGAGATATCACCAACGGGACCACGTGGGCAGTACTGAGTCAATGTCGACGGCTGGGTGGAGCTGTATTTATCACAGTATGTATCATAGGTAGCCATTCTTCAAGGATATCAGCTACTTCCTTCAGATGTAATTCCCATAGGAATTCCCATAGAGAATTTCCCATGTAATTCCCTGTAGGAAGAAGCTATAATGAAAGCCTTCCTTTAACAAAATCAACCTCTAGCCCACTGCTCATCCCACAGACCCACATTCCCTTAACCTAAAGCTTGTTTGTCACCCACCTGGGTTTGTGACTACCTTGAGAATGGTCAGCTTTCCACCAACATTGCAGGATAAGTTGTGTGCTTAGGAAATGGATGCATAAGAGGAATGAGTGAAAACAAAAGCTCCTCATATCTGTGCATGTGTTTGGAAGAGAGAAATCTTCTAGGGTGTTGACACTCCAAAATAGTATAGACTGAAGAATTTCTCCTGGAGGTGTCCACATCCTAATTCCTAAGGATACATTTCCCTCTGTGATAAAGGGATTCTGACATGTGAGTAAATGGAGGATCCTAGAATGGGAAGATTCCCTTGGATTATCTTGAAGGGGCCCAACATAATCACAGTGATTCTTTTTTTTTTTTTTCCAGTCCTGGGCGTGGGCTCAGGTCCTAAGCACTGCCCTTGGACTTTCTCAAGGCTAGAGCTCTACCACTTGAGCCTCAGCACCACTTCCAGCTTTTTTCTATGTATGTGGTACTGAGGAATCGAACCCGGGTCTTCGTGCACACGAGGCAAGCACTTTACCACTAGGCCAAACTCCCGGCCCCACAGTGATTCTTACAAGGAGATGAGGGTCACAGATTAAGAAGGGTATGTGCCAATGGTAGTGGAAACTGGGCTGATCTGGTGCTAGGAGCCCGGGAGTGTGGGCAGCTTCAGAATTGGGAGGGGCAGCCAGATTTTACCCTAGAGGTTTATGGAGAAAGGACATGCTTAATAACACGATATCTTGAAACCAGCACTACATCTGCTAAGTCCTGGTGCCTGGATTTAGGTCCAGGCTTAGATGACTTTAAAAGCTGTCCCAGGTTATTAGGCCTAAAAGCCTAACCTTGCCTATGCAGAACAGGCTAAAAAATTGACAAATCTTGACTAGCAACTTTCTCACCATCGCCATTGCTCCATTCAGAAAATATAAATACCCTTTACCCCCAAAACACCAAGTAGTCATTAAGTTTCCCAAGAATACTGAACAGATTATGATCTCATTACTTCAGTAGGAATACATTCCCATTTATTGGCCATCTCCTTGGATGATCAAATGTCCCCGTGTAGTATGTCACTTAACTCCACAGAAGCCCTATAAAATGATAGTGTTATGATCAGTAATAGAATAAAAAAGATCTTGGAAGTTTAATTATAACTGGTTATGATGAGTAAAAGGGTAAGTAAAAGTACCTGGGGCTGCTATTTTAGAGATAACTGAGATAGACTAGACCTCAATTTAATTTTATTAATTCCTTCAGAAGTATAATCATAAAGCTGGGCACTGGTGGCTCATGCCTGTAATCCTAGTTACCCAGGAGGATGAGATCTGAGAATTTAGGTTCAAAGCCAGCCCAAATAGAAAAGTCCATGAGAATTTTATTTCCAATTAACCAGCAAAAAGTCAGACAATGGAAGTGTGACTCAAGTAACTCTTCTACCCATATTTTAGAGTCCATTTCCTAGAAATTAAAACCTCTTTTGTCAAATTTGTCTCTGAACAGTGAGCTTCAAAATCTTATATAAGATATCAGTGGGAGACTGGTGTGCAAGAATGTGTGGGAGAGGGAGAGGAGTTTGGCCTACTGGTAGAGTGCTTGCCTAGCATGCAGGAAGACACAGGTTTGATTCCTCAGTACCACATATGTAGAAAAAGCTGGAAATGGTGCTATGGCTCAAGTGGTCCAGCTCTAGCCTTAAGAAAGCCCATGGTGGGGGCTGGGAGTTTGGCCTACTGGTAGAGTGATTGCTTACATAGAAAAACCTGGAGATAGTGCTGTGGCTCAAGGATTAGAGCTCTAGCCTTGAGAAAGCCCCAGGACAACACTCAGGCCCTAAGTTCAAGCCCCAGGACTGGCAAAAGAGAAAAGAAAAAGAAAAGACAGCCCACAGACAGTGCTTAGGCCCTGAGTTCAAGCTCCAGGACTGGCAAAAAAAAAAAAAAAGATTTTTAGCTGGGCACAGTGGATGGTTCATACCTATAATCCTAGCTACTCAGGAGGCTGAAATCTGAGGATCACAGTTCAAAGCTAGCCCGGCACTAAAAAAATCTGTGAGACTCTTATCTCCAATAAATCACCAGAAAACCAGAAGTGGTGCTGTGGCTCAAGGAGTGCAGCATTACTTTGAGATGAAGAGCTCAAGGGACAGTAAAGACATACTAATTTAAAGGATTAGTATATTTCATAAGTATAATTTCAGTGATTTCATTAGGAAGACAAGAGTCAGCAACACATTTTCTGATGTCAGAATCTATGTAATAGCCATCTCATCATTACACTTCTCTGACTGGAAAACCAGTGCTCAGTCCCCCAAAATTCCACCCATAGGAACCTGGAGAAGCAGTGTGCCTTCCTTCCAGGACAGCCATTCTGAGAATTGTTTTGGCACCACCACCATCACTGGATGAAGAACTAATACTTTCTCAGTTCCAGTTGTACTTATAAGCACTGTGTAGCTCATCTTTTCACCAAGCCTTTCTTCTGGATGTGTGTATAAATATCACTGGGCATGTGTTGACTCAGGATTTTCACAAGCTGATTGCACCATTCCCATCAAAGAGGTCCAAAGTCAACCACAAAAACTCTAATGGTCTCATGGTTCATAACATTGACTCTTAAAACAAAAATAGTAGACTGACCTAGATACAGATAGTTACCTTACTCTCTGTGAGGAAATATCAACTTTGAGAAGATATTTAGTATTAAATTAAGGTACATATCAACCTCTTTCTAGAGTTCAAAGGACATTTATGTTGCCAGACTATATCAAGACCCACATAAAGACTAAGATAAAAAGGTTCTGAATGTATTATCCAGTAATAAATCCAGCAATAGGGAGTGCCTGATATCACAAAATGTAGACATAACTTCTAAAACCTAAAAATAGAAGGAATAAGAAATGCAGAAGGCGTGTCCGCAGAGTCCTTTTGTATACAGAGCAGAAGTCTATCTTAAAATACTCTAAACTGGCTTCAGGCTATACAAAAATCACTTTTTAACTTGGTTTTATATTTCCTGCTTGGAAGACAGTACGATTAACCTAGAATGGTTTTCTAATGTGTGTACTTTCTCACTGAAATCAAGAAACATTTTGTATAGGTATGCCTAGTATAAAACGTAGTATAGGGGCCAGGAGTTTGGCCTAGTGGTAGAGTGCTTGCCTAGTATGCATGAAGACCCAGGTTCTAGTCTTTGGTGCAACATACATTAAAAAAAAAAAGAAACCATAAGTGGTGCTGAGGCTCAAGTGGTAGAGTTCTAGCTTTGAGAAAGTCCAAGGCTCTGAGCTCAAGCCCAGGATTGGCAAAAAAAAAAATAGTATAACCAGAAATGTTTAAATAATTAGGATTTTTTTAGTGTGTTCTTGTGACTCATAAGGAAGGAACACTGAGAATCAAGATTGAAAGCTTCTTGTGTAAAGACACAGATAGCGAATATTTTAAGCTTTTTAAGCCATATGAATTTTTAAAGGATATATTTTAGATTAATAGAGTTACTCAAGTTTTCTTGTAATTTACATGTCACTTTCTATTCTTTGACTTTGGTGTATTTGCATTTTTTTCAGCCTATAATAGTATTCCTCCTGAAAGGAGCATCTGAGGTAGATTGGTGAGGGTTTATATAAGTTAAAACCATTTTGGAAAAACAATATGGCCATTCTTCAAAACACTAAAACTTGAATTGCCATGTGATCTAAAGTCTCACATCTAGATCCATGCATCCAAATAAATCACAATAGTTGAAGAAATGTATCCACACACTCATGTTCACTTCAACACTAATCACAACAGCTAGGATATGCAAAAACAAGTATCCATCACTGGAGGAGCAGATACAGAAGATGTGCCATAAACCCATAAGAAATACTAAGCTATTCAACTTTTTTCCATATTATTTTTATTGTAATTAATAGAAGGGTTACATTACATTCACCAGATAGAAGGTGCATTACAAATTAAGAAAAAGCTGTCATTTGTGACTACAAGAGTCAATCAATATAGAGTGTATCATCTTAATTGAACTAAGATCAGATTGTTTGGTTTTATTACATTGTTGGATTACATTGCTTGGATCTGTCAGTTTTTGATTTTCTTTTTTTTCCTGTTTCATGGATCTTTCTGATCTTTTTGTTTCTTCTTTAAGGCTCTCTTTTCCTTTACATGGATATTTTTGAATTTATCATTTTAATTCCTTTCATTCACAATTTTAGGTAATTAGTGATTATTATAGAGATTTAATTTTTAAATTTTAATTCCTTTCATTCACAAGTTTTAGGCATTTAGTGATTACATAGGGTTTAATATACACAATATAACTTACTACAATGTACTCCAGGTTTACACTAACATAGTTGAAGCAATGTATTTACATGTACTCCAGCACAGTGCTATTACTATTTACAGTTTAAATTATATTTCATCATTTATCATCCTCTGTCACCCTGTAGATATTAGAAACCAGTTGTAGTTTATTAAAATTATTTATCTTACATGACCATAAGGGAAATTAATGTTGTAAATGAATTAAACGCTGTATCTGAGACATGAAAAGAGCTAAGAACAACACAAATACTAATGGACAGTACTTTATTACAATAAAACTTTACTTATAGACACTGAAATGTGAATTTCATATAATGCATATTCTTCTTTGATTTTCTGCCTCAACCACTTTAAAATGGTCATCAGATAGTATCTATTTATCTGTCTATTCTAGCATGGGTACTAGCCACCTGACTTCTTGCAATGCTATTTTGAGCTTTATCATGTGGCATCTTGAGGTTATATAAACCTCTCCAGACCTGCCATGATGATAAATATAAGAACAGATACTGGACATTTGTATCTAATCTCTAATACACACACACATACACACACACACACACACACACACACACACACACACACACACACACACACACAGAGTTATATTATGTTCTGCTTTTTAGAGTAAAAAGATTGTAGGTAACAGTGTCAGAGAAAATAAGGAAGGAGAGGAAGAAAAGAAAGAGATAGGGAAGGGATAAAGGGCAAAGTAATCTCAAATAGCTCCAAGTTCTACTGTATTTGTGTAAAATGATGTAAAAACATCAAGAATTCTGGGACAGAACTTTAGGTAATCTTCAAATTGAAGCTAAATTTCTTGATTCAAATGGAAGTAGCATTTAGGGAAAGGAAATATGGATGCTTAATTTAGTTTTAATTTTATTTGGGACCTGATTTTGATCCTTTAGCGCCCTCTTGTGTAAATAGATCAGGATTATAAGAGCTGTACTTTCTGGGTTAACATGTGATAAAGTTTGAGGCAATGAAATTCTTGGAGCATGCCATAAACTGGGGCTCAGGCCTGTAATTCTAGCTATTCAGGATGTTGATACCTATCTGAGAATCCCCATTCAAACCAACCCAGTCAGGAAAAATTCATGGGACTCTTTTTTTATTGTATTTTATTGTCGGGGTAATATATGGAGGGGTTACAGTTACATTTGTCAGGTAGTGGGTACATTACTTCTTGAACATTACCCTCTCATGATTTTATCCCCTTTTTCCTCCCTCCACCCTCTCCCAATCATCTTGCTTTTCCCTTCCCTTCCCTATTTCAAATCAGCAAATAAACTTATATACAATATACCAGGTAACAAAGTCAGATTCAGTAACCACATGAGATTAACCATAAGGGGAATAAAAAGAGAAAAGAAGTAACGACATAGTTCATTAAGAAAAACAATCACAAAAATAAGCCCCTTGTTTCCATATTCTAGAGTTTACTCTTATCTCCAATTAACCATGAGAAAACCAAAAGTGACACCATGAATCTAAGTGGTAGAGCACTAGCCTTGAGCAAAAAGGGATAGTACCCACTCCCTGAATTCAAACCCCAGGACCCACAAAAAAGGGAATTTTTGTGCAAAGATGTTTAGGTGATATCTAGGGGTAGTGATCATTTATTCTGATCTGCTGTGTTTGAACATATCTACTCGAAGTATCAGCCCTCTGAAAATCACTTCCTTTATAGTCTTTACCTCAAAGACTTTACCTAAAGTGTGCCTTGGGTGAAGGTGTAAGCATAGTTCTTTTACCTATGACTGAACTAAAATAAGTAAAGTGATTTTGCTCCAAACGTTAGAACTTGCTTGGTGCCAGTGGCTCACTCCTATAATCCTCCTATGGGGCTGAGGTCTGAGGATCAAGGCTCAAAGCCAGCCCAGGCATGAAAGACCATGAGACTCTTATCTCTACCAGAAAACCGGAAGTGGTGCTATCCTTAAACTGAAGAGATTGGGGGCAGTGCCTAGACAAAGAGTCCAAGCCCGATAATAACATAAAAAGAATAGAATTTGAAGAATTAAAACCTTGTTTGGCACCAGTGTCACACACCTGCAATCTGAGATTTGAGAATTAAAGTTCAAATCCAGCCCAGGCAAGAAAATCTATGAGACTCTTATCTCCAATTAACCACCTGCTACCAGCCTAGAATATGGATCTAGGAATCCAACATTCTCTCCCTGAAAGAGTCTTGGCCTTGGTATACACTCTCACCAATGATTGCTCCCACCACATTGGGCAGGAAGGAGGGGATCAGGCAAGTAGGCCCGGTGTACTTGAGCTAGGGTACAACTTACCAAGGCTAGCATAGTCACAAGCTGGCTTCAGGCCTGAGGGTCTTCCTTGACCCTCCAAATACCTCTCGACTCTCGAGGTTAAGGCATTTGTTTGTCTCATGTTGGGAATGGGGCCCTAAGGCTGCAGGTCCGACACACCTGTCAGTCCCCTGATGGATAAGGCAGCCTGGGCTCTACCTGGGCACTTCCTCTTCCTGTGGAAAGACACAAGCAGACCCTCAACCCTAACCTTAGAGGAGATCAGGACCATTCCAGACTCCCATCAAAGGATCTTTCCATCTCACTGTTGCCATGGGCATGGCATTTCTCTCTCATAGGCGCTGTGTGGTGGTGAAGCCATCCTCTGACACATTTAAAAAACCTCACTCTGAAATGGATAGGGTTCAATGATATATGTGGTGAGACCTTCTGGGTAGTTAATTCTCCTTTTTGTACTTTTTGAATTTGATTTTTTTTTAAGTAGCTTGGGCTCGCTCTGAAGTTCCCTGACCTTGGGATTACAGGCGATACTCATGGTAAGAGTCATTGTGATCACAAGGTTTTTTTAATGTTCCTTTTTCTCCATATAATTTTTATTGTAATTAATAGAAGGGTTACATTACATTCGGCAGATGGAAGGTGCATTACTTCACATACATTGATACCCTTTCTCATGTCTTGGTCCCCATTTCCCTCCCACCTACCCCCACCCTCATCTTGTTTTCCCCCTTTCCTATCCAATTTCAAATAACCAAATACAAATATATCCAATATATCAGATAACAAAGTGAAATACTGTAACAATATGAGATAACCAAGGGATAGCAAAAGAGATGAGAGATAACATAGTACATTAAGGACAACAATCACTCATTATATGGCTTTTGTTTCAATATCCTAGAGGTTCTTTTATTTAGCGTCATACCGTATCTAGGTTTTGCTCTATTGCAAATCTCTGCTAGAAGAGTCCAAGGTTTCTACTGATTATGGCAAATGAGGGAAACCATTGAGCCTATGTTCCTTTGAGTCTGGCTTACTTCACTTAATATGATTTTTTCTAAGTCTTTTCATTTCCTTACAAATGGGGCGATGTCATTCTTTCTGACAGCAGCATAGAATTCCATTGTGTACAAATACCACAACTTGTTGATCCACTCATCAACTGAGGGACATCTGGGTTGGTTCCATATCTTTGCTATGGTAAATAGTGCTGCAATGAACATCATTGGAGCACAAGGTTTTTTTTAAAGGCTTGCGAGGTATAAGCAGAACCATTATCAGTTTAATTCATTGGGGAAAAATCCATAAAGACAATAGCTGCAAATAAATGTGTGGCAGCATATAAGCCTCTCCTGTGTGACAGGAGGTAAAAAGCAATCCAGGGTATGTATCTATAGACACATGAACCTAGAAGGGACATTCGTAATGTTCATGTACCAAAAGCTGCCCAGATATTAGAGCCCATAGGTTAACCATTGTTGTGAGAGCAGCATGAGAAAGTGGTTAATTATCGGAGGGAACTTGCTTACATATATTGATCTAAACTGTTTACAAAGGATGATGACATCTTTGATGGTCATCACATTCAGCATCAATGGGGAATTGAATAAGCATGGCAAGCCAAGTTATCTCATCTGCAAGGGAAGTTGCCATGTACAAGGCAAATAAATACAGGAGCTGTGCACTGTAAGGTGGCTGCTGGAGGGCGGTGAAAAGATGCAGCAGCTCCTTGTTTGATATAAGAATAATGGCATCCTGAATGTATTACAAAACAGAAACAACATACTGGATAACTGAGTACAAATGTATAGCAAAAGAATATTGCCATAAAGCCAAACAGCTCCACCCTTTGTACAGAAGTACCATCATAAAGAACATGTACAGTAGAAGTATGATTGAGGGACAGCAACACAAGCCTCACTTTTCCATTCTTACACACATCAACATATATATATATATATACATACATATACATATGTTCAATGGGGCATCCTGCCAAAGATGGCAGTAGGGAATTTACTAGGTTTTAAAATATGTAAAACGATGGGCTGGGAATAATCTACATGAACAAGTTGGGCCTCAGCTAATTGCAAACTCAACAACTGTTAAGGCCTTGACAGCTTCAGATGTAAGGACTCTTGGGGAGGCTAGGTTAGAATCGCCCTGCAGAATCTGGAAAAGAAGTTGCTATTTGGAAGTGATTTGCAATGAGGCCCAACTTCAGTTAATGTCCCCTAATAAACTTTAGAAAATCATTGAAAATTTGCAATTGCTCAGTCCATACTTTTAGCCTTTGGCAAGTGATCCACCTCTGGGAGATGTGATACCCTAGATATGAAAGAGGGTGTTGTCTCTGAATTGTTACAGGATGTACAATCAGCCCTAAGGACTGTTGCATATCCTGGAAAATGAGATTAACCTGCTCTTTACAATATGTTCCAATCAAGATATCATCCACAAAGCCGGGCATGGTGGCACATTCCTGCAATCCTAGCTACTCAGGAGGCTGAGATCTGAGAATCAAGGTTCAAGCCAGCCTAGGCACAAAAGCACCTGAGACTCTTAGCTCCAATTAACCTGTAAAAAACGGAAAGTGGCACTTGGTCATGGGTAGGGCGGTACCCTTGAGCTGAAGAGCTCAGGGACAGCACACTGGCCACACAAAAAAGAAAAATCATCCACATAATGGATTTTATACTTTTCCCATGTGGACCATATGGCCTTGTCCACATAAAGTTAGCTTGGCATTGGTTTGTTGGCCATTCCTTGGGGCACCAGTGTGCATTGATATCTGTCATAGGGCTGAATTATATTAATGCTGGGGACAAAAAAAATGAAATTTTCCCATTCACTGGATACAAAGGTATGGTAAAAATGCAATCTTTTAAATATAGTACCAATCAGGGAAGTAGATAACTGTTGGTGAGGGCAAGCCAGGTTGTAAAGCACCCATAGCAAACATAGCTTTATAAATGGCTTAGAGGTCCTAGAGAAGTCTCAGTTTTCCTGATTTCCTTTTAATAACAAAGATAAGGGTGTTCCATGAACTAGTGGAAGGTTTAATATGTCTTTGTGACAATTGCTCATGAACGAAAGCCTTGTCAGCTTCCATTTCCTTAGGTAAGAAAAAACTCATCTACCCATAGAGATGTTGAGCTCTTCCAACATACAGGTTCTGCATAGAAAGTTTCTCTTATTATGGGGGCCAAGAGTTTGGCCTACTGGTAGAGTGCTTGTCTAGCATTCACAAAGGCTCAGGTTCGAGTTCTCGGTACCATATACACAAACAAAAGCTGGATGTGGTGCTGTGGCTCAAGGGGTAGAGCTCTAGCCTTGAGGCTCTGAGTTCAAGCTCCAGGACAGGAAAGAAAGAAAGAAAGAAAGAAAGAGAGAGAGAGAGAGAGAGAGAGAGAGAGAGAGAGAGAGAGAGAGAGAGAGAGAGAGAGAGAGGGAAAGAAAGAAAGAAAGAAAGAAAGAAAGAAAGAAAGAAAGAAAGAAAGAAAGAAAGAAAGACAGGAAGGAAGGAAGGAAGGAAGGAAGGAAGGAAGGAAGGAAGGAAGGAAGGAAGGAAGGAAAGAAAGAAAGAGAGAGAGAAAGAAAGAAAGAGAGAAAGAAAGATAGATTATGTTATCAGTGGCCCTGTGAAAAATCCAAGCCCTGTCTGTTTGTTTTGTAACAGGCTGCTAAGGTTCTAAACTTCCTTTCCCTTGTGGTTTCAGACTCAACATTCAATCATACCACTGATTAACCATTTGTTAAATAACAACAGGGCTGGGTCTGTAGATGTAAGCACCCATCTGAGATAGCACAGATTTGCTGGAAGATCAGGCAAGACCAAGGGTTGAAAGATGCCCAAATGACACCCTTAGGGCAGCTACCCCAGCATGGCAGTGCTTTTCTGAGTAACTTTGGACATGCCTACACCCTGCAGCTAGGACAGTCTTCTTTTGGGCAGTGTAGGCCAGATCTAACAGAAACATCAGCTCAGTGTCAATTAGGCCTATGGAAAGGCTTCCATCCTGTGTAGAATTCCGACTCGGATCATTCTTGTCCAATTCTCTTCTCTATGGAGCCAAGTTAGGGGGAGGAGACTCATTAGAAAGAGGAAGTAAAATCAAATGAGCAGTGGGAGTGTGGTTAGGGACAAGTCAGGGTCCTTTTTCCAGCCCAGCCGGGATTCTAATCTCCTGTGTGGTAATTCTCAATGACATCTGGGTAGACAATCAGTCCTTTCACGGTCCAGATGAAGCTGCTCAACGCGAAGCCTGCTCTCCCATGCTGCAAAGGCCTCCAGACCCAGTGGTATGGCGACCAGAGGAAGATCTCTCCATGCTTTCAACACTCCCACACTTGAATGAACAGCCCTCTTCCTCCTTATCTGATACACAGAAAGGTTTAAAGCAAAGGCTTAGATTGGAGGCAGATTTTATGAGATAAGGTTTAGGAGGAGCTGAAAAGAAAAGATGGAAAACAATTTGGGTTATGAACTAAATACCTGTTGACCTTTTTCAAAATATTAAGTAAAGATCTGTCACTAAATATCAAACTTAGTTTCTTTGAGGTTGAATTCTTACAGAGCTTGAAGCATTTTTGGTGCCAGGTTTGCTTTGCTTACTCAACATCAGCAGAATTATTCACATGCACACAATCTTGCTCACACAATCTTATCTTGCTCACACAATAACTTCTCCTGGATTCAAAGCAGAACTTGTCAAACAAATTCTTCTCAACTTACTGATAAATCAGTAATGACAAAGATATTTCCTTGCCATTTTAAAGCGTAATATAAAAAAAGAACTCTCATTCTACTGTTCTCTCTCTCTTTCTCTCTCTTCTCTCTCTCTCTCTCTCTCTCTCTCTCTCTCTCTCTCTATATATATATATATATATATATATATATATATATATATATATATATATATATATTGCCAGTCCTGGGGCTTGAATTCTGGGCACTGTTCTTGAGCTGTCTCAAGGCTAGCACTCTACCACTTGAGCCACAGCACCTCATCTGGTTTCTTTTTTTTTTTTCTATGTATGTGGTACTGAGGAATTGAACCCAGGGCTCTGCACATACTTGGTAAGTACTCTACCACTAAGCCACACTCCCAGGCCCTGTTCTTTATAATTCTAAGCATCCTGATCATTTCATTTGAATGCCACAACCTTCCTGGAAAGCACACAATGTCATCCTCACCATTTCATAAAATGAGGGTCAGGAGTTTTGTGCAAGTGCTATGTTTTCCATGCAATCACACATGAGGAGGTAGCAGAATCAGATTTTAAATTTACTTTTCTTTTTCTTTTTTTTGGGGGGTGGGCAGCAGGTGGTACTGGTCCTGGGGCTTAATTTCAGGACCTTGTATTGTCCGGAACTTCTTTTGCTCAGGGCTAGTGCTCTACCACTTGAGCCGCAGTGCCACTTTTGTGTGTCTATTGGAAATAAGAGTCTCATGGACTTTTTTACCCTGGCTGGTTTCAAACAGTGTTTCTCAGCCTTCTGAATAGCTAGGATTACAGGCATGATCCACAGCACCCACTTTTAACTTTATTATTTCACTGTAGGAACAGAATACTTCACCACCCGGTTGTTCCATTGTACAAACGTGCTTCAAGTACTCCTGGGGAATCTCATGGATGGGCCAATACCATCTACCATTTTTGCTCACAGCATCCAAGCAGGTAATTCCAGGTTTGTTTCGCTTATACAACACCATCACAGCTAATAGGCACATATTCATGTCTTTCACATGATTTGATAAGACAAACTTTTTTTTTTACAATAAAAGAAATGTAGGCATGACACTGGTATATCCCAAATTGTGCTTTATACCTAAATAAATATAAGACCTTATTTCTGCAGTAGAGGATTAATATACCATCTGAACATATGAAAGCTTCAAGAAATGCCAAGTAGGGCCAGGAATGTGCCCTAGTGGTAGATTGCTTGCCTAGCATGGATGGAGCCCTGGGTTCAGTTCCTTGGTACCACATACACACAAAAAGCTGAAAGTCGTGCCATCGCTCAAGTAGCAGAGCACCAGCCTTGAGTAAAAATGTGTCTAAGGACAGTGCCCAGGCCTTGAGTTCAAGCCCAAGGTCTTGGGAAAAAAAAAGAAGAAATGCCAAATAAAACAACTCCAAAGCTGGACGCAGTGCCTCATGCCTGTAATCGTAGCTACTCAGGAGGCTGAGATCTGAGGATCATGGATCAAAGCCAGCCTGGAAACTCTTATCTCCAATTAATCACTAGAAATTGGGAAGTGGCACTGTGGCTCAAGAGGTAGGGCAGTAGCTTTGAGGTGAAGAGCTCAGAGACAGCACCCTGTCTCAGAGTTCAAGCCCCATGACCCATGGTGGGGGGAAACCTGTAACTTTGTATAATTTAACATTTTTGGTGAAGATATCCCTCCCTCCCTCTCCTCCTCCCTCCAAGAGTCTTACAGAAATGAACTAAAGATGATTTGGACAAGGGCAGTTCTTCATAGTTGTTGGTCTGGTTGGTCCAATGGCTATTAATTTCCCAAGAGCAAGCCTCCAGGTTAATAGGAAAACCAGGAATTGATAGCAGTTTTTGTGTCTGACAATGAGCAAGTTCCAGGGCCTCAGTTTCTGTATCTGTGAGATGAAGTGGGAACGCCCTAATATCTCAGAAGCCAGATCTGTGTCTGAGCTGTGTAGGAACCTAGGGCTGAGAATCTTCTTTTGCCTGCACGTAAGGGAAAGAGACAGATTTTGATGCCCATGAAAATCAGAGGCAAGCCCTACTGTCCTTCCGGCTTGATTTGGGAGCAGCGCTGTCCCCAGTGAAAGCTGCTCATTTCTCAGTGGGTTTGAGGGACCTACATTTGGTTTTCCAAGGAGTTTCTGACTTTGGTTTAGTCCCCAAACCTGTTCAACCTGTTTAATGTGAGTCACAGTGATATGAACATAATCAGGAACAAAGCCCACATCTTGTCTTCGTGGTTGCTTCTTCTCTTTGAGGTCGATGTTCCATTACTACAACATGCTAGCCTGGTCCAGTATGGGTATAACTTTGGTCCATACAAGTCAAAAAAATTGGGCCAGGAGTTTGGCCTAGTGGTAGAGTGCTTGCCTAGCATGCATGAAGACCAGGGTTCGATTCCTTGGTACCACATACTTAGAAAAAGCCAGAAGTGGTGCTGAGGCTCAAGTGGTAGAGTTCTAGCCTTGAAAAAAATCCAAGGACAGTGCTCAGGACCTGAACTTAAGCCCAGGACTGGCAAGAAAAACAAAAAACAAAAACAAAAATTTGTCCAAGGTCAGGAACTGATCTATTGACTGTTGACTCCTGACCTTGTAACACAGTGTCCTCCGGTCCAAAGAAAATATCCATGATTTAAAAGGAAAAGGTTTAGGCAAAATTTAACAGTTTATTTGCCCAAAAGAGTAACTTGCAAGTCAAGCAGAACTCTGGACCACAGAAAACTGCTCTGCAACCTGAACAGCAGACTTTCACAGGGTCCAGAAACAAAGTACAGAAATAACATAATTGGCCACAGATAACCAGTTGTTGCATTCATCATAATCCAGAGGAAAAATCACTAAGTAGATTTTCATTGTGGGTTGTGTGATTGGTTATGCTTAAATTTCTTTGTACTCTTCATTCTGAATTGGGTTTTGGTGTACTCTCCAGAGAGTTTCATATACAGTGACAAAGTTGAATTAAAATATCCTTCCTTTTTCTTTAACAATAAACATTAGTTTAATACATACATGTTATACAACAACACAGCATCTTGACTTATTGGTGATTTATAATTAGTCTAAAAACTTGTCTTTATTTTTACAACTTTTATGTTAGAAACTTGTGATATATATATATATATATATCATGTCTGCCTTCATATCTGGTCTCCTCCTTGAGGGAGCGACACAAGAGTGAATTATAGAATGGGTGGTGTTGAAAAGGGCAAGAAGAATTTTGTTCAGAAGTATGCCCAATGCCACACCGTTGAAAAGGGAGACAAGGATAAGACTGAATCTAACCTCCATGGTCTGTTTGGTCAGAAGACAGAATGATTCACTTACACAGATGCCAACAAGAACAAAGACATCACCTGGGGAGAGGATACACTAATAGAGTACTTGGAGAATCCCAAAAAGTACATCCCTGGAACAAAAATGATCTTTTCTGGCATTATGAAGAAGGGAGAAAGGGCAGATTTAATAGCTTATCTCAAAAAAGCTACAAATGAGTAAAGCACTGCCTTATCTATTTCCTGCAAAACAAATGTCTCATGGCTTTTTAGTGTGTACCATAATTCAATTGATCTCTGATAATTTCAGATCATGAATGGCCAACAGAATATTTTTGGATAGTCCTGATTTAAATAAAACTGGCTGTGGTTAAGTGAATATGATCTTTCAAAAAGATTCCCTCCCCCAAATCCTCATTCTGTAATATGATTGGACTTACTAATATTCAATTTTTCATCAGGATTCAGAGTAATAGCTTTTTCACACATGTCAAAGATTGGTTTTATAGTCAGATTCATATAGCTAATTATGAGAACATCTTCAATACTCGGAAAATCCCTTCACTGTTTCAGCATCAAGCAAAATTAACCTGTTTGAATTTGTGATCATTGACCTGCTAGAGGAAATGGTTGAAGATGAGGCAATATCTATATTTTTGGTCTTGACTGTACCAATTTAATTAGAATTCCCTGTCTCTGAAATCTGCCTTTTAAAACTTATTGAAAGGCATTTTAGTGTAGCTTATGTATAAATGTCAAATAAAGAATATTTAACACTTATCACATTTTATAATTGGTCTGTTAAGTTCAGATGCTTGTAAAATGACTGTGATAGATACAATACCGAGTTTATTTTTAATTCTTTACTAAAACAAAATTGTAATTCGGGATTTTCTTCATGCAGCTATTCAGAAACACAAAATGGTGGAACTACTACATATGTGTGATTGATAGTGATGCTTTTTGCAAACTTCTTAGAGAAAGGGATTGTAAATGATGTGGCCATAAGACTTAAGGTAATTAAGGGTAAATATAACATGAAAAAAATATCAACCAGGCATTGGATCATGCCAATAATCCTAGAAACTCAGTAGGCTGAGATTTGAGAATTGTAGTTCAAAGCCAGCTAAGGCAGGGAAGTATGAGACTCATCTGCAATGAACCACTGAGTAGCCATATAACATTACAAGTGAACTATCTCAATTGGCCAGTCTTTTTAATGACAATATCATTTCTGAGGACTTGAAAGATTTGTCAAGGATATATCCAAATTCTTTCACTGTAAATGAAAAGAAAGTAAACAATCTCAGTAGACTGTATTTTCTTTATTCATTCATTTGTTGAATAACATTATGATTTGACTTTGTAATAGTTCTAAAATAAATAGGAGGATGCTAGATTTATTATATATGTATATAGATATATTTCTATTTTCTGTCTTTGACAGCTTCAGGAATGTCCCTAGGAGATGGACTACATAACAGTTAAAATTTTTGTTATTTGCAGAATCTCCATGGAATGTCCTCACTAAGTGAATTTACATTTTCACTAATGATGTATAAGAAATCCTCTTTGCCAACATCCCTGCCAATATTTGTTGCTTTTTCTTCCTCTATGATACCTATTCTGACTGGGGTCAGGTGAAATCTCATTATAGTTCTCAATTTTAGTTTCTCAATAGCTAAAGATACGAGTAATTGCTTTGTATTTCTTTGTGATTTGTAGTTCTTCATTTGGATACTATCTGTTCAGTTCTCTTATCCACCAATTAATTATTTATTCTTTCATGTTTAGTTTTTGAGTTTCTATATTTCTTAGATGTTAATCTCTATCAGAAGAATTCTCCTTTCTGTGGTATGTCTCGACACCCATTTATTTGTTCCTTTTGCTGTCCAGAAATGGCTTAGTTAGTACAGTCCTATTGCTAATTCAAAAGAAAATGAGAAAGAAAATAAAAGTAGCAATGTGTAGAATGAACTTGTCTTCCCATAATGCATGAGGAAGAGGAGAACAATGAGGTTAAGGTGAAACAAACTCCAGGTTTAGGAAAGGGAGAGGGAAGACATCTCATATTCACAGAAAGAATTTCAGAATGAATAACATGGTATTAGTGATGAGATAGAGGGAGGGAAGATTACTGAGGAAAAAATTTTTAAAATGCTAAGGATAAGAAAAAAGGAAGAAAGATTGTTCTAAATTTGGAACTTCTGATGTTACTGCTTTTGAAATCATTTCCACAGGAAATAAATATCATGGAATATTTCACAAGGAAACTGTATCTTATTATTTTTACTCTTGCACTTGAGCCACAGCTTCACTTCAATATTTTTGGTGATCAACTGAAAATAAAAGTTTCACAAGGACTTTTCTGCCCAGGCTGACTTTGAATTCCGCCTCTTAGAACTCAATATCTACCAATACAGTCATGAGCCACCAGCATTGACCTAACAGTATTTCTTTTTAATGACAACTTGATCACTATCACAACTAACCCCCAAATTGTGGGTTTTCATGGCTTTTACTCTTTTGTTGTCTTGTTTAAAATAATTATTAATGAGTTCTTAAATTTCAGGGGGGAGTTGGTTGCTGTTTATTTGTTTCTGAATGTTCTTATTATCTTTTAAGTACTTGTACAAAGGTGTTGCAATCCAACATATCAGTTTATATGTATAATGCATCTTCAATGTCATACCTTCCATTGTCTTCCTTGTCGCCTAATCCCATACATCCTGTCATGTTTGAAATTTATTTTTGTTATTCATTTTGTAACAAGAAACAGTATGGATAACAGTAGTAAAATAATGAAAATTTTTCTGACCATAGATCACAGATACTTAACTCTCTTCCTATGGCAGTAGTTATATTATGTATTAATGTCCTATGAATCACTCCTTAAAACCTTGTACTGCTTTTTATGAAACCATGTCTAAAGTGTTAATGTTGTTCAAAAAGCCAAATTCTGGTTGCTTTTTATTATTTCTAATAGTTCTCTATTTTAGCTATATTATGACAGCAAGTTTTACAAATAGAAATAATTCAAACGAGATGATATTTATTCATTCATTTGTTTTTGTGCCAGTCCTGGGATTTGAACTCAGAACCTGGGCACCATCCTTGAACTTTTGTACTTTTAAGTCCTGTCTTCTTGGGACATTCTAAGCCACAAAGGAGACTGATTTAGGGAGGATGGTGGTACCAGGCCACCATCCCAGGAGACTCTGTCCTTGTGGAAGGATGTTGGATGCAGTGGCTCATGTCTGTGATAATACTCACTATAGAGAGGTGAAAATGGAACTGATAACTGGAGAGAGCTGGTGGGGTTGGGATAGATGAGAGAGAAGTTGATGGAACAGGTGCTTTGAATCAAGATGCATTGTACTCATAAATTTCCAGATTGAATTAAAACACTTCTGTGAAACCATCCAAAGGTAAAGCGGTAGATCAGATAGGGGGACTCAGTTGTTCTGAAGCAAGCAATAAAATCCAATCCAAAAATAACCAGTATAAAACAGGACTGAGGCATGGTTTAGCTGCATTGAACCAGCCTAGCAAGTGGTAAATCCTGAGCTCAAAATCACACACACACAAAAAAAGAGAAATAAAATCACGCAATGGTTTTGTGTTCTATGTTGCACTGGAAACTGGTTTTCACAGCTGGATTTGTTTCCACTCCTGATGGGTGGTGGCTGGATGAGTGGTGGCAGGATGGCTTATGGGTAGGACTGACCCCACCCTCTGTGTGGCCCCACCCATCCATATAAGCTCATTTGCATGGCCCCTTCTTCCATGCCACACTGACTCTTGTCAAGCACAAGTTGGTATAGGTCACTTTCTGGGGCACAATAATGTCACACGGGAGTGGGCAAATTCAAGTAAAAAATGGGAAATCTCATTTTATGGTCAGAATGAAGAGGAAAATCACTATTTTCTTTTTGAATATTAGTGAAAATTGAGGCTTACTAGGTGTGCATGCATGTGTGTGGGGTGTGTGTGTGTGTCCAGTATGGAGGTATTGATTCACAGCTTCACTTGTCTATTGCACTCAAGGCTGATGCTCTGCCACTCGTACCACATCTCTACTTCCACCTTTTTGCTGGTTAATTGGAGGTAAGAGCATCATGGAGTTTTCCAACCCATCTGGCTTCACAGAGCAATTCTCAGATCTCTGCCTTCTGGGGTAGCTGGGGTTCTAGGTGTGAACCACTGACACTCAGATAAGGCTTATTAGTTTTAAGTGTCATTTAAATATAGTTTTTTTTTCTTTTGGGGTAGGAAGGATATAGATTTCTCTACATTTTTCGAGGGCAGTTGTTTCTGTGGTCCTCTGTACCTATCTAAGTGCCTTCTATTTCTGCCTGTTACCTTTGGCAGGTGATTAGCTGCTCCATAGCTTTGTTCTCCCTCTGTATGGTAATGGCTAAGTTTCCATTAATAGGAAACAGCTCAATGGAAGGGCTCTAGCCCTACCTGAAGTCACTACCATTTTAAACAATGTTATGATGACTCTATAATTACGATAATAAGCTTTTATATGGTCTCTTTTCCGTCAATGTTCTCTCTCTCTCCCTCTCTCCCTCTCTCCACCCCCCCCCCCTCTCTCTCTCTCTCTCTCTCTCTCTCTCTCTCTCTCTCTCTCTCTCTCTCTCTCTCTCTCTCTCTCTCTCTCTCTCTCCACCTCCCTCTGTGTTAGTTGTACAAAGGAGGATTTTTTAAAATATTTCTATATATGTACATAATCCACTTTGATAAAAATTCATTCCTTCTACTACTCCTCCTTCTTACTCCTTTTTTTTTTGTCAGTCATGGGGCTTGAACTCAGGGCCTTGAGCACTGTCCATGGGCTTTCTCAAGGCTAGAAAGGCTAGAGCTCTACCACTTGAACCATAGCATCACTTCAGCTTTTGGCTTTTCTATGTATGTGGTACCAAGGAATCAAACCCAGGTGTCCGTGCATGTTAGGCCAAACTCCCAGCCCCTCTTACTCCTTTTTTTAAAACAATTCTAATGGGTTGCACTTTTCTATTTGTAAATGTGTAGATAAAGTATTTCAATCATATTTCCATATTTACTCTCTTCTTTCACCTTCTCTCCTTATTTTGTATTCCTGTCATTAATTTTTAAGGCCTTTATTCTGCATATAAGAAGAGGACATGTAATATTTCTGCTTCTTGGTATGGTTTATATCACTTGATATGATAATGGCTATTTCTATCCATTCTCCTACAAATTAAATAACTTCATTACTCTTTAAGGCCAGGTAATAATTCCATATGATATTTCTTTATCCATTTGCTTGTTGATAGATACCTAGCCTGACTTCATAGTTTGGCTGTTGAGAAATAGAGCTGCTACATGTACAGATACGTGTGTGTGTGTGTGTGTGTGTGTGTACCTCTACTGAAAGAGCTTACTATCATTTTTTTTCTCCTACAGATTGAAGAATCTGACAAAATTCAGTCACAACATATATTTGAAATCATTCATATGGTGCTTGCAAAAGTCTCAGCTACATAGAAGAAAATGCCTGCTTATTTTTCAGTCTCTCTTCATACCAGTTACTGATGCTTCCGTGGTCTGCTTGAGTTTCTAGCTGTTTCCTGCTTGCTGTGGCTGACCTGTAATTCCATGTCCCATTTCTACTGCACACTTCCTTGCAGAGAACATATTCCATGAGAAGATTTCTGAGTCTTCCCTTATAATGGTAACGCTGTCCCTGTTTCCTGTGAGACTAGCATCTGCCGTAGCAGGGACCAGTCCATTATTGCACCTCTGGAGCACGATGCAGCATCAGGATAACACAGAGATAGGTTATTATCTGGGAATGACTGAATGAAGATGAAGACCAGATTTCTGTATTTCAGGAAACCCAGTTTGACACATTCCTACTAGGTTTTTTTTGGGGGGGGCCTCAGAGAGAAATGTTAAGTCTTAGCTCTGTCTTTCAATACCAGATGGGCATTTAACTAAACCTCAGTCGAGTTTGTCAATGTTGATGCTAATAATTTACTTTTTAATAATTTACAAAGCAAAGATTATACCCATCTGGATCTACATTGTCAGGGTAGAGTAATTGTGTGGAATGAATGAGTAATGGGAGAAGGTTGTAAGAATGGAAATTTTTCTTGCTCTATCTTATTGAGCTGTTCAAGTATGTGTCAGAAAAAAAACAATAGGATGTTGCATGTCCAACATCGACATTTTGAGTTTGTTCTGTTTTCTGTTTGCTTTAAATTATTTCCCAGGCTCTAGGGTGTTTGCTGTTCAGTGTACTATTCCATGCTCAGTCATTGACAGCTTGGTGAAGGATCCCTATGAAGAATAAAGGCTGACGAGCATAATAATTCAAGCCCTAGTTATCCACAGCACACACCTATCTGTGATGTACACTGACGTGTCAGAGTCTGAGCCCAGCCTCAGCCTTAGCAAAACATCAGGTCCTGAAAATTTGAGGGAACATAAAGGCAACTTCCTTAGCTACAATAGAAAGCCAAGGCAAGAGAGAACTCTAGGCATAATCCAACATTTTCTTCACATTGGAAAGATGTGGAAATGTGGGCTCAAGAAGGGAAGAGGAAAAAGTGTTCAGATCACGCAGCAAACCAACCCTCAAAGAAACAAGGAGATTAATGAATGGGCTAATGATATAGAGAGACTTCTCTGAAAAAGAAGAAAGAATGGCTAATAGAAACATGAAAACAATATTCAACATGTCTGGTTATAAAAGAAATACAAAGTGAAACAACATGAGATTCTATCTCACTCCAATTAGAACGGCCATTATCAAGAAAACTAGCAATAACAGATTTTGGTGTGGATGTGGCCAAAAGGAAACTCTATTAGATTGTTGGTGAGAACGTAAACTTGTTCAACTGCTCTGGAAAGCAGTAGGGAGGGTCCTCAAACTTCCTTATGACCCAGCAATTCCACTTCTGAGCATTTATCCAGTAGAACACAAACAAAGCCACACTAAACCTACTAATACAACCATGCTCATTGCAGCATTGTTTACCATAGCCAAGATAGGGAATCAGACCAGTTGCGCTTCATTGGATGAGTAGATCAAGAAAATATGATGTGTATACAATGGAATTCTACTCATCCATCAGAAAGAAGGACTTAGAATACTTCCTAAGGAAATGCAGAGTCTGTGAGGATTATGTTAAGTGAAGTAAGCCAAATCCAGAGTGGCACAGGGTTGCATGGATTCCATCATTAGTGGGGAACTAGAATATGCCTATAAATCTAGATGTAAACACACTCAGTGGCACCCAAGTGATTATAAATGAATTAATAGAGTGTAATTGAACCTAAGAATGCAAATAGTATCATTTTTTTGGAAGACTAAGTCAAAACCTAAGAAAATGAGCACTGGACATGGGTATTTGCTGGGGGGGGGCATGTTTATCAAGAGGAGAGGAGTAGAAAAAGGAACAATGGAAATGAGTAGGATGCAGGCAAGAATGCACTGTCTAGGAGACAGAACTGAGAAAAATGAGGGAAAAGGTGGATGGTTGGGGGAGAGGATGTTGAAGGGATGACACAGATTAAGATGCTTTACATACATTCATTGTTTTGCTAAATGGCAAAAAGTCAATACATAACCTAAAAATTAAAGAAAGTCAAGCAAGGAGTGTAGTGGAGTGGGGTGGAGTGAGAATGATAATGGAATGACTGATCAAGAGATACTGTTTTCATAAACTGCTCTGTTGAATGGCAACTACTTTGTACAACTACCTAAACAAAATAAAAGTATACTGAAAAGCAAAAAAAAAAAATCACCTAGCAAGTTCGCTGACAGACTGGTATGCAAGCCAAAGCCATCAATCTACTCCTCATAGATACCACCACTACAATCTACTATAACTATACTTCTTTCCTTTTCCTAAAGTCTAACTTAGAGATAGTAAGATATTAAAGTAAGCTTTACAGAATTTATTTAAACATGACGTTCTATGAATTTTACTAAATGCATATAATTTGCATAATCATGCTCACAGTCATGATATAAAAGACAATGTCTCTCCAAATTGTCTCTTACTCATTTATAATAACTCCCTCCCACCAAGTATTCCCTTCTTCCAGGCCTTCCTCCACAGGTAACCACTAACTTGTTTGCTGTCCCTACCATTTTCACTTTTCAGAACCTCATACAAATGAAATTAGACGATGTAGTATACACAGTGTTGATCTGTGTCCTACCATTTAGTAAAATGCTTTCCACTACATCTATGGTATTACATGTATCCATAGGTCATTGGGAGAGGCAGTACTTGGATTTGAACCCAGAGTCTGTGTTTACTTCTACAGTGAGAGCCATGCCTCTGGCCCTTTTCCTTGTGGCTATTTTGAAACAGGATCTTGCTTTATTCCTGTCCTAGACTACAGTCGTGTTTATGCTTCCCACCAGAGCTGAGTTGAGATGATAAGGATACTCCACTATGCTCAGGCTTTTCCACTGAAGTGGGTTCTTGGGAACACTTTCCTCTCCAAATGGAGTAGAACTCTCCAATCAGCCTGCCACATAGCTTAGATGGTAGACATCCATCAACATATCCAACTATTGATTGAGAAAGGAGCTTAAGAAGTTTTTGTCCAGGCTACATTTGAACTGCAATCCTTCACATCACCTTCTGGATAGTTAAAATGATAGGCATAAACTAGAGTCACCCAGCTTGTAGCTCATTCTTAATGGTGCTAAGTACCCTAGTACTTTACTCTAGTAAACCAGCTTTATTTATTTTTCTCATCAACAGTTGACAATCAGTTGGGTTAATTTCTATATTTCCTTTCTTTCTTTCTTTCTTTCTTTCTTTCTTTCTTTCTTTCTTTCTTTCTTTCTTTCTTTCTTTCTTCTCCCTTCCTTTCTTTTGCAGAGTTATGGAAGAAAGGAGAACCCTATGCTTAGGACCATGCTTCTTATTCTTACACTTATCCTCCCTCTTATTTTCAATAGGGCTATTTTCTATTATATTTTAGCTAGATGGCCTTTATGTCATTCTTGGCAGTTCTTTATATTTAAAGGTATGGTATTAGTATTTTGTACAAATGTCTGTCTGTGAATTCTTTTACCTAAGAACAGAGATTAATATCCTTCATTTATTCAATAAATGTGACACATAGGTAATATATCAAAAGACATGTAGCATAATTAGTGGAAGCTTTAATCAATTCAAAAATAACCAAAAACAGAATGCAAACATTAGATGGATCTTCTTTTTTGATCCAATCTGTTATTCCTTTGATTAGAGAATTGAGTCCATTAATGTTTAAGGTTATTACAGAGAGATGTATCATGTTTCCTGCCATTTTCTTGATTTCCTGTATTTTGTTTTTTTCTCTTCCTGTGTTTACTAAATTGATATAGTGATTTTTGTCATGTGTTTTGTTGATTCTGATTGTTTCCTTCAGATTGTATTATTCCCTTTAGAGATCTTTGTAATGCTGATTTATTGATCATAAATTCCTTTAATTTTTATAATGGAAGGTTTTGTTTATTGATCATCATTTCCCTTAATTTTTATCATGGAAGGTTTTGTTTTTTACCATCTAATGTAAATGATAACTTCTCTGAGTAGATGTGTTGGGTTGGCAGTTGTTGTCTTTCAGTGCTTGGATTATAACATTCTCGTCTCTCCTTACAGTGAGGGTTTGTGTTGAGAAGTCTGCACTGATTCTAATTTTCTTTCCATTCTAGTATAGTTCATTCTTTAATTTTGTGGCATTTGTACACATATACTTGCTATTCACATCTAATGTTTTTACCATGATGTGTCTAGAAGTATTTCTTCTCATATCCAGTAGACTGGGTATTCTTTATGCTTCTGTTAAACAGGTAAGAATTTCTCTCTTAAGAGTGGAGACATTCTCCGTCGGACTAATTTCTGTACCAGGCATTTGCCAATGAAACTATTAGAAACAATTATGCTGTGACAGCATACAAGAATTGTGTTTTAAGATCATATGGTTAAGTATATATTTAGAGTGCTAAGCAAGCACTCTACCACTAGGGAAATTCCCGGCCCCTGTTTTCCTATTTTTTAATTCCCACCAGGCACGTATGTGTTGTTAATTGCTGTTAATTGTTGTTGTTGATTTTCTGGTTTTGATGTACTTTAATTTTAGCCATTCTGATGGATAGGTAGATATATCTAATCATGGATTTAACTTTCATTCCTCTATGGGCAGAAGGTACAGTGTATCTTTGAATAAACCTATTTGTTATTAATATACCCACTCTGATGGAATATATGTTCAGATATTTTCTCCTTGTTTAAAATTAAATTGTTTTCCTATTCATTTTCAAGGTAACATACATTCTGGCTATGAATTCTTCAACAAATATATGAGGCTTTTCCTAGTCTTTGGCTTCTTTTTCCATTTTAAAAATAAGTATTTGTGTTTTGTTAATCTTTGTCCAGACATATAGAGTTTAAATATTTATATTTATGTATGTATAACTCAATTAATGTATTTTATATGGACTACAAAGTATAGCTTAGTTTCCCTTCTCATTTTGCATATGTATGTTCAAATTGTTAATACCAGGTGCTGAAAATAACACTTTTCCATTGAATTATTACTGTACCTTTAGTAAAATGCCAGTTGGCCATCAAATTATGAGTATAATTTTGAACTCTTTCATTAGTACACATAATCTTTCTGTCTCTATCTCTGTTTCTCTCTTTATTTAAATCTATTTAGGTATTTGTGTTTTATTTTTATTCTCTTTCTAATTTAGTTGTTTTAAGCCATTTTTACTTTTTCACATTGTTTTATTTACTTGTAGTTTGATTTGTTATTTTTCCTAATGTGATAAGATTTATACATGCTTTAGCTGTCTCCTAAATATTTGCACAGCCTATTTTTATTCAACCTATTATATACTTTAGTGTCTTTTCAGACATCATTGTTGAGATATTGAGATAACCACAGGACCCTGGTCTTGCTAAGCACCTGCTGTGTCACTTGAGCCACAAAGGATAATTCAGTCTTATTTTGGAGTTTTAAATTACTTGTAAAATACTTAAAATGGGGGCCGGGAGTTTGGCCTAGTGGTTAAAGTGCTTGCCTAGCATGCATGGAGACCCAGGTTCGATTCCTCGGTACCACATACATAGAAAAAAGCCGGAAGTGGTGCTGAGGCTCAAGTGGTAGAGCTCTAGCCTTGAGAGAAAGTCCAAGGACAGTGCTCAGGCCCTGAGCTGCTCAAGCCCAGGACTGGCAAAAAAAAAAATACTTAAAATGTTTGACACAAATAATTTTATTTCTAGGTTACATTTCATCATAGAAAAAATCATTTTATTATTTCAATTCTATCAAATTTGTTAAGGTTGACTTAACTCAATAGTCTCTTGATTAATATTCTCTCTGCATATGAAAATGTATTCTCAATGGCTTAACATATCATTATAAATGTTAATCAGGTCAATTTAGATCATTATGGTTAATTATATCCAGAGTTTTGCCTTCCACAATTTAAGTTATATATAGCAGTTTACTGTAATCTACATTATTACACAGAATGTACAGAAGTTAACAGTAACAACTTTGTGTGTGTGTGTGTGTGTGTGTGTGTGTGTGTGTGTGTGTGTGTGCGTGTGTGTGTGTGTTGATACTGGGGCTTTAATTCAGGATCCAAGGCACTGCCACTCTACCAAGTGGAGCTATAGGTCTACTTCTGACTTTTGATGGTTAGAGATAAGAGTCTCATGGACTTTCTTGCATGAGCTGGCTTTAAACCTGTATCCTCAGATCTCAGCCTCCTGAGAAATAAAGATTATAAGCATGACCCATTGTCACCTGGGTACTATTTGTAAGTTTTAAATTGTGCACTATTCAGGGAAGTTTGATGCAATCTCATGCCAAGTATTCCATCCCATCTGGGCCCTGAATACTTTGGGTGTCACACATTCATACTAGACTCGTTATCCAGTTGTAGTCTCTTAGTATCTGTCTGTGGTTCCATCAACTATCACTGTATCAAACTGTTTATATTCAAGTAAGCTTTATTTGGTCTAGTAATGACTGTCAGAGTAATTTGGATATGTAAATATAAATCAGAAACTAAGTAAAAAGTTTTTTTCTTCATAAAAGCAGTTATATGGGCTGGGCTCGGTGGCTCACACTTGTAATCCTAGCTACTCAGGAGCCTGAGATCTGAGGATCAAGGTTCATAGCCAGCCAGGCACTAAAGTCCGCGAGACTCTTAGCTCCAATTAACCACTAGAGAAGGGGAAGTGCTGCTATGGCTCAACGGGTAGAGCAATAGCATTGAGCTGAAGAGCTCAGGGACAGCGTCCAGGCCCAGAGTTTAAGCTCCATGACCAAAAAAAAAAAAAGCAATTGTGTGCTAAAGTCATTATATTTCTGTAATATTGTTGTAAAAAGTGCTACAGATGTTCAAGTTCAATGTGACTTTTGTTCTCATCCTCTTCCTGTGCAAAATTTATAAATTATGCTTTATTGTAAGTAAAATGTATGTAAAAATATATTATATATTAGGGGCAGGTTATTTTTAGCTTCAGATATCCCACTTTGGGTCTTAAAACATGCAGCACATAGGCAAAGTAAGGGCAGTTTTTCTGAAATTCTATTGACTGTTCATTGTTGTAATTGTGCTCAATGTGGTTATTGAAGCCCATCAAGAATCTTCCTACTTCTTCCTCCAGTCAACCAGTATGTTTTTTCAACCAACTATAGCTATCAATTTGTATAATTCTTGCCTTTTGTCAGTCTGATTTTTGCTTCATAGATTCTGAGGGTTTAATGTTACTAGCATACAGGATAATGTTGCTTCCGTTAGTTGATTTCTTTTAGATTATGCAATTTTGTATTTATCTCTGGTAATATTCCTGGTTGGGAATATAATTTATCCTGGTATTTATATAAATATTTTAGGTTTCTTCTGGTTAATATTTGATTATATAAAATTTATTATTGTTTCATTTTTATTGTATTTATACAATTGTATGTATTCAATCCATTTGCTTAATTAATTATTTATTTCCTCAGGCCTGGAGCTTGAACTCAGGGGATAAGTACTATTATTGACCACTTCTGGTCTACTACACACTCCACTACTTGAGCCATAGCTCCATTTCTGACTTTTTGCTGTTTTATTGTGGATAAAAGTCTCAAGGACTTAGTTGCCCAGGTTTTCTTCAAACTGAGATCGTCAGATCTCAGCCTCGTGAATAGAAAATATTACAGGCTTGAGCCTGAGATCTGAGGATCAAGGTTCAAAGCCAGCCGGAGCACAAAAGGACCTGGGGCTCTTATCTCCAATTAGCCTCTAGAAAAAAGGAATTGGGGCTTAGCTCAAGGGGTAGGGCAGTTGCCTTGAGCTGAGGAGCTGAGAGACAATGCTCAGGCCCAGAGTTCAAGTCCCATGACCCACAAAAATAAAAGAATTTTGAATATGAGATAGTATCTTCTAATGTGTTTCCATTGTTTATAATTAATTTAAATAATAATGTGACCTTAGGGAGGGGCTGTAGCTCAGTGGTATGATCTGTTCTTAGTATGTGAGGTCCTGAGTTCAGGTGCCAGCATGATGTCTATCTATCTATCTATCTATCTATCTATCTATCTATCTATCTAAATATATAGCTTCATCTCTCCAACTGTGAAAGTGAGGCGTACCAAAGTGCCTTTTTTTAATGTACCTCTATGCAAATGTTGCCTCCGCCCTTGGCTATCACCTGCTGAAACAACAAGTCACTTAACAATCTGACTTGTTTACACCTGACCTTATGGCTCACGCTTTGGCACACCTCTCAATAGGGCTCTGGAATCACCTCTGACACTGGCCCCAATTGCCCATCCACACATTTAATTATCACCCTTTGGGTACTTACTGTATTTATTCAACAGTCTCTGCTCACCCATCCAGTCATGTTTGTAAGCAAAGCGTTATTTGTGGATCAATAATGCCTGGCTCATTCTTGAGGCTCCTGTGACATAATTAAGGTGGCAATGACTTATGATTCAACAAGGATTGTAGAGGTGTGTGCAGAAAGAGTCCACAGACATGATTAATATTGCCAGGGGTTAATTCAGTGATATAATCTTGACTCTTTTCAGAAGGGTGTAGAATTTGTACAATAAATTAATGGCGATTGGATATTCCCAACAGGACAAAACATGATAATCAACAAAAGTACTTCTAGTGTAGTAAGAGGGGAAGTGACATGTCTAGAAAATGGCTGAAGGTTATAATGCAGAATCAACATCCATCAAAACCCCGCCGTGTCAAACTATTTACACTGCAGCCTTATTTATACTCATAAAAACTTTATGTGGCCGATGCTCTGATTATCTTCATATTGAAGATGGAGAACTAAGGTTTATCGAGCAGAAACAACTTGACAAATGAAGAACTCAGTTGGTGATAAAGAGGATATCACAGTGTTTAACAACGAGTGTACAGACACCATATTAGTACATTGGACTGATTGTGTATACCGATTTGTGTATTGCAGGACATACCAGACAAATGGTAGATAGATAGAAGGAATAAATGAATGAATGAATGAAGCACACTCAATCATGTCATGTGGCATATCTCTCTGCCGTGATGAGGGTATTTTAAAAGTCTGTTCTTATACTGCTACACTTCATGTTTAATAAAAATGAAGACTCTGCATCAAAAAAACAAGAAAGCAAAAGAAAGAAAGATAAAAGGAAGGAAGGAGAGAGGGAGAAAGAAAGAAAGAGAACGAGAAAGAGAGAGACATTAATTTTAGGTTAATTGATATTTCAATTGACCAGAGAAAATTCTCAACTGTGATACTCACTGATGGGAATCTGCTACATTCTCATAACTCCATGCTTCTCCATGGCTCACTGACCACTTCCTCCAATAACCCCTCTAGGTTCTCAGAAAAACTTAACCTCTGACCTTACCTGAAGTGCAGGACTGCCAGCACGAGGACACCCTTTCCATAAATCCCCAGCAGGACAGGACAAAGACATTCCAAAGAAAGATCTCATCTTCCAATGCATAAAACCTTAAAACCCTTCCCCACTCCCCACTCTGTTTCTCTGACCCTGTTCTGGGTTACCTGGAATCCCTCTACAGCCATAATCAAAGCCTGCTCTAATCTGCTGAGGTCTCTGCTTTCTTGCTCTTCTCTTTCATCTGCTTGGTCTTTCCTAAAACTCATGACTCAGGTTCCTAATACACACTGTGGAAATGAAGAAGAGCTGATACATTTTAAGGATGTTTGAGAGGAGAATTGATGGGGCTTTGTGAGAAAATTGATTCTTTGGTGACGCTTAACCATTTCTAATGGCTAGCTGAGTGGAAGGTACCCTCCTTATATGACATTCTGTTTAGAGAATAGAGGAAGATCTACTAGTTATGAGCTTTAATACTTAATGGTATTTTACTCTCTACCCCTAAATTCTCTCTTCCCCTCCCCACCCCTTTCCTCTTTCTCCCTCCTCTCCTTTCTTCTATCACATCCTAAGGAATGCCTTTGTTCAAGCAAACTTTAGAATTTAGTAAGCTCACTTCAGTTTGTTTTCTAACATTCTGTTTATAGGTCTTTTTCTCTATTTATTGTCTTTTGTTACTGTATTTTTAGGTTCCCTTTGTCTTGTATGCAAGTTGATCTGATTTGGGGAAAGGAAAGAGAAGCACAAGACACTGTGAGAAAAAGAGCGAACCAATTCAACAGTGAAGGCCACTGGACACTATGTTGGAAATGAACCATACAGCTTGGGGGTGGAGGTGGAGGTTAGGATAAAAAAACACCTGGGAGAAAATGAGGGAAGGGGTGACACTGTTAGAAAAGAAATGAATTGGGGCCAGGAATTTAGCCTAGTGGTAGAGCGCTTGCCTAGCTAGCATCCACGAAGACCCAGCTCGATTCCTCGGTAACATATACATAGCAAAATGCCAGAAATGGTGATGTGGCTCAAGTGGTAGAGCTCTAGCCTTAAGAAAGCCTAGGGACAGTGCTCAGGCCCTGAGTTCAAGCACAGAATTGGAAAAAAGAAAAAGAAATGTATTCATTACCTGAACCAGAGGTAATCCCTCTGAAAATCACCTTTACAATAGTTTTCCCCTTTTAATGTTAGCATTGAAGAATTCTAGGGTTCATTCTTGGGCACATGTTGCACGCCTTTGCAGATGCTATCCTCCTACCTCAAATGATTTCTCTGTGTCTTGCATGCACACGGATACCTTCCCAGTGACCTCTGCCTGCACAAACAAGTAGCATCTCCTTGACCCTCCCCAGACAGTGTTAACCACTCCCTGCTCCTCTCCTGCAGGAATCTGTTCCTAAGCCCATTAGCATTTCAGCACATTTAAATTGTAATTATAGGATTACATGCGTGTGGGTTTAACAAGGTGAGGTCAGGATTGGTGCTTTGTATTTTTGTGCCTCTAGTGCTTGGAAGAGTACCTGGCAAATTATAAAAAGCTCAGTAAGTTCTTGATAAACAAAGCTGTGACATGAGAATTATCTAAGTCATAAGTTACATACAATGTAGTCTTAAGGGGAGAGAAGATTGTCACTCTTCCATAAGCAGAATCCCTGACAGTGGGAATTAGACTCATAGACTCATAGATAGCCCTTTCTAGAGCTGCTCTGAAGCTTCAGTTGGAATAAGCCAAGAAAAAAAGATGAGACATCCAAGTGAAATATATTTGGGGTATCTTATAAAAGAGAAACTAAAGGACTTTAATGATTTCTAGTTTCCATACCTGAATGGAAGTTTTACCTATAGATCTGCCCATCTGTGTTTGTCTTTTATTTAGTGCTGTTACTGAGAGTTTGATCTCTGGGAAGGCTACTATCTCTTGGATTTTCTGCTAATGTCTGGTGCTCTACCCCTTGATCCATAGCACCGCTTCTGCTTTTATTGTTGTTGTTGGTTAATTGAGATAAGAACATGACAGACTTTCCTATTCTGGCTGGATTCAAACCTCCATACTCATATCTCAGCGTTGATTAGCTAGGATTACAGGCATGAACCACTAAGGGCTGTCCAACATTTTTGTTTTCTGTAACAGAAGTTATGAGTGTGGGACCGGGAGTTTAGCCTAGTGGTAGAGTGCTTGCCTAACATGCATAAAGACCTGGGTTCAATTCCTTGGTACCACATAAATAGAAATAAAAAGCTGGAAGTGGTGCTGAGGCTCAAGTGGTAGTGATCTAGCCTTGAGAAAGTCCTAGGACAGTGTTCAGGCCCTGAACTAACAAGAGTTTCTCCAGATAGATTTAGCAAATAATACTACAGATTACCTAATGACATTTTGATTATTTTAATATCAGTCACCAATTCAGCTCAACAAGTGCTTATTGGTATACTTACATTCTAAGATTTACTAAATGTGTTACTCCCTATTGGCGTGAAACTCAGATTTAATTGATCATCACATAATGTATACTGTAGTCCTTTCTCTAGTATATCTATTGTCAGGAATTAAGAAGGTACTGTGAATGCTGAATATTTAACATATGCAACTGAGCACAGCAACTTCATTACAGGCCAACAGGAAATTAAAAAGTGATGAGGAAAACAGAACTGACAGTGAAGAATCTATGGATAGGCTGGAAACAACAAGGTTCTTCACTTGGCCCAGGCTTTCTGCTAGCTAGCAGCTGCTCAGCAAGTGTCATGCAATAGAATACAATAATTAAGAGCAGGCACTTTAGAGTCATGTGTTCTTATATCCAGTTCCTTGTCCTGGATCATACATAATTTACAACCCTGGAGAAATTACTTAACCTTTCCAAGCTTGAATTGCATTGTATCAAATAAGGATAATAATGGTAGACCCCCAGTATCTTTGTTCAAATGATATATCTAGTTTGTTACCTGACCATAGCATTCAGCTTAGTATTATTACTAGTCCTAATATTGTTTGTGTGGTTAGATGTTATTTACTTCTCTGGGATGATCCAATGCAGAACAAAATAGGACAGAATGGAATAGAATGGGAAGAGTAGAATAGAAGATAGAACACAATTCACTAGAATAAAATAACAAAGAATAATAAATCACTCATCCAGTTTTTCCTTCATATGAGCACGCACTATAATACCTTCTTATATATGTTTTCTCATCCAATCTACCAAACAAGCCCAAAAGACTTTATCATCATTTCTATTTTATAGGTATTGGATTGAAGACATGGATAAATTACGAAATATTCTAATTTATTTTTATACTAAAACCTTTCAGTAACTTTGGTAACAAAATTAGATAAAGTCCTTCCTTATCCTTAGGTATTGTTTTCACTCAAGGCTGACACTCTATTGCTTGAGCCATATTTTTCTTGCACTTCACACAGTTATGAAATATTCACTGGAATTAAGCAATTTCTTTAATTTTATATCTCTTTTTTAACAGATGAGCAAAATGTGACTCAGGATGGAATTTTTTTGGCAGAGGTATACAGATAAAAGCAGAGTTATTGGCTGCCTGTAGGCAGCCATTCTAACATGTATTTATTAATCCATTGCTTCAGTACTTATCTGTTGGTATCTTTTACACATAAACTACCTTGTTAGAAACCAAAGTGATTTCAGTGAACAAAACAGTCCAGAATCTTCTTCTGGATTTGCATATTTCTATGAAGAAATAATAGTTTGTGAATGACTACAGTACAGAGATTAGAGCTGGATTACAGAACACAGAAGTTTTCACTAAAATGGCAGTCGTGTTAGCTAAGGCCTAATCAAGAGAATAAACAGGAGTAAGGGAGGATAAGAACCTTGACAGTATGTCATCAATGGCACACAACTAGTCAGTGGTGCTGACAATAGGCCAGCTAGCAACCTGACACACAATTCAGTACACTTCTCTTGACATCAGAGAACTGAAGGTAGCTGGCTGGAGATGCCACCTGCCACATCCAGCTAATCTTCCTGAGAAGCTGGCAGAATTTCACTCTCAGTTGAATCTTTGCAGTATCTAGAGTTGTTGTTTACCAGGATAGTGGCAAGGTAGAAATGTATATCTCTCCTGGAATAACATCGTGTACTATCTTCTCCCAGTTGAATGCAGCTGCGTAGCAGAATCCGTGGCATGGCTTAACAAAATGTCATTTCTCCAGTAGCCTGGTGCTCCACGCAGTGTCCCCAGTCAAATAGCTGTCTGTAAACCCTCCTTTTGTATACAATAGGGCCAGAGGCTTTCCAAGGAGAAAATTTGGAGGGGCCCTGGAAGCCCACTTTATTCAAGGCCCAAGCAAGGCTGCTTGACTTCCTTTAAGAAGTTCCCTCGAAGAGAATAAATGAGGACAGGTCTTACCTTACATTTGGCTTAGAGATTCTGTATCAATCTACTTTCCCTTCAGCTCAAGTAATTTTCATATTCATAACAACACTCCTCCAACACTCTGCAAAGTGCCAGTTTAGATCAATCCATACATCCCTGTACTCTGCAGGCTCCTATCCCAATCAACCTCTCTTAGTGTTCTTGAACCAACTTCCTACTCTTAAACATCTTTCTTTCCTTTCCTCCACACAGACACAGCCACTATCAGAAATTTCTTTGTATTGCCATGACTATTTTTGTGCTTTAACTACCTCCTCAATCCAGTTTCAACTGTTACTGAATGAGTCAGAACACTGAATTCAGAACACTCATTCAGAACACAGAACACGGAATGAGTCATTTGGAAACTTGCTTTTCTATTTGTATTTGAGATCTACACCAATGAATTCAAGTTGACTCATTACTTTTTTTCATATATTTTTATTGTAATTAATAGAAGGGTTACATGATATTTGCCAGATAGACGGTGCATTAATTCCTATACATTGATACCCTTTCACATGATTTGGTACCCATTTCCCTCCCCCCCACCCCCAACCCTCATCTTGTTTTCCCCCCTTCCCTATTCAATTTCAAATAACCAAGTACAAATATATCCGATATATCAGATAACAAAGTGAGATACTGTAACAATATGAGATAACCAAGGGACAGCAAAAGAGATGAGAGATAACATAGTACCTTAAGGATAACAATCACTCATTATATGGCTTATGTTTCTATATCCTAGAGATCCTTTCATTCAGCGTCCTACTATATGGCCTTTTGTATCAAGGTTTTGCTCTGTTGCAAATCTCTGCTAGGAGAGCCCAAGGTTTCCACTGATTATGACAAATGAGGGAAACCATTGAGCCTAAGTTCCTTTGAGTCTGGCTTACTTCACTTATTATGATTTTTTCTAAGTCTTTCCATTTCCTAACAAATGGGGCAATGTCATTCTTTCTGACAAAAGCATAGAATTCCATTGTGTACAAATATCACGTCTTGTTGATCCACTCTTCAGCTGAGGGACATCTAGGTTGGTTCCATATCTTTGCTATGGTGAATAGTGCTGCAATGAACATTGTTGTGCTGGTGGGATTTAGGATGTCCTTGTTTCTGGATAATTGGGTAAATGCCAAGTAGTGGAATTGCTGGGTCATAGGAGAGGTCTATGTTTAGTCTAGAGAATGGAAGATAGCCTCTTCAACAAGTGGTGCTGGCAGAACTGGTTAAGCACGTGCAGAAAACTAAAGTTGGATCCTTCTTTGTCACCCTGCACTAGAATTAACTCCAAATGGATCAAAGACCTGGAGGTAAAAGCAGAC